>NC_135722.1:7760665-8369756 GCF_964656455.1 Halichoerus grypus | reverse complement strand
TGGAACTAGAAAGATGGACGGAAAAATGGACCTGCCCTCCAGGAGCCCGGAGACCACAGGGGACTGTGACATGCAAACAAATCATCGGTGTGCTATGCCTGGTTTCATAGGACAGCTGTCCCGACCGAGTCAAGAGCCAAGAGAAGGGGACCTCTGACTACATGCAAGAACTGAGCAACATTTCACCCAGCACCTAGGAGTGAGAGTATACTAAGTTTCAGGGAATGAGTAGTTTAAGGGGCAAACACTGCTATGATATCTGTGTTGGGTCATTATTTTTCTTCTTTTGGGTGACTTCAGGATAACTTTTTTTTTTTTTTTAAGCAGGCTCCACACTGGGAGCCCAATATGGGGTTTGACCTCACGACCCTGAGATCAAAACCTGAGCTGAGATCAAGAGTCGGACACTTAACTGACTGAGCCACCCAGGTGCCCTGTTGGCAATAGGATTATTGAGCCAAAGAGCATGGACAGATATTTATTATGGCTTTTGCTGAAGATCGCTACAAAATGCCAAGCAAGTTAGAAGTGAAGCCACGCATCCACCCTCTTACTTAGCCTTCAACAGCCCTCTCCACATTTAGAGCTTCAGACAGCTTTATTTCCTGCAGCACTCTGCTCACTGTCTGCATCATCGCTGAGGCCCTAAAACGCCACCAATAGTAAAAGCTGTACTAAAAGGAAATGCTTCATCCCAGCTTGGGCCTCCAGCCCAGGGGACACTATGGAGAGCGGCCTGGAGCAGCTGATTGCTAGAACAGGCCATCCGTTGCCATCTCTCTCATCTCCAGGCTGTCCTTCCTGTTTTAGGAATCTCATACTCTAAAGCCAAATTTACAAAGTCAAAAGACGAGTTACAGACGTACTCGTCTAGGAAACCTACCCTCCTCCTCCACAGGGGGCTAGCTCGACAATTAAGATTCCACTTCCTTCTAGGCGCCCGGGTGGCTCGGTCGGTTAAGCGTCTGCCTTCTGCTCAGGTCATGATCCCGGAGTCCCGGGATCGAGCCCCACATCAGGCTCTGTGCTCTGCCCGGAGTTTATTTCTCCCTCTCCTTCTCCCTCTGCCCCTCCCCCTGCTCCTTCTCTCTGTCTCTCAAGTAAATAAAACTTAAAAAAAAAAAAAGAAAAGAAAAGAAAAAGAAAAAAGATTCCACTTCCTTCAGCAACGCACTGACTATGTATGTAGCCAGCGGGTGGGAACTCCACCTAAGATGGTCTGGAGCTCCCCCTCAGGTCCTCGTGGCAGAGAGGGCTGGCTCCGTAGCGGGTGTGATGGGAAAGAGCCCAGGTTTTGCAGCGGGATGGAATTGCTCTGTGACTTGCAAGTTGTTCGATTTCTGAGGACTGATTTCTCTCAGATTGGATTTCTTCATGTAGATATTGGAGCTAATAGTATCTACCCTTCCGTGCATTTAACGAGGACTTTGAGTTCACTGAGAAGCAGAGCAGAACTGTAATGGAAAGAGCAAGGACAGGGGACAGGCAGAGCCAGAGCAGAGTCCTGCTTTTGCAACTAACCATATTTCATTAAATCTGAGATGTCACAGATTGCAAGAGAAGCCATCATCTTATGTACCCTTAAGAAACAGCACTGCCAAGGGGCACCTGCCTGACGCAGACTCAGCAGAGTATGTGACTCTTGATCTCAGGGTCATGAGTTCAAGCCCACATTTGTGTGAAGCCTATTTAAAAAAAAAAAAAAACTGCCAAATTCTGACACAATTTCTCATCTCTTTGCATTGTATTTTATAGTTAAAGATCTCTTTCAGACTTGGGGTGCCTGGGTGGCTCAGTTGGTTGGGCGACTGCCTTCGGCTCAGGTCATGATCCTGGAGTCCCGAGATCGAGTCCCGCGTCGGGCTCCCTGCTCGGCGGGGAGTCTGCTTCTCCCTTGGACCCTCCCCCCCTCTCATGTGCTCTGTTTCTCATTCTCTCTCTCTCAAATAAATAAATAAAATCTTAAAAAAAAAAAAAGATCTCCTCCAGACTTACTGATATTTTGACAGACTTATTTTTTATTTTTTTAAAGATTTTATTTACTTATTTGACAGAGAGAGAGCACGCACAAGCAGAGGGAGCAGCAGAGGGAGAGGGAGAAGCAGGCTCCCCGCTGAGCAGGGAGCCCAATGTGGGGCTCGATCCCAGGACCCTGGGATCATGATCTGAGCCAAAGGCAGACGCTTAACCGACTGAGCCACCCAGGCGCCCCTTGACATAGAGTTTTATTATATCACTCTTTTTTTTTTCTAATTCAAGATTGAATTTTTTATTTTTTTATTTTTTTTCAAATTTTTATTAAATTCTAGTTAGTTAGCATATAGTGCAATATTGGTTTCGGGAGTAGAATTTAGTGATTCATCACTTACATAGAACACCCAGTGCTCATCACAACAGTGCCTTCCTTAATGCCCTTCACCCATTTAGCCCATTCCCCCCACTCCCATCCCTCAACCCTGTTTGTTTCCCTATAGTTAAGAGTGTCTTATGGTTTGCGTCCCTCTTTTTTTTTCCCCTTCCCCGATGTTCATCTGTTTTGTTCCTTAAATTCCACATATGAGTGAAATCATATGGTATTTGTCTTTCTCTGACTGACTTACTTCACTTAGCATAATACACTCTAGCTCTATCCATGTTGTTGCAAGTGGCAAGATTTCATTCTTTTTGATGGCTGAGTAATATTCCATTATATATATATATACACATACACATACATACATATATACACACATACCACATCTTTTTTTTAATTTTTTTTAAAAGATTTTATTTATTTCACAGAGAGACACAGCGAGAGAGGGAACACAAGCAAGGGGATTGGGAGAGGGAGAGGCAGGGTCCCCGCTGAGCAGGGAGCCCGATGCGGGGCTCGATCCCAGGACCCTGGGACCATGACCTGAGTCAAAGGCAGAAGTTTAACGACTGAGCCACCCAGGCGCCCCATACTACATCTTCTTTATCCATTCATCAGTCGACGGACATTTGGGCTCTTTACATTATTTGACTATCGTTGATAATGCTGCTTATAAACACTGGAGTTCATGTGCTCCTTTGAACCTGTATTTTTATACCCTTTGGGTAAATACCTAGAATTGCAATCGCTGGGTTGTAGGGTAGTCTATTTTTAACTTTTTGAGGAAACTCCATCCTGTTTTCCAGGGTGGCTGCACCAGTTTGCATTCCCACCAACAGTGTAGGAGGGTTCCCCTTTCTCTGCATCCTCCACAACATCTGCTGTTTCCTGTGTTGTTGATTTTAGCCATTCTGACAGGTGTGAGGTGCTACCTCATCATGGTTTTGATTTGTATTTCCCTGATGATGAGGATGTTGAATGTCTCTTCATGTGTCTGTTGGCCATCTGGATGTCTTCTTTGGAAAAATGTCTATTCCTGTATATCACTCTTCATATACATAAAGATGAAATGCATGCAAAGTAAATTGGCTAAAGTTGTCAAAGCCCTCTGACCGAAGACCACCAGGAACACTGCTGTTGTCAAAAAAAGTTAGGTTTATTTAACTTGCTTCCGTAAAGGAGAATGTACCCTAGGGAAAACCCTCATGTGAGTCTCTTTAAATTCGGGCTTGCATCCCATGGTTCTGTGGAGGGATTAGGGAAGTAGGGGGCCAGTTCTGGATTGAATGTTGTCAAAAAGCAGGGGCAACTTAGAGATTGGGTATCTTTTTTTTTTTTTTTTAAGATTTTATTTATTTATATGACAGAGAGAGACAGCGAGAGAGGGAACCCAAGCAGGGGGAGTGGGAGAGGGAGAAGCAAGCTTCCCGCGGAGCAGGGAGCTCGATGCGGGGCTCGATCCCAGGACCCTGGGATCACGACCTGAGCTGAAGGCAGACAATTAACGACTGAGCCACCCAGGTGCCCCAAGACCGGGTATCTTTATAACGTTCATCTAGGAGGCAGGAGGATGCAAGCAGGGCTGGAGTTATCTATGGTAAGGAAGCAGCAACCACTCAGAGTCATCTTTGTGGTCACCAAGGGGCCTCACCTATGTCTCATTCTGAGCGTGATTTATTTCTGCTGGTAACATCATGGTCTGAATATCAGAAGGGCGATCTTGAACACTCTTGATATTCCTAAAACTTCACAGTGATGTCCATTATAGAAAGTATCCCCATTCCAAGGATGTTAAAATGTAGAGAAAACGCTCGTCTTGGATTTGATGAAATAGGATTCTTGCTGTATTACTTTGGGCAAGTAATTTACCCCTTTAAGCCTCAACTTCCTGCTCTGTAAAATGGGAACAATACAGTCTACCACATTAAGATTTATGAGGACACAGTGCCTGGTATAATATTGGGTGTATCACTCAGAGTCCGAGGGGGGAAATAAGAACCATTCTAAATATGTAAAACAAAGAATTTAATGCAAGGTATTGGTGCCACCAGTGACAAGGGTGATGGAAGGGCTGAGTAGTCCCAACAGGGGACAGAGAGGTAACCCAGAGATTAGCAAACACACGACACTCCCTACCACTCCTAAACCAGAGGGACAAATGGAGGAGATGGAATTAATGTAGCCTGGAAGTGAGGATCATCCCCCAGAAGTTGGAACCAAGGCAGCCTACCCAGTAAGAGCTGGAACCAAAGAGGAGCTTTATCTATGGCTGGAGACCTGCCCAAGCCCAAGCAAGCGAGAGAAAGAGAAGAAACACACTGGCTTTATCCTTCCTCCTATCTTCCCGTCTCCTGCCACTGTCTCCCATTGGCCAAACCCAGACCTGAAGGCCGCAGTCCTGGGAGCCTGAGGATCTGCACCGTGCAGGGCAGTAGAGAGAGAGCAGAAGGTCAAGGAAGGGATCTCTGCAAAGGTTACCAGGTGATCCTGAGATAGAAATGATTGAAACCCACTTGGTAATACCTTTATCTGTAAAACCTTTAAAGTACTGGATTCACTTGAAAGTAACAAGATTATTCACTTAAAGACCTATGGCAATCCAGATACCATAGGTCTTTCTGCTCTCCAGCCCCCATCCCACTACATGCATTATTCTGAATTACTCCTGTGTCTGGTCTGATAGGGTAGCATTTTGAGATGGATTTCCAGTGTCGGACATTTTCTCAACCGAAACCTCAGGAGAGCTTCTACAGCAGAGGGAGATGCCCATTCTATGTCACGGAGGTAAAAGCTCACCCGGAGCAGGATTAGGATGCAGCAGTATCATGGTAACTGGAGTCTGGTCTTGGGGCTCTCAAGGATTTGTGTGCCCTTGGGGAGGCTCAAAATCTCTAGACTCACGTTTAAAAAAAAAATGGAAATCAAAACCATCGGGGGTGGTTTGCTTGTGTCACACTCCACTTGGCTCTTCCATCTTCGCATCCCCTTATCCAGAAGGCTCCACAGTGTTTTCTGAGAAAGGATGAGGTCGTCTGACAAAACAGATAACGTGCCCAAGGTCACAGAGCTGCGAAATATCAGAAGGAATTCCGTCTCCCCGCTTCCCACGCCAAGGCCCTTCTCGCTGCCCAGCGAGTTCTGTTCCCGCCCGGGGCATCTTCTGGCGGAGGAAGGCTCGTTCAGAAAAGGCAAAGGCGACCCCCAGCAAAACCCCGGGGCACTTGGTAGCGCTCTCGACGCCCGCCAACGGGCCCGATCGGCAGCCCGCCGGGCCTGGGGGCCTCTCCGCCGGCCGGCAATGCCCGCCTGCGCGCCGGAGGCCGGCCGGGAGGCCGCGGCCCTCCCCGCCGCCCTGCGGGTCCCCGGGAGGCTAACGGAGCCGCGTGCCCGGGGCGGGGCCACGCGCGATTGGCCGCGCGGGGTCGGGGGCGGGCCGGCGGCGGGCCGGCCGGGCGGGCGCCGACAATGAGCCTCCATAAAAGGGAGCGGCGGGGGCCTGGGGCCCCGGATTGAGCCCTCCCCACCCGGGGTCCCGACGCGCTCGGTCTCGGGGAGGTCCGGACGCGCCCGTCGCAGGCCGGGCGGTGAGCGGCGGGCGGCGGGGAGGGGGCTGCGCGGGGCGGGAGGCGGCCCCTGGCTGCGCGCCCGGCCTCCAGCGTCCGGTCACCGCGATACCCCCCCCCCCATACACACCGGCCGCACCATGGCCCTAAAGGCCGAGGGCGCCGCGCTCGACTGCTTCGAGGTGACGCTCAAATGCGAGGAAGGGGAGGACGAGGAGGAGGCCATGGTGGTGGCTGTAATTCCGCGGCCCGAGCCGATGCTCAGAGGTGAGGAGGGAAGGGGACCCCACTTCCGCGTCACGGTCCGGGCCCGGGCGCCCCCTCCCCCTCCGCAGTCAGGGGCTCCAGCGCCCCCTCCCCCTCCGGCCTGGGACCCGGGCGCCCCCTCCCCCTCCGGCCTGGGGCCCGGGCGCGCTCTCGCTCCGCCCCCTCCAGGGTTTGGAATCTGGGGCCTCCCCGAATTCCCTCTCCCCCGCCCCCGTCCGGGGTCTGGAGCCTTCGATCCACACCCCGCGCGCTCCGGATCTTCCGGTGCCCGAGCGCCCCCTCTCCCGGGCCCCGCACCGGCGGCCGCGGTCTCCCGCCCCACGGAGGCAGAGGCCGGCGCAGGGGCCAAGCTGTGTTTTAGGCCGAGGGGCAGCAAGGCCTCCGGGCCCGAGGCTGGGCGCGGCAGCCTGGTGTCCGGAGAGATCCGAGGATGCCGCCCGCCAAGAGGAGGATTTTCAGGGCCCTCTACGCAGAAAGCTTTCCTGTCCCCCAACTCCCCTTGCATCCCCGGCCTTCCACTTGCGTAAGCCACAGGTGTCAGATTCTAGCGCTTCAGGGGTGAATGGGATGGCATACAGCATACTCAGTTTCGGAAGAGAAGTGTTTGCTAGGGGTATCCTCTGCCACGCTGGAAGGAGATTGGCCTTGGGAAGGGATTCGAGGAACAATCTGGGAACACTTGATTTCCCCTCCCCCTTTACCAATTTCTTTAGTCCGCAGGATCTTGCAGACCATTAGAAAACAAAGGGCCTTCTTAGTGGAAAACTTAATACTCATGAAAATGCCAGAAAAATTTTCATGGAAATGCAAATATCTTTTTAATCTCAAATACCTCTTCCCGTAGGGGGGATTGTACCCCAAAGAGGTTGAGAGCAAGTCCATTTATTTAAGCTCAGCAGCACCCGCTATTTCCCTGCACTGCCTCTCATCCTTTTTGGAATCTGGAGAGTTATAAAACAAGTCCGGTAAATAAAGGCTGCTACCCTTCTCAGAGCTTTGCATCCAACAGAAGTTCTTTCCCTACTTGTGCTAGTATTTACTGAATGCTGGATGCCAGGCTGTCTCAGTTAATCCTCTCAACAACCCTGCAAGAGAGGCCCTATTCCCCAGTTAGGGATGAGGAAGTAGAAGTCCAAGAGAAGTTAATTCATTCACCAGGTCTTCATTAGGCACTTACTGTAAGCCAAGCAGTTTTAGGCTGGGCATGCTAATGGCTATAAACAAAGATGAAACATCCCTTCTGGAATATATATATATATAAATGAATGACCAAAGACAAATACAATCAAATGCATAGGTGTCAGAGACGATATGTGGTTCAGAGAACACCAGAGCAAAGGGAGGAGAAAAGAGAGTGGGGGTGTTTTATTTGGAATATCAAGTGGTCAGGAAAGGCTTCTCTAATGTGAATTTTGAGCACAGACCCAAAGGACGCGAGAGAACGAAACTTGTGGGTAATGGGAGGGAAAGCATTTTAGGCAGAGAGAATAGCAAGTATAAATGTCTTGAAGCAGAAGCTTTTTGAAAGATTTGGGGTAAGTGGGGAAAGGATAAATTCAAGGTCTTTGGCCTGAGCATCCAGAAGGACAGGCCTCCCACGAAAAAGACAAGAAGGCTAGGATGCTGGCGTGTGCAGATAGGGAGTTAAGGTTTGAACAGGGTGAGTTTGACATGCCTGTGACACATTCAAGTGTCATGACCAGATAGGCATCAGACACGTGCATTTAGATGCAGGGGAGAGTCTGGCCGGAGGTAGAAATACGGGAGTCATCAGCAGGCAGGCAATGGGAGGAGACTGTCAGAGGAAGGAGACAGACAGAAGGGGTCTAAGAACAGAGCTGTGGAACTCTCTCCGGTGACTGCGGGTTGGAGATGGAGTCGGTCCCCATCAGAGATTTCTGAATGCCGCTACCTGCCAGGCGCTGTTCTTGAGGCTGGGGGTCTAGGTGTGGACGGTCAAAAGTCATGCTGTCCCGGAGCCTGCCATGCAGCGGGGAGACATGGAGCACAAGTGACACCATGTTAGGCCCGGTGGCGGTGTGGGCTAAGGAGGACACGAGGGGGGACGGGAATGGGGTGCCCCGCTTTCTGCAGAGGGGCAGAGAAAGCCATTGCAAGAAGAGGGTTCTTCAGCTACGCCCTGAAAGAAGTGAGAGAGCCGTGAGAAGAGATGAGAGGAACCAGCACGCGTGACCCCAAGAGAGCCCCAGGAAGTAGGAGACGAACCAACGGGAGGTGGTGCCTAGGAGCCGAGCGACAAAAATCAAGATGGAAGAAGTGATGAGTCAAATGATGAAGTTTAAGAACTGACCACTGGGTTTGGCATCGGTGACCCTGGCGAGAGCTGTTTTGGAGGAATGGTGGGAAAGAAAGCCCAACGGCAACCAAGAGGTCAAGGGTCCTGTGCCCGGTCACGTGGGAGATAGGTACAGCGCAGCCTGGCACCTGGATCTTCTGAGTCCTGACAAATTCTCAGGCCCATTTTAAATGCCACCTCCCCATCGGTTCCTAGGCGTTAGGGGCCCCCCCATATTTTATTTCATCTTCTCAGGTGGGAGAGAGGGGCGGCCATCAGAGATCAGGAGACTCCGCAGAAACACTGAGCTGCCAGGTTATGTGGGTCTCAGCCTGCCTTCTTTGTCGAGCTGGAAAGGATTCCTGCCCTGCCAGAGTTTGTGGTCCAGGTGCACAAAGCAGATGCCAGGCAGACCCTTGGGCATGAGATCACACCTGCAGTTGCTCTGGGAGATGGGAAAGGGGTTGTGACAGGGTGTGGTGGCCTCTTAAGGGGGCCTCGCCGGATGGAGAAGCAGACATGCCCGTCATTCGCTGACTGAAGGCTCACTGAGCATCTCCTGTGTGCCAGGCCCTGATAGGTGATCACACGTAGCATTCTTGTTCTCAAGAAAGTATGCAGTGTGGCCTGGAAGTCAGACGTGGATATAATCCCCCGCCAGGGGTGGGAGGTCAGGAAGGCTTCCCAGGAGTGACGATGTGAGCGGGGCCATGAAGGAAGTATAGGAATTTATCGGACTGATCAGAACGGTCTGGACGGACGTGCCAAGACTGAAGACCTGCAAGAACACAGCTTGTCGGAAAAGCACGTGGACCTGTGGTCCGAGCCCAGATTGAGAGGAGATAGGCAGGGAGATAGCGGGATGCCCAGGCACACAGCGTCTCATGGGCTGCAGGGGAAGGGAGAGAAAGACTTTGGGTGGCAATGTTCCTCCCTCTGCCCCCCAGCACTCCACCCAGTTTGGGGAATCAAGTTGTAAGTATTCTAGGCCGCGGCACCTTTACCGCTAACACGTCCTGCACCTCTCCCTCTGCAGTGGCCCAACAGGAGAAGACCCCACCGCCTAGGCCCAACCTGCTGGAGGCGGGTGGCGATGGCTGCGAGGAGCCCAAGCAGCAGGTGTCTTGGGAGCAGGAGTTCCTGGTGGGAAACAGCCCAGGAGGCAGCGGGCGGGCACTGTGCATGGTGTGCGGGGCCGAAATCCGGTCCCCCTCTGCAGACACGGCGCGCATGCACATCCTGGAACAGCATCCTCACACCCTGGACCTGAGCCCTTCAGAGAAAAGCAACATCCTGGAGGCCTGGAGTGAGGGGGTGGCCCTTTTGCAAGACATCAGAGCTGAGCAGACTTCTTCACCCACCTCAGGTAGGGATGGGGCGGGGGGCGGTAGGGGTGGAGGATTGAGGGAAAAGTCGGCCTCTCAGAGGACTTGGAGCTCACTGGGTGTTTGCCCTCTTCAGACTCAGGCCAGGATGTCGAAGCTGACCCGGACTCCGACCCAGACCCTGCCAAAATGCCAGCAGAGATTGTCGTTCTCCTTGACTCTGAGGACAACCCATCTCTCCCGAAAAGGAGCCGGCCCAGGGGACTCCGCCCCCTCGAGCTTCCTGGTCAGTCTTCTGGAAGCACTTGAGGCTGAGCTGGGGAGAGGGGAACATGCGCCCTGTATTCTGTGTGGAGAGAGGCTGTGGGGCTCAGGCGTGGACCCTTTAAAAGGTCTGGGGTCTTCTCATTCTGCAGCTGCTCCTGTCTCGGAGCCAGGAAATAGGAAGCCCCGTGGTCAGAGATGGAAGGAACCCCCTGGGGAAGAGCCGGTCAGAAAGAAAAGAGGCAGACCCATGACCAAAAACTTGGACCTGGACCCAGACCCTGACCCAGGTGAGAGGGAGGCCCATGCAGGTGTGGGCATGGGCTCCGGCCGCAGTGCTCCTAGAGGAAAGCCAAGCAGGGGAGGGCGGTCGGTCCAGGCCTTTGGATTCTGGCTTCAGTGAGGATAGACAGCTCAGCCTCCCAGACTCACAGGTCCATCCTGTCCTTCCTTCCAGACCCCCCGTCACCCGACTCACCCATGGAGACTTTTGCTGCTCCTGCTGAGGTCCGACACTTCACTGACGGCAGCTTCCCCCCAGGCTTCGTCCTCCAGCTCTTCTCCCACACCCAGCTCAGGGCCTCAGACGGCAAGGACTCACCCAAAGAGGGGAGAGCTGCAGAAGGAGGCCTTCCCCAGCCGGAAAGCCCCTCTCCAGGTGAGCTCCTGAGAGGGGACGACAAGGGAGGGTCAGGCAGGCTGCGTCCCTGGGGTCTGGCCTCCTCGAGGCTGCTCTGCAGCAGAGTCCAGAGCAGAGGTGGTTGGCACTCGGGTCCCCTGAGAGACAGGGCCAAGGACAGGCAGACTTGAATGACAGGGACTGGCCAGAAAGCTGAGCTGCTAACGGATTGGTCGTTAGGTTGGGCTAGGCCAGTGCTCCCCAAAGCCAGACACCCAGCACCACACTTCAGGCTGATTCCACCTGGTACCTGAGGTGCCCAGCTCACCCTTCTGGAGCAAGGGCCTTAACAGACCCGTGGTGAACTCAACAGGCACTTCCGTGAAGAAAGCAGTCCAGTGACTTGTCTAATGATAGCAGTAAGCGCTTGTGTTTGTATCGTGTTTAACCGATTTCCAGAAACTTCTGTACGTGGTTCATCTGGCCTTTAGAAAAGTCTGTTTTCTGCAGGGGAGAAGGAATTGGGAAGGTTGAGTCTCAGAGCTGATTCCTCCTTCCCTTGATCCTTGTATTCGTTTCCTGTGGCTGCAATAACAAGTTAGTGGCTTCAAGAACACGCTTTATCCTTTCTCAGTTCCAGAGGTCAGAGGTCAGGAATGGGCCTCACTGAGCTAAAATCCGGATGTTGGCAGGGTCATGTTCCTTTCTGAAAGCTCCAGGGGCAGGGGTGAAGGGTGTCCATTTTCTTGTCCTGCCAGCTTCTTAGAAGCTGCGTGCATTCCTTGGGTTTTGGTCTCCTTCCATCTTCAAAGCCAGCAGCCTCAGGAGAGTCCTTCTGAGGATGCTATCTTTGACCTGACTCTTCTGCCTCCCTCTTCCCCACTGGGACCCTTGGGATTACATGGAGCCCACCCAGATCATCCAGGACAATCTCTTTAGTTTGAAGTCAGCTGATTAATCAGCAACATTAATTCCATCTGTAGCCTTAATTCTTCCTTGTCATGTAACATGACCATAGTCACAGATCCTGGGGAGGAGGGTGTGGACGTCTTTAGGCAACAGTCACATAGCCAAGCAGTGGCAGAATTCAGATTAGACCAGAATGCATTCTGGGAGGGCAGAGGCTGAGCCTGGTTCCTCTTCATCTCTCCATGCCAGGCATCTCGGGCTCGGGAAATGGCTCTTGAAGGAGCGACCGAGTGACACACGGCGCCTTGTCCCGGCCTGTCTGAAATGTGCATTCGGAGTTAGAGCCCAGGGAAAGATAGCATGGGAGGTACCAGGGGCTCCCCAGAGCAGGGCTCTCAAAAAGGAGGTAGGCTTTTTGCATAAAGAAAAAAGCAAATGTGCGCCGTCTCCTGCCCCCCTCCACCAGTGGGGAGCGCTGTTAATAGTTCAGTTTGTATCCTGGAGACCTTCTACAAAGCTCGGTGTGTGCGTGTGTATGTGCACACGTGCACTTTCGCTTGATCATATTTTACCAAAACGGGCTCCGCTCTTTCTCCTCTTGAGGCAAGCGTCAGCCCTTCACGTAGATCACGGTTTTAGCTGTCTCAAGTTTCAGCTTGAGCCACATTCCAGTCCTGCCTCTCTGAGAACAGTGCGCTCTGCTTGGACTTGAGCGTTCCCCAAGCTTCCTCATTGTCTTCGGTATCTCACTGCTCTAAAGGGCTAACCGCTTCCACTGTTTAATGGGTCTTCTGGTTTCATTCTCGAAAGGGAGCCTTCATTTTGAGTCCTGGGATACCCTGTGCCCAAATTCCACCTATCTGGAGTGGTGAGTAGCTGAGAAGGGTAATCCCTGAGATCTCAGGTTCTTTTGGGGTGCGTGGGCAAAGTCTGAGGCCTTGGGGTTCACCAATCTGATTGATGTGAGAGGGTTTTTCTCAGCAGGGGGCAGGATCTAGGGAGCTTGGAGGTGGCCGGAACCCACAGCAGCTCAGCCGTGAGGGAAGCACTCTGGAAAATGACATGAGTGAGGACAGAGTAGAGTTTCTTTGTCCCCAAGAAACTTACTGTCTGTTTGGGGGTACAGGTCGGGGGCAGTGACGCAGCCACCCTAGTTCTGTGCAGGACAAAGGCTCCGGAGCGTGGTCGCAGACTGTTTCAGGATCCCAGAGTTCGGACAGATTCCTCAAGACCCTGTGAGGCTTCAACCAGAATGTCTTCATGTTAGGTTGCTTTATGTATTGAGGTTCTTGGAAGATTTTGAGTAAAGATTCTATCGCTTTAAAAAAGTTTAAAAGTCAAGGATTTAGAAGTTGGGGAAGGTCACTGTAGTGAGGTCAGCTGAGCTGATGGATATGAGTGTGAAGCAGAGAAGGCTTTCTGGAACTTTCCAAGGGCCTTGCAGAACAAGGGTGGGGAGGCATCCAAGCCAGGAGAGAAGGTGAGCCTTGAGGACCCCACTCACAAATCATGAGACAGAGAGTCTCTTGGTCTTGCTACTGTTTAATTTGAGTAAGACCTAGAGAGCCGGCTCTTAGGATACCTCAGCCAGGCTTGGTATGTTTCCAGGCTGGACCAAGGAAAAAGTGTGTGTGTGTGCATGTGTGAGCTGGACCAAGGAAAAAGTGTGTGTGTGCATGTGTGAGCTTCGCAAGCGACAGGGTCTTTGTTTTGTTGACTGCTGTGTCCTCAGCACCCGGTACCGTGCCTGCCACAAAGAAAGCCCTCCGTAAAGATTTATTGAAAGAAGGGTGGATAGTGGTTGCCTTCACTTGTCACGTGGTGGTGACATTTTCAGTCGCCAATCAGAAACAAGCCTTAATGAGAAACAAGAGAAAAAGACTCGGGCGCACTCTCTGGAGGTGTGTGCTTGTACCCACACACGCACAGATGTAGAGGAAGGGGGGAATGTTGCTGGGGAAGCAGAGGGGCTTGGGCTTCCCAGGAGGGAGGGGGGCCAGCCCTGGGTTTGGAGTGCAAAAGGGGCTCAGCTTGTCCCCACACTGATAAATCCTCCTGGCCTGCTTTTTCACGGCCCTGGGGCTCTGATCATGCCTGCTTTCTGGAAGGGCCTCACATGTCAGGCTTCACTGTCCTGATGCTCCTCTCCCCACCCACCCTCACCTCTGCCCTCCGTGCTACCAGAAAGAATTGGTACGTAATTCTGTTGCTTTGAGCAGTCCCAAAGTCCATGAGCTCTTACCACCTGCTGAACTCTTTTAACGTCTTAGCATGTCATCGGTCTCCTTAAATCCCCACAACCACCATACACAGTATTAGGATTTCCATTTTGGAGAAGAGGACACAGCCTTGGAGAGGTAAGGCACCTCTCTCAGGGCCCCTCGCCTAGTAAGCGACAGCCTGTGTGCGTCTTTACCTGTGCCCATCCCCCTCCAGCATCCAAGCCGCATCCTCTGCCTTCTCTCTGCTGCTGGGGCTGAACTGCTGCTGGCAAAGCCTGTCGTCCCCCCCAACTCCTCGCTAGAGCCCATCCCCACCCTGCCGGCCACTCTTCTCTCTGTGCTCTCCTCTTTGTCCACCGTCCGTATTTCCCTCTCCTCCAGATCTTACCCGGCAGCCTATGCAAAGCTGTGATTTCTCCCTTCTTGACCCCTCATGCCTCCCTAGCCACTGTCCCATGTGTCCCCAAGCCTTTTCAGCGAAGCTGGGGAGCATTTTCTACACTAACTGGCCCTCCCCTCTCTGGGAGCCACTTCAGTCCTATTCCCATCCTCCCATCTGATGCTAAAATTGCTTTTTTGGCAAGGTCACCTTTGACTTGCCTAAAATGAAAATCCAGCAGTCAATTCTCAGTGCTTGACTTTCCCCAATGTGACCATAACTGTGACATCGCCCCTCCCTCCTTTCTGGAATCACTCTCGATCTTGGGGCTCCTTGGGCCACTGGCTGGGTATCCCTCCAGCTTCACTGGCTGTTCTGTTTCTCCGGCCTGTCCTTTCATACATGACTCCCTGAATCAGATCGGACAGTTCTCTCTCCTCTTTCTCGAATGGAAGCTGCTTCAGGTCAGGATGTGTGTCTGTTTCATTTCCTGTGATCTCCCCAGCACCTGGCATAGGGTCCAGGTGCTGCTTACGTGTTCGGTGAGGGAGTGGTTAAGTGAGGGAGTGGATGCCTCAACCCCGGGGCAAGACCTTCCTCACTCCTGGAGTGATCCAGTCCAAGTTCATGTGCTCCCAGCTCCCACCCAGATTCCCCCTGGTTCCAGCCTCTCTTCCAGATGCCCATGTGACATATCTGTGGTTGTCCATAAGATCTGTCAAACTGGCTTATCCGAACTGAACCCCCACGTCCCCCCACCCTCCCCGAGCCACTCTCCTCTTCCCCATCCTCCTCTCCCCTTTTCCATTGTGCACTTTGCTCAGGCTAAACCCTCAAGAGTTCAGAATTCACCCTCCTTTCACCCCCTCCACAGTGGCTACCCTGGTCCAAGCCATCTCTTGCCTGGTTCCTTAATGGCCATCTCCCTGGCATCCTGGCTTCTGGTCTTTGCCCACTCTGGTCTCCTCTCCTACGGTAGCCAGGGTCCTCAGTGCAAACCAAGTTGGATGCTGTCCCTGCTGTTCCTGTCACACTCCAGATAAAAAGCCAGAGAGTCCTCATGGCGACCGGGGATGCTCACCCCAGGATCCTGACTCTCCTAGCCCAGCCCGCCGGCTCTGCACAGGCACTGACCTGCTGTTCCTGCAAGCACAGGCAGGCGCCCCCCGGGCGGCCGTGTTCGCCCTTCCTTCTGCCTGGTGCTGTTCCCCAGCCACCCGCATAGCGGACTCTCACTTTCTGTACGTCTTTGCTCACATACCCGCTCCACGAGGCCCTCCATGCTATCCTGTCCCCTTCCCTGGTGTGTTTTCTTATTTCACTTTGTTTCCGTCCATACGCAACACATCACATCTTGTGTCCGTTCATCCTTTTGGCTCCCGCCACTGGATCGGGAGTTCCAGGAAGGCCGCGTGGCATCTGCTCGCCCCTCTCTTAGGGCCCGGTTTTGCCTATTCTGAGCAGCTGCTCCCCACTGCTGAGGTAGACATCTGATCCCCGAGGGGTAGGTCCTGACCGGAGCGGAAGAGCCCTGTGAAGCTCTCCTGGGATGCTAACCCAGGACTGGCCGTGCGGGGCTCTCGCCTTAGCCTCCAGATCTGTCTGTGAGCCCCTTGGTGGGCAAAGCTGTGTCTTACTTGGTTGGCGGGGGTTCCCCACTCCCACCACCTGTGTCCACACAAGGCAGAAGCCCTCAGGCTAGGGCTCCCGGGAAGTTTTAGATGAAGCAGAGTGAGCTGAAGGGAAGAGCCGAGGGAGGTAGACAGCACTGAGCATCTGTGTACCAAAATACGTGGGGGAGGAAGCCTGACTTACGCCTCCGGGGCTGTGACCTCATTTTCTGGTTGGTCGTGGTCCTCTGATGAACCAAGAGTGGAGCTTCCCGCTGTCCCTTGGGCTCCCCCCTCATACCAGGCCTTGGACTGTGGAAGTGGAGGCCTGGGAGTGGAGGTGCAGTTTGCAGAGGCCTTTGGGGGGCACCATTGTGGTGGGGGTCCGGAGGGCCCTGACTTCTGCTCTCTGCTTCCATCCCTGCCCAGCTCCCCCTCCGGGGCTTCGCGGGACACTGGATCTCCAGGTTATCCGCGTCCGGATGGAGGAGCCCCCGGCAGTGAGCCTCCTGCAGGACTGGTCCAGGCATCCCCAGGGCACCAAGAGTGTGGGAGCAGGTGACACCCCAAACTGGCCTGCGGTTCTGTCAGACTCCAGCACCACTGTGGGGGGGCAGCCAGAGGCAGGGAGTGGTGTGTAGGTTCTCGCTTTCCTGGGGAGGGAGGGAGGGAGGAGGCAGGGTCCCCCTTTGGCTTATCACTCAGAGCTGCCCGGCTCGACCACCTGATGGAGAGAGGAAAACCAGGTGCCAAGGCAGGATGGAGGAGAGGAAGGGGGGCAGCATCCACTGCTACTTGGGGGCACTGGAAGGTGTCTTCCCCTGGCAAGGCACAAGGCCAGGCCCTGAGATGGGCAAGGCTGGCCTCAGGGCTGTCGTGTGGTAGGGCATTGAGCCGTGGAGAACACCTACCCTGATCCTTTCACTGACCCAGACCTCTCTGTCCCCGCTCCTTTCCCCCTGTTAGCCCCCCCCATTCTCCCTTGGCACAGTGCCTTACACAAGAGGTGGTCACGATGGGGTTTGAACTGAGTCCCACTACCTCGGGGGACGCCTCTCCTCCCCCACCTGTTCAGGCCCCTAAACCAGGAGGCCTCCATTACCTCTTCCCGCTCCATCCCTGCAGGAGGCCCAAGCAGCCCACCTGGGGGCTTTGTTCACTCCCTCCCTCCTTTTCACCTATTTTCCTGTTGTATATATCTCCTTTGTTGACAATAAATTATTTTTTTTTATTAAGAGAGTTCCGTCTGGGCCATCATTGGGGGACGGGATTGGCTAGCAGGATATCCAGGCTCCTGGAGCGACCTTGAGGGGCAGGTGGGCTGACCGATGGTCCTGGGAGGGAGGGCAGAGCAGGGCCAGGACAGGGCATCATTGGCTGGACGACTGGGGCTGCCTCGGTGCCAGTCACAGAGGGATACCTTGCCCCTTCCCTGTGCCCTTGAAATGGGGTCAGAAACACCTTTTCTTTGACATTTTGTACTTTCTGATTCCTTTGGTAAGCCTCTGTCCAAGAGAGGCCATGGTGTGGGGACGGGGGTGCTTCCACCCTAGTCACTGATCTTTCTAAAGTGAAATGGTTGTGGCCAGCCTATGGGGTCGGCGGGGGAGACCTGCCTCCCCTCCCCTGCCCCGGGATGAGGCAGCAGCCATGTGGCACCTTACTCCAACCCACCCTCTCCTTGGCTTCATTAAACTCCTTCCTTTGCCCGGTTTCCCCGTTTCCTGGACCAAGAGATGGCCCACTTTGGGTTTCTTCACCAGCTCCTTTATCCTCCTAAACCAACGTCACAAGCCAAATCTCTGTGGCATTTTGTTTCTCTCCCATGGGTGAGAGGGGCACTGAAGAGGGGCACGGGGAGCTCCCTGTCAGACCCCAAACCCCGCTGTCGCCTTTAGAATCCAGAGGTACGTGGAGCATTGGGACAGTCCAGCCCCTGCTCCGGGACTGCTTCCCTGCTCCTGATAAGTCCTGTGCACCTGGGGAGAGGTGAGGCCTCCAGAGGACTCTAGAGGGGGCGCTCGCCTACAGCACTGACCCAGCCAGGTTTTGAGACTAACCAGAAAGCTCCTCTTTAACTCAGGAAGGATCTGGGTATGAGCACATGACACCGGGCCATGTGTTTCTCTGAGCCGGTGTGGGCCCACTGTGGGTGATCTCCGCGTGGTTGCTTCCTGGGATGTGGTCCTGTCTCCCTGTCTGACAAGCCTGGGAGGAGTGCAAGTCTGTGGGGCCCTAGTCGGGGAATTAGAAGGCATGGGTATGGCACGTTGTGGAGAAAAGTCAGTAGATCCTGTGTTAGGGTGGCTTCCCCAGTGTGTGACAGGTGGGCCATGGAACTCCCCTGGGTCTCCACCCCCGTTTCTGCAAACTTGTAAAACTTCCATCCCACTTAACAGGAAGGAGTAAATAAGGCTGCAAATCGGGCTTTGAAACACGAATGTGAATCACTGCCGGTGATTTCTTTCCGTCCTTCCAATCGTGTGACTGTGTTTACAATTATGCCAATGTGCTTTTAAATCAACGTGGCTGTGTTGCTGGGTGTTTACAATTGAGAAAACATCTAAAGCGCGCTGTAAAATCGTGAAGTTCAATGCACCTTCTCTGCTGTTGATGTGATTGGTGGCCGGCCCACTAGACTGTGAGCTCCTTTTGGGCAAGGACTGGGCTGCATTGACCTCATTTTCCTAGGGCCCTGCTTGGGGCCTGGCACATCGTAGGTGCTCAATAAATGTTTGTCAAGTGCCCTCTTGGTGTGTCTTCCTGTGTGACATTTTCCCAGGGCAAGCCGGTCCCTAGAGTGCGCGCGGCTCCCCGCACAGGGCTGGCGGCCACAGTGGCTGTGGGTGGCATGGCTGCCCCCTGACCTCATCCCCACATCTTGGTCGGCAGGGGTCTGCCCAGCCTCGGCCAAGACCCTAGGGACGATATGAGTGTGTGGGGCTGGGAGCTCCCAGAGGGCTTCCAGGGAGAGGTGGGGAGAGGAGCCAGGGCACGACTCCACCCCGAGTGCAGAAGCTTCCGAGCGTCGGTGACTCAGTGCTTCGGCGGCATGTGTGTGTCCCCCCGCCATCTCCCCCGACCCCAGACCAGGTGCTGCTGCAGCCGTTTGCCCAAACACCAAGGAAGCCTCGCCCGCCATCGGTGCCCCCCCCGGGGCTGGTGGTGGCAACTCTCGAGGTGTGATGCGGAGGCCCAATCACGACGTTGAATGGAGGGTGGGAGAAGAAGGGGCCGCTGCCCCCAGCTCCTGATACCTTTGCCTCTAGTCCCCTTTGCTCTCTGAACCGGGCCACCTCCTGCTCTCCCCAGCTGCCCCCTCGGGGTCCAGGATGGGGAGATCTTTCTGGATACCAGCAATAGCTGTATAGTTCAAGCTGGTCCAAGATAAAGGAAGAAGCAGCCCCTTCCCTCCTCGAAGAGAAACTGGTGTGTGTAGGGGTGTGGTTGGGAAGGGGAGACACTGGCTGGGCCCTGTGTGGCGCCCTAGCTGCATCGCTGGTCTGGTCCAGACTCGCCGCTCTTGCGGTCCGACCCCCCAGACTCTGCCGCTCCTGCGGTCCGACCCCCCAGACTCGCCGCTCCTGCGGTCCGACCCCCCAGACTCGCCGCTCCTGCGGTCCGACCCCCCAGACTCGCCGCTCCTGCGGTCTGACCCCCCAGACTCTGCCGCTCCTGCAGATTCCACAAACATGACTGAAGGCCCCCCGGGGGCAGGCACCGTGCTGGGAACTGCAGAGCACTGACAGGACACCCGGCCTGTCTCCACTGTGGGTCACCCCACACTGGGCCCGTTACACAGGTGAGGGATCGGGCTCAGCAAGACGAACGACCTGCCCACCATTCCAGAGCTGGTGAAGGAGCAGAGCCAGGCCGAGCCTGGATCTGTCTGACCCCCGAGCTCTTGTCTCCTGTGCTACGTGGCCTGTTTCGGCTTCAGGAGAACTGAGACGTCTTCCCTTGAGGGCCTGGGGACCTGCGGTAGGTTCGGGGTGTGAGGCAGGAATGGAGTCAGGTGGGAGTGGGGAAGGTCATTCACGATGACAGCCGCTCAGCACCTCGAGGCTTTGCTCCACTCAGGCCGTGGTGCGCAGTGCCCTTGCCATGCCGATCTCCAGAGCCCCCACCGAGGTCCCAGCACGTGCTGGGAGCATAGCTTGCTCCTGGCCAACTGAAGGGACTCACAGCAGATGCAGAAGGGCGCTCATCTCACCATCCCAGGTGACAATGTCTGGGAACCAAGCTGAGGGCTTTGAGGTGGAGGGAGTCCTGCTCCTCCCCTGTTCCTTTTCCAGAAAATGCCTCCTGGCCCCTTGGGAGGGCCCTGCTTGCTGGTCCTGGCCTCACTCAGCAACCTCTGACCCTGAATCAGGCTGGGCTTGGTACTTGGGAGCTACAAAAGCAGGGACAGGTACAAGAGTGTCCACGTGAGCTTGGGGGGCTCTAGGGGGCAGGGCAGGGGGAGCTTCTCCTATCCCAGAACCTGCCCTTTCCCCTCCACCCCTCCCTGACCTAGAGCAAGTCTTCTTGCCTGTGGCACCCACATCTTCCTGGATGAGCAGTTTGCCTCTGAGACACTCACCCACAGCCCTCTGAAGTCACAGCTGGGGCCGAGATAACCACACCGGTACAGGGGTTCAATGCTAAGGCTCAGGAGGTCCTGGAGCCCCAGCCCAGGCTGTGAGCTGGGTGAGAGGCATGCGCTGTGAGTTCCAGGCACTCGGGACGCCGATGTGGACAAGAGAAACAAGGGCCATTCTGGGGGAGATGGACAGTAAACGGGGAGGTTCTCAGTATGTCCGGCCAGGATGAGTGCGTGGAAGAAAAACAGGGCATGATAGAGGGACACTATTTTTTCTTTTTTTTCTTCTTAATTTATTTTCTGATCATAGACATTTTCAAACACACCCAAAAGTAGAGAAGGGGTACTGGGTGGCTCAGTAGGTTAAGCGTCTACCTTCAGCTCAGGTCATGCTCCCAGGGTCCTGGGATCAAGTCCCGCATCGGGCTTCCTGCTCAGTGGGGAGACTGCTTCTCCCTCTGCCTGCCGCTCCCCCTGCTTGTGCTCTCTCATTCTCTCTCTAATAAAAAAATAAAATCTTAAAAAAAAAGAGAGAGAAAATGGCATAATGAACCCTGATGTGTCTTTGACCCAGCTTCAACAAATATGGCCAATTTGGGTTTATCTCCCCACATCCTCCTCTCTTCTGGATTTTCTTTTCTTTTTTTTTAAGATTCTATTTTTTTTTTAATTTTGTAATTTTTTTAAAAATTTTTTAAGTAGGCTCCACACCCAGCATAGAGCCCAATCAGGGCTTGAACTCATAACCCTGAGATCAAGACCTGAGCTGAGCTCAAGAGTCAGACAATCAACCAAGCCACCCAGATGCCCCCCTTCTGAATTATCTTAAAGAAAATCCCAGACAGGGTGTCATTTCATCTGTTAATAGGTTTGTTTGTATCTCTAAGAGACAGTCTTCAGTGAAACACATCAATATCACACTTTCAAAATTTATAATCCCTGGACACCTGGGTGGCTCATTGGTTAAGCATCTGCCTTTGGCTCAAGTCATGATCCCAGGGTCCTGGGATCAAGTCCCGAGCTGGGCTCCCTGCTCGGCGGGGAGTCTGCTTCTCTCTCTGCCTGCCACTCTTGCTTGTACTCTCATGCTCTTCGCTCTGTCTCTCTCTCTCTCTGGCAAATAAATAAAATCTTTTTTAAAAAATAAGATAAAAAATAAAAATTAATAATCCCTTAAGGCACCTGACTGGCTCAGTTGGTAGAATATGGTCGTGAGTTCATGCTCCAGTTGGGCATGGAGCCTACTTAAAAAAAAAAACAAAAAAAACAAATGGGGCTCATGAGTGGCTCAGTTGGTTGAGCATCGACTTTTGATTTCAGCTCAGGTCATGATTTCAGGGTCCTGGGATCGAGTCCCGAGTCTGGCTCTGCGCTCAGCAGGGAGTCTGCTGGAGATTTCTCTCTCTCTCTCTCTCTCTCTCTCTGCCCCCCCCCCGACTCTCTCTCTTTCTTTCTCTAAAATAAATAAATCTTTTCAAAAATCATAATCCCGGAGCGCCTGGGTGGCTCAGATGGTTAACCATCTGCCTTCGGCTCAGGTCATGATCTCAGGGACCTGGGATCGAGCCCCGAATCAGGCTCCCTAGTCAGCAGGAAGCCTGCTTCTCCCTCTCCCTCTGCCCCTCCCCTCACTCATGCCCTCTCTCTCTCTCTCTCAAATGAATAAATAAAATCTCTGAAAAAAATTAATAATCCCTTAATGTCATCTAATATCCAGTCAGTATTCATATTTCCCAATCGGTCCACGTATGTCTTTTTGTTTTTAATTTTCTAACTGCAGTGAAAATACGCATATGCCATAAAATTTGCCATCTGAACCATCTGCAAGTGTAGCAGTAGTGAGTACGCTCGCACTGGGGTGCAACCTATCTCCAGGAGTCTTCCATGAGTCTCTTTTCCCAGCTGATCTTTGAATCAGGAGCTAAGCGAGGTCCACACATTGTATTTCAACTTGTGACAGCCTTTCTTTCCTTTTCTTTTCTCTTGTTTAAGAACATGGTGGCTTGTTCCGTGAACAGAATTTCCTCCATTCAGGATTTGGCTGATTGCACCCGTGTGACACCATTTGGCATGTTCATCCATGAAGGAATGTGGTTTTGAGGTGGGGGCTGCAGAGGGCTTCCTCGGGAGGGGACATTTAAGTAGGGAGTCATGCAGTTAAATGGGGAAAGGGAATTCCGGGCAGAGGGGACGAGGTGAGCCAAAGCTCTGTGGCTTTCATTCCCGGGGGCTTCACAGACAGCCTGCTCCATCCCAGGCCCCATAGGGGCCACCAAGGACACTCCCAGGAACCACAAAATACCCCTACTCTCCTTGGGGCTCGGGCTCTTCTTCCCAGGGAGGGCGGCAGGGGAGGAAAGTGGTAATTTCATCTCCAGACACCCTGCCTGACGGCTCCAGCTGTGACTGTACAGCGGTGGGTACATGGGGACATCATCTTGGCACACTGGTGAGTCCGGCCTAGCCTGCCCCGCCCCCGCTAGAAAGCCAGTTAGAGCCCTGGACACCAGCTGGTACCAGCTGTCTCTGCCAGCTCCAGGTCGGCAAGTCCAAGGCCCATCCGACATCCTCCTGAGATGGGAACTCCTTGAGGGCCCGTCTTCTTCATGCCCCCACAGGTTGCTCCGATCTCTGCCAGTCCTTCCTTGCAGCACTTGCTTATCCTTGAGGTCAGACTCAGCGTCACGTCCTCTCAGAAGCCTTCCGTGCCACTCCCTCCAGGTCCCCTGATCCCTCTGAGCCCCATGAAAAACCACCCACTTCCGCTTTCCCCTTGGCTTCTCCCAGGACCTCTACCAACGTGGCAGCCCAGCTCCCCATCCAGGATGCCCAGCCTTATTCAGTGATAGTGGCAGCAGAACCCTGCCCGGGGACAGTGACCCAGTGTGGGAGCATGGGTTGGTCCAAAGGGCACCTCCTCCCAGGAGAAAAGACTGAAGGTGGCTTCTCTGCCTGATGCCCCTTCCCCCGCCTCCCCCAGGGTGGTGTGCACTGGTCATCCTGCCGCACTGTGAGCACACATGAGCGAGGCTGGTAGGGACACCGTCCCCTCCATCCCAGGCAAGGTGGTCCCAGGCCATGGCTGAGAAAGGGTGAGAGGGATATGGTTGCTGGGTTTGGGTTTTGGAGACTGTCTCAGACCTCAAGCTGCTGTAACAGAATACCATAGACTCGTGGCTTATAAACCGCAAACCTATTACTCACAATTCTGGAAGCTGGAAGTCCAAGATCAAGGCGCTGGCAGGTTCAGAGCCTGCCTCCCGGCTCACAGACGCAGTGTTCTTGCTGTGTCCTCACGTGGAGGAAGGGACTGGGGAGACGTGTGGGGCCCCTTTTATGAAGGCACCAATCTCATTCTGCCCAGTAGGCCATGCAGGGCCCTCCAGACCTCATCACCTCCCAAGGCCATCACCATCACCTTGAGGGTTAGGACTGCAACATAGGAAACCTGGGGGGGGGGGGGGACACAAACATTCAGACGATACCATTATAGACGACCCCGTAGAGAGCAGCGAATCCAGCTCCCCCTCATCATTCAGACAAGGAGCCTGAGACCCCGAAGGGGGAAGGGAGTTACCTAATGGCTCACGTGATCCATTAGTGACAGAGCTGCGACCAGAATGGGCTCTCTTACTTCTGGTCCAGTGTTGTTCTCCAGGGAAGCGGGGAGGTTATAGCAGAGAGAATTAAAAGGAGATTCAGGGAGGCTGGCGAGAATATGCCTTATAATAACAGCAGCTCACACAAAGCGCTGGCCGTCCCCCGGGCTCTGTCTAAGCCTGTTCCGTATATTAACTCATATCCTCACCAATCAACCTTATGAACTAGGTACGTTTATTCTCCCCATTTAAAAGATGGGAAAATTAAGGTAGAGAGAGGTTAAGAGGCTTGCCTAAGATCACAGAGCTACTAAGGAGCACCTTGGCGGCAGAACGTGTATGTTCACTCACTACCCTATTCGCCTCTCACGGAAGCCTGGGCTTGACTCGCCAGTCCCACTCCCGCAGCAAGGAACTGAGCTTCTCTACACTTGGACTTCCTAATATTGTAAGCCGGGGGAAATAATGGTGCCTCCGGCTCCTCATAACTGTGATAGCGTCCACACGGTACACAGCTCTCGATGCGTGTTAACAAAACCAAGAAAGGGGAATGCGAATGGTAGTGCCGGCCCAGGAGGTGGTTGGGCAGGGCATGAACATTCGAGTCCATGAGTGTGCTAAGATGCACATTTTTTTCACACTCCAGCATCTCTGAAATGCCCTGACTTCAGTATGGTGTCTGGGAGTGGTGATAAAGCGCATGATGGAAATTTAGAGACACCAAGAAAAATAGGATAAAGCTCTGTGAGATGGGAGGGTCTGTGGTGAGTCAGAGGGCCAGACATCTGACTCTTGATCAGAGAGTAATTCTGGACCCTGTCTCCCACCCCGGAGAGTGGCCTGCCGGGAATGAGCGTGCTCTCTGGCTCCCCTGCTTGGGAGGAGAAAGTTGAAGAGTTGCGTTGTTTCGGAGGGGTGAGAATAAGGATGTCTTCCATTTGAGCACCCTTACCTCCCCTTGACTTCTGTCCTCACTGCCTGCCCACGATGGGAGAGCTACCCTAACCCCTCTGTGCCTGCTGGGGCTGGGAACCCCACAACCCCTGTCTTCCCTGATTCCAGGGGACATCATGACTGCTCTGGAACCCTGGTCCTGTTGGTTGGTTTCTACCTGGTCTGAGGCCTGTGGTCGATGTCTTTTTTGGGTTTGTTTTGTTTTGTTCAGGTGAGAAATCTTGGAAGTACCCTTAATTCCTCTCTCACACGCCCCCTAAGCCAATCCATCAAGAAATCCTGTCAGTGGGGGGACCTGGGTGGCTCAGATGTTTAAGCATCTGCCTTCAGCACAGGTCATGATCCCAGAGTCCTGGGATCGAGCCCCGCATCAGGCTCCTTGCTTGGTGGGGAGCCCGCTTCTCCCTCTCCCTCTACTGTTCCCCCTACTTATGTTCTCTCACTCTCTCTGTCAAATAAATAAATAAAATCTTAAAAAAAAAAGAAAGAAAGAAAGAAAGAAAAAGAAAGAAAGAGAAAGAAAGAAAGAAAGAAAGAAAGAAAGAAAGAAAGAAAGAAAGAAAGAAAGAAAGAAAAATCCTGTCAGCCCTGTCTTCCAGATATATCCCAAAGCCAACCACTTCTCCCCACGTCCACTGCTGCTGCTCTGTCCACGGGGATGGAGTGGAGAGGAGTCAGTCATCATCTCACCCTCGAATTTTCCTAAAAGTCTCCTTCTTGGTCTCCAGGCTGCCGCTTCTGCCCTGCCTCGTTAACCCTCTCCTCAACTCAGCAACGGGTCTGATCCTGTCCCTGCAGTGGCTCCTCATCCATTCCGAGGAAAAACCAGAGCAGTGGCCCACCAGGCCTGGCTTTTTATGACGCCTTTCTGCCCTTTTCTCCTACTGCCTACCCCCTCTCTGCTCCAGTCCCAGTGGCCTTCTTGTTCTCCTGCCCCAGGGCCTTTGCACTGGCTGTCCCCTCTGCCTAGAAAGCTCGTCCCCCAGATATCCACAGAGCTCACTCCCTCACCTCCTGTAAGTCTTTAAGTGTCACCTTCTGGGTGAGGCCTACACTGACGACCACAACTCATATTCCTCCCACTCACCCCTGCAATCCTGATTGTCCTTAGCTGACTGCTTTTATTTCCCGTGGCCCTTAATCCTTACTGTTATGTTTGGTGTCTGTCATCCTCTAATTGAGACCTAAGTTCCCTAAGGGCAGAGATCTTTGTCGATTTTGTTCACTGACCTACTTGAGGAACCTAGAATAATGTCATACTACTACATAGTAGGGGCTCCATGGAGATTTGTGAATGGATGAGTCTGCAGATTGAAGAGGGGTAACTGTGTGGCAATAACTAATCTTTGAGGAGAAGTAGGTAGGTTAGGGGATTTGAGAAAGTGATGTTTGAACTGAATCTTGAAGTCCATCTGGAAGCCGAGGTTGGTGCAGAACACGGAGGTGAGAGAGCTTGGTGGCAGGGAAGGAATTAGGGGGAGGTGTGAACCAGTGATACCATGCTGGAGAAGGTATTAGCAAGGTAAGTTGAGGCTAGACTGTGCAAAGCTTTGAATGCAGGCTACCACTTTTCTTACCACCAGGACCGGCTCCCAGATTTGTGGGGCCTGATGCAAAATGAAAATGCAGGGCCCCCTTGGTAAAAATTTCAAGAGGATAACAGCAGAGTATTGAATCAAGCTCAAGGCCCTTTTAAGAGTGGGGCTCTGTGTGACTGCATGGGGCCCAGGCCCAGGAAGCCAGCTCTGCCTATCCCACATGGGAGCTGGTGAGAACCTTCTAGCAGGGCAGAGATGTAATTGGAGCCGGACTTTAGGCAGATTATTCTGGTATGTCTGGTGGGATTAGGTTGGAGGGAGTCTAGGCAGGGAGACCAGTTAGGCAGCCTTGTGAGGAAGAGGAGGGGACAGGTGAGGTGGGGGTGGGTGCTAAGGGACACAAGGCAGGGGTGAGAACTGGAGTGAGTTAGAAGCATGGAGGAGGTAGAGTTTGCTCAGACAAGAGCATGGCCAGGAAAGACCCCCAGGGCACCTTCCTTTGCTCCTCCAACCCTTTTCCCTTCTTGCCCTTCTTTCCAGACCCAAGCCTGGGAGTGGTATGGGGCACAGGAATCTGTGGTGTGTCTCCCTTTGGCCACCAGAGGGCAGATCATTCTCATGGATTTTCCCAGATGAATTTGGGGTGGGGGAGTAGACTATCCTTGGTTCTCACCTCTTCCTCTCTTTTCCTCTCACCTCCTTCTGTGCTCCTTCATCAGCTTCTTCCTCAATGACCGGGCGCCTGACTGGAGCCAGAACGGGCCATGGGGAGGTGTCCTGGAGGACTGTAGGTGGCACCTGTTGCCTCAGGAAGTACTCCATACCGTCCCTCGTTGCATCTGTCCAGCTGCCTGTTTCTCTGGGCGACGTGGCCAAGGGCTCTGCTCAAGATGGGAGTTGAAAGTCAAGTGTCAGAGGTCCATCCAGCACTTTCCCCCACAATTCCTGGGGCCTCTCTGCTCCTGTACCTTCGGGGACTTGCTGCTTGAGCCTGGTCTCTGGCTCCTGTGGGGACTCTGGCTTCTGCCCACCGTAAGCTGCTGTTGAGCCCTGGGGTGGGGGTGGGCGAGTTCCAACACGTCCAGGGTACAGTGGGTGGGGGCAGCTTAGAGCCGGAGGACTGAAACCAGCCTACTGCCTCTCCCTGGTGAGACAAGTCTAGGGGGAAGTGAAAGTGAACTTCCTGTTGGAGTTGGGGGCTCTCAAAAGATGAGAGGGACCTCACTTTATTGATGACACTGAAGTCCAGGAAAGGAAGGGAACTTCTCCATCCTGAGGAATCCTCATTTTCAACCGGTTTCTCTTTTCTGTGAGCTTTCTTGTCTTAGAAGGGACAAATGAAAAATGAATTAAGATGAGAATGTCTTCCCTGCCTTACCTTACAGGGGTATTTTTAAAAGGTAAACCAGCATGACTCAATATTACCACAGTGTAATGTCGTTTTGTGCTATTTTGAACAATTTAAAAAAAGAGGTAAGTGGAATTCAAAGACGTTATTTAGAATGTCATCACTGGAACAAAGGCATGAATTCTCTTAATATAAGGACATCAAGGAGCCTAAACTCAGAGATGTTATGTAATCTTTCCAAGATCACATCGCATTTTCATTCCACCGAGCTGGGGCTGGAATGCAGGGCTGGGGGGGACCCCCGCAGCCTCCCGCAGCCGGGAGCCTAGGACGCTGACCTGGTGCTTGCCCCGGACCTTAGGGAACACTGCAGACTAGACGTGGGGTGTATGGATAAATAGAAGCCCAGATAGACGACGGCAAGTGAAGAATGCTAAGGAGACAGGTCATAGACTAAGGCTGCATTTGACAGGTGACACACATGTTGATAGGCTGGCTGATAAACGAGATGGATTTTATGAGCTGACAGACTGATGAGCAGACACGCAGACGGGGAAGTTGCCTTAGAACCAAAGGATGCCAATCGTTGGGACGGCTCACAGCCTTATTTTCTATTTAGTCAAATAATAACGTGCGCAGATGATCCGCGCTCCCTGTTCAAGGTTTGAAAATGCCCGGAAACTGACGGAAAGACACGAGGAGTCAGACTCTGGGTACTACCCGACGGAACAACTCGGGGATCGCCGGGCCTCGGGTGTTGCCGGAAATGGCCGACGACCGCCGTGGGCTGCGGGGCGGGACGGGGGCGTGGCCGGCTCACTGCACGCGGTGCCACTTCGGGTGTTTCCGGAAACCGCGGCGAGCCAGCCTGAAGTGGGCGGGGAAAGGCCTATGGGCGTGGCTGGAGTCTCCCGAGTAGCTTCGTGGATTTCCGTAAGCAGAGCCGAAGCTTGGGCTTCGGAATCGAGGCGGCGCGCGCGTCCGCGGGGTTTACCTTCTTCGGGTGTTTCCGGAATTCACCCGTAATCCGCGGCCGAGAGGAGGAGGCGCGCCCCCCTCCCGTTCCTCGCCGCTTCGGAGGTTTCCGGCTGGTGCCGGCGGAAAGAGCCGAGGGCCGGCGGTGGTGGCGGCCATGTTGGGAGCAGCAGGTCCGGCGGCGGCTGCCTGTGTGCCGGGCGCGGAGCAGTGCCGCTGAGGGCAGGGGAGGAGCGAGGCAGGCGGCCGGCTGCGGCGGCAGAGAGTAGGCGGAGCGGCGCGGCCCGGCCGAAAGGCGGCACAGCCCAGCCGGGGGTCGGGGGGGTGCGGTCCGGAGCCGCTCGGAGCCGGCGCGGCCTAGCCCGAGCGGCGCATCCCCGGGCTGGCGTGAGCGGCTGCCCGGCCTCCCCGCACCCCCGGCCGGGGCCCATGCGGCGGGTGCCCCTGCTGTGAGAAGCCCCGCCCGGCCGGGCTCCGCGCCTTCCCTTCCCTCCCTTCCTCCAAGCTTCTCGGTTCCCTCCCCTGAGATACCGGCGCCATGTCCAGTGCCCGGACCCCCCTACCCACGCTGAACGAGAGGGACACGGAGCAGGTAAGGAGCCCCGAGGGCTCCCCGAATTCTCTGGCTGGGCCCCTGCACCTTGCAGAGCCTCCTCCCTCCTCTGCTCTCCTCGTGTCCCTGCTGCCACCCTGCAAGCCTCGGCTGCCCTGTCATCTGGCTCTCGGCCTCGCACATCTCCCTCTGAGTCCTGTCCTGGGACCCACCTCGTCCTGACTCCAAGCTGCACACTTGTCTTTTCTGCTGACACCCCCCCCTCCCCTCACCGCCCTCCTGCGCTCTTCCGTGTTACCTCCCTAGCTTCCCCTTCTCTTCCCTTTTTCTCTCAGGGGCCTTTCTGTTCTTCCTCCACCCACGCTTAAAGCCGCCACCCTCCTGCTCCTCGAATAGCACCCCGCGATTTGCCCCAGATCGTTGTCCACCTCTTCCTCCATCTCTCTAGCCTTGCTTCTCCTCCTCCCGCACCGGTTCTCCCAGTCCCTGGTTATCACCCTCAGGGTCCTTGCCCCGGAGTGTGTTCTCGATCCCTATCCCCTTCCAGTAACCCAGCTTTTTGCTTTTTTTTTTTTTTTTTTAACCCTCTTCTCCAAATTGTGCTCTCCCTCATGCTTGCAACCCACCAGCTCCACCCTCATCACCTTTCCAAATGGTTCGCCTACTCTTTGCTCATCACTTTCCCTGCTTTTCTCCAGGAGCTCCCTGGTGCCTCGCGCTGGCATTTGTTGCTTCCGTGTTTCCCATCCTGCTGTCATGCGCAGAGTTTCCCACAGGTTGTCTTTGGGGTTCCAGTCTGAAGGATTCCCTTCAGAGTCCGGATCCCTCGCGTTCTGTTCCCCTCAGGTTTGGTTTAAGTCTCCGGGCTTTCTGTTTTCTCACTGAGTGCTTTACCAGCCTGCTCCCTGGACTCTCCCTACCGAGGGAGAACATTCTCCCAGCCCCATTCTGTCGGTACCACCTGTTGCTGAGTCCTTTCCCCCCCCATCACGCTCCCTCGCCATCCTTGCCTTTCTGTCTTCTCACACTGCAACACAAACCATGATGCCTTCCTGTGTCTTCACTCCTGGCTCTGTCACTTTTCATAGTTTCTTCCTCCTTGCTTGGTGCCTTCCGGTTTCTCTACCCTCACCCAGTCTTCCTTGCTCTACCTCTTAACCAGGGTTGTCTTTCATCTCCGGATTAGTGTCTTCTTGCCTTCTTCACATCATATTTCTTTGCTCCACACATGCCCCTGTCCGTTCCCTCCCCGATTGGCTTGTGTTGTAACTCCCCGTCCAGACACTCGGCGTACTAGTTTCTTGAGCTACACAGCCCCCACCCCCCCGCCCCGTCCTGGCAATCACTGCTATCATCTGTCACCCAGGCTTTAGCGTTTTCTGTCACCTCACCTGTGAGCTGAGAGGCGTCCACTTTCCACCCCTCCCCTATCTTTCACCGCGTCCCGAGTCCGTTGCTGACTGCCTACTGCTCTGGGGAGAGTCCCCTGCCTGGCACACCCTTGTCGGTGGAGAACTTTCCTAGGCCAGAAAAACTTGACTTGAAAAAGGAGCTGTTCACCCCTGGGGCTGCAGCGCCTTTCTGCATCCTCTCCCTTATGACATCCTCTATGTTTTCCTCTCATTCCACTCTTTCTTCGTAGCTCAGTAGAACCGTTGTTCTATTCTCTTGCATGTTCACATCCTTCCCTGGAAAATCTGCCCTCGTTGAGTTTTCCTGCGTTTTTCTCTTGTGTCACCCGCCCTCACTCTCTGTCACCTGGGCAGTCAGGAACTCAGGAGGAGTTCTGGGCCGAGTTTTTCTCTGCACCGGTTGACCCTTTTGTTGCTGATGGATTGATTGCTTCTGGGGGTGAAACGAGTTGGGAGGGAGGGCCGGTGGATGTCTGTTTCATCACTGGGTTTTGCAGCTGGCTCTGCATGGGCCTGAGGTCTTTGGAAACCGGAGCGTGGTCTGCATGTCCCAGTCTTGCCCTCACTTGCCAGCTGTTTCTCTCCTTGCTGGGAACCGCTTTTCCTAGGCCCTCCTGAGGTGGCCTGTTCCATTCCTTTTCCCATCACGGCCTTTGTCTTAGCAGGTAAACCCTGCTTAACCGGAGAACTTTCCCAGACTGTTGATTATGAGCTGGTAGGAGGAGGCCAAGTGACTGACTGACACCCTCAGGCATGTGGGGCGTGGCGGTGGAGTGCCTACTCTCTTCCCCGAGGCTGGGGGGCGGGGGGGGGCGGGCATTGTGTTCTGCCGAGTAGGGTAACAGACTGCCTCAATGTGGTTTCTTTGTGCTGGTTACTAAATGTAAATGTATTCTCGCCATGGTCTTTTTCTTGTGATGTGTGCATTGATTTCTCTTCCCTCCATGCCTCGCAGACTGCTGAGCGCGTAGTAGGAAGTCGGTGCACACCCATTGATTTTATGAGCGCAGTAATCGGGTGAACCATTTGGGAATGCAAGCTGCGCTTTGATAACTTTGTCTGGAGCAGTGGCTGCATACTTTGTCATCCTGTTCCAAATTATGAATTACTCATCCCGTTTGCACTCTTTATGGACTTAGGTTCCCCTGAGCCACTTCATCGCTTCTGCTGGTGTTTTCAAGGTAGCCAGTCATGCTATTTACTTGATGCTAAGTCTGGTCCCAGTAAAAGCACAGCCATTGGAAAAGCTTGGATACACCTACCACAGGCAGATACCTGTATTTTTCAAAACAAGGGAAAAGACAAGTCGCAGCCCTTCTGGTCACAAGGTCAGGGATGCCAGAAGCATCGGCCTCCTTTAAAGAGTAGATGATGCCACCAGGTAAGAGCAAGAAAGCTCTTGGTTCTGTTGTGATTCTAGTCGAAGTAGTCCCGGAAGTTCAGTCATTGCAGTAAGCCGTAATGTTATGAAATAAAAAGCAAGGGATTTGGTTGGCCTGATTCCTTCCCCCCAAAGATGCTCTATCACTGTATTTAGGTTTAAATTATTTAAACTGGTTTCACCGGGAAATACGTAAGCAAACTCTCCTAGTTGTCTTCAAGCTCCGACTTCTTTTTTGCTCTTCCTCTCCCCTTTTCTTTATTAAAAAATGTGGCTGATGAGAAGCTGTTTCCAGGAGCTCTTTGATCACATCTGAATTAAACACACATAACAAATACACAAACAGAAAATGTGGAAGCATAAAAATAAACCTTGTGTTGCAGGAAGAGTGCCTGTTTGCTGTCGACTCTGCTCCTCACAGTGAAAGTGGGAGATAAAAGAAAGCCAAGCCCTGTCTCTAAGATGGTTTTTGTGACACCTGGTTGCAGATGTGCTTTCTCACAGCCCTAGACTCTTTCATTTGCAGGAGGGTTGTGACCTCGGCTGGTAGTTTTGGGGATTCTCAGTCTGCAAGCTGAGCTTTCTGTCCACTTCTTTTCCAAATGGCTCTGCTGGCCTGGAGTCTTGGCTGTGGTGAAAGCAATCAGCAAGATGACTGTTTGTCTTCCAGCCAGGGGCAGCAGTAATAGGCAAGTGCGGAGAGGGGTCCAACTTCCAGAGTTCTGCTGCTTGGCCAGAGCTTCCTGTAGCACCTGGTAGAGGGCCTGTGTGGCTTCAGACCTGCCCCACCCTTGGGCCTCAGGAACCACGACGGAGGGCTTCTGACGGAAAGCAGGAGCCTTTCACTACCAGCCCCACTTCAGCTGCAGTGGGCAAGGGAGGGGGTTGCTGTCATTCTGGGGAGTGAGTGGCATTGTTTATTCTTTTGGGTGGTTCTGGGAAGAAGAGTGTGGAAGTCTGGCTGAAGTGAGCAAATCTAACTTATAGAATCCTGTAAAGAACAACTGAGCCGCTCCAAACACACATCCCTTGGATGCCAGTGTTGATTCTGGCTGAATGTTGCATTGAATAATTTGGTTTTAGTGTCGACTCTAGTAGAGAGCTCTCATTTCCCTCCATGTCCCGGGAGCTATGCGGCACTGTGTTCTGGGTACAGACTCCCGGCTTCTGCCCTTTGACTCTGGCCAAGGGCTCCTTAGTGGTGCTGCCTTCTGGTCGGAGGTGTGGGTGGATGACATTCTCACTTCCTGCATGGCCCTAGAAATTAGAATGAGGCCTTGTTAGAGCAAGGGCTTTAGGAGTCAGGAGTTCACAGAGTTGCTCACCATACCATAGTCTTTGAACCCAGTAAAGGTAACTAACTAGTAACTTGTAATAATTTCTCTAATCTGTGGCTTTGGGAAGTAGCTAAACAGATGGATACAGGACAGTCCTTGAAACTTGGACTGCTTTAGATTAAAATCAAGTTTGCCCAGGGAATGACTGCATCTTTCAGATGGTGACCAAAGATTGGGCCTGAGATTCTTTTCACTGTCAGTGTCTTAACTGATGCCAATGAGATAGGAAAAAATTGAGAATTTGCCTGAGAGGTTTGCATGGTTAGATCTCTTGGAAGTCAAAAACTTCTCCGACTAGACACTTTCCCCTTTGGACAGAACAACCCAATTCTCTGGGCATTTCACCAGGACTAACCCGTGCCTCCGTGAACTCTTTCCCATTGTGCACTTAGCCACCTGGCTGGCCTTTCTCTTCTCCCAGGAGCTTCCATGACTTTCCTACATATGTATTATATCAACTGGAATGAATATTTTATGCTTAGAGTGCAGCCAAGCCTCAGACTTTGTGGCCCATTATTGACAAGCGGGGTGGGGGCTGGGCGCCACCTTTGGCCCCATGATAGCTCTGCTAAATGGACTCTCCGCCACCCCCCTCCCCGCCCCCCAGCAGCACTTTGAAGCCCATTAATGGATCGGGATGAAGTAACCTCAGCAGATGGAAAGGGCGAGGAGGGTGGTTGTCCTTCCTTCCCCAAGACTGCCTGATGAGGCTTTCCTGCAGTCACCAGGTCCCCCCCTCCAGCCCCTGCTGCCTGGTTAAGCTGTAGACTGGGGCTCCTAGAGGCCGCTGCGGTGAGAGGAGATGGAGAAAGGGTTCGATTCTCTCGGAGCCGGTGGTGCTGCCAGTTTTGCCGCTTGCCTAGCAAAGCAAAAACTGAGAGGGATGGGGAAAGGGTGGGTGGAGTTTAAACCTAGGCCTTCCTCCTCCAGCGGAAGTTCAGCAAAGTGACAAACCAGATAGGTGGCTGAGTTTCCTTCTCTTAATGGGAGATGCCAGCATTTGTACCTTTTTGCACTTCTAGTTTGGATTCTCCAGGCTTTCTCGCAGCCTTCATCAAACACGAGTGAGTCACTGCAGTGTTATCTGTGCATTTTCCCCTTCTGTCTCAGCAGAGGGAAGAGTAAGCCTTTACAAACTTTGTGGGGGAGGAAACCACCCATTTCCACTTCTGGCATGGGAAGAGGCCATCTCTCTCGACGTTAACTCTGAAAGCTCTAGCTCTCGGAGCAGAATGTCACCACCCACCACAGCCCTTTTGGTGTTGGCCGCTGAGTGCCTTTGCTGTCCTTTGGGCTGCCATGGTGCATCTGATTCTGAAATAATACCACGAGAGAATCTGACCTCTTGGTTTCCAGTGATCCTTCAGTGAAGGAGGGATCTCAGTTCCTTCTCTTGCCCACTAGGCCTGCTCATCCTTTAGGAAGTAGAAATAGGCCAGATCCCTTCACCTGTCTGTCTGCTTTTGCTAGAGGGTTTTAAGTTTCTTGGTCCCTAGGCACTCTTTCACCCTACTTCCATTTATCCCTACATTTCTCATTAGAAAATGAGGGCAGAAGGGGCAAAAACAAATGCATTTCCTTTTGCTCATCAGATGGTTAATGTTAGGCTTATGAAGCGGGGTAAGCACAGGTTTGGTAGGCGAGGGCAGGATGGACACTGATATTGATGGCTAGGTGAGTCCTGAAGGACAGCAGATAGAAGTGGGGAGGAGGGGGGCAGGGAGAGAGGAGAAAAGGAGGGGTGTGTTCAATGATTGGCTCCAAGCCACCTTTTTCTTTTTAACATAAGGAAGGCGGAGCAGACCAGAGGCTTCTCGGTAGAACCAGTCAAGCTGGTTTTGAGCAGCCTCGGCCTATTTTCCTGTGTGCTCTTTGGGAAGTTGGCCATACCAAGGTCTGCCTCCTCTGGGGCTCTGCTCATTGAGGTATGAGTTTAGATGAGGTCTGTAAACTCCCCCAGCCCCTCCCAATACTGAATGGTCTCTGAGCCGGGCCTCTCTACATGAGCGGGCTCTCTCTACACCTAGGGCTATTCAGGGCAACTTTGTCTTACACACTTTTCACCGGACTCTCTAAGATACAGCTCTTGTTCTTGAGCCCCCTTCGCAGGTCACGGCTTGGCAGAAGGCCCTCCAGCCTGGCCAGGGAGAAGGGACTGGGTCTGTGGTTTGTGGATGGGGAACAGACCCCTGGCTGTTGTGATCTGGCAGCTAAATCCAGTAAGACCCCACACCTTTTGGCTTGATGCAGTGGGACTGTCTGTCCAGGCCTCCTGGGTAAGAAAAAAGGAGAGGATAGTTTTTGGTCTTTGGCAGCTCAGCAGGTACTTCAGCCACGGCGAACAGTGTGAGTTTGTTCCTGATCCGTACCTGTAGGAAAGGTGGGAGTCATCAGTCACCATGTGCTGGCACTTCCTGAACAGTGGCAGGAAATCTTTCTCCGGGAAAGGACATAGGATTCTGAGGCTCCTATGACCATCAGCGCTACTAATACAGCAGGATTGTTTTCCCAGTCCCCCACTAAATGGAAAACTCCCACGTCCGAAAGTTTGGTGATTAATGAGTGAAACCACCTGCAAACATAGTTCCAGCCCTTGCCCCTGCCCTTGGCGATGGGCTGCTCCTGTCGCTACTACAGTGATCTATTCATTGCTTCTCCTGAGCACCATTTCACTGAGGGTTTTGTTTTGGTTACTGATACCCTGTATGGAGGGTGGCCCCCTTTTCCTGCACCTTCTTTAGACCCGAGGGTCTGCTGGCCTTCCCCTACCCCGCATCACTTCCCCACCTCCCCTCCACAGATGGCCATCATCTGAGTGTCTTTGCATGTGGTGTTGGATGCACTTGTGGCTTGTTGCTTTGTTTTTGCCCACAAGAGTTTGAATTACTGGTTCTCTAGTCACAGGAAGTGGGGCCCCTTAGGCCTGCTTGGTCTAGCAATAGCATTCTAATTGAGTTGAGCCTATGGCAGAGTTGAAAAGAGATCCCAGCACTTGGGAACATCCAATAAGGGGTGTGTTGTGGTTACAGCAGGCTCTACAGTTCGATTCCCTGTACTGGAATCTTGGTCAGTCCCTACTATGACCTTGGGCTTACTTAATTGCTCCAGGCCTGTTTGCCCATCTGTAAAAAAGGAGTAATGATAGTACCTATCTAGTAGGTATAGTTATTGTGAGCATTAAAAGGGGTAATGAATATAAAGCACTTAGAATAATGCCTGGCAGGACATAATAATCATTGTTGTCACCATTCTAGTTGAGCGACTCAGTGGGTTTTCTCTGAGCACCACACAACTCCAGGTCAAGATATGTTGGAATTTCTCTGCATTGATTGAAAGAATCTTGGTTTCTTTTAGTCATTAGGGTCCCTTAGGTGCTTTTTCCAGCAATTAAAAAAAAAAAAATTGTTTATTTTGGGCGCCTGGGTGGCTCAGTTGGTTAAGGATCTGCCTTCGGTTCAGGTCATGATCCCAGGGTCCTGGGGTGTCGTCTGTTCCCCCCCCCCACCCCGCATCAGGCTCCTTGCTCAGTGGGGAGCCTGCTTGCTTTTCCCTTTCCCTCTGCCTCTCCCCCTGCGTGTGCTATCTCACTCTCTCAAAGAAATGAATAAAATCTTTTTTAAAAAAATTGTTTTAGTTCATTGTTTTTTTGGGTTTTTTTGTGTGTGTTTTTTTGTTTGTTTTTGTTTTTGAGCCAACCAGCTATCTGAATAGAATGCTGTTGGAGAGGTTTAGGTACTATTGAGATTACTTTAAAAAATGGGGATGCATTTATTTACAGGATATCAATATGAGGTGATTTTAGCGATTAAAAAAAAAAATAAAGAAACACCCCAAAACATTGCCTTCTGCTCACCCATATTTCTGTATTGTGAGTGGTGGTGGTGGTGGTGGTGGTGGTATATGTGCAGCCTCATCGGTGCCTGGAAGGCCAAGTCCAAAGTCACCAGAGCATGGGTTTTTCTGAGTGTTGGGATCCGGGTATTACAAGAGGCCCGCTGAGCAACCCCATGGGATTTCTTTCACGTTCCTTTCTTCAAGTGCAGTATTTACGCTTTGGCAACAGGAGAAAGTTCCCTGTTTCTCTTAAAGACCACATGGGAACTTAGCAGCTAATAATTTTAGGTTCCTTTTTCACTAGCAAAGGGGCCTTCAGGGGCAGGTCCTTGTTATCTCTGTTGGCTTCCCTGAAGTGAGAAGAAAGGCTCCCCCCTCCGCCCCTTTGTGAGGCCTGGAAGGGTCGCAGCCATTTCTCAGCTGCTCCTAGGAGTTTGCGGACTTTGAATCTTGGGCTGAGATTTTGGTCTCAGTTGGTTCCTTGTTTATCTTCATCTCTTGGGGCTTCTAGAGCCTGAATGCCTGGTCAGAACAGCAAGTAAGTTGCTTCGTTTTTTTCACATTGCAACTGCTGCCAAGGAGAAAGGTAACAGTGTCGCCTCAGAGCTGGTCAGGGAATATTTCTTTCACCGTATTTTCCTCTTCCTTTTGACCCCTCTGCTGACTTCTCTCACTTCCTTTTTTTCTGTTTGATTTCTTTGAACTCTGTTCCTTCATTATCACTGTCCATCTCGGGCTTTCATCTCCATATCCCACTCTGCCTGACCTGTTTTATGCCTCTTTTGTGGCAGGGCTCAGGAGAGGAATTCTGATAGTCTGAGATCTCCTTCATGTATAGAATCCCAGAACCACCCAGTCCTTTCTCCTATTCCTCTGATTTCTATAAAGTTAAGGATTTGCTGCTTTAGAAAACATTTTCTTTTTATGTCTCTGGAGCCACCTTCCTTAGTAAAGCCAGGCTTGGCAATCTGACAACTTACTAGGGTCGGCATCCCAGTTTCCCTGGTGACAGGGTCTAAGCTAGTTCTGGGCTGTTTTCCTGTGGCCTGTCCGGAATGCTCCAGCGCTGGACCCTGTCTTGAGAGAGATCTGAGGAGGCGCTTGTTAATTCTGGTAATGCGATATTGAATGTAGCTCCCGAAGTGTGGTTTGAGGACCCTGGGGCTCCCTAAGACCCGTTCGACGGTACATGAAATCAAAATGAGTTTCATCACAACATTAATGCATTATTTGCCTTTTTTCACTCTCGTTCTCTCGATGTACAGTGGAGTTTTCCAGAGGCTGAATGATGTGTGCTGACATCATCACTCTTGACTAATGAAACGTGTGCTTCTGTATTCTTGTGTTTTCTGGAATGTTTAAGGTAGTCCTTTAAGATATAAATATGGAAGTTTGCAATGATGGACCCGGTTTGTTCTCAGTACTTCTACTGTACTCTTACTAGCTGTCTTCAGTGGTGCCTGCTGGAATCCCTGTAAACCTCACTGTTGTCCTATAAATCATTATTTTGAAATCCCAGCATTTTCCTGGCACCTTCGAGGAAACACAACAAGAAGTAAGTACAACTTGTAAAACTTACTTGTAAAAGCTTTGGGGAAAGCTTCTAATTTTAAAAATTTCACTTACAACTTATTTTAGCACTTTATTCTAAAACAGAGGAAAATTTATCATATTTCTCTTATATTTAAGGATGGATTGTTGGCTTTAAAAAGGGAGATTAGAAGACTTGGCAATCTCTGTTTACTGAAACGGACACATCAACAAGTGAATGGGAGGAATCTGAAGAATCTAGGCAAAACTGTTAATAAGAAGTGAAAAGTTATTGAAAGAGTCAATATTATAAGGAAAGCTGTTTTATCGTACCTTATGCAACAGGACACGTCTGTGTAGTATTATAGTGCCAGTTAAGTTGCAACATCATGTCAAGACCAATCATTCAGAGCTTAAAGAAAAAGGAATTGAGTATTTTAAGTGTATACACCATGAGCTCCTTAAATAAGAGCCAAAATTTGCTCCAGCTTTCCAACCTAGAAATGAAAAAGTCACTGAATCTTACCAGATAAGTTTTGACATTGCTTTGGCTGGAAAAGCCCACCCAATAGCCGAGAGACTAATAAAGTCAGTAAAATCCAGGGCAGGGGCACTTCATGTGTTACCATGACTCGTCGAATTAAAGATCTAGCTACAAATACAAAGACTGAGTTCCTATCTTGTTTGCAGAATCGTGCTTTTGCCTTACAAATGAGCAGATTTACAGACATGGCTCAACCTGTGTCCGCACCAACTACGCCTCAGAGAATTTTCTTTTATGTGAATGCTCAGCAGTGAACACAAGTAGTGATAAGTATGCAAGGGGTTGAATAACTCCTTTGACTCTCACGGTTCATCCATTTGCACGACTGGTGCAGAAGCAATGGCAGAGAATATTGCCGGCATCATAACATGAATCAAGGCAGTGAGTGGCACCAGACTCTACCAGTGGTGGTAGTCATGGACTTCTTTCCCGCTCTGCGTGTGCAGTTAAAAAAAAGAAGAAGAAGCCATTTTCACTTAAGAATGTCTTGGATGAAGCACTAAAAATTATTAATTTTTATTAAATCTCAACCCTCTAATAAAAGTCTCTTTAATATTTTGAGTGATGAAATGCCAAGGATCCATGGAGCCTTGCTGCTGGATACCATAGTACAATGACTGTCTTGAGAAAATGCACTAGTGTGTGGGAGCTGAACCAGCTGCATGGATCATCGTTTTTACTTGAAAGAACAACTGACGGATAAACTAGTTATTCATACTTGAGTGTTTAGTGGACATTTCCTCGAAATTGAACAAATTGAGTCTGTCACCATTGCCAGTGATAAAATTCAAGCTTTCAGGTGAAAATGAGAATTTTCGAAAACTTGTATTTATCAAAGACTTTTTTTTTTTTTTTTTTAAAAAGATTTTATTTATTTATTTGACAGAGAGAGACACAGCGAGAGAGAGGGAACACAAGCAGGGGGAGTGGGAGAGGGAGAAGCAGGCTTCCCGCGGAGCAGGGAGCCCGATGTGGGGCTCGATCCCAGGACCTTGGGATCATGACCTGAGCTGAAGGCAGACGCTTAACGACTGAGCCACCCAGGCGCCCTGTCAAAGACTTTTTTGATGAGACCAGTTGTAAAATTAATGGAATGTGATTTTTTGATATTGTATGAAATGTCAGTATTTGGAAATACTGTATAATTCAACGAAGGAACATTTCCCAGATTGTTAGTAGGTAAAAGAGCCACTCAAAAAGTGCAAGATGACCAATGGATTTTAACGTTAAAGTACACAAAATTCATTGATAAAATCTCAGATTGCACATTGCAACTAACTTTTGAAAACTACTACTTTTGAGTTTTGGTCTGGTGGTGAAGAAGAAAAATTCTCAGTATCTGAAAGGCTATTAAACTCCATTTTCCAACTACAGGTCTGTATGAAATGAGATTTTCTTTATATCTTACAACCAGAACAACAGATTGAAGCACATCGAATGCAGAAGCAGAAGTCAGCTTTCGTCCATTAAGCCAGACACTAAAGAGATGTACAACAATGTAAAACAATGCAATTTTTGCCATGAATTTAATTTTGTTTTAGAAAATAGTTTTTTCACACAAAGGTATAGGTTTTCCATATAAACATGTAGTGGGCTTATTATTTTGAATGAATTAATAAAAATATTTTTAAATTACCGTTTCAGTTTCTAATAAGGTAGCTGTCAATAGCTATAACCCCCGTAAACAAAAGATTTCTGCAGTCCTCGGTAATTTATTTAAGAGTGTAGAGAGTTCTGGAGACCAAAAAATGAGAAGAACCTTTGTTTGTAGACAAAACTTGAGTTGATCGTCTGTCTTGGGTTGGTTACTTGTGATGACTTCATAAGGAGCCCTTGTTTACAATTCCAGCTGCTATATAGTCCTGTCTGGGCCCCAGAGACTTTGACCCAAGCTAACTTATTTCCTTCTAATACATACAGCACTGGCCCCTTGAGGTTTTTCATTGTTGTTTTATCTGTGGCTTGTTTGTTTATTCACCCTCCCTCTTTGTCCTTAAATTTTTTTATTTTTCCCGTTTTCCCTTTCTCTTTATTCTTTCAAGTTTTCCTCATTTTTTTCTTTAGTTTTTTAGTGTGGGGTTTTTTTAGTTTTTGGTATTTTGTGTTTTGATTGGATTATGAGATTAGTTCATGGGGTGGACTTCCTTTGGTACTTGTGAAATTGTGGTTTGGCAAATACAGTTTTTTGGGTTTTTTTGTTTGTTTTCATTAAAAATAAGTAACTCATGGGGCACCTGGGTGGCTCAGTCAGTTAAGCATCTGATTTTTGGTTTCAGCTCAGGTCATGAGATCAAGCCCCACATGGGGGTCCGCGCTCAGTGTGGAGTCTGCTTGAGATTCTGTCTCTCCCTCTTCCCTTCTGCATGTGCATGCTCTCTCAAATAAATAAATAAATCTTAAAAAATAATAAGTAACTCATGTTTACATGTAATGGGTTTATTGTGTTCTTTTAAATGGATGGATACATATTCAAGTCTTTTCTCATTTCTAATACAGTAAATGTTAATAGATACCGTCCATATAAACAAAAGCTTTTGGGAGGACTCCATTATTTTTAATAGTTGCAGAGAATTTCTGAAACCAAAAAGTGTAAGAATCACAGATGTAGACAAAACTTGGATTAATTCTCCCTGGCTTTGGTTGGTCGATTTCTTGGTAATTTCATAAAAAACCATTTTGCAATTCCCAGCCCCTGTTTAGTCCTGGCTGTGCCTCAAAAAGGCACTTGCCGCCTTTGCTGTCATTCTAGCTGAGGAAGCTGGTTCTCAGTGACCTGAAGGACTTTGACCAAAGTTGGCTCATTTTCTCCTTTAAATACAGAGCATTGGCCTTGTGAGGTTTTTTTAAACAGTTAATTTTTTTAAAAATTTTTGAGATAATCTTAAATTCAGAAAAGTTGCAAAACTAAGAGTTTTGTACATTCTTCACTCAGCTTCCCCTTGTGTTAACATCTTATATAACCACAGACCGTGTATCAAAACTAAGAATTAACCTTGGTATAATACTATTAACCACAGTACAGAACTTGTTCAGATTTCATCAGTTTTTCCACTGATGTGCTTTTTCTGTTCCAGGACCCACTCCAGACTCCCACATTGCATTTAATTGTCACATCTCCATAGTCTCCTCAGATCTGTGACCATTTCTTAGTCTTGCCAAGTCTTTTATGACATTGACAATTTTGAAGAATACTGGTTAGTTTACAGAATGTTCCCCAAATATGGTAACCTGAAATTTTCCCATGGCCTTATGCTCTAATTCTGTTTTTTCATTGTGGTAAAATACACATAAAATTTACCATTTTAATCATTTTTAAGTAGAGTGGCATTAAGTACATCCACAATGTTATATAACCGTCTACTATTTCTAGAAATTTTTTGTCATCTCAAACAAATTCTGTATCAATTAAAAAAGAACTCTCATCTCCCCCTCCCCCAGCTTCTTGCAACCTCTATTTTACCTTCTATGAATTTGACTACTCTAGGGACCTCATGTAAGTGGAATCATACAGTATTTCTTTTTGTGTCTGACTCCGTACACTTAGCATAATGTTTTTAAGGTTCATCCGTGTTGTAGCTTTAATTCCATTTTAAAAGTTAACTCAGGAGTTGCCTGGGTGGCTCAGTCAGTTCAGAGTCTTGGTTTTGGCTCCGTTCATGATCTCATGAGATTGAGCCCCACGTACTCAGCAGGGAGTCTCCTTGAGATTCTCTCCTCCTCCCTCCACCCCCCCCACACTTGTGTGCATGCGTGCTCTCAAATAAATACATAAATTTTTAAAAAATGTTCACGCGGGTTTTACTCTGATGATAAGTACTTAGTTGATGTTAGTGTAATTATTAAGACGTGTAGTTGTAATGGGCTTAGTAATATTTTAAATGAATTAATAGTTTAGTATCTTCTCAGTTTTAATTATAATGGTCGTTATAACCCACATAAACAAAAGCTATTTGAGGTCCTTAGTAATTCAGAGTGTAAAGAGAGCGTAAAGGGTTTCTAGACAGAAGTGTGAGCCTATCTTTTATAGACAAGCATGGGGTTGATCATCCCTGTCCTCAATCGGTTGGTTACTTGATATGACCTCATACTGAGCCTTTGTTGTGCAATTCCCTGAGTGCTGGCTGGGCTGCAGGAAGGTACTTGCTGCCTGGGTTTGCAGTCATTCTAGCTGAGGAAGCTGGTTCTCAGTGACCCAAGGGACTTTGACCAAAGTTGGCTCTTTCCTCCTCCTCATACGGAGCATTGGCCTTTTTTTTCCTTTTCCCATTAAAAAGATCATTTGGCTTACTTGGATTTCATTTTCACAGATTTTTTTTTTTAAGCTTATGCATTGGCTATTGGTCAATTCCAAATTTGAAAACTGCAAAGCTTGCTTAGCTTCTATCCTTGAAGAACCTTGGTGCCTGTAATAGTTGAAGGCCGGTAGGCTCCAGTCGCTCACTACGGCCAGAACACCCCAATAGTCTGTTCCCTGGGTGGCTGCAGAGCCCACACACTTTGTTCCTATTTCTTCTGTGCTTAACTCTTTGTTGGCCCTGTTTCTTAATGAAACATGCCTGCCAAATCCCACACTTAATGGAGATACACTTTATTTTCTCCTGTAAGAGGTAAGCAGATTTGGTGTGTGACAGGGTGTAAACTTTATCTGTGCTTGATGAGTCTTTAAGGGACAGGTAAAATAGTAACATAGTATCTTAGCATTCTGGGCCTTGTTCTTTTGCTTGTACTTATCCTCCAGTTTCCATGGCCTCTCTGACTTTGGAAGGCTTCCCTTGGGGCAGCTAGTGGTAGACCTTGGGGCCTCCTCTAATAGTCACTTGCACCAGCTTGAAGCAAAGCTTTTTAAATTCGTCTCATTTGCTCAGAATCACTTCTCATCGGGTCATTAAAAAACAGTGTTTAATCAAGTGCTTAACTTATATCAATTTGAGTCTACATATAGACTTGCAGGATTATAGCTCCATTTCCCATCACTCAGCAGTCCCATAATCCTCTGCTTTTTACACAAAGCTTATTTCTTTTCAGATTCACATGTGGCTTTCATTTCAATTCCAGAATTGAACTTGATGTGCTTTTCTCTCTCTCTTCGGCCGCTGGTCTGTATGGAAGATAGACTTTTGCTTTCAAAGGAGATTTGTTCATTCTATTAGCTAACGCGATGACTCAGTAACGGTGCCTCCTGGATGGCCCTCTAGTACATTATTTTTCCAAGTGGTTGGGGAACTCTAAAAGGGAACGGACTGAGTACCTGAAGGGTCAACCACCCCTGCCCATTCTCACTCACAGGGCATAGTTCGCGCTGAGGCTACTGGCTTTAGCTATAGACATCATAATAGCCAATATGTATTGAACACTTAGTTTGTGCCAGACACTTGTTTAGCTGTCTTACGTTGATTAACCCATTTAATCTTTGTGAGATGGGAGGTCTTATTATTTTACAGATGAGGAAACAAGAGGTCCAGAAATGTTGAGTAACTTGTTCAAGGTTACAAACCCGAGCGGTCCGGTGTGTGTCGGTGTCAGAACAGGACTTTCTTGGGCGCCTGGGTGGCTCGGTCGTTACGCATCTGCCTTCAGCTCAGGTCATGATCCCAGGGTCCTGCCATGGAGCCCCGAGTCAGGCTCCCTGCTCAGCAGGAAGCCTGCTTCTCCCTCTCCCACTCCCCCTGCTTGTGTTCCTGCTCTTGCTATCTCTCTGTCAAATAAATAAAATCTTTAAAAAAAAAAAAAAGAACAGAACTTTCTCGACTGTGGTTCTGCTTCAGTTGTGTCCACGCAGTAGGAGGTAGAGAGATCCCTTAGGATTCACTCCTAGTCAATGTGGGGTAAAATCTGCCTACCGGGTTGCCTTCAGAGTGGTGCATGGCCTCCTCTGCCCCAGATTGCTTCTCCCTTTGTGGCCCCAGGGTGAGATGCAGCCCTCTGGGCTTACCTCCCTGGTCTTGACTGCTCCATGTAAGAGCCATGGGAAACTTCTTTTTAAACTTTATTATTTAGTCCTGGCTTCTGATTGTCCTCTCTGTGTCTTCTCATCTTCTGGAATTTCAAGGACTGTTTCAGAAAAGCTAGAGTCCTGAGACCTAATATTGGTAACCAACAAGTAAATACCTCATAGCATGGGACAGCTTAGATTCCTAGATTTGACTGTCCTGCTCTGTAGCACCCACGAATTGCTGGGATTCTAGAACTCTTTTTGTAGGCACTCCCCCTTACCCCCATTCCCCCCCAAAAAGAAAAAAAAAAGCTTTTGTGTGTGGATCTTAACTGTGTACATTTTATCACAAAAATAATGTTCTCCCTTTACAACGCTCTACGTGCCACTTACACCAAGACCCAGAGCTACTTGCTTTTAGCCTTGACTGCCAAGGGCGCGGAGCACTGTAGCTGGTAGTGCCAGGCCGCTGTGTGCATTTGGCACTTGCCAGTTCAGTCCTGGGAGCTGAGCTCTGGCCGTCCTGCTGCGCCTCTTTATCCCGTTGCTTGTTTTATGTGCCGCTACTTCCTGTTTGCTTTTGTTCGGTCTTTCTTTTGGCTCCCGGCTCTCTCCTGAAGTTAGTCCCCATAGCTCTGCTTATGGTTCTCCCAGACCTCTGCGGTTGTGTCTTAGAGTCATTGTTCTGTGCCCCTCTATGGGATCTTAATTAACCTGAGTTTAGGAGTTTATGGTTTGATTTACTTGCTGGTCTCACCTGGGCAATAGTGCCTTTTCTTTTATCCTGTTAGGCGTTTTGAGTTTTATTAGCAAAGTTCTGAAATTGTAAGGCTATTTTAAGATGCCAGCATGAAGTTAGAGTAAAGTGGTGAACTGCTGCCCTTAATTCAAGCCTCATTTACCCACCTGTGCCCCTCTTGTTTCCCTTGCAGAGAAAGAGGGAGTCCAGCTAGAAGAATTGTACTTGTGTTCAAACCTGATTTCGCTTCTCCAAGATCACGGTTATATGCTATTTCTGAATTACTGTAGAACCCATCTTTTTGTTCCAGGGGTGAAACCAAGGTCCACATAAATTACCTGGAGAAGCACAGCCTGTGGGCCTCCTTATGAGTGGTCTCCCCTCCCCACACCCACCTCCAGCACATTTTTATCGCTTAGCGGAGGTAGCCGCTGTTCACACACAGGTGTTCTTTAGTTTTGCAGGCCACCGCTTCCTTGGAGAGTGCATGGCAGTGTTTTCTTGCTAATAAAAAGGCTGTCATAATGGGTTAGGCCCATAGGGGCTCGGCCCTTCTGTACTTGTATTCCCAGGGAGAAAAATCTCTACCTTAATTACCACATCACACTGGCAGAGAGGTGTGGCTGCTAATTGATTAGATGACAGTCCTTTGCATTGATGCGGAACTGTTGGGGTGGTTTTATTTCATTTCATTTTTAAATAAACAAATAGATTTGAGCCAGGTAAGTTTATTTTGGAGAGCTGAAGAGCTGAGTAGGGATTAATCTCCTGTCTTTAGTGCCATTTCTGTGTCCTTATTTTCTAGCTTGGTGGCGTCAGCTTTCCTTGCCATTCTGGTGCACGTGGTGAATATGTCTTTCCGTCCCCTGCCCCAATGTGTGCTCCCTCTCTGGTAGAACCAGATTCCTTTATTTGGTTTGCTCTTCATTCCCTCCTATCTTGGAATGGTTGAACTCTATTCTAAAATATATTTTTAAGATAGTGTTTAAGAGCAAACACCCTGCCTTTCTTGAAACCACAGAAACTGCTTGTGAAACAGCCGCCAGGGCAGGCTGCCAAACCTGCACTGTTAACCCACCCCGGTGACAAATGTCAGGCACTGAGGGCACAGCGTAGTCGTGACTGTGGTGTGAGGATTTTCTCAGGAGTACGTGTGCAGGTGCTGAGCTCCTGGCTGCACCTCCGGAGTGCCCACATTAGAACATTCTTCACGGCAAACCATTCCGGAAGGGTCTTGTGTAGCTAATCTGCTATCTACCGTACAGGAAAGGTTTTAAACAGACCCAATTCCCATTCCCCCTCGCCTGTTTTCTTTCTTTCTTTTTTTTTTTAATTTCAGGAAGTGATTTTCTTTTGAGGTGATTTGGACCAAGCCTCTTACCAGCTTTTCCCATTTTTGAGTTAGAACTGGCTTCAGAATTGTTTTCCTCCACAGTGGAGGAGGACTTGGGCCTTGATCTTTATCCCCAGGCCCTGAAATGACTGACTTTTTTTTTTTTTTTTAAATGGCATAGAATCCTCTCTGTTTGTCTAGGGAATTTTATTTCTTTCCAGGTACTTTCAGGAGTGAGTATCTGTTCCTCCCCACTACCTTCCAGAAGAGCTGTGCCGCTGCTGGTAGCCCGATAGGTGAGGGTCTTGTTTAAAAACCGGGATCAGTGTGGACTGAGCTCTGGCACTGATTGAGTGGGAGTTAAGGGGGGAGATTGGGCTTGACAGCCAACAACTGAGAAATAAAAGGAAAAATATATAAATGTGCCTCCCTCTTCACAGCACTGTGATGGGGGTTCTAGATGCAGAGCTTTAGGAATCCCTTGCAGACTTCCCCAGGAGCACCCTCTTTTGTTCTCTTGCTAGGGGTTTATTCTGACTTCATTTCCATGACCTGAGTCCTGAGCAACTTTTTTGACTTTGTGTTTAAGCTCTTCCCTTACCATCTTTGCTTGTCTGTTAGGCCTGTCCCTAGTCTCCAGATGGGGAGGAGACCAGGAAGGCTAAATGATTGACTCTTCAGTGAGTCTCCCTGGGTTGGCTTCCTCTTATGCCAGCATCTACGACTCACCACGGTTGACTCAGTGGGTGGGCATCCCCATTCACTGAAGCCCCAGGGTTTAGATAGATCCTGGCAGAACTCATGGTCCTAGCTAGAAGCGAGACCTGCGATCTTCAGATCTCTTCGCCCATGGTTCTTCTGAAAAAGAACAAAAGCCATAGACTTCTAGTAAATTGGGGGGAATAGGTGGACTGTTAACTTTGGTTCCTGGATTTGGTCCTGCATTGGACTGTGTGATTTGTGCTTATTTATCTCTCCTACTAGATAATCAGCTCTTTTGAAGTCTGGGCTGTTTTTATCTTTTTCTGTATCCCTTCCTCCCTGAGAGTCTTTTGGAGTGCTTTGTGCATGGTCATCTCTCAATTATTTGTGAAATTAAAAGTCAGAAAAATTCTAAAATAGGCATTCTTATAGCCACCCTTAAGGGAGTGTGTCCATATTGATTTGTAAATCAGACACCTCTCTATCCAGTTTTTAGACATACAGGTCTTAATTTATGTCTTAATAAGTGTAATAATGACTAAAGAGACAGCTTTTTCAGGATGAGAGGACAAGGAGAAAGGTTAACGCTGTTACTGGGTTGTGTAAAGAACCCAGAGAGGAAACCATACAGGGAGAACACACAGCTGAGGAAGCCCTATCTGGCTTCCTGAAGTAGGGACCAGAGCCAGAAAGCAAGCCCTCCTGGTTTTGCTGAGTTCTTTTCTTGCCTCTGACACACAGCATCTCTGGCTACGTTGTTGCTCCTGGTTTAGTTGGCCTCAGCCTTCTCTCTTTTGGATGGGTGAACAGAGGTACACTGAGTGTTGGGGATCTTGTCCAGAGTTAGAGAGATCATGTGGTCTGTATCAGAAAGCTGGAGTTATTTATAGTGGGAGAAAAGCTCAGGAGCATGGCACAGGAAGAACTAATTTCACACCACCTCAGTGCCTGGTGATGATGAGAACCCAGATTTTTCTTTGAGCATCTCAGGGGGAGATCAGTTGCTTTTCTGAATTGACCCAAGAACTATGAGATCAGAGACCATGTCCTCCAGGACCATTGTGGGTGGGGCAAGAATGAGAGGATGACCATTTTCTCCTTTCTTCTCAATTCCCTGGTCTTTGTGACTCAGGGTATGAAAGCTCCACCTGACTTTTGATTCTCTTGCTTTTGAACTGGTGCAGAAGGCACTAGCTGTGTAGGGTGGTGGCAACAGGACCTGTTGGACTGGTCTGCTGGGACCCACCGCCCACCCCCCTTACACGGGGCAGGGAGACTGAAACTGCTGCTTGGGGCTCTGCCAAGCCAGTCTCTCCTCGTGGGTCACCTGCCCAGGGCAGTCAGGTGGGCAGCTCCCCAGCCAGGAGCTCTCGGAGGAGCCAGGCTGCTGGGGAATCCTGCTGCGGGTGGGGCTAGGTGCTAGGTGTGCCACATACTCTGCCGGGGCTGCACCTCCTCAGCATGGCTCACACTCAGTGTGCAGAGCCCCGGGGCCCGTTGGAAATGACTCTGTGTCCCGGTGCCTTTCCCTTGTGCCTTGGAGCCACACTCATGGTAGGCAGAGAGGCTGGGAGGGTTGAGGAGCTTATAAATTGTGGGTAAATGAAGTCTAGGGAAGGAGAAGATCCTTCCCTAGGGCACCCTGAGTTCAGGGTTGTAATGTTTCTAAGTCTGGGGTAGTCCCCTGAGTTAACTTTAATTTTTTCAGCCATAGGCAGAGGAGATTTTCTAGTGTGTGAGCCTGGTGTCCAAGGCATATTACGTATGGAACCAGACTTTTAGGCAGGTTGACCCAAAGTAAACCAAGGTCAGGATGTGGTCTTTAGGATGTGCAGACCATGCCCACTTCCTGCTACCGTCTCAGGGACAGGGCTGGAAGGCTTATAAGCACAGAGGCACTGAAAACCCTCACACCCACACAGGACAGACCTTCATTTAACAAGTGGGGAAACACAGGGCCCAAGAGGGTGAATGACTTGCTCAAGGTCATATAACTTATTTGAATGGGACCGGGTGTAGAATCACTCTCTCCCGGGGACCTTGGCACTATACCCCCATCGCTTCCACTTCAGAGGCAGTCCTGCTGCTTGGAGGGACTTCGTAAGGGCTGGCCTGCAGACCTTATGGCAGAAGGGAGGCTGGGAAAGGACAAGTGGAAGGGCAGCAGGCCCCAGCTCCACACACCGGAGATGAGTTCTGAAATCCTGCCAGACACTCCGTCCATAGAGGTGTCAGGAGGCCTTGGGGAATGGATTGAAAGCATTCTAGCCCTGACCCAGGTTGGAGGGCTCACATGGGGCAGAGTTGTGCTGAGAGCTATCAGGTGAGGAGACTCCGGGAAAAGCGGGAAGACCCTGACCCTGACTTTCCCTCATGAATTAGGAAGGCATTTATGGAGAGCCTGTTACTGTGCCGGGTGCCGGGTACTGTACTAGACACTGAGGACACAGAGATGACCTAAGTCCTGGAAATTTCCCTCAGGCTGCTCTCAGTCTTGTGTAACGGTGAACAAGGCAGCCACCAGGAGCTGTAGAGTAGGCCCTTCCGCAAGCCATGAAGTCCTTGTATAAGAGGCTCGAAGTGACGTGTGTCAGGGACCTTGTGAGGTCAGAGGGATGGAGCAGGGAAAGCTTCCTGGAAGTGATGTCTGAGCAGAGGCTAATCAGGAAGAAGAATGGGAGTGGATAATGGAGGGGAAGTGTTCCAGGCAGTGGGAGGCTGTAGCAAAGGCCTGGAGGTCTGAGAGAACCTTCTACATTTGAAGACAGTTGGCTGGAGCCCAGAGTGAGACTCTAGGAAGGGACAAGGGCCAGGCTGAGCTGCAGGCAGGGAAAGGGAGCCAGCCAGCTCATCATGCAGCTGAAGGAAAAATCCAGAAGCCATGTGGGTCTGGACTGAAAATCCATTTTACGTGTGTACGTATGTATATACACGTAGACATTTACACACACACGTGTACACACCAGTACCTGTGCGCACAGATAGATATGAATGAGGTGTGCGTGTTGGAGGCGCACTTTGACTATGAAGCCGTCACTTCCTGTTGCCAGTGCCGAGGGCCCCGCTGACATGACTGTTGGTGCCCCCCACCCCATGTTGTAGAGTGAGGGACTGGACGGGTTTTTTACGTGCTGGTTTGGGTGGAGAGGAAGCTGAGGCCACAGTCGTGGTGGGGCGACTCCGGCTTTAGCTTTGGAGCAGCCTGGCTGAGGACGCTGAGGACGCCGGGGAGCTGCTTCAGGCCCAGGCGGCAGGCCCGATTTCCCTCTTCTCCTGCGGGGGGACTCCGAGGTCTTGGCTGCCGCCCGAGGTTCTTGCTGGCTTTTCAAAGGCAGCCTGTGGAGGCCGGCGGTAGCATTTGGTGAGAAATAGGAGGAAGTACCTGGTGGCTGTCCCTCCTGACACTCAGGACAGACATTTCTGTCGCTAAACAGCACCTCTCTGTGGCAGCCTTGGGCTCTGCTCTGGCAAAGGAGGAGCTCTCTCCTCCCCCTGGGAGGGGCCGTCATCTGTGGCTTCTGCTCTGCCCTTGGTCACAGAGTAGCTTGCACTAGCCAGCCAGTGAGAGTCCCCCTTCCGGCCTGTCATCAGCCGCGAGTGGCAGACCTTAACTTACAAGGTTGGAGAAATGACCGCGCTCCAAACTGCAGGGTTCAGGGCACAGCTGGCAAAGCGTGTGAATTGACCTAAGGTTAGAGCGTGGACTGTCTGCCCCAGAAGGGCGTCATGGGACAGTGTTTCGCTTCTGACCGCATATAGATACTGCCCTGCAGATGGCTGGGCTCTCCCCTCTCCTGCAAGGGAGTGAGTTTTGTTCCCATGCTGGCCTGGCTTTTACTGTTTCCCCTCCTGCCTTTCCCCAGGGACCATAAACCTGCCCACCTCCTGTTATGTTCTAGTTCTGATAGGAGTACCATTCAGAGTTCTTGGCAGGAGACCAGCTCACTTCTACCCGTGTTGGTTTCCCCTCCTTTTCCCAGTGTGTTTGATGTGCACGTTCCCCAGAGTTCCTTACGCAGCTGGTTGGCTCTGTAGTGCCCAGAGAATGGAGTGCGCCCGCCACCAAGGGAACTCAGCTGCTTCCCTCCCTGGTTTTAGGGGCGGGGCTTGAAAATAGAGAATCATAATCTCCCTTCCTCCTCCTCCTCCTCCCCTTCCCTCCTCCCCCTCCTCCCCCGTCCCACCCCCAAAACTACCAAGCAAACTGGAGTGACCGGCTCAGAGGCTCCAAGCGGGGACTCAGCCCGCCTCAGTGCCCTGCATGACAGCAGCTGTCTGGAGGAAGATTAATGCACGCGTGAGTATGTGAACTCCGGAGCACATTAACCGTATCGGGCTGGTTCTCTGTGGCAGGTGTGGACTCACTTGGTGTTAGGGAGACCATGGCTCCTTAGAGGAGATGGTGACCCAGCCAGGTGTGTGTCTGCCCAAGGCCACCCTCTTCTCTGATGCATGGGGAAATGGAACGCGCTTCTAAACACCCCTGCTCTTCAGAAGAGCTTGGTGGATGGTTTGGGGAGGTTATTCTTGGAATCCCTTGTAGCACAATACCCCTCTTTTCCCTAAGCCAGGTTCCTTAGTTCCTAAGCCAGACTGCTACCTTCCGTTTTCATAGTAGGGGTATATCTTCCCTGGCCTCAGCCTAAACTGTGAGTAAAGGGTTAGGAAAGTGGTAGCTGCTCCCCTTTGCTAGAAGGGGAAATTGGGGGAGGGAGCGCAGGTTGCCAGCAGGTGTTTCACTTTTCCCCTCTGGATGGCCAGACAAGGGGCCCCACCTTAGCCCTCTTCTGCCCACCTCTCCAGCCAGCCAAAGGAACACCCAAATGGAAACACCTTGCTGCTAAGGCTCAAGTGCCTGAGGCAGAGACCAGACCAGAGTAGCCCAAGCTTGCTGAGAGGGGAGGATTGGTTAATTAGGGGCTGTGACAAATGGCTTTGCAGAGGAGCATGGGAGAGAGAATCTCATTTTGCAGAGCCAGGGGCCAGCTTCTCTGCCACATTGCTATCCAGAGTTTAGGCTGCCTGGAGCCACAGGCTCAGGTGCTGACCTCTCCCCTCTCCTTTCTGTGTCTTGTGGCTAGTGCTAACATTGTCAAATTGACGCCCTGGTTAGAGAGGTTGATCCTCATCAGGTCCCTAGACTCTCTGCTGCCTGAGCCCCTCTGCCCTGGAGTTCCTAATTTGCCTCCCAGTTCTGACTTTTAGTAGGCAAGAAATGGTTGTAGGAAGTTCTGTTTGGATAGTTTGACTTCTGGTTGGGCCTGTAGGCATCTGAGAACTGAGTGCTTGCTTTATCCAAAGACCCCCTCGGAACCTCCCTTTTTGTGTAAACCCTACACCTCAGACATTTCTTGGTGGGCCAGAAAGGCTTTGCTTGGGTATGAATTAAGTTTGGGGCTCTTCATGGGGTACTATGTTGCCCGTCCCTCAAGTCTATCCTGCCCCCCCCAAAAAAACCCTAATATTAACCTTTCATACAAAGAACGTTGGAAGAATTGAGCAGTGCCTCAAGGTCACTGGATCATAAGTGTATTTGGCATAGTTAGCTAGTTTGGCGTTTGGTGAGAGATCTCTGCTTTATATTTGAGCGAAAGATTTCTTGGCAGGAGGCCTCTGGGCCGTGTTGCCAGTGCTTGCCCTGTGTACAGGGTTTGCCCCCTTCCCTCCCCTGACAGGTTGTTTTAATCCTCTTGCCTATAAACAAGTGCAGCAGAAACGTGTCAGGCCAGCTCACATGACCTTGGTTATCTCTTCATGGGGTAACCAGCATCAGCTTTAGATACCACGGTCACTTGACGTGGCAGAGTTGTCAGGGTAAAGAGGTGGAGACGCCAGGAGGAAGCCTGGGTCTGCCAAGGAAGGTACCGTGGTCCCCCCTTACCCACTTTCGCTTTCTGCAGCTTCAGTTACCCATGGGCACCCGCAGGCCAGAAGCAGATGGTCCTCTTTCTGACATACTGTCAGAAGGTCAGGAGTAGCCTAACACTACGTCACTCACGTGCTGACAAGAAGGGGGGAGTACAGTACGGGAAGATATTTTGAGAGAGCACATTAACATAACTTTTATTACAGTGTACTATTAAAATTGTTCCATTTTATTATTAGTTTTGTTGTCAGTCTCTTACTGCGCCTAATTTGTAAATTAAACTTTATCATTGGTATGTATCTATAGGAAAATACATAGTATATAGTTGACCCTTCAACAACGTACGGGTTCAAGGTGCCAACCCCCACACAGTTGAAAATCCACGTATAACTTTTGACTCCCCCAAACTTAACTACCTGTAGCCTACTGTTCACCTTGCCAATCGTTTGAACAGTTGATTAACCCATATTTTGTATGTTATATGCGTTACATACTATATTCTTAAAATAAGCTGGAGAAAAGAATTGTTGCTAAGAAAGTCACAAGGAAGAGAAAATACATTTACCGTACTGTTCTGTGTGGAAACAAATCTGTGTATAAGTGGACTCGCACGGTTCAAACCCGTGTTGCTCGAGGGTCAGCTGTATTTAGGGTTTGGTACCGTCTGTGGTTTCAGGCATCCACGGGGGCGGGGGGGGGGCAGGTTGCTGGAGAATATCCCCCATGGATAAGCAGGGACTGCTGTAAGTCGGGGTGTATGTGACTCCTTAGTGGGGACCAGGTAGGGAAAGTCAGCTCCCATGGGACAGGGGTGAGGAGAAGGCAGTTTCATTCCTTCTTGCTTTTACTCTTCCTGAATTCCTACTTCTGGTGTCTCATTTCTCTTTCTCCTGTATCTCAAATCCTGGCTGCGGGGCCCAGGACATGCAGCTGTTTCGGGAAACTGCCCCTGAGACAGATGCATGCTAGTTCATGGATACAAAACCCAACACCGAAAATCCCGTCTTCCCAAACAGTGATCTTGTTGTGTTGTGTGAAGGACAGCTGGTGCTGGGAGCCTGGCTGCCGTGGAAGGCTGCTGAGTCTCTGAGCCAGAGCCGCCCCGGAGCTGGGAGTGCAGCTAAGTTTCCACCACCACCCTCCCCCCTTCCCCTCACGCAGGCTTCCCTGTCTCACAACTGAAGAGGCAGCCCTCTTCAGGACACGCCAGGGACTCTAGCCACACTGTGTGTGAGTTGTGTATGTCTGTTTCCTAAGTGCTAGTCACATGTCCCATTGCGACTGCTGATTTGTAAGCTCCCAGGTCCATATGTCTAGAAAGTATCAGCAATATTGCTGACATTGTATATCACGGGAGCTGTGCAGTGTACTCTGGATTTTCCTAGGGTGGGATGTGTAGGTTTAATGTGCTTTTTATCGGAGCAGAGTAGAGTGGCCTTTTATGGAAGGGATAAAACAGTTGAGCCGCTGGAGCCTTTGCTGGCTCTGCCAGAAACCCAAGTCCAAGTCCAGGCCTTGCCAACAGATGAGCAGAACTTGCTCTTCATCTCGAGAGCTCTCCCGGGCCGGTTCGAAAAGATCCATCTCTTTTTGGAGATAGAGAACATTTGTGGAGCATTTGTGGTGAGCATTAGGTAAAGAAGTTAAAGCCAAAAATCTTATCTTTTTCTGGTAACCTACAGAATAAGCTGGGAAAGCATATGGAATTAGAGTAATAATAGCCAGCATGTCGTGAGCATTTAGTATGTTCCAGGCATTGTTCTAAGTATTTTGGGCGGGGTTTGATACTTGGTAAATTCTGACTTGATACCTTTGGTTTTCTCTCAGTAGGAACCCTTCTTTGCCTGTGGGGTCTTTGTGGTGGTTGCTTGGACTAGATAGAACAGCAGAATGGATAGCAGTGGCCTCCTGCTACCCAGCTAGATTCCTCTGATCAGAGGTATCCTGGGTGGGTTTTTTTCTCTCAGTCTTCAGATCTTTATTTAAGCCACCATGCCTATTGGTAATCAGAGCTGCCCTTTGGGATGTGTTGGGGAGGATCTGTTTGCCCCTGTAGGCACCCTTTCTTCCCTGCCCTCTCTAGGTGAATTCGGAGGTGATGAGCTAGAGACTTGGCTGCTTGTCTCTGTCAAAGTAACCAGCATTCTCTTGTCTGCAATCTGTGTAATAGTACATTTAACCATGCCCAGCAATGGCCCCCTTCTTCCCCAGCACCGCCTGTTAATTGGTGGTTCTAGTTCTGGAGGGCTTCCACCAGCACTGAGCTAATCCGTACCAAAGACCTCTGTCCCCGGGCGCCTGGGTGGTTCAGTTGGTTGAGCAACTGCCTTCAGCTCAGGTCATGATCCTGGAGTCCCGGGATCGAGTCCCGCATCAGGCTCCCTGCTCAGCAGGGAGTCTGCTTCTCCCTCTGACCCTCCCCCCTCTCATGTGCTCTCTCTCTCCTCTCATCCTCTCTCTCAAATAAATAAATAAAATCTTTAAAAAAAAAAAAAAAAGACCGCTGTCCCCAGGTTCATGTCAGAGGTCAGAAAGCTCAGACTCTCAGGGGCACCTGGGTGGCTAAGTTGGTTGAGCATCCAACTTTTGGTTTCGGCTCACGTTGAGATCTTAGGGTCCTGAGATCAAGCCCCGACTTGGGCTCTGCGCTCAGTGTGGAGCCTGCTTGAGATTCTCTTTCCCTGTGCCCCTCCTGCTCGTGCTGTCTCTCTCTCAAATAAAGAAAGAAATCTTTTAAAAAAAAAAAAAAAGCTCAGACTCTTCCTAGGACTTCCTCTGAAAAGATTAACTATGAAAAAGTGCTTGTTAAGAAGGCACTTGTAATGGATAATGTCTTCTCATTTACCATCCTCTCTGCTCCCTAGGTCAGCTGCTCGAACAACTAGGGCGTCCTGAGTAGAGCTGCCCTTACCACCAGAAAATGAGCAGTGTTTGGCTTTAGGGGACCCCGAGGCCTACAAGCAGAAGCTGACATACACATAGTCTGAGAAGCTTTCCAGTCTTCTCCACCTAACTTCTGACGAATGAGTCCTCTTCCACATGTCTGACCGGCTAGCCAAGGCACCTGCCCAGACCGTGGCCACTTAATAACAGGGTCCTGCAGTCTCCGTCCTCGGCCCAGGGTTGAGGCCCAGTGGGCCCAGTGAGGTAGATGGGAAGCACATCCCCGGCTTCAGGTGCCAAGCAGGGAGACCATTCTAAGGAGCATTTGCCCCTGGTAAGTCAGGGGACTGTCCCAGGCTCCCTTTTCTCTCTCTCGCTGGAAGAGAGAGAGCTAGAGTGGTCTTCCAGAATTAGCCCTTCTTTCCTGCAAGGCGGTACCCATTCAGAATTCCTTTGAAACTCCAGCCTCATTTCTCACCTCTGCCTGGGTTCATTTCTCCTCAGACCCTGCCTCCTGCCCGACCACCCGAAATGCTTTGAAGCCCCCTCCCCCAGCTCCAGTCCTCTTGTTTTAGGCCCTCACCCAGGGTTTGAAGGTTACAGAGCCTCAGTTACTGCTGCCCGTGCTGCTTAGGGAGCAAAGACATGTCCCAAGGCAGAACTCTTGAGTTAGTTTTTCCGTTCTGGGCTGTGATTTAAATCTTAAGTGTGGTTAACATACTAGTTCAGATACAATGGTGGGCCGTCGTGAGCGGGTCTAAGACACAGCCACCATTTGTCCTTCTCCGAGTGGAACTTCTGGTAAGTTGGGGATTTCTTGACCAATGTGCCGCGGCACATTTGCGTGTGCTTTGTGGAAGTGTTCTCATTAGTTTGTAGTCAGTAGCATCTCTTACAAAAAGTAAGCTGTCCTTCTGGGTACCAAATGACAAAGACAAAAAGAAACACACAGAGGTACCACTTCCCACCCGGAAAGGTTGTCTGAGAGCTACACTCACTCCTGCGATCCCTCGAAGGGATGGGTGAGACCAGATTCTCAATTTTAGCTGATTGGACTCACTGTCAGGAGGCCGTGGAAACAGCCCCTCCCTCCCCCGCCAGTGCCACCACTCGTGCACTCACCCGCTCGGAGGAAGATGACACCTCCGCCTGTGAGCAGGAGCAGCCCCACGGGCGGTTTGCTCAGGCAGAGAGTGGCCAGTTGGATTTGTAATGGTCACATAAGTGGGGCAGCCACATTGCAGCCCGGCCAGGTGGGGACCGTTCTGAGGTGAGAGGACAGTGATGACCTTAGGCGGTTTCCCTCACTCGTTCCCCTGCTTGAGCTCTGGCCACAGTGACTCCTGGGGCAGCAAGCGCTGTCCCAGTGTGTTTCTGATATTTCCTCCTCCTCCTCCAATACCCGCTTTGAGGCTGGAGGACTAGGGAGGCAGTCTTTTTTTCCACTTCCAGAGGAGGATGCAGTGGAAGGAGGCACATGTCTTATTCAGCACCTTCCAGTGTGGAGCTGGAACTGGAGAGGACCCAGAAGGCCTGTTTCCCAGCCTGGAGCTGGATCTGCTCCTCGGCATGAAGACGTTCTAAGGAAACCACGTTGGAAAGGGCAAATACAAAGGGCTAAATCTGCACTCAGGTAGAAAGGCTGTTGCATAAATGCTGAGAGAGGCTTTTTGTGGGGTTTTTTTGTTGTTGTTGTTGTTTTTAAAGATCTCGTGCTTCTTTTTTACTTTGTGTTGGCAAAAACCCCAGGAGAAGATGGGAGATTCTGGGAGGAGATGATTATGCTGGGTGAGTCAACTGAGCTCCCCAGCTGCTGTTTTTAGTTCCTTTGCTTTTCTGTAACAGGAGGCAGCTTGGGGAGGGGTGGGGGGCAGGGTGGGAATGCCAGTTTGTGCAGCAGGACAGGAGGCAGGTGTGTATGGGTGAATTTTGTTGGCGTTCTAGGGGTGACAGGGTCTTACAGTCATTACATCGGTTCAAGGAGGAAATATGAAAGCCGAGCTCTCAGTGTGGCAAAGCATAAATGTCTCCTACAAGTCACTGTCACTTCCCCAAATCAGTAGCTCTTAGAATGGCCCGAGCTGCCTTGCGTTGTCACAGCAAGACACAGTGGTTTCGATAGCAAAGCAGTTGTGAGATTGAATGTGGAGAGGCAGAGAGCGGTCTCAAGTGGGAGGGCCCAGTGGTTGTTGGGCATCAGGAAGTTCAGAGAAGAGGATCCCCCACCCCGTGATGAAAGGAGGGGGCTTGGGCTTGTTTGAGGGGGTCAGGGACGGGAGTGTGGGGGCATAGGCCCTCCCATCCCTGGCTGTGCCTGTGTTCTGAGTCTGTCTCCAGTCCACCTTGGTGACTTACCTTTGCCTCCAGCATTGTGTTGGGAGAGAGCACCAAGGGCCTCTTCACCACCTGAGGAAGTTTGTGGAGCTGACGCTCCATAGGAGCCCTCTATCCTTGGGCGAGGGGATCTTGTGGCTTCCTGCCCACTTGGATGTTGCCTGCAGAGGGCACAGATGCGGGTTATTGGTGTGGGGCCCAGAGACTGTCATGAAGATGCCCCTGCACGTTTTCTTACTTATTCCTTCGTACACATTTATTCGTTCAGTACTGATTGCAGACTCCTGCTCTGCGCTAGAGGATTGTTGTGGGCCATGAATCACAGACCCGGGTCCCTCCCTAAAGCACTGTCTAGGGGGAAGGCCAGACAGGGAACCAACAACTGTCTTGAAAGAGGAGAAAAGGGTCTTGTGGCAAGAGGTTTTGATCTTCCTTCTGCCCTTGTCTCTCCTCCCAGGAGGGTGCCTGTGAGGATCAAAAACTTGTACCATTTTTATTCCTCAAGTGTTTTACCATGGGCCAGCTGGGTGCAGGTACTAAATGTTGGGCACTGAGGGCATACGAGGGTGAGCAAGACACCGTCTCTGACCTCTCAGGGCTTGAGGAGGCTAAGGCGTGGCGACACAGAGTCGGAAGACATGAACGAGTACAGACAGGGTGCTGTGAGATCCAGAGAAGGGAGAGATCACTCTCTGCTAAGAAGGTGTCTGGATAATGCCTCGAACAAAAGGATTTGGGATAAACTAGGGATAAGAGTGTTTACTGACCTGGATCCCTTAAAAGAAGATGTTACATGATAGCTGGAGCCTTGCTTTTAGTGCGTGTGCATCTGTGTGACTCTTCATACCACACTTCTGAGCTGTTCCCCACCCAGCAGCCAGAGTGGCGCAGCTGGGGTCCCACTGCAGATCTGTGACTCCAGCCCTTTGCTCCTGCACGGTATACAGCCAGCCAATGTGCTGAATAAAAACATACACTACAAAGGAAGGAAGAGGGAGGCCCAGGCACCTCAGCTGTACTGGTTAGGCTCCCATCAGCTCCCCACAGTCCTCTGTAAAGTGAGCCAGACCTTTCTGCTGCAGGCTGCCTTCTGCCTCCCCCAGAGCCCTGGGCTGCTGGCAGGCTGACTCTCTCCTGTGATATGGAGGAACTTGTTGGTCTCCATGGTTACAGTAACCCACTGGTACGGGCGGCGCCGAATAGAGTGCGAGGCTGGCAGTGTGAGCTTCCCCCAGCCCTTGGCACCATGTGGTACTGGTATGTCGGCTGTTTCTTGGACCTCTTCTGGGAGGAAGGAGTTAAGGGGCCCATGAGGAGAGGAAAAGCAGGCACACCTTCCTCCTCCTCTGGGCTACTTAGAAGCCAGAGGCGTGGCTGCCTTCTTATTCACCCGCTCCTCTTGGCAAGAGCGGTTTTAAGTTAGGAAAGAGGGTCCTTTTTGCCTGACAGCCCAGCCATGCTAGAAATTTGACTTTTCCCTGTTCCAGAAGCAATACCAGCTTTACTCCACTGGTGCTTGTCGTCAAGTTCTTAGAGATGATAGCTCTTCTCTGGGCTCAGAGGACCCCTTGAGATGGGAAGCAGGTTCCTATCCGAAAGAGAAGCGAGATCGTAGGAAACACTGTCAAGACCTTACTGTGCCCTGGGCAATGCGGTCCACGCTGGCGTGCGTTTTTCGTTTTGTCTTCGTGCCGATCTTGTGAAGTTGGTGCAGGTGGTCTCCACGTGTCCCAGATGAGGAAACTGAGATCTAGAGAAGTCAAGGAATCCTAGTCGTGCTCAGTGAACTAGTAAGGAGCAAAGGCAAGGCTCCCACCCCAGGCCCATTAGCCTCCGGAGCTCTGTCATGCTATCCTGCCTCCCTTACTAAGTAAGCAGAGATACTGTGGTGAGTCTAATATAATATACAGTTCCCTCCTCTAAGTTTCTAGAAGGCAGGAACCAGATCTTTCTGAACTTTGCAACTAGCCCTGGCTCCAGAGGTAGGCACTCAGCAAAGGTTTGCTGAATTAGCAACAGTAATTGGGGATTGAGATAGAGACCAGACCCCAGTGAGCAGATTCTCAGGGATGAAGTTCGGTACTGGAACCTGGTAAAGCTCTGGTTGCTCAGTAGAATCTACCCTGTTTGAGGGAGAGCCCAGCATTTCAAGTGGCTTCGAAGGCAGGAGATGAGGGGTGAGCATTGTACTGTGGCGTCCATGCATGCAGCGGAGTGAGCTGGAGGTGCGGGATCCGTTCTGGTCACACTCCAGGTCAGTTCTTGCCTGCTGGTCCTCCCAGGCATGTGCTGGCTCCTGCCATGGCTGCTTTGAGGCCTGCAGGCTGCTCCCCTCCTGGCCCAGGCTGCAGTGCTGGTCCCCCTGCCTTGGGGTAAGGCTTGCAGCTCAAAAAGCTAGCATGAAGTGACCCACCTGCTTTGGACTTCAGGCTTCAGTTGCCGGCTCTGCAGGTCTCCTCTGTCAGGGGGCACCTGCCCCAGCCAGAAAGAGGGAGCAGCCCTCTGACGCTCTGACACAGCCCCACCTCCCTTCTGCACCAGAGTATTAAGGGAAGGTGAGGGTCCCCCGGGGGGAGCCATCACAGTTAATTTTGGGGGTTACATTTCCACTGGTCAGTTCTTCCCCCAGCCTTATGAGATCTCTCCTACCCACAATGCTCCTTGGGTTTCTTGACTCTTGGCAGTTGAGAGTGACAGTTGCTCAGGATTAAAGGATGCAAAGAGGGTTCCTGGATGCAGTGAAGGAGGAAGGGTTAAAGAACTAGCCATTCGCCACGGCCACGTGACTTGTCAGCTCAGTCATACCCATTTCTCCCCAGCCTCTCTGTCTGAGGTCAGTGCTCGGTACTTCCTCAGTTTACAAAACCCCTTACTGCTTCCCACAAACAGGATTGAGGAAACAATCTTTCTGTCACATTGCAGAACCCTAGGGACTGGAAAAATGAAGCCGTTTGATCCTGTTCTGGCCTCTGAGTGAAGGGGCAGGTGGTTGCAGGCAAGCCTGAGCCCAGGGTCCAGAGTAAACCCGAAGCTCTTGCCCTGAGATCAGGGCCAACTTTGGAGAGGGGTGACTGTGGGACCCCCTGGGTACGTCCTCACAGCAGCCCTACACACCGGCCTGAGCCAGACACTGGCATTCCTGTTGGCCTAGGCATCTTCCCCACCCCCCACCTCCCGCCCTGCTTCCTTATCTTCTTTTGGGGCAAGCCAGCAAAGGGGACCGTGAGGAACAGCAGAGTGCTGACCTGGGCATGAAAGCCCTGGGCCCCAGTCCCAGCTCTGTGCTGGGAGGCTGTGGGATCTTGGGCCAGTCTCGTAACCTCTGTGCTTTAATTTCTCATCTGTAACGTGAGGATGCTACCTATAGGTGTGGAGAACGTAGGGAATATGTGGCAGCAGAAGACAGCGTCAGGAATGTCGAGTGTGTTGATCAGGGCTCCTGTGTAAGGCGAACACTGAGTGGCGTGGTCTCCCTGGTATCTGCTCAGGTGCTGGGAGGGCACAGAGGAGGCTTTGCCCTTCCCTAGAGGGGTTTATGGCCTACCAGCATGAGATCTTTCAAGAGTTGCTTAATGGGAAAGAGCCTAGCCTAGAGATATGGAATGAATTCGAAGTAGATCTGGGAGCCAGAAGAAAGGCGTGACCGGAACGCAGAACTCAGACAAGGGAGAGCTCCATCGCCCTGAGTTAGCAGATGCCCAGACAGGAGAGCTTTGCAGGAGGAAGGTGTGAAGACCAACGTCCCTGCTGTCCCTGGCCCTCGAAGTTCGTAAAGCAGTGTTGTTGGGGTGGGAGGGGGGGTGATGGAGACTCGTCGGAGGTTGGGCAGGAACCTAGGGATGGACTCCCAGAATCAGGGCTGGAAGGGACTTAGAGGGACATTTGGTTGGTTCCCCATCTTTGGGGCAAGTTTTAGAATTAAATGTCTTACTCAATCAGTGACAAAGGTTTTTAATCTGGAACCCATCGACCTCTAAAGGGGCTTCACAGGGTCCCTGAACTCCCTGAAATTACATCCAAAATATTTTGTGTATAAGTGGAATATGCATTTTTCTGAGTTAAACACTGCATTTTGTGAAGCAGGAGGTCCATCTGCCACTGTTAGATTGCTGGTTTCTGCTTAACCCCCTTCTTGTTCTCCCATGGGTGGCTTGCTGGTCTTTGGCAAGGCTGTTCCTCCAGGTCAGCCGGCCTGATTCACACATATTCCTCCCCGCCAGTTGGAGCCCCTCCCCAGGTCCCACCTGCTGCGGGAGAAGGTGAGATAAGGACTTGATGACAGCCCTGGCTGGAGCAGAGCCTCTTCACCCTCTCCCAGCTGTTACCCAGCAGAGCACCTTGGGGAGGGTGGGGCAGCCCACTTCCGGGGAGGGGGAGGGGGAGGGAGAAGGAAGTTGATCTAAACCCGCCTCTCTCTCTCTCTGTCTCCCTTCCTTCCCGTTGCCTGCCTGCCCCTTTCTTCCCACCTTGCTCCCGGTGTCGGTGGTGTCGGTGTCGTGTCCTGGGACTGCATGCGTTTTCTGGCCACCAGACCCCGGCCTGCGGGAAGCTGTGGGGCTTTTTGTCCCTGTTGCTCTCCTTGCCAAGCCGGGTCTCTCTCTGCTAGTGGTGGTTTCGGTTGCGACACAGTCCAGGTTCCCAGGCAGGAGCCGCTCAGGCCTGGCTGCCTCACTGTTTTTCACTGAGGAGGTGGTGGAAGGTGTCGCCTGCTCCGGCTGAGTAAGGGTGGCTGGCAGAGCCGGCAGCCCCCGCCCTGGGCCTGGCTCTCCCCGGCCTCTGTACTTTGCCCTCGCTGCCTGACAGGTTCTGCTGTGGGCTCTGCTGAATGGAAGTTGCTGGTAGTCCTTGTCCCTTTCTCCAGCCGGGTATGTTTTCCCCTTTTCTGCTGTGGGATTGCCCCCTTCCTCTCTCCTCCCTCCTACCCCAAACACAGGATCTTTAAAGAATTGCTAAATGGAGCCAGGCGCTAGCACAGGTAGTAAAATTCATGGAAAGAGGCACTGGCTGGGAAAGGAAGAGGGGGCAAATACCGGAAGGAGAGTCTCCATAGGTTGAGTCAGCAGGCGCACCCAGAGTGAGAGGAGGGGGCAGGTGACAGGTGGAGGCCCGGAGGGGGGAGGTGCTCAGGTGTTCCAGCGAGGGGAGACTGGGATCTGGGGCGGGTGCACTGGGCCGGCGCCCAAGGGACCCTTTTCTTCCCATGGTGCCCAGGCTTACTTTGCCTCTGGCCGGGGAGTACCTGCCTATCACCCCTCCCAGCCCTGGGGAAGTCTCAGGACACTTGAGGCCGGGCCTGAATGCAGAGCCCCGCAGCACGGGCTTTTCTAGGGGAGAACTGTTGGTAGGTGCCCCCAGCGTTAGGGAAGGGGCCCTGCCTACCTGAGTCAGCGCTGGGCCTCAGGGGTGGAGGCTGTCTTCCGGGCGAACCTGGCAACACGCCTAAGGCTGAGTTTGGAGATCCCAGGTTGAAGGGCCTGCTAGATAGAAGCCTCTCTCTTTTCTCCCCGGGTCCTATATTCCACCTCTCTGTTGAGCCTCCAGAGCTGTGCACGTCCCGCTTCTGAGTCAGGCCTGCTAAGTCACCTTGTGGTCTGCCATCAGTTCCCAATATGGCCTCGCAGGGTGACCCCCTGTTCTTCTGAAGGCTACCTGAGACTCGTGCTGGCAGCTTGCAGCAGACTTCCTCAGATTTGTAGGGTCTGACTATGGTGTGCTGTGGGCCAGGGCTTTGGGAATGTCTGGTGTTCCTATCTTCCTGTGAGCAGGGCGGACAGAGGTAGAGGGAAGAGTGTGGCTTTAGCCAGAGCCTGTTTCGTTGGCCCAGAAGGGCAGCCAGTCCTCAGCCCCCAGCCTGGTGGTGAGATCTGGATCCAGGTTGAGTGGGCCTAGTCAGGACCACAGAAGAGATGGTCCCCGCACCCTTACCTCCACTTCAGCCTTCAGGGCAGCCACCTCCTGTGGGGCCATGGTCCAAGAAACATTCTCTGCTGGAGACTTTTTCCTTTCTTCATTCCCTTTCTCTGCTTGCTTCCCTGGGCTCTCCTCACCTTGGCCCACATGCCTGCTATGGGAAATGTCTCAGAGGAGAGGTGAAAAGGAGGGAGAGGAGGGCTACGGTCTTTGGTCTTTGAGTCCTGACAGTTGGGTGATTTCAGTCCTGAAAGGGGAGCCGGAGGATCAAGGATCACAGGCCAGTGTTCCCTGCTTCTCTGGGTCCTGGACAAGCCGAACCTTCTCTCTTTCTGTTCTGGATGCCTGGCTTGGGACCAGCCCTTCACAGCTGCCCTGTCTGGTCGCCTCCTCTGGTGCAGGATAGCAACGTGGGCCAGAGGGGAGGGCATCCACAGCTCAGCCTGGACCCCTCGCCAGTGGGGAGGGCCAGAACATCTTATGGCCTTGGCCCCCACTGGGCGACTGCTGGCTTAGGAGGGCTCCACTCAGGTGGGAGTCTTGTTGACAAAGGGACCTTTGACTTTGCAGACAGTAGTATTTGGGAACTAAAAATAATAGTGGTTGCTCTTCATTTAGCACTGGATAAAGCATTTTACATGTGTTCTCTCACCTAACGTGAAGTAGGCAATATTTTATCACCCCTTTACAGATGAGGAAACTAATTAATAAGTGGGGGAGCCAGGACTCGAACCTGGTTCTGCTAGACAGAGCTCCCTGGCACCCACTAGACCATCTCCTGACACAGGTGCGTGGGGTCACGCTGCACTGGTCCTCTCTTGGATGGTTTCCTTCCCCCTTTGTAATAATCTCATCTCCCTCTTAAGGATGGTGTTGATAATAATAGAGTTAGCATGTGTTGAGTCATTGACAGATTTAGGTTTTGGACACTAGCAGTTTGTCTCTGGCATTTGCACTCTTAACCACACCTCTGTACCCCTGTAAGGAGGGAGGTGGATGGCAGAGCTGCTCTTGTGGTTATTGATGTGCTTGAGGTCCGCTGATCCTGGCGGGCGATGCTGTCCTGCTGGGCCACACAGACCCGCCCTGAGGGCCAGAAGCACCAAGAGGGAGGCACAGAGCAGAGGTCGGGAAGGACAGTAGGATTCCCAGATTTGGCTTCAGAGGGGCAGAGGGCCCAAATCTTCAAGTCAACTCTAAATTCCTATTAACAATTTTGAGGGCTTGGAGACTGCCAAGCTCTTGCTGCCTTTGGTTCGTATCCTCAGAAAAGAGGGGAGTGACAAGAAACTTAGGGGGTGAATTGGAGGTTGCCAAGGACACTTTGCCACCCATCTTCCTCTCGTGAGAGCTGGGGCAGAGGGAAGATTTTCCCTGTTCATGGCCCCTGAGGCAGACCAGGTAGAGTGGTAGGCAGTCTAGCAGCACTTGCTGGGAGGATGGGGCTGAGAAGAGGTAGGCCATGGAGGCCCGGCCTTCAGGACCCTGATGGAGGGGGCTCAGGGTACCCTTTGGTAGACTGAGCCCAAGGCAGGTACCCGCAGGGCCTAGGAATGCCCTTCTCTCCAAAGGGTGTGAATCCTAGGGTTGCTTTGGAAGGGTAAAAAGCAGGTGTTTGAAAATCTCCTGGTCTAGCAAACACTGAGGACCAACCAGAGGTAAGTGAGCAACAGGGTGTCTGAAGCACAGAGGGCAAGAGAGCTTTGTGGGCTCTGGTGGGCAGACAGCAAAGGCCCTGGGACTTGGTGGACATGGGAGGGGTGGTGAGGACTCACAGGAGAGAGAGAACATGCCCTAAAGAGCGAAAGAGGTCAAAAGGGACTCTACTGAGATGTCAGGAAGCTCTCCCTTCAAAATCGACCATATGCATGGGATTGGGATCTTTTTTTTTTTTTTTTTTCCCCTCAAACGCCTAAATCCGTGAGCTTTTGGGATCTGAATCAGACCGCTTACCCCAAACCAGCCAGCAGCTACTATGCAGAGAGAAAGAAAGGCCCTCCGTTGACACAAGTAAGAAGGGGGAAACGTCAGTAGCAGGCTATTTGCTTTGTGTTCTTGTTTTTCTGCCTGGAAAGCATCTGATGAGGGAAGCAAGCTTCTTGCAAGGAACCCTGGACAGTTCCTTGGGTGGCGTGGCAAGTCTTTTCTTTTCCCTGTGGTTGTGGAGGGCTTCACGACAGCCCAGCCCAAAGGGGCCGTGACAGGAAGAACTTGGACTCACACTTCTGGTCACCCTGCTCTCCTCCACACTGTGTCCTTGAAGTTTCCAAGGTAGCTCTGGATGGTTCTGGGATGAGGCTCTGGCAGCCCTTTGTCCCAGTATGTGAGAGCGATGGCATCAGGCATCATTTCCCTTTGAGAGGTAAATCAGGGCTCCAAACGAGACTTAGGTCAGACTCTTAACACTTTTATTCAAATGTAATTCATATGCCACACAATTCACCCATTTAAAGTGTACGATTAAGTGGCTTTGAGTAAATTCACAGAGTGATGTAGCCATCACCACAATAAGCAGTTCATTAGGACACATTCACTAGCACAGAAAGAAACCCCACACCCCTTAGTTGTCACCCCTAAATCCCCACCCTCCTCAGTCCTAGACTAATCTGTCTCTGTGGATTTGCCTATTCTGAACATTTCAGATAAATGGAATCATACAATATGTGGTCCTTTGTGACCATCTTTGTTCATTTAGCATCCTGTTTTCAAGATTCTTCCATGTCGTAGCAGGTGTCGCTGCTTTTTATTGCCGACAAAGAGTCCGCTATGTGCCTTTTCCACAGTGTGTTTCTCCATTTGTCAATTAATGGACATGTGAGTGGTTTCTACTCTGGGGCTTTTGCGAGCGTGGATGTTACGAACGAACATCGGTGGGATGTCCGTTCCATTCCTCTTAGGTGTGCACCGAGGAGCAGAACCACTGGCTCACTAGCAACTCTGTGTAGTCCTCTGAGGAACACACATGTCTTCATGTAAACGTGTGTTTTCGTCTGGGTCGTACGGTTTTTGTGTTCTGTTTCTGTAGCTGTTCAGTGCTGTTGCCACGATTGCTGCTTTGTCACACCCTTGTTCAAGCGACGGGATATCTGAGGGCAGACGGTCACCTTGCTCAGACCCTGTCGTTCAGTTTGTTCTCGGCACAAGTTTCATTGAGCATCTGTCCTAACTCCAATCGTGTAGGTGCTCGGATGTGTCAGTGAATAAATTACTTATGCCTGCCTTCATGAGCTTCCATTCTCATCGGGATCGACGACAAATGAATGTAAAGTAATAGATAATAAAAGTAAAGGTGAAGTGTTGGGTGGTGATGAGTGCTTTAAAGTAATCCTGACTGTTGGGCTCCTGGGACTTTGCCGCGCCTCCTTGTCCCGGCGTGAACAGGCGGCAGGGAGGCCAGCAGGAGGCGCTCGCCCACAGGAGGCGGAGGGGCTGCTGGGTTATTGCCGCGAGCGGTGGGTGGGACAGCACAGGTCCCGAGCTCCCACACCCACAGCACGCTGGACTGGATTGTATGCTCTGCTCTCTTGGGGTGAAGACTGGCTCGTTTCTCCTCTCCTCCCCCACGCCTTCCGATCCTCTGCCTGCCTGCTAGCCCCCTGCAGTCCGCCCCTACTCCCCCAGCCTCTTGGGTTTTTTGTGGAGAGCTAAGGGCAAGGGAACGGGGAACTGAGAGGGCGGCGTCCGGAAAGGTGTGCCTGTCTCCACCCTGCAGCCCCCGCTGGGACACCTCGACCCCAAGCCCAGCAGTAAGTCCAACATGCTGCGGGGCCGCAACTCAGCCGCCTCTGCTGACGAGCAGCCCCACATTGGTAACTACCGACTCCTTAAGACCATCGGCAAGGGTAACTTCGCCAAAGTGAAGCTGGCCCGGCACATCCTGACCGGGAAAGAGGTGAGCTCCGGGGGCTGGGCGCGGTGGGACAACTGCCGCAGCCACCCTCTTGTTGTCCGGTGGAAATGCCATCGAGTCGAATGGAAGTGTTGAGAGGGAGGAGGCAAAAGGAGGTGGAAATATAGAGGAGGAAGGAGAGTTGAGTCCTGGGTTCAGCCTGCTCAGAGAGGGAATCGGGGGCTTTTTGTCTCCTGTGCAGGTAGCTGTGAAGATCATTGACAAGACTCAACTGAACTCCTCCAGCCTCCAGAAGGTAAGCACACAGCACCTTCTGTTCCTTTCTAAACCTCTCTTCAGGGGTCAGTGATCTACTTGACCCCAGGTGGGCCTCCCCTTGAATCCTTAACTTAAAAATCTCCGGTCATTTCACTGTCCCCGCTGCTCCATGGCTCTGCTACCTCTGGGGCTCTGATCAGATCCACCATGTTGACCCCTCCTGGGTGGGCTTCCTGGCCACAGGCACTGGCTCTTTCGAAGTCTTTCTGCCCTTCCCCACCATTTGGCCTATCTATCTGACCTACTTCCTGCATCTTGTTATCTTCTGGCCCGTGGCCAGCCCTATGCAAAAACACACGTTCGTAGCCATTACTAGAAACATGCGTTTGGTGACTCCAAGATCTGGAATGATCCAAAGGAGTGGCTCCAGACATACAGGGATAAGAGGAGGCAGGGAGGCCTGCCACCACATTTGTGCCAGCTACATTTTTGGGGGATGTGGGTATGGAAGACTGTGGTTTTTAGAAGCTAAACTCCACAGTCTCGAGGCCCTGCCAGTTTGTGCAGATTAAGGACAGGTACTCCCAATTTGCCTTCTCACTTCTAGGCTCCTCTTGGCTAAAAGTCAGTCATTTGCATGTACTGTTCGCTAGGTGAAGTTGAACTTTTCCTTCCCTCCTTGACTTACAGTGGGAAACTGAGGTCTGTCTTAGCTAGCTGGTCGGGTGGGAACACATGCCTCCTGGTTGGAAAACTATGAAGAGCTGGTGGGGACATGAAAAGGAGGCTTCGATTTGCATAATGGGACAGCTTGCCAGGGACGGGTTGATGTTGAACTAGAAACTCTCTGCCCTCTCTCCTCATCCTGGGCTCTGGCAGTTAGGGGAAGGAGGAAGTCTCCCATCTGGCTCCCAAAAAGCTGCCCCTGTTTAGGTCAGTCAGATTTCCTTGTGCCCTCATACTCCCCTGACCCTGGTTCAGATTTCCTGACCTTGATGCACCTAGTTCTTTCTATCATGAGGTAGACTGAATTTTTTTTTTCTTCCATGAGCACATTGTGTTAGTTGAGTCAGGAGCGGGCATGACCTCATGCTGATAGTCAGCTACAGTGGGATTGGGAAGCTTGGGACTAGGGTTGGGGGCTGGTATTGAGAGAGGCACTCACGGACTAGCAGTGTGGAGGTTGAGGTGCCTTGACACACTGGCAGCCAAAACCAAGGTGTTTCCTATTTTTTGTTAGCCCTGGGATCCCCTCAAGGTTCTTTGGTTCAAAGGAAACACTACTGTCATCACTAGGGCTTTCCTGCTTAGAGCTTTCCGGAAGGAAGGGAAAGAGGGCTACTCTTGATATCTTGGCTCAGACCCTGCAGGGTGGAGGCCAGCTTGGTGGGGGCCGTTTGGTCTTTGGTGCAGTCCAGCCTACCATATGGTGATTGCCACAGTCAGCCAGGCCGTCTTATTTCCCACCTCTTTTTTCTCTTTGCCTCTTCCTGACCAGCCGGCTGGAAGGCACCAGTGCCAGACAAATGTAGCCATTTTAAAAGCCTTTTAACACACACTGTTACCAAGGCCAATCTGATTCTGGCCAAATCGCTCTGGTTAAATTTGATCCCAGCAGTGATCCGTAAAAAAGGACAATAGCGAAGAATCTATCGCCCTCAGGGTTCTCAGCTGAGCCCAGAAAACTCCACTGTTCTCCCAGGAGAATGCCTCTTCCAGGCCAGCGGGTGCCCCGGGGGGATGTGTGTGTGTGGTGGGGGGGACCCTGGCCACTGCCTCCGGCCCCATTTCAGTGTTACTTCCCAGTTGCTTACCACCCCTGAGGTGGTGTCCAGGATTTTTTGCCTCTTCATCCAAGACAACTGCTGGACCAGGGAAGAAGGCAAGAGAAACCTGGGCTCTAACAAGAAAAGGGAGCCAAGTTCAGAATCAGATTCCCGAAGATTGGAAAGCCTGTCTCTTCTTTTCCTTTCCAGCTCACAGAAGCTCTCGGATCTCATTAAGGGGAAAAACCGTGCTCACTTGATTCCATAAACTATATCCTGAATTAGGTCTTAAGACCTCTCCTCCCCCCCCAAAAAAAAAAACAAAACATAATATAAACAACTAGTTCTGCTCTTTGTGCAAATGGCGAGGCCTGGAAGTTACCAAAACCCCACCTCCAGTTCTCTGGCCCCCGCAGAGGGGATGGAGTTCGTTTCTGTCATCTTTCTTTATGGAAATACATGGTTTGGAGTCCCTGATTTTGTTTCACAAAGAGAGCGTGAGTGTGTGGAGGTGGGTTTGATTAAAATTGGCATCAGCTATATATAGGAGCGGCTTCTTCTGTCACCGCCCCAGAGGCCCAGGAGAGAAGGGCCTGCCCACTAGTGCAGAGCCCTCTGACTTCTGTAAACCAGAAGATGATGGGGGCCCCCTTCAGATCCCCCCCAGCGCGCGCACACACACACACACACACACACACACACACACACACACAGTAAACCAGAAGATGATGGGGGCCCCCTTCAGATCCCCCCCAGCACACACACACACACACACACACACACACACACACACACACAGTGTAAACCAGAAGATGATGGGGGCCCCCTTCAGATCCCCCCCCCCCGCAGCACACACACACACACACACCAAGCTGGAGTCTGTTTTGTCACTGAACTTTAGCAGCAGCCCTGGTTCTGAATATTCATGTACATGGGCTCACACTCCCTCCTTCAGAGGCACCCAGCCAAACCCGTCTGCTGTTTGGGGGTTGGATTTGGGGACACTGCAACAGAGGGCACGTGGCTGGTCTATCCAGATGCTGAACCCAAGGGTACAAGTCGCTGGAACCCAGCTTTCCTCCCGCTGATGCTTCTGCTCTCATTCCCCCTCACCCACTTCTAAGCCATCAGTGACAGGTCTGGGTGACCTGGACAGCTGCCCGATTTCTTTGCCTGTTTTCTCTCTGGGGAGAAGAATCCTAGCAGTGGCTCTGTTTGGAGGGGACCTGAGGGGAGCAAGTTAAGCAAGCATGACCCTTGGTATTTTCTTTTCTAGCTATTCCGCGAAGTAAGAATAATGAAGGTTTTGAATCATCCCAACATAGGTGAGAACCAGATGTCGTTCCTTCCTTCTTCCCCCACAGCACGGCTCCACTTCCCAGCCTGTATTCCTCCCCGAGGCATGCTGTTTGCTAGAGTCTGGAGTCCTTGAGGATGCCTCTGGGGAAGCCCAGCTCAAAATCCACCTCTGCCTCTGGCACACTGGGCTGTCCTGAGTAGTGTGGCTGTCATGAGAGGAACTTGCCCTCGTGGAGGAGGGGAGGGGGCTTTTGTCCCCAGGATGCCTCTGCTCAGGTTGGGCCTCAGAGTGTGGCCCCTACTACTTCTCTGACTGGTGACTTGGCCTTTTCTTTTGTAGTTAAGTTATTTGAAGTGATCGAGACTGAGAAAACTCTGTACCTTGTCATGGAGTACGCCAGTGGAGGTAGGTGTGGGACTGCCTCTTCCTGTGTGCCCCCTTGTCCCCCAGCCCCAGTAAGCTCCGACCTAGACCCCACCCCTGTGTCTTGCAGGAGAGGTGTTTGACTACCTGGTGGCTCATGGCAGGATGAAAGAAAAAGAGGCTCGAGCCAAATTCCGCCAGGTGGGTGTGGCTCCCTTTGCAGAGTATGGGCCCGACCTCTGCCTCTTGGGATTTGGCATATAAGAAGGAGCTGCCTCTCTCTAAGTGGCCTGTGGAGGGTCCTTTGGGCTTTGCCTGTCGCTGTGGCAGCTTAGAACTAGGTCACGGGATCACAGGTCCGCGAGCCCCATGGCCCACCCTCAGATGCCACTGGGCTAACCCTTCTTCCTTCCTTTCAGATAGTGTCTGCTGTGCAGTACTGCCACCAGAAGTTTATTGTTCATAGAGACTTAAAGGTAAGGCACGCTCTTGTGCCCTGTGTCTGAGTTGGGGCTGGGTCGTTCACCCTCTGTCACCAATGACATAACCATCAGGCCCTGAGTGTTCAAGGAAACTCCAGCTTTTAATTTTTTGGAGATGATGAGGAAGCCCCTAGGGCTGCTTCTGACACAGGCCTCACGACTGGACTTAGATCTCATTCCAGCCAGCGAACAGAGGGTCTCGTCGCTGGGCACATCGTCTTCCAGGGCTGCCAGGCGTGGCGGGAGCACTGCAGGTTCTGCACCTTCAGGCAGCCTGGCCGCTGACCGAGGGCAGACTGTTGACTGACCCACAGCTCTTCGCGGGTGCGCACTCGCTCAGCTCTTTCCCTGAGATGTTAGAGAGTGGACTACCTCGGAGGTTCCTGGCCCCCGAGTCCTGGCAGACATGACTGCGATTAACCCGAGCCTGACATGGCAGAGCCCCCAGAACCCCCCTCCCCGCCCCCCGCCTGCGGCTGCCTGTGTGAGGGGACCTGCGCTGCCCTCCTCCAGCCCAGCCTCTTCACACTGACTGAAGGCCTGCCCTGGCATTGGTGGAGAAAATCCTGAGACTGAGGATGGCTTCCTGTCTGTGCTCCCATCCCCCGCAGCTCCTTCCTGTTCAGTGGCTTACTCTGGTCCGCTTGGTCCTGACATTTTCCATCTTACCTCCCAGGCAGAAAACCTGCTCTTGGATGCTGATATGAACATTAAGATTGCAGACTTTGGCTTCAGCAACGAATTCACCTTTGGGAACAAGCTGGATACCTTCTGTGGCAGTCCCCCCTACGCTGCCCCAGAGCTCTTCCAGGGCAAAAAGTACGATGGGCCCGAGGTGGACGTCTGGAGCCTGGGAGTTATCCTGTACACACTGGTCAGCGGATCCCTGCCTTTTGACGGACAGAACCTCAAGGTGGAGTGAATCAAAGACTTAGTTGTTTGTTTTTTTCAAATTTTATTTCAAAGTAATCTCTACATCGAACATGGGGCTCAAACTCACAACCCCAAGATCAAGAATCGCACACCGCCGACCGAGGCAGCCAGGCGCCCGAGGCTTAGATCATTTGTATTGCCTCTCCTTTCCACTCCTGGCTTCTGGTCTTACCCCTGACCTCTCTCACACTTGCCACCTCTACATTTTCCCCAAGCTAGAGATTCGGAGACGGGCTTGCTCAGGGTGGCAGCGGACACGGGGTCTCCTGTGCCCAGTGTAATGACCTCCATTCTTTCCTCAAGGGATAGGTTAGATTGTATATCCGTTCACCCCTCCAAGGTGCTTGGGATGGCAGGCCTCAGGCTGGTCAAGCTAATGGGCATAGGGTATTGACCTCAGTGCCTCTCTGGTGGGGTGTCTTGTCTCGGGCTCTCTGCCTCCTGCCACGTTTCATGTATGTCTGCCTGGTCAGTCTTTAACTCTCAGGAGCTGAAGGTTTTGTATTAGGTTTCTTCCCTGGGCCTTGGGGTGATTTAAATTTCCCTCCTACTGGGGCACCTGGCTGGCTCAGTTGGTAGAGCAGGCGACCATTGGTCTCAGGATCGTGAGTTCAGGCCCCACGTTGGGCGTAGAGCTTACTTAAAAAAAAATAATAATAAAATAAATTTGCCTCCTACCTCAGGAGCTACGGGAACGGGTACTGAGGGGAAAATACCGCATTCCGTTCTACATGTCCACGGACTGTGAAAACCTGCTTAAGAAATTTCTCATTCTCAACCCCAGCAAGAGAGGCACTTTAGAGGTGAGCAGCCTGGAGCCCAGCTGGCTGGAAAGTCCAGGGTTCCCAGGGACACCTCCAAGCTGAGTCTCCTTCCTCCCTGCCCATATCCTTCCTTTTGCTCCCCAGCAAATCATGAAAGATCGATGGATGAATGTGGGTCACGAAGATGATGAATTAAAGCCTTATGTGGAGCCACTCCCTGACTACAAGGACCCCCGGCGGACAGGTGAGGCTCTGCTGAGTTATGAGCTTGAACTCCCTAGGACTCAGGACCAGCCTTAACTGTATGTCCCCCCTGTGCAGAATTGATGGTGTCCATGGGTTACACACGGGAAGAGATCCAGGACTCACTGGTGGGCCAGAGGTACAACGAGGTGATGGCCACCTATCTGCTCCTGGGCTACAAGAGCTCTGAGGTGTGTGCCCCCTGCTCTTTCCCCTGCCAGCCAGCTTTGCTGTCCCTAGCACCCCCGTTCTGGTACCCGTTGAGGGCAGAAGCTCCTCTCTGAGTAGGTGTGCTCTCTGCTGACAAATTTTAAGCCTCAGCACTGGTGGGTAAGGCTCTCTGGCCTTTGCTTTCACTGGTCTCCTTCATGGAATGGATAGGAAAGCTAGTGGGGTCTAGGCCTGGGCCTGGGTTTCCATGTGGGTGAGTAGATCTGGTCCCTTCTGTGCTGATAAGGCTGGATCAGTTCTTTGTCTTTTTTTGGTTTTGTTTTGTTTTTAAAGATTTTATTTGAGAGAGAGAGCACGAGTGTGGGGAGAGAGGGGCAGAGGGAGAGGGAGAAGCAGACTCCCCGCTGAGCGGGGAGCCAGACATGGGGCTCAATCCCAGGACCCTGGGATCATGACCTGAGCTGAAGGCAGACACCTAACTGACTAAGCCACCCAGGCGCCCCAGGATCAGTTCTTTGTTGATCTAGAAATCTTTGTGTCTGTTTCCATGTGTTTGTGTCCCTCTGCGTCTGGAAGTGTCCATCTCTGGGTGTTTGGGTGTGTGGGTCTCTGTGCCTTCCTAGTAGGAGTCTTGAGTCTTTGTGTTGTTTCTGCCTAGTGCTTATGTCTGGCTGTGGGTATCTGTGTGCGTGTTATGTCCATCCTCCTGTCTATTCATCTGGAGTTCTCGTGTTTGTTCTTCTCCCCGTCTGGGTAACCATGTCTATGTGTGAGTCCGTGGGTTTGTGTGGGAGTGGGGTCTTGCTCACCATCTGCATGTCCCTACATGCACTCCTGGCCTCCCTGCTCTCCCCCTGGTAGTGTTGGGCTCCCTCTCTCGGTTCTCACCTTAGCCTGCTCAGGAAGTATCTAGTTGGGGGCAGGAGGGTGTGGTCTCTGAGTCTGAATGTGTGTTCTTCGGGGCATGTATATCCCTCTCTGGGGACAGGGAGTCTTTGGTGTGCTGGGGGCCGGGGCGGGGGGTGTCTTTGGCTCTGTCAGGATCTTTGCTGGGGCATATGTGTCTCAAGGAGTGTTGAGGTACACCTGGATCCTGCAGGAGTATGTCTCACGTGAGTCTGGGGTGGCTTCCTGTCAGGCGGGACTGTGTGTAATTATGTGGGTCCATCAGTACACATCTCCAATGACTTCTGCCCCGGTTTTTCTCTGCTTGCAGTTGGAGGGCGACACCATCACCTTGAAGCCCCGGCCTTCAGCTGATCTGACCAATAGCAGTGCCCCTTCCCCCTCCCACAAGGTACAGCGCAGTGTCTCGGCCAACCCCAAGCAGCGGCGCTTCAGTGACCAGGGTGAGTGCTTGGGGGGTGGGGGTTGCAGGTGGGGACTCACTCCTCTCCTGAAAGGACACAGGTTCTGGGGGCTTGGGATGACACTGCCGAGTTTCAGTCCCAGTTCAGCCACTTACTAGCCTTAGGCCAAGCCACTTAACTTCCTTCACCCTCTGTGACATGGGGTTTGCCAAGTTGCTGGCAAGACTGTAGGAGAGCAGAGTGAGTGAGTGAGTGTGTGTGTGTGTGTGTGTGTGTGTGTGTGTGTGTGTGTGTGTCGGGCACTCGGTGGGCCCCTCACCCTTACCCATTCCCACCGTCCCTCTGGCCCAGCAGCTGGTCCTGCCATTCCCACGTCTAATTCCTACTCTAAGAAGACGCAGAGTAACAACGCAGAGAATAAGCGGCCTGAGGAAGACCGGGAGTCAGGGCGGAAGGCCAGCAGCACAGCCAAAGTGCCTGCCAGCCCCCTGCCCGGCCTGGAGAGGAAGAAGACCACCCCCACCCCCTCCACGGTGAGCATCCCTCCGGGTCCCCCACCAGCCAGCCCCACTCCTGCTTCCCCACCACCCAGCTCCCCTCCTGCAGTGGGGCCAGCCCCCTCCAGGCAGCTCCCTCTGGCCACCCACCGCCCACTGTCTCTTACCTCCCGGGCCACTTCGGCTTACTGTAGAAAGCCTCCCCCCAAGAGGAAAAGCAGAATCCTTTCTTTTCTCTACCCCTGTCTGCTCCTGCTGGAAGGCAGAGGGAAAGCCAGTTCTATGAACAGAAGAACTCTTTGGTTTTCTGTGATACAGCTCTGCCCTTTATTCCCCACAGAACAGCGTCCTCTCCACCAGCACAAATCGAAGCAGGAATTCCCCACTTTTGGAGAGGGCCAGCCTTGGCCAGCCCTCCATCCAAAACGGCAAAGACAGGTGAGCCGACCCAGGCCCTGCCCACCACGCTGCCCCAGAACCATCTCTCACAGCAGTGACGTCTGTCGGCAGCCCCACCTCCCCTCCCTGCTCCCTGGAGTTCCGTCCTGGCTCTGTCCGGTCCAGCTTGTCCACACACCAGCACCTCCCCCTGCTCACCCCCCCACCCCCAGTCTCCTCTCCCCTGTGCTCCTGGGACTGCTCCTTGCAGTGGGCGGACCGAGGGAGACTCCAGGGTCATCTCGGCTGCCTTCTGGCTTCTTCTTCTTCTTCTTTTTTTTTTTTTTAGTTATTTATTTATTTAAACAATGTCCACACCCAATGTGGGGCTCAAACTCACGACCCCAAGATCAAGAGTCACACCTCTTCTGACTGAGCCAGCCCGGCGCCCCTGCCTTCTTGCTTCTTGACCGCAGCCAGGGCATGGCAACCATGCTCCTCTCGGCATCAGCGCCTAAGGCTTTATTTGGGGGACCCCAGCTCAGAGCAGAACCCAGAGCTGCCCACCAGCGGGGTGTACATGTTGAGGGTGACCCCAGCTGTGCCTGGGAGAACAGATCCCCCCTTAGCCTTGACCGCCAGCATCTCTTGGTGTGTTGCCTTCCTGGCTCCTCCTCTTCTGAGCTTAATGAAAATTCCCCTTAGCAACACCCTGCTCTTTCTGTCGACAAAACATCCTTGTTCTTAGAATTCCTAGGAGACCAGCGCTACCCGGAGGCAGTTACCTCCTGTCGGCTTTCCTGCACTTTTGGTTTCCTCCCCCAGGTTTTGGCCTGCCTCACTTTCCTCACCCGCCCTCCACTTCCCAGCCCCGCCTTCCTCGGCTCTGACTGGAGTCCCATCACTGCTCCCCCGACCTGACCTGCATCCTGCCAAGGCTTCCCCCGCCCCCCCCCCCCCCCGCCCGGCTCTGGCCCTTCTGCCCTGCCCTTGCTTCCTAACCTGAGCCTCCTGCCCCCACCCACCCCTAACCCAGGCCTCTTCGCTGCTTTTGTCTCCTAGCCTAACCATGCCAGGGTCCCGGGCCTCCACGGCTTCTGCTTCCGCCGCGGTCTCTGCGGCCCGGCCCCGCCAGCACCAGAAATCCATGTCGGCCTCCGTGCACCCCAACAAGGCCACTGGGCTGCCCCCCACGGACAGTAACTGTGAGGTGCCGCGGCCCAGGCAAGTGTGCTGGGGCAGCTGGTGCACCGGGTGCCCTCAGCCTGCCCCACCCCCTGCCCCCCACGTTCCCCCCTCCGACCCGGGGGTCCTGCTCTGTTCTTGGCATCTTAGCCACAAGAAATGGCTCTGTCCCCTACAGTCAGAAAGTAGAGAGAACAAAAAAATAGCTTAATGCCCCTCTTTTCCTCCAGTTCTCCCTCTCAGAAGCCATCCCGAGGCTCCAGAAGGAAGCCTTTTTGTTCTGAGCCTTCCTGGACTTCCTTAGGACCCCAGGGACAGTCAGCACCAAAGGGACTCAATCCTTGAGGGTTGGTCAACATTGTCCCCTTGAGGTTCCAGTGTGCCTAGCTCCAAGGAGCCACTTCTCTCCGGCCTGTACTGCTGTCCACACACGTATCCTCCCTCGCCTCCGTCCCTCCCCCAGACCATCTCCTTCCACCTCCACCTAGATGTTCTCCTTTCCCGTGTCCTCAGTGGTCACACCCCTTCCTTCTGTGTCCTCTGTGATGGCTGCCTCTGCCCTAGCATCCCCTTCCCTCTTCCCACCCCGGGGTGCTGCAGGTGCTCGGTGCTGACGGCGTGCTTATGCCCTGATGCGTTTCCTCCGCCCCACCTCTCTTCCCACAGCACAGCCCCCCAGCGTGTCCCTGTCGCCTCCCCCTCCGCCCACAACATCAGCAGCAGTGGTGGAGCCCCAGACCGAACTAATTTCCCCCGGGGCGTGTCCAGTCGAAGCACCTTCCACGCTGGACAGCTCCGGCAGGTGCGGGACCAGCAGAATTTGCCCTACGGTGTGACCCCAGCCTCTCCCTCTGGCAACAGCCAGGGCCGGCGGGGAGCCTCGGGGAGCATCTTCAGCAAATTCACTTCCAAGTTTGTACGCAGGTGAGTAGGGGGCTTAGGGTGGCAGAGAGAATGAGGCCCGGCCTTCCTACCTGCCTGGGTGGCGGGGGATGAGCACTGCCGGCACTAGGCTTGGGTCTTGGGGTTAGAAGAGGCCTTGGGAAGCCTAAGGAATTGGGTCTTTGTCAGCACCTCACGACCCCAGACCCGTCCGTCCCTCCCAGGCTCTCCCCAGCTCCTGTACACAGCCCTCGTTCTCTGGCCCCGAGAGCAGATGGCCAATGCCGCCTCCTCTCTAGGAGAGTGTGAACTCAGATGCTAAAATAAAAGCCCCCCTCTTCTCTCCTGGGTTCCCATGGAAACTTATATTTGGTGACGCAGCTGCAAAGTCATGAGGCCTGAGCCAGGCTGGGCCGGCAAGGAGAGTTTTTCCTGGTCCTCTGTCTCGCCCCCTCTGACCTCCTTTCCCCCCAGCCAGTTGGTTAGGTCCGGCTGCAGTCGCTCCCTCGGCCTCAGCCGCGTCCTCCTACCCGGGGCTTGCTTTGATGAAGGCCATAAATGAAGTAGCTGGTGGGGGCCGAGCTGGCCTCCTCCCTCGCAGCCCAGTGGGTTGATGCTTTCCGAGGTGGCAAGCAGGGTGGGGATTCTCTTCATGAGGTTTCTCACACCTGGCCCCCGGCCACTCCAGAGAGACAGCTTTGATTCTGACGGTGCACCTAAGCCCTCGTGCCTGGTGGGATGCTCCGTGTCTCCATCCCACCGTTTCCTCTCCCGCCTCGGCGTAGCTCGGGAAGCAGCAGCAGGCTTGCCGCCCTTCCTGCTGCGCTTCACTCAGCTGGGGGGGCCGAGAGCCATGCCCCTTTCCAGGCCCGGAGTGCGGGGCTGTGGGGCGGGGCGGGGGCAGGTCGGGATGTCTGGGACTCTAGTCTCGCTGAGCGGCTCTTCCACACATGGGGTGACCCGTGAACCTGTAAAGCCCACTCCCCACCTGCTTATCCACATACTGTCTTGTTGGGTTTTTTTTATTTCTTTTTTTATTTTGTCTTTTTTTGTTTGTTTTTTTAGAAATCTGTCTTTCAGGTTTGCCAGAAGGTAGGCGTTCAGCCCGCTGTGTGTGTGTGTGTGTGTGTGTGTGTGTGTGTGTGTGTGTCTGTGTCTGTGTCTGTGTCTGTGTCTGTGTCTGTGTCCTGTGTCCTGCCTCCGCCATTAACTCCCCTGTTCTGGCTCTTGCTGTGCCTCCGTCTGCTGACCACGTCTGTGTGGCCCCTCTGCCATCTTAAAGGGATGAAGACTGCCTTTGACTGGGCGGCCACTCAGGGCAGACGGCTTGTCCCCAGGCACGGGGGATCTTCTCAGGGAATTCTCCCTTTAAGATTGTCTCCTCACCCGCACCCCAGGTTTGGGTTTTGGTTGCAAGCACTGGGTTCCTTCCCTGGCCCTTTCCCCTGTCTGTGCATGCGCTGTGAAGAAGCTCCATGAGGGTTGCAAGTGCATCTGGGATGGGATCTCATTCTGGGTCTCTGGGTCTTTCCCTTCTCTGGTCCCCTGAACTTCAGGGCCGTGTGACCTCTTGCCCCTGTTCTGTGGATAGCAGGACTTTGGAGGTACCACAGGGACGATGGGGTCCCAAGGCTTCAGCCTGACGCTTCCAGGCCCAAGGAGCCTTTGCCTCACAAGTGGGCACAGCACCCCCTTCTGGCAGCTCCTGCAGAACTAGGCCCACTGTACCCCCACCCAGCACACCTCCTGCCTCCAGCGGGATCTGGACGAATTAAGCCACGCCTCTTCTCTGGGCCCGTGTTCTCTGGATAGGGACTGTGGCTTCCAGAGGGCAAGGGGCCGGGATGTTCTAAGGCTGGGGCCATCTACCTCTTTGCTCTGGCAGAACAGTGGAAGATCCCCCCCCACACACACACAGGCATCTCCCTTCCTAGGCCAGATCCACCCCCTGGCCCTATCCTCATCCTCTCTGGAAGCCTGGGTGGGCCATATACCAAGCTGAAGACCAAGGACCGGGTTGGGAGCACTGGTTCCCCAGGGCGGTCAGCCCAGGCCTTGTGCTGGGGCTAGGACACCTGGCGGACACGGTGACCCAGCTGACTAATGGCCGAGCCAGGGTCCTTAGGCTTTCCCCTTTCCACCCACTGCTCCCCACCCAGCTCTTCACTGCATGGCTGGCTGTTGACTCACAGGCCCTGGTGGGGGCCTGCCCGACAGGGCGCGTCCACCCACAGGGCAGGGACCAGGTGGGGCTGGGGAGAGCAGCAGGCTCCTTCCCCGGCGCAGCCCGGGCTCCCGGCTCGCAGTGCGCTTGTGTGCTTTCGTGTGTCTGTTGTGTCTTCGTGTTCCTTTTCCATGTGCTGCTGCCGCTCTCTGTCCTCCTCACGTCCCTGCCCTCCTCTGCAGTCCCCAGTTCCCCGGCTCCAGGCACCCATCTTCCAGCCAGGAGCTGGAGAAGCCGCTCAGCGGGGCCAGACCTCTTCCCCACCCACCCTCCCAAGGTGCTGGCCCTGCCCTGCCCTCTGTCCTCCCTTCTGTAGGAGCAGATGGCCTAGCAGCCTGGCAGGCAGGGGAGTTCTAAAGGAATGGGGGAGGCGGGCTTGTCCACGGACGGCCTCAGGTCCCTTCTCAGGTCCCCTCCCCATCTCCAGGCACCCATCCCCAGGTGCTCACGGTTCCAGCTCTTGGCCCTTTGAGCCTCCTGAGAGAGGCTGCTGTCTGCCCCCCGCACACACACACACCGCGCCCCCCCAGCCCAGCCCAGCCCCTTCCCTTCAAGAGGACTGCGGCTCTGGGGCCCGGGATGCTGGTGTGGAAGACCCACTCACAGCGTGAGGCCCTGGCTGGGGGCTGGGGGGGGAGCTGCCTCATGCTGTGGCTGTGTGCTCCATGCGCGTGCCTGCACATCCACACACCCCCCGCCCCGCGTCCAAGCAGAGGCTCCTTCTCCCCCGCACACATCTCGGGGAGCGGGGCGAGGGACGGCCCCATGTGCTGGGCTCCCCGCTGCAAGGGGCCAGTGTGAGGCGCCGCAGAGCCGTGTTGGCCTGCCAGGTGCCGGGCATGGGGCCTTAGAGCTTGGGTCCTGCTCACCCGCCAGGGGCGCCTCACCAGACCCACCCTCACCTGGGTCTGCGGCGGTGGACGGAGCGAGAGGTCCCAGCACTAAACTCTCCCTCGCTCTGTTTTTTGAGGAACCTGAATGAACCCGAAAGCAAAGACCGAGTGGAGACGCTCAGGTGAGAGGGCTGGAGCCAGCACCGGCCCTGCCCAGGCCACCGGGCTCGCCACGAGCCTCCTGCTCTCTTCCTTCTGCCACCTGGCTCCTCCGCCGGTGGTTCTGCCCTGTCCCCACCCACTCGGGGCCTCCCTTTCCTCAGAGAAACCCCACGCCCCAGCTGCAGTAGGTGTGGGCCCTTCTCAGCTCGAGTGCCTTCTGGCAGCAGGAGCCCTAGGCTGGGCGGTTGGGGCTCCAGATTCCTACCCACCGCCCAGCCCGCCTTTCTATACCTCAGCCGCCGCTTTCCGTCCAGTCTGTGAACTGCTCAGGGCTGTTGAGCACGTGCTCCCCTTTTCTCCCTGACCCTCCCGTCGTCAAAGAAAAGCATGGAACTGTCACCCTCCCGCCCCCTGCCAGGGCCTGGCTTCCCCTCCCCTTCTCTGCCCTCCCTGAGCCGGAGGTCACAAAACTGCCCGCCCCTCTCACCCTCCCTCTGCTCCCTCCTCCAGCACTGTCGCCTCCGGGGCACCCTCCCGCTCTCCTCTCTGGTCTCCGGGGGGCCCTCTGCCAGGGTGGCTCTCCCGGGGGTGGGGTGCCCCGGGCCCCGCCCTGACACCCCCCCCCCCGACTCTGCCTTCTCCGCAGACCTCACGTGGTGGGCGGTGGAGGCAACGACAAGGACAAGGAGGAGTTTCGGGAGGCCAAGCCGCGCTCCCTGCGCTTCACGTGGAGTATGAAGACCACCAGCTCCATGGAGCCCAACGAGATGATGCGGGAGATCCGCAAGGTGCTGGACGCGAACAGCTGCCAGAGCGAGCTGCACGAGAAGTACATGCTGCTGTGCATGCACGGCACGCCGGGCCACGAGAACTTCGTGCAGTGGGAGATGGAGGTGTGCAAGCTGCCGCGGCTGTCCCTCAACGGTGTCCGATTTAAGCGGATATCGGGCACCTCCATGGCCTTCAAAAACATTGCCTCCAAAATAGCCAACGAGCTCAAGCTTTAACAGGCTGCCAGGAGCGGGGGGGCGACGGAGGCGGGCCAGCTGGACTTAGCTGCTGGGGCCGGGCTCCAAGCCACCTGGGCGAGACTGCGGAGATGGATTGGTGTGTCTCCCCCTGCTGGCACTTCTCCCCTCCCGCCCTTCTCGGTTTTTTCTTCCAAGTTTGGGGGGGATGGGAGATGGTTCTTCCCCCTCCCCCGACATTTACCCCTGCCCAGAAAGTCCCCCTTCCCCCCTCTCCCCTACAGGAGGCAAAGGAAGGGGAGGGAGGGGTGGGGGGGCCGGGCTCCCCCTCGGTACTGCGGTTGCACAGAGTATTTCGCCTAAACCAAGAAATTTTTTATTACCAAAAAGAAAAAAGAAAAAAAAAAATCCCAGCGGCCACCTTTCCTCCCTGCCCCATTGGGACAGTCAAGACTGGATCTGTGGGGTTTCCCGGGAGGGTGGCTCAGGGCTGGAACACTCTCAGGCAAGAGTGGTGGAGTTCCCTGTCAGGCCCTCCGCCAGGCCCACTTTGGGCTTCTCCCCTCTCCTTCCCTCCTTCCCCTCCAAGCAAACCACCAGAGGTGGCCTTGCCCTGACCTCAGGCCCCGGGGCTGGAGGCCTGGATGGCCGGGCCAGGGGCTGGGGGCGGGGCGCTGCGCAGCCCTGGGTGGGGGGTGGGGGGGGAGGGGGGGCGCTGGCGGCTGCCCCGGGCTGGCAGGCGAGGCTCGGGGCTCCGGCCCCCTCCACACTGTATCCTCTGCCCCTCCTTCCCCAGAGCTGGGCATTTCCTTCCACAAGCTGCTGTGGGAACTTTTGTTCCCCTCCTCAAAAGTCTGTGCCATCTTCTCCCACCCCTCCTGGGGAGAAGGCGGGGCTGACCCCCGGGCTGGGAGAGGGGAGGGGACTGCAGGGCAGATAGGCACCTCGGCCCCCAGGGGGCCGCCTGGGCTGCTAGTCTCCGGAACAGGGATGCTGGGCACTCTCCGTTATGGGAGAGCCTTTGTCTGAAAGCACAGCCCCTCGCCATTCCTCTCCCCTGCCCCCCTTCATTGGCATTAATCTGGGCACCAGCTAGTTCCATAGCAGTGACTCCCCTCAGCACTCATCTCCCGGCCTTGCCTTTTCTTCCTGACACTGTCGCCCCTCCTCTCAGGAGACACTGCCCAGGGCCTCCACGGGCCGCCTGGCGGGAGGCTGGATAGGGCAGCAGGGGGCCGGGAGCGTCTGCCCTCCCCGGGGGTGGGGGGACAGATAGGCCTAGTGACTCCCAGCTTGCTAACCTCCTCGGCCAGTGTGGGAGTGGCTGGTTACGGGCGCTTGGCTGGTGGCGGCCGCTGCATCCCTTAATTTATTTCTCTGCTGTTTCTGTTCCTGAGAAATTGGGGGAGGGGGGTCCTGCACAGAGGCTGCCCCTGCCCTCACCCGAGTTGTACATTTTTTTGTGATGGGTTTTATTTTTTATTTTATTATTTTATTTTTTTTTTTTTGATTTATGATGACTCCACCCCTACTCATCACCCCCCACTCCCAGCCCAGGCTCCGTGGCAAGTCGATCCCTTGGGTCCCAGGAAGGGGCCTAGCCAACCTCAGCCCTCCTGCCCCAAGCCCCAACTGCGGGGCTCCAGGCTCTGGGCTCGGGCTCCGACCAAGGGCTCTTCCTCCCTCCCTCCCTTTCTCTCCTCCTCCCTCCCCACCCCTCCTGCCCAGTGGAACAGCCCGGGTGCTCTGAGGGGCCGGGAGGGCATGGCTTGGCTCCCAGAGGGGGTGGTGGCTCTTGGGGGGGCTCCCAGGCAAGGTGGCCCCTCCCCACCCACCCCACTCCCCCCCCCACACCCGCACTTAGTTTCTCCTCTGGATCAAACACGTAATAAAGAGAATGTTTGGAATCTGAGCTGCCTCCTCCTGTTTCTTCTCCCAGCCGGGCAGGGACCCAGTCCCCCGTGGGCAAGATGTGGCTCAGCCCGCCAGCCTTGCAGGAGAGAATGGATTCCTGTCTGGGGCCTGGGGGAGGCCAGTACTGGGTGGCTGCTCCCTCCCATCCTCAGGGCACAGACAGGAAGCCAAGCCCAGGGCCCTCCACACCAAAAGAGAGAACACTCAGCGAACGTGGAAGATTTTATTTTTTAAAAACATTGAAAAATAAACCCATGTCTGCATATGTTCCCAGCCCTCCTTTCTCTAAGCTTTCGGGCCGTGGGTACAGTGGGCACCCCCAGAGCTCCTCAGCACTTCACAGCAGGCTCCAGAAGACAGGAGAGCTGCCCATCCAGTTCTGCCACACTCAGGCCCCGAAGGAACCTCTCTGCCCACCTCCCCCCTCCAGCCCCCTCCCCACCTCACCCCAACTTATTGCTAAAAGAAAGGAAAGAGAAAGAACAGCCAAGGCTGTCCTCTCCCCCATCCCCCAAGCTAAGGTCACTACCCCCTCTACACAAAGGGCCAGACCCAAAGGCCAAGCCCCAGCAGACTAGGAGGCAGCCATTCCAGCCCCAGCCAGGAAGAGAAAGTACCCTCAGGTCAGCTCAGAAGGCCCCTGAGCCCCAGCCCCTGGCTGGGGTGGGGGCCGAGAGACTCAGCTGCCAGAAATGTGCAGAGCCCATAGGTCCAGACTGTGCCCACTGGCAGCTCCGGGTTTTCGAAAGACCTGGCCAAGAGCTCTAGTCCCTTCTGTCCCCGGTGAAGCCAGAGGGGTCCACGGACGGCCAGCAACGTGGTTCTGCAGCCTCCGGTTGGTGGAGGGCCTCGGGGCTCAGAGTGAGGGTGCTGGGGGCTCCAGAGGGGCTCCAATCAGGGTGGGTGGGGGCTGCGGGCCAGGGCGGGCACTGTGGCGGGAGGCAGCCAGGGCGGGGCGGATGAGAGGCGGTGGGGGCTGGTTGGGGGCCAGCCGGGGCTGGAGGAAGCGGCCCTGCTGGAGCGGGGGCGGCTGGCGGAGCAGGGTGGGCGCCGTGGGCAGAGGTGGCCTCAGCAGCGGCGGTGGCTGGGACAGCGAGGTGGGAGGCGGAGGCGGCGGCGGCACAGGGGGTAGCGATCGGGGCACAGATGTCGAGACGGAGGTGATCTGTACCTGACAGGAGAGAGGAGGGAAACCAGGCTCAGGCCCATCCGCGCCCCCACCGGAGAACGGAGGCGGCTCAGCTCCTCGCTTCTCGGAAGGGCTTGTCTCACCCCTTCTCACCTCATCGTCTTCCTCTAGGGCCGGGGCTGGCAAGGCGGCCCCCCTCCTGGCCTCCTCCATGGGGACCGGGGCTCCGGGGGCCCCATCCTGCTCGGCCTCCCATTCCTGCAGCACCTCCTCCAGATTGAAGCGGCGCCGGTAGCTCACAAAGAAGGTCTTCACCTGGGTCAGAGTCTTGTTCCCAATCACCTCTGCAATAGCCCCAAAGTCTTTGCCATACCTACGGATGGCTGCAAGGATCAAAAGGGCAGCAAAGTGTGAATACCCCTTAGGACTAGTTCCTTCCCTGGCCCTTCCCTTCTGCCCCAGCTCCTTGGAGGGCGGGGAAAGATTCCTGGGGCTCTCCATGCTCCCCCCCCAGTCTAACCCACCTTGTACGGCCAAAAGCTGCTCATCCGTGGTCCAGCGGGAGTTGAACTTGGTGTTGGCCTGGAGAGCAGAGGATTTATCCTTTTAGACTCAAAAACTCGGAAACGGAGGGCCTTGCCCCTCCCCCCAAGCAGAACTCCCCTTTCGGCTCCCCTGGCGGAGCGGGGCGGGGGGGGGAGCCCCTCCTGCACCCACACCTGAAGCCACCTTACCTCAGGGGGACGCAGTGGATCGATGCCCCCCTCCAGCGCCTGGCGGAGGCTGCTATTGGTCTGCTTCATGCTTTGCACCTGAAAAGGCCGAGAAACGACCCATCAAACTCTCCTGCCAGAGAGGCCACCAAGACCAACTCTCGCCACCAACACGGCTTGTGGCCACCCACCACCCAGCTCACTCCTCCCTCCCAACCGGGCTTCTCCCCATCTTGCAGGCCAGACGGGTTTCTTCAAAAGGCCCAGAAAAGAAGACCAAGTTACCCAGAAGCCTAAAGGATGGGGCAGAAGCAGTCTGGGCACCTGCACCACTCCGCTTACACCTCGGCTGTCCCCAAAATGTAGTTCCTGGGCTGCCCGCCGCCCCCTCCCACACGGCCCCTTTTCTCAGGCCCCCACCTGGCGCTTGAGGGAGATGAGCTGCGAGTCAAGGCCTCGAAGCGTGAGGTTGGCAAGGTCCGGGCTTCCTGACACAGCCGTGAGGCCCTCGGGGCTCAGGTACATGCCCTTGGGTGGGCGACGCCGGGTCCGCAGCGGGTGGTGGCGGTACTGAGACCCCTGGGCCTCCTTCTTCCCGGGGCCTGGCCGGGTATTCAGGGGCCGAGAGGGCAGAGGCTGCCAGGGAAAGGAGAGGGGTGGGTGGTGCGGAGCCCAGGGCCAGGGCAGGCGGGTAGGCAGGGCCAGACCTCACCTCTCTCTTGGGGTCACCAGCATCCGGCTCTCCCTCACTCACGGCTCCCCGGCCCTCTTCAAGCTCATCGCTGTTGACACAGGGGCCAGGAAGGCAGTGAGGCAGAGGCCAGGGCCCCCCAGAGCTCAGCGTGCCCTGCCCCTGGGCCCCCAAGGCCCCTACCTGTCTTCTTTGTCCTTTCGGCCCCCCAGCCGCCGAGCCTGTCTGTCCATCACGCTGGTTCGGCTGCGGGTCTTCTTCCACGAGTAGTAATACTTTACCAGGCTGGGGATCAGCTTGTCAGGCAGCTGGAAGGGCAATGCCAGAGGCTGGGGCCCACCCAAGACCCTCCGCCCCCGGGCAGGCTCATCAGAATGGGAGGGGCTAAGGAGCGCTGGCAGGGGTGAAGGGGCTTTACCATCTGCTGGATCCGCTGGAAGCATTTGCCATGGAAGCCAAAAGCCTGTTCAAACAGCACCTTGTCCTCCACAGTCCACTCGTCAGGGAACGGGGTGAAGTTGGCCAAGTCGGCCAAGGACTTCTCCACATCATGCTTATGCCACAAGAGCATGCCCAGCGCCTGGCCCGAGAGAGGGAACAAGTCGGGCTCAGCTGCCCCCAGCACTGTCCTGTCCCCATCCCAAATCCCTACAGGGCCAAGGCTCACCTGCTCAATGTTGTAGCCATGCTTCTCCTTGGCCATCGCAATGTACTTGTCAACTGCGGGAATGGGAGGGGGCCGGTATCGGAGAAGGGGTTACGACTCCTGACCCAAGCCTGCCCAGACAGAGGTAGGCCCCCAGGGGCTAGCGCCCACCCCACCCCCCGCCCCAAGCCTGAGCCCCCGCGCAGGGGCTAAACCCACACACCTCAGCCTCCAGCCCACTTCTGAGAAGGGCTGGTCACCAACTGGCATGAACCCAAACCCCCAGCTCCCAGGGATGTGACCAAACCGGGATCCTGCCCCACTCACGCTTGGCGTCTGACACACAGTGGTTGGGCGACCACACCAGCATGCCCTTCAGCTCCTTGTTACTGTAGCGGGCAGGGCTCTCTGAAACACAAGAGCAGAAAAGGGAAGACATTCAGATCAGCCTGGTGGCGCTGGCCTGGACTCATGGCCAGAGGGTGGCAGAGAAGTGGGGCTTGTGAGGTGAGGCCCAGAAGGGAAGGAGGGGCAGAGACCCAGACAGGAAGGCAGAGCAGGAAAGCTAACCAATGCCACGGGCCACCCACCCCCGCCCGCCCAGGGCTCCCCCAGGTGGGGCTCAGGGCCAAGCCATGGGCCCTCCGCTCCCCTCCCTTCGCAGCCTGTCCTGCCACTCACCAGGCTTGCACTCCGGAATGACGGCCTGGTAATTGGTTCCAACGCGGATCATGCTGTCTGTGGAGCCAGGGGAGGCAGTCAGGACTCCGGGGGGGGGGGGGGTGGATAGGAGGATGTGGCGGGGGAGGTGGCTGGCCTGGGGTTCTCCTTCCTGACCACCCAGCGCCCTCACCTTCCAGAAGGCTCACTTTTCCCTGATCTTCCCCTCAGTTACCCTCAGCCACAGAAGAAACTGGAAGATGAGACCCTGCCTAGTCATAGCCCATAGTGGAGGGAGTGGGGGGGGCGGGGTGATGGCAAGGACAAGGGGCCAGTTTAGAGCCCAGGCCAAGCAGAGCCCTTTGTTCTGGCTGGGGGAGGGGGGTGCTGCCCCTAGACCTGGACCATAGCCCTGCAGGGAATCCAAGGCTCCTCCCCACCACATGAGCCTCACAGCTCGGTGTGGAAGTGTCTTTCCAGCCCTCAGTCCCCTGCAAGGTGGCAAGGTATGGAGCCCAAACTGTGGCAAGGAGGGCCGCCTGAGTCCTTCAGAGACTGAGGGCAGGGCAGGGCAGGGCAGGGCAGGGCAGGGCAGGGCGGGGGTGGGCAGGACCGCCTCCTCGGCAGCTAGGGGCCCAGGTTCCAGATTCCCCGTGCCGGCAGCCCCCAAGCTTGGGGAAGAAACAAGCCAGAGGCTCCAGTCCTAGGGGGCAGGAAGCACGAGTCTAAAACGCCCGTGGTCGGCTACTCTCCCCCCCGCCCCACTCGCGTCCCCGCTGCCGGTGCACCTTTAACCCTAGGCCGCCGGGCTCACCGTGCGAGTGCTCCTCCTCGCTGCTGTCATCCTCCGAGTGGGGCTGTCCGCCGTTGGGCGCCGTCTTGGCCCGGCTGCGGGACAGGATCCCGGAGCCCGCGCTCGGCTTCTCCATCACCGAGGGCATTACCCCGCCCAGCTGCCCCGGGGGGCGCGGGAGCCTTCGGAGAGCCGCGGTGATTGCCGCGCTCGCCTCGGGTGCCGTGCCCGGCCCGGCCTGGAGAGGTCGCCACTGAGGCTACGAGAGGCAGGAGGTCAGCGTGGCCAGGGTCCGGCGGGGCGGGAGCCCTGCGGACAGCTCAGCGCTCTCCGCGACCCCCACGGGCGAGGGCGTCAGAAAAGTTTGTGCAGAAGTGGGGTACGCGGGGGATGAGCGCAAGGTCCGGTGCGGCTGGGGCGCGCTCGCTCTGGACGCTCCACGGGATTGGGGCTCCCCCGGAGAAGTCGGGGCACCCTGCCTTCGGGGCGCCCCGGAGCCCCAACGCCCTCCCGCCCACGCAGTTGAGCGGGCGGGCGCTGCGGCGCAAATGGCGCCCCCCGCGGGCTGCACGCCTCTCGGCTGCACCGGGATGCCCCAGTCCCCGGGCGGGGACCCCTGTCCCGACCAGACCCCTGCCTGCGACGGCAGGCGGCGGGGCCCCGGCGGTGGCGGCGGCGGCGGCGGCGGCGGCGGCGGCGGCGGGACGGCGCGCACGGCGCGTCGCGCAGGGCAGAGTTGCCGGGAGGCGGGCGGAGCGCAGCCGCGGGCGCCGCCTCGCACCCTCCCCGGCGCGCTCGCTCTCCCCGCCGCGCTCGGGCTGCTGCTCGCTCGCCCGCTCTCCGCCGCCGCTCGCTCCTCGCGCACACAATGAAGCTGCTGGCAGGGAAGTAGTGCCGGCTGCGGCCTCAGCACCCCTCCCCCAGCCGATGCCTCCGCCAGCTGAACATCTGGCCCTGGGGTGGGAGGGAGGGCCCGGGGGGCGGGGCCTGGGGGCCGGGGCTAGACCTCCAGGGGGTGGGGTCAGGACCAGGGTGGAGAGCGCTTCCCTCTGCGGGCCCCCGGGGCTCCGTGACTTGCCCCCGGGGGGAGACCCCCGCTGCCCCCAAGGAGTAGTCGGGGGTCAGCTCCACCCACGCGCACACCAGCCCCGCACACCAGTGGGCTCGGGTTACTGCCGCCTGCCCCGGGGGCCCTGAGGCCGCCTGCCCGCCCGCCCGGGTGGAGCCCAGCTTTTCCTTCCATTTCCCTTCCTGCCAAGGAACTCCCCGCCCCCCCTTCCGCAAGGGGGACCCCCTCCCTCTTGCGCCCTTGGGGGCCAGAGCGGATGGGAGGCCGGACAGGCGAGGAATGAATTCCTCCAAGAGCTAGCTACTGGGCCCAAGCCTAGCTTCTGGTGCATCTGTGGGTTCCCAGGGGTCACCTCAGTTCCCTTTAACTGCTGCAGAATGCACCCCAAAACAGTGGCATAAGGGGCTGAGGGTTGGGGAGTGGGAGGTGTAGGGGAAGGTCTGGACTGCAGGGAGTGGGAGGAGCCGGGTCTCCTCCCCACTGGGTTCACTGTCACCCCAGCTGGGAGCAGCATCCCCCTCCCCCAGGACAAGCGCGGGCAGAGTGACAGACCGGGAAGCGGGTAGAGCGGCACAGACGGAGATGGGGGAGGGGGTGGGCAGAGACTTTCAAAGCCAGACCCAGCCACCCTGCCAGGCACACAAAGAGCCAGCGCACACACCGGCGGCGGCTCTGAGCCTGCGAGCTGCGCCCGTGCCCGTCCCCGCCGCCCGGGGCACGTGCTGCGGCGCACACAGGCCGGAGCCCCCGCCTGCCGCCCCTCCCACCCGGAGCCCCAGATTCCTAGACACACCTCCACCCGGGCACACCCCGCTGTGCCCAGACCGAGCCGAGCCTGCGCTAGCACCCTCCTCTCCCTTCCCTTCCTCGGCCACTCTGTAATCAGATTCCTAAATTTAGAAGCAACCCGGGGCCCAGCCAGGGATCCCCGCCCCCACCCGCTGCCTGCGGCCAGCCGGCCGGGGTCCTGCGGTCTGGCCACGACCCGGCTGGGGGCCGCCTGGTCCTGGGGGCTCCTGTGGGCGGCCGGGCAAGTCAGGCACGACCCCACCCGACTGCGGTGCTGCCGGGCCACATGGGGCCACCCAGCCCGCGGCCACGTTGCCCGCCACACCTCGGGCCAGACCTACGGAGCCTTTTTCCTCCTCTTAAATCATGGATTGGGCACCAAGCCCCAGGGTGGGGAGCTCTGGACAAAGGAGGAGAATGAATGGGCCAAGGGCAGGTCTGACCTAAGGGGGTCTGCTACAAGATGAAAAGAGGCTCCCAGCCTGACCCCTCCTGAGTGGCAAGGTGCCACCTCGCAGTGCCTAGCACCTCCACTCTCCTCCTGGCTGGCAGGCAGCCAGCCCTGTGCACAGCCCTCTCATATGATGGAGTCTTCCATCTTGCCCACACCGGACCCCCAGTTAGGCAGGGCCTCAGTTGGGCCCCCTATCCGCCCCCCCCACCTTTGCCTTCCTTCCGGGCTAATACCTAGCTAGGGTACAGGGCCCAGACCCTCACCCCCAGGCCTCAGCATCATGCTTATTTTGGCCTCCTTCCTCTAGGGTTGCCCCAGGTACCCCCAGCCACTGGCGTCCCTCCTCTCAAGCCCCCCTCCCCGCCCCCACCCCTGTAAGAATCTCTTTCTGCTCCCACTTCTCCCTAGAGCCTGGAGCTCAGGACCAGAGAAAGATTCTGCTCTGGAGGTTAGGGGCAAGGAGGGGAGGTTTATTCCGTGGAGTTTGCGGGGGGGGGGGGGGGGGGGGGGGGGGGTCTCTAGGCCCTGGTGTGATGAAGCCTCCGCCTAGGAGGTGGGACATGACAAGGGAGAGGTATCCGAGGAGTTTGGGGGCAACTGTGGGGGCCACAGCGTCCAGAGAGGAGGCGTGGTCCTAGTGAGCAACTCCCTCCCCAAGGGGCAATGGCGCAGGGTTAAGAGGGGGAGGGGCAAGGCCCCACCCTCCCACCTGCTGCCTCTGCCCCCTCCCCAGCTGGCCCCCTCTTTTGTGCAAAGCCACACAAAGGACAAGGGGCCCCGGCCGGCCTGGCCATCTGCTCCCAGCCGCCTGAGGGCTCTTAAAGAGACAGCACCCCCTCCCTGCCGCCTGGGGGCTGCGGGGCGGGCTGGAGCCGCTGCTCCACAGGACCTGATCTCCGTGGAACCCCAAATCCCACCCGCTTTCCCCCCCGCTCCCCCAGCCTCCAGGTCAGGAATCATCCTCCCCTCACCCCAGGCCCAGGCCGTAGAGGTGCCACGTGGCCCGGAACCTGGGGGTGTGGGAGGGGAGGGACGGAGAGGCAGCCGGGGGACCAGCCCCTCCTCTCCTCCAGCCCTTAGGCGGCGGAGGGGCAGGCAAAGCTCGGTAGCGCGGCCCTAGAACTGGGGTCCCTCACCTCCCTGAGGCCACCTCTGAGCTTCGTGAGAGCCGCTGGTCCGTGGGAATCACCTCCCCGCCATCTTCACTGATGAGCTCCCACTCACCCTTCCTCGGGAAGGAGGACAGCGCCTCTTTTTGAGGGCTGAAGGCCGGGACGCAGCCCATGGCCGCGCAGCGACCCCATGATCGCGCAGCGACCCCATGATCGGGGCACCTTTATTTCCTGCATTTCCCAGTTGGAGAAACTGAGGCCTCGCTCAGCCCCGGCCCCCCCACCCCCACCCCACGGGCCTCCGAAAAGCCATCCGCCCTGTCTGAAGCCTGCCTTCCACTCCTAGGCCAGATAAGACTCCTCACCCCTGAGATCCGCAGGGAAGCCAGACTGAATCCCAGCTTGGTGCTTCTGCCACACTGCTGAGGGACACAAGTTTACATTATTTGTGTGATTGTTTATTTCCTGTCTGTCTCCCTGCTGGGCTGTGGGCAGGGATTGTGTCCACTGTGCTCACTGTGTCCTCAGCGCCTCGCATACAGGAGGCACTCAATATTTGCTGAATGAATAAGTGCCAGGAGCCCCCCAAAAGCGTCCTCTTCCCTGGGCTCCTCGGTTCTCTGCCTGTTGGGCATCTTGCCCCCTCCCTCCTCAAGGTGAGGCAGAAGGGACAAAGGTTGAACAGGGATGCTGGGAGAGAAAGGAGGGTGACCTTGAGAGAGCCACCAGGCCTCCTCTCGCGTCTCCCTCCTCCCAAAGGCGGGGGCAGCTCCAGCCAATCCTGAACCCGCCGCCCTGCCAGACAGACTGGGACTGTCCCGAGCCCTGGCCCAGCAAGGCTGGCCGCTGTGGTGTGGTGCCTGGGACCCTGGCCAGGCCCTCGGTGGCCACAGCCAAGGGGCTAAGCTCGGGGAAGGAGGAAGGCAGGCGGGCGGGCCCTGGGGTGGGGGAGGGAGGTTGGCAGAATCTAAGCTGAAACCTGGCTGAGCTGTTGGGGGAGCTGAGGGGGAGGGGCTTCCCTGGACTGGAGGCCTGGGGGGTGGGGGGGGCGGAGAGGGGGAGATGGAGTTGGGGAAATGGAAAAGATGGCCTACAGCATGGAAGGAGCTTGGGGGGCTCCTTCCCCTCAATCCTGCCCAGACAGGAATCCCATTCCTCTGGCTCCCTAAGCCCCCTGGGGCCCAGGGTGCTGGCCTCCCCCTGTCTGGGCCCAGTTCACTCTGGGAGTCTGGCCCACACACTCCCACCCAGGGTTGTGAAGAGCTGAGAGAAGGTGACAGAGGTGACAATCTGGTGCTTGGCCCTGTCTCTGCACCGTGGCCGCGAGAGGAGGCAGGTAAAGGAGGTGAGGCCGACGCATCTGGAGTGGCGCTGGGGGAGGGCAGAGTGCAACGAGGCAGGAGGTCAGCAAGGAGACCCCAGGCTTCCTGACACCCACGCCGAGGAAATCTGACGCCCTGAGCAAAGCAGGAACTGGGGAGGAAGGGTCAGCAAGACCTTCATTCAGAGAGACACAAGAAGGCGACAGGAGCTCCCTGGACCCTCAAGGGGGCGGCTTCCAGACCCGGGAGCCAGCTCTGTTTCTCCGGAAGCCAGGAAGGGGGCCTCCCCTTGCCCTCACCTGGGCAACAGCCGGCGCCCTCTGGCGGTGACAGCATGGACCAAGGGGTCCCACCTCAGCCTGGCCACAAATGTCCCCCCAGGAAGGCACCCCGAGAAGCCCATTCTCCTGGGCTAAGTGTATGGGGTCAAGCCCCCCCACCCCCGCCGCGGGCCATTTGGAGTTACTGAGCTTTAGATCCAATCCCCACCAAGGCTCCTTGGCCCAGAGCCACCAGAATCTCCCAGAACAAAGTCAGGTGGAGCAGAAACCCTTAGAGAAATGGCAGAGGAGACAAGAACAGGGAAAGTGGGGCGCCTGGGTGGCTCGTCTGCCCTCGGCTCAGGTCATGATCCTGGGGTCCTGGGACTGAGGCCCACGTCGGTCTGCTTCTCCCTCTCCCTCTGCCTCTCCCCTGCTCATGCTCTCTTTCTCTTTGAATCTCTGTTTCAAATGAATAAATAAAATCTTCAAAAAAAAAAAAGGACAGGAAAAGTGCAGGAGCAGTGCAGGCTACTCAGTGCAGATCTGGGGTGAGCCCTGGCTCTGCTTCTCACTTGCTGTGTGGCCTGAGGGGAGATGATTGGCCCCTCTGAGCCTCAGTCTGTCCATCTCTCAGAGAGAACAATAATTCTGGTATCTGATTATTGGGAGGATCCAACGTCATCTCAGATGATTACAGACGGACTGTAATTAGAGCCTCCATCAATGCTGGTTTCCCTCGGAAGTAAGGGTCCTCTCGAGCACCCCTCCAGCAGGACTGGAAATCCCCACTCTGCTCTCTGAAGGGGCCCCTGCTCTGTGGACTGCCTGAAGGCCATTGCCCCCCAGGGCTCCTGGATCTGACCTCTAGAGCTAAAAACTCTTCCTCTGTGACCTCTGACACCTGACATCCTCCCTTCAGACTCCTCCACCAACCACTCCAGATCCCTGCCTTCAGTCTGATCTCTCTAATTCATGCACACACAGCTGGATACAGATTTTATTTTTAAGATTTTAAATTATTTTTATTTTATTTTATTTTTTTTAGAAAGAGCGGGGTGGGGGGCAGAGGGAGAGAGAGAATCCTAAGCAGGCGCCATACCCAGAGTGGAGCCCGACATGGGGCTCAATCTCAAAACCCCAAGATAGTGACCCAAGCCAAAATCAAGAGTGGGATGCTTAACCGACTGAGCCACCCAGGCGCCCCAAGATTTTTTTTATTTTTAAGTAATCTCTACACCCAAAGTGGGGCTCGAACCCACAACCCCAAGTTGGAAGAGTCCCATGCTCTTCCAGCTGAGCTGGCCAGGCACCCCTCTGGATACAGATTCTTAACTTCTGCTCGTATCATGGCCCACTCCTGCTCAATAACCTTCCATGGTTCCCAGTTGCCTTCCAGGCAAAGTTGGAACTTCTCTCCCAGCCCAGGACTCAAGAGCCTTCTAGCTTGTTTCTGATCCAGCCAAGCAGGTCTGCTCACCATCTGCTGAGCCCTATCTGGTGCCCCAGGTGCCCCATCCACCTTGCAAATGCTGGCCCAGCCCACCTATTTGCATGCCCTAAGCCCGGCCCCTCCCTTGAGACCGCTGGCTCCTGCAAGCAAGTTGGTTCTGACCCGGCACATGTAGGGCCCCTGACCTGGCAGCCAGCACCCTTCCTGCCCCTCCACCATGCTCCTCCTCCACCACCCCATCTGCTGCATGGCTCTTAGCACACGACCTCGCCTCCCACTTCCAGAAAGAATTGAGGCCACCTGGGAGGAGCCCCCTCCAAGGCCTGCCCCCACACCCAGAGCTTCAGTTCTTTCCCTCTCCCAGATGTACCTGCACCTTCTCTCTTCAAGGCCAACTCACTCCCAGGCTCCGGCCTCTCCCCCTCCACTAATGTGCTCACAGGCCCTCCTGAGTCCTTGATCCTCAGGTACCTCTCCTCCCTCACTACTGTCTTGTCCCTCCGAATGTCAACCTACTTAAGTCCTTCATTCCTAAGACCTCCCACCCCCCACATACACCAGCACACCAACAACATGCACCCCTCCATCTCACGTTTACCTTCGGCTGCCCCTTTCAGCTAAGCCACCGCTGCCTTCTCTCTCTCTCTCTCTTAAAGCTGGGCATCTTAAAAGAGTTGTTCACAGCCTTTATCCTTGTCTTCACCTCCCACTCACTCCCCAACCCACTGCAGTGCCGATTCACCCCCCGCCACTCCGCAGAGACTGTTCTTGCCAAGGTCACCAGGGCTGTTATCTCTAAACGCAAAGGACCTTTGGCAGGCACGGTCTCCCTCCCTGTCTAAGCAGGACTGGACAGAGAGGGCCATCCCACTCTGGACATGAGCTCCCCGCGGGCTCCCCTCCTGCCTGCCTCCTAACCCTCACTGTTGATGCTTCAGGCGCAGTCCACATCCTTAACTTCCGGGCTATGGACTCTCCAGCCTCCATCTCTAGCCCAGACCCCCTTCCCAGGCTCTGGACTGCCGTATCCAACCAACTGCCTTCTGGACATCTGCCGTCAGTTATCTCACGCACCTCGTGCTCATCCTGTCCAAAACAGATCTCACCCTCTTGACCAGCCATTTGCATTGTCGGCCCCCTCCCACTTCCCTTTCCCACCCTTACCCAAAGTAGAAACAGAGAAGTTGCCCTGCAAGCCTCTCTCTGCTTCACTTCCAAGGCCAACCAGATCCCATTTCTCTCAATCCCCTCCCCCGCGGCCACGCCCCCCACCCCAGCACTGAACCAGCCTCCCAGCTGGCCTCCTTGCCTCCTCTCCTGCTCCCCTCTAATCTACTCTTTATTCAACAGCCAAGGTGATCTTTCTCAAATCCAATCTTATCAAGTCAGTCCTCTGCCTCTCGTTACCCTTGGCTTAAGTTCCAGCTCCTGAGCATGATGTATCTCCTTCAAAATCTGACCTCCTGGGGCCCCTGGCTGGCTCAGTCGGTGGAGCGTGCAACTCTTAATCTCGGGGTTGTAAGTTCGAGTCCCACGTTGGGTGTAGAGATTACTTAAAGATAAAATATTAAAAAAAGAAAAATCTGACCTGCTGACATCCATTCCCACTTTGCCTTTCTCTTTTGAGGATCCATACGGTGCTGTTGATCCCCAATGTCAGCCTTTCCCAAGGCCCTGGACACCATGATTGATTGAGAAAGGGGACTAGCAGCCCAATTAGCACATTGCAAATATGGGACAAAGGCCAGGAAGCTGAGCCAGGAGTGTTGGCTGCCATCTTTGATCACCAAGGGAAGCCAACACTGTGGAGGGAAGCCACCACGAAGAGAGGGGGAAAAAACCTGATTTCCCAGTGACATCATTGAGCTGCTGGATCAACTCACCTGAAGCCACCAAATCTCTGAAGTTTTAGTCATACGAGTCAATACATTCTCTTGATCGAGCCTGGCGGGTTTCAGTTTTCTGTCACTTGCATCCAGAGCCTCTGAAACAGCACATCTGTCAACACTAGCCCACTGGAATTTATGCTTTAGTCGTGTTCAACGACCTGCAATTCTTTTGGGGTCTTCATACATGTGGTTCCTCATACCTGACATGCTGCTCTCCTTTTCCTTGTTGACCAATTCTCTCAGTTTGAGCAAAGTGAAGCTCAGATATCACCTTGTCAAGGACATCTGCCTCCTCCCCATCTCAATACTGATAGCTCGCTAATGTCACCACCTACCAGCTTACCTGTCTGTTCTCTCCCCAAGGCTGTGAGCTCAGAGAGGACAGGGCATCTGTCTTACTCACCCGCGCATCCCCAGCTCCTCACACAGCTCCACGCCAGCCAGCACACTGCCAACAGCTGCTCAGGGAACCAGCTCAGGTCTCCCAAGCACCGCTTCCTCAGGGGAGCCCTCCTGACTGCCGCAGCCCCTCTCACTCCACAGGTCCTGGGAAATCACTTCTGCCAAATCTCCCCTGATTTTGCTGCTGTGTTGGGAGCTCCTCGTAGGCAAAGACTTACAAAACAATAGGAGCAATAGCCAACTTCTTATAATAATACAACAGCCAACTTCTTTGATTACCCGTTATTTGTTCACAGCTACGTGCCCAGATCCTAGATTAATACAAGTGCGTAGGACGCCTGGGTGGCTCAGTCGTTGGGCGTCTGCCTTCGGCTCAGGTCATGGTCCCAGGGTCCTGGGATGGAGCCCCGCATCAGGCTCCCTGCTCAGCAGGAAGCCTGCTTCTCCCTCTCCCACTCCCCCTGCTTGTGTTCCCTCTCTCGCTGTGTCTCTCTGTCAAATAAATGGATAGAATCTTAAAAAAAAAAAAAAAGAAAAGTGCGTAGTAGATGCTCGACAACTATTGGTTGAATAAATTAGCAAATGAATAAACAAATGGATGCTTATAGGTACCAGCCCCTGTGTGCGAAATGCCTTACCTAGTTTTTCTCACGTTCCCCCACAGTGGCCCCATGAGGTAGGTATTCTAGTAATCTTCATTTTTTTTTAAAGACTTTATTTATTTATTTGACACAGAGAGAGAGAGCACAAGCAGGGGGAGCGGCAGGCAGAGGGAGAAGGAGAAGCAGGCTCCCCACTAAGCAAAGACCCCGACTGGGGGCTTAATCCCAGGACCCTGGGATCATGACCCGAGCCAAAGGCAGACGCCCAACCGACTGAGCCACCCAGGCGCCCCTAGAAATCTTCATTTTACAGGTGAGGAACTGAGGCTTCCGAAGACACCCTGCCTAAGATCACGAAACTTGCAAGTCCCAGAGCTGGGACTGACCTCAAGCCAGCGGGTGCCAGGGCCCTGTTTTCATTACCCTGTGTCCGCATCCTTTCAGTTAAGATGCGTGTGCCTATTTCTCCTGTAAAGGAGGAATAGCCTTTTAATGGTGGTGTGGAGGTCGGTGGTCACCACTAACAGCTTCATGGTCATCAAGCCCCAGGTGCTTCTCATCTCTCGCCTCTGCCTCGTCCATGCGTCAGGTTTCCCCTCATGATCACTGGGCAGCTGCAGTTGCTCTGAGCATCCCACCCTTGGAGGACAATTTCCAGAGTAGGACGGTCACAGGGCCAGCGTTTTCTCCTTGGCATCTTTATCAGGGAGAAAACCCTTTTCCAGGGATCCCTGAGCAGGCCCATGCTTCTTAAACCAATCCCTGGCAAAGGATTCCAATGCTTGGATTAGACCGATCATGTTTGTGCTCCAGCAAAAATGCCATGACATCCAGGGGTCTCCACCCATTACCTGAGCAGAGTTGGGGCTCTGTTAGCAAGGGAGGAGGAGGCGTGGCTGTTGAGTAGAGAGGCAATCTCCACCCCATCCTACGCCTGCTGCCTACCCCGTCCCCCTGACACAGCACCCTCTCTATTACAGTGTTCAAATATGTTGGCTGAACTCCAAGCAAAAGGAAGGGGGGCAGATTTTCTTTCCTGGCAAACATGGCCTCTGGACCTGAAGTCATGGCCCCCAAGTACCCACCTTTCCTAAGATGAGAACCACCAAAGAGGGCTGTGGCTCCTGAGGGAAAGCAGGCTCATGGGGCCCAATGGTGAGTCTGCGGGGACAGATAGCCTGGAACAGGCAGACAAGTGGTGGTTTATGAACTGTTGTAGTTAGATGTATCCAGTCATTCATTCAACAAGTGTTTATTGGCCATTGTCTCCTCCTCCTCGAAGTCTGTATTGGTGGGCAGGCTGCCTGGAGATGGCTGATGAGGAGACTCGGCATCCTGTGTTTCAGCAGAAAGGATGCCAAGAGGGATTAGTAATGTCTGCCTTGAGCACAAAATGGGTGGGGGGTGGGGGGAGGCAGAGAGAAGGAAAGAGGCTAGGAAACAGAGTGCATTACGGGCAGAAAGACCTTGGCCCTAAATACAGGGTCCTGGTGTGTTATAGACTGAATTGTGCCTTCCCAAAAATTCATGTGTTGAAGTCCTAATCCCTAGTACCTCAGAATGCGACCTTATTTGGAGATAGGGTCTTTACAGAAGCAATCAAATTAAAGTGTGGTCCTTAGGGTGGGTCTTAGTTCAATATGACTGATATCCTTGTAAGAAGGGGACATCTGGACACAGAAAGCCATATAAGGAGAATGCCATGTGAACATGAGGAATGCCAAAGCTTCTGTGAGTCAGAATCTCAGGAGTGATTTCATTGGGTGATTCTGCCTTGGCGTCTCTCATGGGTTTGCCATCAAGATGTTGGTGGGGGCTTCAGTCATCTGAAGTCTTGACTAGTGTGGGACAACCATCTTCCAAAATGGCTCACTCACTTGGTTAGCAAGTTGGGGCCAGCTGTTGGTGAAAAACCCCAGTTCTCCCCCATAGGGACTTCTCCATGGTGCTGCTTGTGCCTCGTGAAAGCATGGCAGCTGGCTTCCCACCCCATCCTCCCCCACCCTGTGCCCAGCCCCTGCCCTGAGGGAGCAATCCTAGAGACTCCCGCAGAAGTTTGGTCTCAAGTTTCATCACCTAGTCTTGGGAATTCCACGCCGTCACTTCTACAGTATTTTATTGTCACATAAGTCAGCCCTCGTTACTGTGGGAAGGGACTGGATAAGGGCATAAGGCCAGGAGGTAAGGATCACTGGGGCCATTTTGCTAGCGGGCTGCCACGGGCTGGACAAGAGCTCTGGTATCGTAGAGGGTTCTGGGGGCAAGAGTCATGAAAAGTCTGACAGAGGGAGCTCGGGAAAGATGGAGTCCAAGGAGCATATTCGTTTCCCAGGATTGTTCGAACAAAGTACCCCAAACTGGATGGCTTAAAATAATAGCAAATTAATTTTCTCACAGCTCTGGAGGCCGGAAGTCCAAAGACAAGGTGTTGGGAGGGATGATTCCTTTTAGAGGCTATGAGGTTGCATCCTTTCCATGATGGCTCCTGGAAATCCTGGGCATTCCTTGGCTTGTAGCCACATCATTACAATCTCTGCCTGCCTGTCTTCATATGACCACCTACCTGGTGTGTGTCTCAAACCTCTCTCTCCTTTCTCATATAAGGATCCAGTCATTTGGGCACCTGGGTGGCTCAGTCAGTTGAGCATCTACCTTCGACTCAGGTCATGATCCCAGGGTCCTGGGATTGAGCCCCGCATCGGGCTCCCTGCTCAGCGGGGAGCCTGCTTCTCCCTCTCCCTCTGTCCCCTACTTGTGCTTACTCTCTCTAGTGTTCCCTCTCTCTCAAATAAATAAATACAATCTTAAAAAAAAAAGGATACCAGTCATTGGATTTAGAGCCAACCCTAAATCCAGGATGACCTCATTCTGAGGCCCCTAACCTAATTACATCTGCAACGACCCTATTTCCAAATAAGGTCACATGCACAGGTACCAGGCGTTGGGCTTAAACATATCTTTTGGGGGCACCTGTGTAGCTCAGTCTGTTAAGCGTCTGCCTTCGGCTCAGGTCATGATCCCAGAGTTCCGGGAACGAGTCCCGAGTCGGGCTCCCTGCTCATTGGGGAGTCTGCTTCTCCCTCTGACCCTCCCCCCCTCGTGCTCTCTCTCTCTCTCAAATAAATAAAATCTTAAAAAAAACATGTATTTTGGGGGACACTATTCAACCCATTACAGGAGGCATCTCTGTGGAGGGGCTGGTTGAGGCCGTGACCTACTGTTGCCATCTGCTTTGGCTCGGGTGTCACCTCTAGGGAGCCTGCTGCCTTTCCTTTGTGCCCCCCATCACCTGAGCCCACTGCCTTCACTGCCGCCATGACCCCTGAGCACATACTCCACGTCAGGCACCAAGCTGGGCCCTAGAGAGAGAGAGCACAACAGTTAGGGTTGCCAAATTTAGTATACAAAAATACGGGACACCCAGGGGGAGAGATGAAAACAAAAAATACGGGACACCCAGGGAAATCTGAATCTCAGATAGTGAGTTGAAGTTTATCCCCTGCATTGTGTTTGGCAACCGTAATGGCAGTGGAAGAGAGAAGCGCAGCCCCTAGCTACAGGAAACCCACGGTCCTGGGGGGAGCTGGTGACCGCGAGGGGCCCCGATGCTGTGAGAAGGAGAACAGGCATGGGGAGACCCCCAAGGAAGGGTGCCCAGGCTATGCCAGTAAGAGTGAGAGAAGGCTTCTAATAGCTAAGCTAGGACCCTAGGGGTGAGGACCAAAGATGGTTTCTGGTGAAGGGAACAGCAGGGCCAGAGTCTTGGCAAGGAGAGGGGACCCCGGCCAGGTGGGCAGGGGCCAAACATGCAGCCCCCTGAAACCCCTAATGGAGGCTGGGACCTCAGAATGCTTCACTGGCCTGACCAGATGTGCATTTTATTTTATTTTATTTTATTTTATTAAAGATTTTATTTATTTATTTGACAGAGAGAGAGACACAGCGAGAGAAGGAACACAAGCAGGGGGAGTGGGAGAGGGAGAAGCAGGCCTCCCGCGGAGCAGGGAGCCCGATGTGGGGCTCGATCCCAGGACCCTGGGACCATGACCTGAGCCGAAGGCAGACGCCTAACCACTGAGCCACCCAGGCGCCCCCAGATGTCCATTTTAGAAACGGGGGGCTGCGTGGTATCACAAAGGCCAAGGAAAGAACGGTATTTCAAGTAAGAAGAAGGGAATAACAGATGTTGCAGGGAGGTCCAGAAAGATAGGGACCGAGGCCTGTCCATCGGCAAACTGCTGGAAGCATCGGGGAGAGGCTTCTGTGGGGCAGTAGGAATAGAAGGCTACCTGCTAAGGAAGAGCCTTGAGGAGGGAGCAGTGTGAGAAGCAAGAAGGTAGAGATAAGGGAGGACATTTTTTCCAAAGGTTTTTGAGTAGGGAGAGCATCCTGAAGGCAGGAGAGAGCTGGATTGAGGAAGGCTGGGGGAAGGAAGGGGGGGACTCTGAGGGGATGAGGCCCAGGGAGGTCTGGCCCTGCCGGAGGCTCAGCTCCCCAGGTGGCAGGAAGGGGAGGGTGGAGGCACATTCAGATTCTTTTTGGGAAATCCAGGGACTCTCCCCTACCGGGTGATGACACTCTATAAAGTTGGCCTCGCCCAGCTGTGCTGTGACCCAGCGGCCCCTGGTGTTGTCTCCCGAGAGACTGTTCCCTAGGACAGAAGGCAACACAGAGCACATGCAATCTCCTTGCCTCCATTGGGCAAACTAATGATTAATTAGTTGGGAGCAGTTGAGGGCCATAGGGCAAGGGGAGGGCAAAGCACAGTGTTTCGGGGAATGGCTGTCTTGGGAGGACCTGGAGGAAGAAGGGTCCTGGACGCAGGCAGGAGGGGTGCAGGGCCTGGGAGAGGGGGGCAGACAGTGGCCCTGTGCAGAGGCGTGTGAGAGGAGAGCGGGAAAGTTGCCCGGGAGTGGCTTATGAGACAGTGTAGACATCCTGGTCTAAAGGGGCAGAGGTTTGTCAGGGAGGGGAGGCAGGAAGGGGTAGAAATGGGGTGGGGAGATGAACTTTTGTACCTCGCGAGGGAATTCCTTTCTCCTGCCCCAGGCCATGCCAGGTGCCTTCCTGCAGCCCATCTCATTTGATCTCCTATAATTCTCCCAGCCTGCCTGGGAGAACATGAGACTGTGAGGAAAATGATTGCTGTGGGTCGTCTCACTGTAGAAATAAGGAACCTGAGTCTCTTATTCTTGAGGCACTTGACCTAAAGTCACAAAGCTCCTATGTAGCCGAGAGAGAGTTTAAACCCAGGCTGGTCTGACTCCAAAGCAGGCTCAGTCCACCCCCAAAGGGAACCAAGGAAGCCCCTAGCAAAGAAGAGCTCATAATCAGGGGGAAGGATACTGATGTAGGGCAGGGATAGGGCATTGGACCTTCTCAGGCCTCTCAGGGGCCCAGATGATGTCACCTGCCCAAGGGACTGCTGGGCTCACCTCCCAGGCTTTGTCAGGTGTCCAGCAAATTCCAGCAGGCAGGGGGAGGGCAGACCCAAGAGTGAGGAGTGGTAGAAGAGACAGGGCACAAGGCAATCGTGATGGCAGGTATCTGTTCCCCAAAGCAGCTGACCTTGAAGTTCAAGGTGGGTAAGGAGACAAGGGAAGCCGAAACAGGGTGGGGACTGCTCTGGAGTGGGGGCTGAGCCCGATTCCCACCTTGCCCCTCCTCCCTCTGTAAACACCCTGGCCCACTCCTTCATGCTTCCCTGGCTCTGCAAATACTGTTCCCTCCCCCTGGAATCTCCTTGCCTCCTCCCCCTTCAAGGGCAAGTTCACACGTCCCCCTCTTCCCACCTTTTCCACCCTCCTCCCACCCTTAGCTCCCTCTTCTGGTCCCCAGAGTACTAGCAAGCAGGTTTTTCCTTTTCCTTTTCCTTTTCCTTTCCTTTCCTTCCTTCCCTCTCTCCCTTTCTCTTTCTTTCTTTTTTTCTTCCTTTCTCTTTCTTTCTAGTTTTTAGTAATCTCTACACCCAATGTGGGGCTGGAACTCATGACCCTGATATCAAGAGTCACATGCTTTTCAGAGAGCCAGCCAGGCGCCCCTAGCAAGCAGATTTTCTGATCGAGGAATAGGGTGCCGGCTGAAAGATTCATTCATGCCAGTCTACCTACATTCCTCTGCAGTATTGTCCACCTTGAAATACCATCACACGCTGGCTGCGCTGAAATTTGTGTCTCCTGCCTGGACTTCTCCCTGCTGAGTTCCAGACTCTGATCACTCCACATCTCTATGTGAACGTACAAAAGACATCTTAAACCTGACATAGTCAAAACCGAATTCCTGATCTTCCCCAGCCCCGCCCTCATCTTGCTCCTTCCAAAGTTGCCTGCATCTCCGTTGAAGACTCTCCACTCTTCCCGTAGCACAAGCTAAAAACCTTGAAAGGGGGGCACCTGGGTGGCTCAGTTGGTTAAGCATCTGCCTTTGGCTCAGGTCATGATCCCAGGGTCCTGGGATCCAGCCCCAGGTTGGGCTCCTTACTCAGTGGGAAGCCTGCTTCTCCCTCTTCCTCTGCCCACCCTACCCCCCCACCTCATGCTCTCTCTCTCGCTCTCAAATAAATAAATAAAATCTTTTTTTTTTTAAGATTTTATTTATTCACTTGAGACACCGAGAGAGAGAGAGAGAGAGCACGAGCAGGGGGAGAGGCAGAGGGAAAGGGAGAAGCAGGCTCCCCGCCGAGCCAGGAGCCCGATATGGGGCTCAATCCCAGGACCCTGGGATCACGACCTGAGCCAAAGGCAGACGCCCAACCATCTGAGCCACCCAGGTGCCCCTATAAATAAAATCTTTAAAAAACAAACAAAAAACCTTGAAAGGTATCTTACTCTTCTCTTTCCCTCACATCCTACACCCAGTCCACCAGCAAGGCCTATTGGTTCTACCTTCGATACACACCAGGCCCTGACTGCTTCTCCCACTTCCAGCGCTGTCCACCTGCTACAAGCTTAATTGCTCTCGCCTTGACTGGAGCAGTGGCCTCTGCAAAGGCCCTCCTGTGACCTTGCCCCTACACTCTCTTCCCAACCCAGCAGTCAGGTGGTCCTATGAGCACAAAAGCCACTCCATGGCTCCTCCACTCAGACCCTCCAGTGGTGTCCCAGCTCCCTCTAGTCCCAAAGTCTTTCAAAACCTCTAAGCCCTAGGGCACCTGGCTGGCTCAGTTGGTAGAGCATGTGACTCTTGATCTCAGGGTTGTGAGTTCAAGCCCCACGTTGCGGGGGGCAGGGGGGGGGGGAGAGGCAGAGCTTACTTAAAAAACAAAACAAAATGTACAAGCCCGATAAATGATCCTCTCCCTACCTGTCTGATTTTACCTCCTGCTAATCTCCCACTGGCTCACTCTGCGCCAGCCGCACTGCACTTCTTGCAGTTCCTCAAACATCCCAATCATGTTCCTGCTTGGGGGTTTTGCACTGGCTGTACCCCCAGCCTGGAAGGCCCTCAGGTATCCATGACTTGCTCCCGTCCCTCCTTCAGATCTTGATACAAATGTTACCTCATGTTTGCCTTCCCTGAGTATCCTAGTTAAAGCACTAAGTCCTGACCTTTCCTATCCTCCTTCCCTGCTTTATTTTCTTCCATAAAACCGATATCATCTACCTTATTATAGATTTTACCTGTTTATTTAGTTTATTATCTACCTCCTCCTTTTAGCAGACAAGTTCTGGGAGGGCAGAACCTTTTCTGTTTGTTATGGTTGTTTTCTTCGCTGCGGGGGGCATTGCCTAGCCTATGGTGGCTATTTGCTTGAGCACCCGTTTTGGGGCCACTACTGCACTGAGCACTGAAGATGGGATCATGAGCAAAACCTGACGAGGTCTATGAAGCTTAAGTCTTGGGCAGTGGTTGTCTCATTTTCGCAAGTATGGCTCTCCTTGGGGCGCTCTCAGGAGACTGGCTCCACCCCCGGAGATCGACCCTGAGGTAGGGCGCAGGGGTGTGTACGGGGCACACAGCTCCCCAGGGGACTGGTCTGCTCGGACGGACTGGACGCCTGAGACCTCATTTCCACAGCACCACCCACTCTCCATCAAACAATTGTTCCATGCCTGTCTCCCCTCTGAACAGTGAAGTTTTGGACTGCTCCTCTCTGTGGCCCCCGGGCTCAGCACAGCGTAGACGCTGGTAAATGTTTACTGAGACTCAGAGCGAATGAATGGAGGGTGAATGAATAGTTAGAAGACGGATGAATAAATAACGGGACTCCGGTTAGAGAAGGAATTTCAAGAGTTCAAGATCTCGAAGGTGGGAACGTTTCCAAAGAGTTCCCCCTGTGCCCGAGGGTTGCAGGAGGGGCTGGGGCTTCCGAGGTCATGACGCGTGTGGACCTGAGCGAGGGTGGCTGCTCTGCTGGCGGCCCCGGGCCGGGCCGGCCGCGGAGGGGAGGTGCGCAGGGGTTACCGCCGCCACACACCCTGCTGCCTGGCAGCGCGCTTCTCCCGGCCAGGCGCGGCCGTTGCCATAGCTACAGACACAGCCAGGAGACGAGGGGGCGGGCCCGGGCGCACGTCATTCCCAGCGCGACGCTGCTCCGCGCCTCCCGCCTCTTTCGGGTGCGAGACCCTCGGCCCGCCTCCCCGGCTCTCCACCTGCGCGCTTCCCCCGCTCGCGCCCTCCCCCGCTCTGCGCCGGCGCGGTGCCCGCCAGGGCGCGCAGGAGAGCCCGCGAGGCGCATGCGCGGTGCGGGGCCCGCCGCCGCGCTGGTGCTGCTGCCGCCGCCGCCGCTGCCGTTGCCGCCTCCCTGCCGGCAAGTGTGGGAAGGAGGAGCTGAGGGCCGCCGCCGCCGTTGCCGCCATGGGGGTGAGTGAGGCAGGGAGAGGAGACGCGAGGGCCGGGAGCGCTCCCCACTCCCCTCGCCCCCCGCGCCCCCATTGTTCCTTGAACCCCCCTCTCACGTGACCCCCGACCCCCTCCGGCCTCACGTGACCCCCAACCCCCACATGACCCGACTCCCACATTCTAAGCGTCCCCACACCCGGCGCAGCCCGGGGATCCCTTGGGGAGCCCCCTTCTCCGGGCCCCACCCCTTTGGGTGTCCCCCGCCCCTCGCGTCGCGCCCCCCCCGCCTTCCTGGCTGACCTGTTATCCTCTTGGCCACCCTTTAAGCCCCGCGCGGCCCCTGGGGTACCCCCCACCCCCAGGGGTCACCCATCACCTGGCTGTCACCTGCTTCACGGCTTCCCACATCCTAGGCCTCCCCTGGCTTGCAGGGAACTGAGGCCCAGAGAAGAGGCTCCCAGCCAAGGTCACACAGGCAGTGAGCAGGGGCCAGACCCTGCCTCGGGCCTCCCCAGCCCTCGGCCACTGGCTGCTTTTCCCGCTACCCGGATTCTCGGTGAAGCCGGTTCCCCTACACTCTTTCCAAACCTCTCCACCAGGTTCCTCCTTCTCCCAAAACGCCCTCTTCCCTTCCAACGGAGGCCTGCCCTCTAGGCCTCCCAGATGCAACAGAGTGGTTTTGATTATTACTTGGGTCGTTAGTGGTCTAAGTGCTGCAGGTGGCTGTGCATGGGGGAGCGGTGCAGAAGGTGAGCAGGGAGGGGATTGATTGGGGGGGGGGCTGTCTGATGGCTTCAGCCGCAGATGGATAGTGACCACCTGTTCTGTGTGAGGCAGACCGGAGGTGCGCCCTTCCCTGGCATGTGAGGGCTGGGCAGAAGTTACTCAAATATTTCTGTGAGTTCACCTTCCTAAGTTCCAGTTAGAGTAGTATCAGTCACTCTCCTGAAAATGGAACTGGCCCTCCCTGGTACTGTGTAGATTAGTTTTTACCTGGAATTTTCAGCACCTTTACGAAGCCCTGATTTGGGAGCCAGAGATACCTCAGTTCCAGCCCCATCTTCCTGGTTAGCAGCATGATATTGTGCCAGTGAGGTGGCCTTTCTGAATTTGAATTTCTTCCTCTATGTAATGTGGGTGATGATACCTGCCCCCCCCCAAAGATGTGAGAATTAAATGAGGTAGTGGATGCAGATCGTGGCTGTTGTTTTTGCTTGTATTCTCACTTTTATTGTAGTTATCTAAAATAGATTTGTGCTATTTTTTAACCCATTGGTTTGTCCCTCCTGTTGTTAACCTAGATTTTCTCTCAAGTGGTTATTGACTGAACGAATCAACTTGTTGGACAAAACTAGTCGTCTAATCCATGTCGAAGCACTTTATGTAATCTGCGGCAAAACACTTTCATCTTGTTTCAGCAGGGAATTTGGGGTATTATGTACTTCGTATGTAGAAAATCAAGCCTGGAGACCTTAGGCACATTTAACCCAGGTTTTGGTGAAAGGTCCCAAACCTCAACTCTTGTTGAAATGAGGTAAAAATCTGTGTCCCTGGTATCAGTCGGTGAGTGTCTACCCAGCATCAGCCACTAGAGACTGGGTAGCAAACAAGAAGCATAACATGCCATTCTTGTTCAACACTTCCTCATTGGTTGAGTTGAAAGAGCAAGACTCAGAGATACTGCGACCCTTGCTTCCTTTAGGGCCTCCACGTTATTACTCATACTCTACAGATGTGTTTCTCAGAACGGCCCCTGCCTAGTCTCTTCTGGCCTAAAACTCACTGCAAAAAAGAGAAACTTGAATCTTCCTCCCTGAAACAATGCTGGAACCCTCTCATTATCCTCATTCCTCCTGGTTGGGGGCTGTGGACTCCCCACCTCAGTGTCAGGAAGGTCAGTGTTTGTGGTGAGCACCATCTGTGGGAGGGCCCTGCTCCATTTGACAGATAACCTCAGGCTAAGAGAGAGTAGCTTCAGATGGAACACCCTTCTCTCCAAAGTTCTTTCACCCTTGCTGCCACAGACGTGTTGTCTTTTAGGAATTAGAGTGTAGATCTCTGGCTCCCTTCACCAAAAATGGAGGTTTTTTTCTGGATCCTGGATACTTTGTGGGGTGAAGGTATTGACACTGAAAATTTAAGAGATGCCAAATCTCTTTTCTGAAAGGTACCTCCTGCCCCCATCTGTGTGCTTTTTGTTTTTGAATTTCTCTGTGTGACCTGGCAGTCCTAACTGCATGTGGAGATACTACTTCAAGAGGCATAGGAGGGGGAGGGCTTTCACGGCTGCGTGTGAAAACACTTATGTCACACTTTATAAAAAGTGCTGTATACGTGTAGTTGATGTTGTGGAAGAAGCGTGGATTTTAGGGTTCAGACCTGGATTTGAATCTTGGATAATTCATTCAACAGTTATGGACTTAGTACCTGCTGTTTGCTGAGCACTGGGTGTACATTGACAAATGAAGCCAATGTGACCTCTCCCTCATGGAGTGTCACAGTCTGGTGTAGAGTGGAGGGAGAGGGTGGTAGGGAGAGACCTCTTTGAGAATTCGGTTCACTGGCTCTATGACCCTGAAAGTTCTCTAACCTCTCTGTTCCTCAGTTTTCTCATCAAAGAAGGGGGCACACATAACTTGTTATTATAAACACTAAAATAAAGCCTCTTTATTAAAGCATTAGCAGAGTGTGTGACGCTAGTGGATCCTTGTAAACAGAAGTCCTTATTTTTTATATCTAGTACATTGTATCATTTTGTCCTCACAGCAGTCCTTTGAGGTATAAGCACTGTTAGCCCCCTTTTACTGATGAGGAGATTGAGATCCAGAGAAACTAAGTAACTCGCTGAAAAGAGATTAAGTAACTTGCCCAAAGTCACACAGCTACTAAGTGGAAGAGCTGAGAATCAAATCCAAGTCTCTTGACTCAAAATCCTACACTCTTTTTATTATATAAAGCTCCCTTGGGACAGACACTTAACCACAATGAGCTTTACTGTTCACTGTGCTTATTTCCCATTTTAATTAGGAGAATTTTCCTGTGTCCCTGCAGGATAGCCTTACCTCCACCAGGCAGGGCAAAGCTAATTGGAACAGTAGGAGACCACTTTTCCTAGTGTGTGCTGGGTTTGAGGGAGAGCCCCTGCCTGTCTGCCCTGGCCTGCTGCAGCCTGCCACATACCCCATGTGCAGGCAGCGAAGCACTTAGGGGTCTCTTTCATTATCTGCCGTCTCGGGCCATGGCAGCCCCACGCCTCACTCTGAGGATTGTCTGGCTGGCCTGTTCCCTTGCATGAATGAGCCCATAAATCTCCTGGAGGCCTGGGGTTGGCCCTCCTACTGCCTGTGCTTAGGAATTACTTTCTTCGTGGGCTTAGAAATGAGATGCTGTGGCGGGAACCCACGTTTCAGTGCTTTCTGGGTCCCGGGAGTCACACTTTCCTTCCAGCACTTTTGATCTTTTCAGTTCTGTATTGTGTGAAGAGAGAACTAGTGTGCAGGGTGGAGGAGGGGAGCTTGCCTCTACTGTAAAGGTGACCTCTGACCTGTCCTTTCACTCGTGTCCCCATTTTCCCGGAGATGGCCTTGCTTTCACAGGTCATGCAGGGGCGGCGGGAGGAGCACTGGCCTGGCCTGAGTGATGCCAGGGCTCATGTTCTTTCCTGGAGGCCGGCTGTCTCGGGTTTCCTTAGCCCTCCCTCAGTGGAGAGGTGGGGCCTGGGGCAGCACTGTGCTGGCGCGTCGGCAGTCACCGAGCCAGAAGCGTGGTGAGAAATGAATTGCTACCTTAACGGTTCCTGAGCTCTGGACTTTATCTTGGCAGGACTGAGAAGGAAGGTCTTCTGACACTGATGTCGGCCTTCCCATTGGGGGACGACAGCAGGGCTGGTGGAACAACTGGCCCAACCCCCGGGATTAAGTCCCCTTCTGCCATTTACTCGTGGGGGAACACTAAACAAGTCACACCATCCCTTTGAGCCTCAGTTTCCTCACATGGGAACAGAGGTGCTGGTTTTTGCCCCGAGGATTGAAGCAGATGTTTGCAAAGTACTTTGCGAGCTGAGTATATCTCTCAGTGTTATTTTGAAACTCAAATCCCCAGAGAAAAAGATGGGTGCTCTAAAACCTGTGTGTGGTCGAGAGGGGCTGGTTCTGTCCCCTCCAGTCCTAGCGTTACAAAAACAGTCTGTTCTCTTCTGTTTGCTCCTTCCTTGAGGGAGGTAAGGAATGGGATCTAGCCGGACTTCCAGCACAGCGCTCAGCAGGATAAAATAGCTGGTGTTGGGCGAGTTTACACCTAGAAGAGCAATCCCTCTCGCCTCCTGGTCGCTTGCAATGAGAGTTAGGCAGTGTTATTCCTTGGAGAGCTGAGGGTAGAATTATCCCGAGAAACTTTTCCAGCATCTGGTTTTTCGACTCCCCCTTTGCTGGTGCCAGCGTCGGGGCTAAGGTGCAGTTGTAGGGAGGCCAGCCTCTCTGGTGAGCTCAGGAAACCCAGAGGTGGAGTCAGAAGAGGCAGTGAGGTGGGTAAGAAAGAGCCATCCCGCCAGTGCCTTTGGGTGCCTTCGGGATTTGGGCTGGCTTGTGGGGGGGCGGCGAGCAACTCGGGATGCATGTGCCGCTCCCGTGCTCCTTGGGAGTGAGAATGAGTGAGCGCATGCCCGAGTCAGTGTCTCCGGCCTCCCACCTCAGAGGAGGTTTGATGAGAGCCTCACTCACCTCACTCATCAGACAAGGGAAGGAGACACACAGAGGACTGGGTGTTGCCCGAACACCACTCTGAAGAGCAGGAAGAGGTTCTGGGTAAGGTCTGTCAGATTCCAGCATGTGGCTCTTTTTCCTGTGCTCCTAGCTTTTTACAGGAGGGCAAGAGGGCCCGTGTAGGCCTGAGAGAACCCCACGGGAGCCATAAAATAGGATTTGCTCCACATGCAGTTGTGGGTGCTTTGCCGTGCGTGCCTCTGTGCACAGACACTGGCCCTTTGCTCCCCCCCGCCGCTGTGTGCCCTGCACCGTGGCCTTGCGCACCGTGTGCCAGCATGGCCTCTGTCCCCAGGTGAACCCCTTGAGGCCCTTCACTCCGCCCTTGTAGGTACTAGGTGTGCAGTGTGCCTGCCGCTCCCTGCCCTTGGCCGAGCAGCGCTTCTGGGGCACAGTTCTGTCTTCTTAAGCCAGAGTGCCCTGGTCTCAGCTTAGAAAGGGGGCCCAGCTCCCAGAGGGGCTCCCCCAGACCAGATCTTTGTCTCTGGAAGCTGCCAGACACTGAGAAGGCTTTGAATAAACTTATCCTTAGAACAGCTCTCAGCGGCTACCTCAGATGCCGTCTCCTCCTTGAAACCTGCCCTGAATGTGTCTAAAATTAGTTGTTCCTTCCTTAGGAGGGAATGGATGAGTGCATATTTACTAGGCACCTGCTGGGGGCCAGGCTGTCCTGCATGCATTGTCGTGTGCTCTCACTGGGTCCTCACAGTGACCCAGCAGTCCTCAGGGTCAGTACTCTTCCCGACAAGGAAGCTGAGGAGTCTGGTGATGCTCCCGAGCTCTCGCGACTAGAAAACGCTTGCATCTTTCCCACCCCGCCAAGTGTGCAGCAGTCAGGATTGGAAGTTGCTGCCGCTGGGGCCAGGCCTGTGGGCGCAGGAACTGACTCTAAGGTTCCTCAAAGGGAAAGCCAAGTCTTTGGTCAGCCACAGCCCTTCCAGCCAACTTTGCTTTTCCCTGTTGCAGAGGAAGTCAAGCAAAGCGAAGGAGAAGAAGCAGAAGCGGTTGGAGGAACGAGCAGCCATGGATGCAGTCTGTGCCAAAGTGGACGCTGCCAACAGGGTGACTCCCCTCGTTCCCACGTCCCCTTCTCCTGGAGCTTCAGCTCAGTTTTGCATTCGACTTCTTTTGGCGCCACCCTGTGGCAGCATTTTGTTATTGGCCAGCTGAGGAGAATGAGCCCGGCAGGAGAGTTGCCAGGAGGGCCAGAGATTGGCCTAGGTGTGCAGGGAAATGTGGATTCAAATGGAAGTGGCTGGGGGCGCCTGGCTGGCTCAGTCGGTGGAGCGTGTGACCCTCCATCTCGGGATCGTGAGTTCAGGCCCACACTGGGCGCGCAGCCTACTTTAAAAAAGAAAAAAACAAATGGAAGTGGCTGGTCCCCTCTGTGGGTCTCCTTCCATATCAGTAGAAGACTAGGGTCTGGAGAAATTTTTGTTAGGATTTTGCATTTTGGAGAGGAAACGTCCCTGGTAAAATGTGGTATAGTTTTCTCATTCATTCCTTCAAACATTTATTGACTGACTGTGAAGTACCAAAGGCTGTGCTGGCACCGGGGGGTGTGGGGGGAGGGCAGCAGCCTGGTTCAGGGGGCCACAGGCTTGGCTTTCAAACAGACCTGAAGAGATTCTGGTCATCCTTCCTGCTCCCATTTCATATCCCATTTTTTGTTACTCTCTTTTTTTTTTTTTTTTTTTTTAAGATTTTCTTTATTTGACAGAGAGCATAAGTGGGGGCGGGGGGGGGTTGGGCGGAGCTGCAGGCAGAGGGAGAAGCAGGCTGCCTGGGAGCCTGACTCGGGGCTCGATCCCAGGATCCTGGGATCATGACCTGAGCCAAAGGCAGACACTTAACTGACTGATCCACCGAGGCACCCCAATTTTTTGTTACTCTTTTTTTTTTTTTAAGATTTTATTTATTTGAGAGAGAGTGAGAGCGAGCATGAGCAGGGGGAGAGGGAGAAGCAGACTCCCCGCTGAGCAGGCTGCCCCATGCAGGGCTCGATCCCAGGACTCCGGGATCATGACCTGAGCCGAAGGCAGACACCTAACCAACTGAGCCACTCAGGCGCCCCTTCTGTTACTTTTTTAGCCCACCCAGTAAACAGTCCACATTTATAAGGAGATGGTTCAGAGACATGATTGTGCCATTGACCCGGTGAGGTTAGTCGGGGGCTTCTTAGAAGTATGCAGTTGAGGGGCGCCTGGATGGCTCAGTCATTTAAGCGTCCGACTCTTGATTTCGGCTCAGGTCGTGATCTTGGGGTCGTGAGATCTAGCCCTGTGTTGGGCTCTGCCCTCAGTGTGGAGTCAGCTTGAGAGTCTCTCTACCTCTGCCCCTCCCCTTGCACGTGCACGCGTGCGTGCTCTCTCTTTCTAAAATAAATAAAAATTTTTAAAAACGTTTAAGAAAAACAATAAGTATGCAGGTGGATGGGGCACCTGGCTGGTTTAGTTGGTAGAGCAGGTGACTTTTGATCTCAGGGTCATGAGTTCAAGCCCCACATTGGGCATGGAGCCTACTTAAAATTAAAAAAAAAAAAAAAGTATGCAGGTGGATCAAGTGGCCTCCGTCTTTTGGGTCAGGTGACCTATAGGCCAGTATTAGTATTAGGCTAGTAGAGTCTCTTCCAACCTTGTGAAATGACGCTGACTTAACTCTCTTGGGCCTCCTTACTAGAACCTCCCTACATGTGATTTCAGAGCTGAGGCAGATGGAGAGGCTGTCTGGGGGCTGCTCCTGGGCTGGGAGCTAAGCCTCCCAGTGTGGGTCTGCACACTGTCTCACTTCAGGGAAGAGCCTGTGACCGCCACGCGTGTGTTTGTGCTACTCTTCTCTTTCCTTCCACAGCTTGGAGACCCTCTAGAGGCTTTCCCAGTGTTCAAGAAATACGATCGAAATGGGTAAGTGTTTAGCACTCCTAACTGTTGAGTGTCTGAAGGAATTCACCTTCCCAGAGTATGCTTCCTCCAACCCAAATTTTCTCATTCTTTGTTAGGAAAAAGGAGAGGCTATGGCGAGTGTCTTGTTGATATAAAAGCCCCTGGTTAGGGTGACAGAGGAATCCATAAATGAACAAAGATTGCCTAATCTTAGACTGATGTTTCTTTAGGATTTGATATTCTCTCTGGGTGAAGAATCGTAGAGCTGAAATGAACTTGAAAAATCATCTAGGCTGACTTCCTCCTTATATGCAGGGGGGACCCAAGACTCAGAGAAGCTGAATAAGATTTCTGAGCCATGGAGTTTCTCCCTGGCTGCTGAGGGGGCTTTTAATTCCCAATCTAGGGCTCTTTCCCGTAGTGTATGGTGTAATTGTTAAAAGCCACTTACTGGCTGTATGACCCTGGACCCTGGACTTAACCTCTCTGTGCCTCCATTTTCTAATCAGCAATAGGTCTAATAATAAATGGTTTCATCAGGAGGATTAGGTATAAAGTGCTCGTGCCTGGAGCTTACCAAAACCTAGGTCAGTGTTAGCTGTTATTACTACTGTTATTGTTACTAATCCAGTTTACTGCTGTAGGATCTGGGTTAAAGCCCCCTTCCCCTTTCTGTCCTTTTGGTTTATAGAATAGGAAGCATAATCAGTCTTACCAGAGCTACTTTGGCTTAGGGAAAAACGGGTTATGGTTTTAGAGAATCACAGCTATGGGTTTCGATCAAAACTGTACCTCTGATTAACTGTATTCAAACAAGCCACACTCCTTAAGCCTCATTTTTTGGTTTGTTAAATGGAGTGATGATGCCAAACTTGGAAGGTCATTTTAAGGAGGAAAGAGCATTATATCCAGTTCTGTAAGTAGCAGCTGGTATGAGTATTTTAGTGAACAAGATGGATAGATGTAAATATATGAATTATGAAACGAACACTTTAGTAGGTGACACTGTATCTGCTTTTCGTAGCTTTGTCTGAATTGCATAGTATCACGTTAACTTATCCTTCAGACGTAGTCCCGTTCCTCCAGTAGCCTTGCCATTCAGTGTCTGGGAAGTCCTCCGACACAGTTTAGGGATCCCTTCCTGTGATGTCTTCTAATGTTCCATATTCCTCGCTCCTGTTGACTTTCAGAAATACTGGGACAGTCCTAAAGCTGGCATTGCCAGCTGACTCTAGGCTCCTTTGGTGCCTGGAATTTTGTGTGATTTGTGTGGCTGTGATCCTGCCTTCATGTACTTAAAGAACTCAAATAAAAAGAGAGAGAGAGAGAGAACTCAGATTAGTGGAGGATCCATACCTCCAGACCGACCTTTGGAAAATAGACGGCTGAGCCAGACGGAAGGCCGTATTGGGGCGTTTCTGACTATGACACGGTCAGTGCTTACAAAGAAAGGAAGACTCTCCAGAGCCAAGAAGTTCCGAATGTATAAGGCACGTGCAGCTCGTGGCAGAGCAGACAGCAGAGGTGACAGTCATTTCCAAGGGGGACGCCCTCTGAGGGGTCATGTCAAGGGCCATTGGAAGGTCCTGACCTGGGACCTCTCTAAGGACTTCGTGTCACTGACTTCGGTCCTGTCAGAATGCAGCACTGCCCGGAGATTGGCCAAGGAGCTGAACTGTGATTTACTAATGTTTCCCTCAGAAGTAAATAGATGACGATACCTTAATGTCTACAGCATGTGTTAGTGTAGGAAAACAGTGTGGGGTTGGACCCTGCCCCACCCTGTTTGGTCAGCCAAGAGGACCCACTGTGTCCTCAAAGGAAGTTGCAGGCAGGACCCCTCAGGGGGGTTATGAACCATGGTCTTCTCAAAGAGCCTGAGGTGACCCAGCCACTTCTGAGCTGCTGGTGAGGAGTCCGTTCAGAGACTAACTGCCTAAGGGCAGGAGCTAGAGGAACCGAGAAGAGCCTAGTGTTTATAGCAAAGTGCAGGAGAGAGGCTGGAGAAAGCAAAGAGGTAGCGGAGGGGGATGGACGTGTACAAAGTGCCGAGGCTGATAAGGGCCTTGCAGGGCAGGCAGGAAATGGGACTGTGGTCAGGGTGGTGGCCCAGCGATGACAGTTGTTAATCTCGGCCCAAAAGGCTTTGTTTGTTCAGCAGCACGTTCTGTAGTCACGTCCTGGAGGGTGGGGTGCGGGCTCGGCTTTTCCCTGTGGGCGACCTGAGACCAGGCCCGCTGCACCACGAGGCCATCAGGGCAGCAGGCCGCCCTCGGGCCTGTGCCGCCTCCAGACGCCGCCTTTCCCTCTTCTTCAGGTTAAACGTCTCCATCGAGTGTAAGCGAGTGTCTGGACTGGAGCCAGCCACTGTGGCTTGGGCCTTCGACCTGACCAAAACCAACATGCAGACCATGTAAGCACACCCCCGCGGGAGGGGAGCCTCACTCCTCCCCTTCTGGGCTGCCCCGCCCTGACTCCCCCGACGTTTCCCAGGTATGAGCAAAGCGAATGGGGCTGGAAGGACCGAGAGAAACGCGAGGAAATGACGGATGACCGAGCCTGGTACCTCATTGCTTGGGAAAGCAGTTCGGTTCCTGTTGCCTTTTCTCACTTCCGGTTTGACGTGGAGTGCGGGGATGAAGTCCTGTACTGGTAGGAGCCCCAGCTTGGGGTAGGCCGTGGGGAGGACACACCGGCGCTGCTCTAGGCACTCAGCCGGGTGGCAGAGTCCACTGTGCCGCTGTGGGTCTGTGGGCTGCCAGGGCCCCAGGCTCCTCTGATGGGCCCTGCCTCCCCGTGCTCACTTCGCTGCTTTCTTCATCCAGCTATGAAGTGCAGTTGGAAAGCAAGGTGCGGCGGAAAGGCCTGGGGAAGTTCCTCATACAGATCCTGCAGCTCATGGCCAATAGGTAAGGGCGTGTGTTGTTCCATCTGAGCCATCCACTGTTCTTTGAGCCTCCGTGGACAAGGCTCATAGGAATGTTTTGGAAGAAAGGCATCTAGAGGGGCACCTGGGTGGCTCAGTCGTTAAGCGTCTGCCTTCAGCTCAGGTCATGATGCCAGGGTCCTGGGATCGACTGCCGCATGGGGCTCCCCGCTCAGCGGGAAGCCTGCTTCTCCCTCTCTCACTCCCCCTGCTTGTGTTCCTGGTCTTGCTGTGTCTCTCTCTGTCAAATAAATAAATAAAATCTTTAAAAAAAAAAAAAAAAAAAGGCATCTAGAACCCTCTCAGTAAAGATACTCCCCGCCTTGCTGTGACTCCAGATTTTGTACGTGTGGCTCAATGCAGTAAGTGCTTCTGAGCCCTTGTTGTGCCTGAATAGTGGGGTGCAGAGAGGAGGTGGAGAAGTGGTCAGTCGGGTGGGGGCCCGATGCCCGTGCAGTCCGGTCAGCCCCGTAACGGAAGCATGGCGTGCTGTGGGTGCCCAGCATGGAGGCTACAGTTGGGGCTCAGAGGAGCACTTCTCGGGAGCAAATGGGAGATAGCAGGCAGAGACACGAAAGAAGAGGCATGACGTAGTGTCTGTTTCTCTTTCTGGAAGGTGTTCTCTCTGCTTTCTTTTCAGCACACAGATGAAGAAAGTTATGTTAACTGTATTTAAGCACAATCATGGTGCCTACCAGTTCTTCAGAGAAGCGCTGCAGTAAGGAGCTGGACCCTGGTGTGGGGCCCTCTGGGGGTAGGGGGTGCTTGCCCCAGGGCCTTTTTCCTGGTCCTGGCGCTCCTTCATCCTGAAGGCTGAGCTCCCGGTCCGGTGGTCCGTGGGAGTAACCTGGGGATTGGTGAGATGGCGTGGGCATGGCCTCTGGCTGCGCCCTCACTCCTAGGGCTCTCATGAGTGTGGTGGGTGGAAAAGTTCCCGGGCTAGGAAGGAAGGCAGTCAGCTACCTGCAGCCAAGCCTTTCTTCTTGCTTTCCTTGCAGATTTGAAATCGATGACTCTTCCCCCAGCATGTCTGGTTGCTGTGGAGAGGACTGCTCCTACGAGATCCTGAGCCGGAGGACCAAGTTTGGGGACAGCCAGCACTCCCATACGGGCGGGCACTGTGGCGGCTGCTGCCACTGAGCTCCCAAGCTAGAATGCTCTCTCCAAGGCCTGTCCTCTCCCTGGGCTCATGCTGCTGGCCAAGTGCCCTCAGAGCTGTGGCCTCCTCAGCCCTGCACATGCCAGGCTGCAGCCTGAGAGCACAGAACCCTGGGGTGGAGTGGTCCGAACTGCCCGTCCTCCGCTCCCCTAGAAGAACAGAGTGCCCTGAAGGAGCAGAGAGGAGAGGGTGCTGGGGGAAGAGCTGACGGAGGCCGGGCATGACGTGGACCCTCTCACGGCGGCTGCCTTCTCGCTCGGCCCTTGTGCCCTTGAGCATGAGGTTCCCCAGCTTCTCTGCAGATGGATTCCTGACAAGCCCCCCCTCCCCCTGCCACACACACACACTTGGACAAATGGGGAGTTTTATGCCCACCTTTATAAAAGTCCCGGAGCCCTGGGTCAGGGTCTGGCTGGTCCCCAACGAGGAACGGACTGAGTGCAAGATCTGAACGTAGCTATAGGCTTCGCAGAGAGTCCTGTTTTGGAGCTGAATGCTCTGATGGAGACTGTGGGGAGGTCTTTTGTGCCACAACACTGGGAAGCAAGGGAGCTCTTTCTAGCTGTGCTTTTATGGACCCACAGTTAGTGTGGAGGCATCCCAGGGGACCGGCCCGATAGGAGGAAGGCTCCATCCCTCTCTGCCTCGTTGTTGATAAGAGGATGAGAGGACCCGGAATAAGGTGTGGATGGGGGTGGGGGGGGCGTCCCCCGGGAAGAGAGTTGCTTCTCTGGGTTTTCGGACTTTGCTGCATTCTAGATGAACCTCTTGATCTGGCAGCGACTCGAGCTCTCCCTTCATAGAAACAAGCCAGAGGTCCTGCCAGTTCCTCTCCATCGCCTCCCCACCACTTGTCCTCCCCCAGCTCACCTCACCCGATACCTCTATTCTTACTCTCAAGGGGGGGAGATTACATTAGGGAGCCCCCCCCATCCTCCCCCAGAAGGACCCCTCGTTCCTGGCCTCTTCAGTGCTCTTGCCTCTCATATCTTGGTGCTGATCGCTCTCTGAAGGTGGCGCTGCCCTCCCTTTGCAGAGAGCCCCCAGCCAGCAGCAGGCCCCACTGCCTGCACTCCCCAGCCTCGCCCCTTGCTGCCTCAGTGAGGCCTGGTGCCACTGCCCTGGCTGGCAGCTCAGGCTGCAGCAGGAATGCCTCTCGGTGGCCAGAACCGCTGCTCTTCTCTCCGGCGTCACCCTGTGGCAGCGGACTGGAGCAGGGCCGGCGGCCTTCCTCTTCTCTCACAGGATAGAGAGGCTGTGGGTCAGAGCTTACACTTGCCCTGATCTCTGGGCCTTGCACCCCTTCCAGGGAAGAAAATGACCAAATCCTTATCCAGGAAAAAGCACCTGCCGCCTCCCCTTGGACATCCTTGAGCTCTGCTTTAGGGAGTGTCTTAGAGGTTCTAGCCTTTGCAGAGTTGCTCTCTTGGAGGTCTGTCTGTTCTGACCTCAGAGTCTGCTCAGCCCCCACCCTCTGCCCTGACTCAGGTGGTCTCTGCTGGCGGGTCTCCCCAGAGCTGATCTCGCTTCCCCACTTTCCTGCTCCTGCAAGGGGGGGGGGGGTGCTGTGCACACGGCCTCCTCCACTCAGCCCCGCCCTCAGAGTGCTCTGTGTTGCTCTTGACCCCGCCACAGGCAGCGGATGTGGCCCTCCCTTGGGGGAGGGCCTTGCTGCTTTACACTGGAATAAGCCCATCTCTGTCCCTACCTTCCGGCTCCCAGGGCATTCTATGTGGGGGGAGGGGCGGGGAGAATTTTAAATTGCTGGGAGGAGAGCGCGTTGGCGGGCTCCTTCCAAGAATCATGGAATGACAGAAGCATGTTTAGGAATTTTTTCCTCTGATTCCTGTCTGTCAATGCAGAACAGATATTTATTGTCTTAGATCATGGATTTCTGATACCTCCTATAAAGGGGATCAAAAGGAACCCCACTGTAAATTCCTCATAAGGTGAGTTCAGTGTATGTTGTCTCTCTCCACTCGTTGGACACCTGCCACTGAGCCCATTTGTAGATGGGGTGCTTGGTACCTGCTCCTGCAGCCTCTGCTGGCCGTTTCCGCAGGGTGGCTCAGGGGGCTTGCGCTGGGGCAGTGGCCGTTTCCTGCAGGGTGGCTCAGGGGGCCAGCGCTGGGGCAGTGGCCGTTTCCTGCAGGGTGGCTCAGGGGGCCAGCGCTGGGGCAGGAGACCAGCAGCTCCCTCCGTTGTGGTGTTGAGCCCGTTCACTTCTCAAACATCAGTCTCTCTCCACTTCCCCAGGTCTTGGTTTTGAGAAACAGAGCAGGCCTTTTGTTCCCCGGCTTTTTTGTGTGTTTTGTTTGGGCCATGTTAAAATATTTTCTAAGATTTTTTTTTTTTTTAGTTGTATCCACTCTATTTCAGGTTATTTTTTGTTGATGTCAAATGTGTATATGACATGTGTATGGTTCTTTTTAACCCTTTCTGGTTTTTTTAGAGGAAACTGAAGATAAAATTCTTGATGTTTTTTTTTTCTTTAGCAACTTCTTATCACTGGAATCAAAGGGAAAAGTGATCTCTTTTTGCATTGGTTGTATTTGTATGTCACAAATAAAAGACACTTTGTTCAGCTGCTGGGATCGTGTCCTAATGCTGGGGTGCCATGGGCAGTGTGGTCTCGGGACACCTTCACACTCTCCCAGCGTTGGGCCTGGGCTGAAACCCTGGGAGGCAGGAAGCTGTGAGGCCCCACCCCCCTTGCTATGAAAGAAGCCTTGGCCTGAGGAAACTTCAGGGTGTCTAGGGCGAACAGCCAGAGGGGGGAGACCTGAGACAGAGTGCGTGTGTTTGTGCCACTTGCCACTGGCCCTGGGTAGAGGTAAAAGGTCTTGCAAGGGATGCCTGCTTTGCATCTTAGAGTCCCAAGCCAGGCATTGTGACATTTGACATCGCTGGCTAAACGTAAATTCCAGTGCACTTGTGTGGGAGTTGAATAGATTGAGAGTGTCGGTGTTTCTTTCCCCCCTTTTACTTTATCGGGTTACTCAGAATATTCTTTGTCTTAAAAAGATTCCAAAGCCCTCTTCCCTCCACTCACAAAAGACAAAGGCTCAAAGGAAGGGTAACTCATGTCAGGCCTGACAGGACAGGAAAGTTACGGGCTGGGAGAGGCTCGGCCTCTGGCATGTGACAGATGGAGCTATGCAGCTTCTCCCAGGCATGACTCCTGCCAGTCCCTGGCCCAGGGTGAGCTGGGAGGAGAGGCAGGAAGTAGGCTAGGAGCTGGGGTTCAGAAGCACTTCCTGTGGACACTGGAGGGGGCAGCCTCGCTGTGCTTCTGCTTGGTGATCCTATCTGCTGGGAGGTGGAGAGGGAGGAGGCTAGGAGGAGCCCCAAGCCACAGGGAGTATTTGTGCTCCGGCAGGGCAATGATCTGGGGAAGGGGGAGCAGGGTTAATAGCTGTCCAGTGGGTGTCAGGATGCATGAGACAAACAATCCCCAGGTGATGGGATGACACCTGGGGATGGTTTGTGCTGTTGCCTTATCTTGGGGGCATGAAGAAAGGCATCACAATCCTTGCGAAGGGAGAGAGCATTTCCCTGGGCTAATCATACAACAGATTTCCCATGTGACAAAATTCTGCCCCACCCCCCAAGTTCTTTGTTCCTTGCAGGCTGTTTTAATCCCAGGCAGGAATTCCTTGGAATGACCGTCCCCTTGGGACGCCTGGGTGGTGCAGTCAGTTGAGCATCTGCCTTTTGCTCGGGTCATGGTCCCGGGGTCCTGAGATGGAGCCCCCACATCTCCCTGCGCAGGGAGCCCGCTTCTCCCTCTCCCTCTGCCTGCTGCTCTCCCTGCTTGTGCTCTGTCTCTCTCTCAAATAAATAAATAAATATCTTTAAAAAAAAAAAAAAGGAATGACCATCCCCTTGTCCCAGGGCAAATGGTGAGTTGGAAGGGTATGGGGCCCTTCCTTGGTCCCTGCTGCCTGGGGTCTGGGCCCACCTTCTTGAGGGGCCCGGACCCCTCTTTGGTCCTCCAGTGGCTGCCTCCAGCCCTCCCTGCAGCTGTAACGGAAGCTTCTTCACTCAAGTGATGCTTGCTGACATGCCTCCGTGAGCAGAAGGAGCAATAGGCACCATTCCCGCATGACAAGCCTTCCGTTTCAGTCAGAGCGTGAGCTGGTTTGAAAGGGACTGTGTTTTGCCAGTGGAAGCAAGCTGGTCGCCCCGCGATTTCCGCTACCAGGTTTTGAAGGTGGTCAGGTGGTGGGTTCAACAACCTTGATCTTCATGGTGCCCGGGACTGTGATTTTCCGCATCCAACCTGCAATGCCCAGGTACATGGTGGCACCTGGGCGGGATGTTGTCGGCACACGGGGCTCTGTGGATGTCAGCGTCACACTTGGTGATGGAGTTCTAGGTCGCCTCGTGGATCCAGGCACCTGTCGGTCTCAAGGCCCCGTCTTCCCTCTTAGGGCTTGGCCGAGAGAAACAAAGCTGGCCGGTCCTCTCGCCAACCTGAGGGGCTCCTTCTGTCCCATGCGGGGGGCTGTTGAGAGAAATGGGGACTGGAGTTGAGAAGGCCAAGATGGAGGCGTGACCGTCCTGCGGGGACACAGACTTGCCCACAAAGGAGGCCTGGAGGAGGGCATTGGGAGGGCAGCAGTGCCTGTGGCCTGTAGGGATGACTTGTCCATCAGGCAGCTTCGTCGCTCTTCTCCAGAGAGGAGGACTGGTCCTCACAGTAGGGCTCCCTACCTCGGCTTTTCCTGGATGTCCCGTGCGGTCTCCCCGTCACTGGACGGGGAAGAAGGGGTGATGGGTTGAGGGAGAGGCAGGTTTGTGCCAGAGCTCGGCTGGATGCCCTGGCTTCAGAGCCCGCAGCCCGCTTCGTCCCCTCGCACTGCGGCCCTGCGCATCCTGACCGCCCGGCCAGGGCGGAGAGCAGCCCCTGAGCGAGCCGCCCCGCTGCACATGCGCGCTCGTGGCTTTGCGTTTCCTGGAGGTGCGCGTGTGGAAGTGGACGAGGGGAGCCTGTAAACCCACACTGTGGCACTGGGAGCCCCTGCTGTGAGCTCTTCACTGCAGGAAGGTGAACATTTGCTATGGGCCGGCAGCGGGAGGGCTGCCCATGCTGGCGCTGAGGTCAGACCACACTGCCCCGTGCTCAGTGTAGAGCAACCCAAGCTGAGAGGGTTGGGGCCCTGAAGCAAAGCAGCCAGGCTGACAAGGGCCTGGAGCCTCCGAAGGGGTGGGGCTGTTTGCCTCGGAGAATGGGCTGGGGCGCCATAGCCAGGAGCCAAGGAGAGGTAGCAAAGCCGGAGCTGGTGGTGGCTGTCCTGGGGGATTGGGTCCAGCTGTCCTCCATGATGGCCTGTTCGCTCCAGGGCCCTGGAACAACCGAAGGAGGCCCCGCGTCGCTGCGTGGTCTTGCCCCGGTAGGTACAGGAGTAGAGAGTTGCTCAGAGTAGGCCTGGGGGGTGGCCTCATCCACCCCTCCCCTTCCCCCAGTTGTGACAAGTAGCCATGCTACTTCTTCAGCAGGATCCTCATGAGCTGGTGGGGCCGTGGCCAGCCAGATGTGGGCGCTGGATGGTGAGGGGCAGAGTATAGCCCCCACAGAGGGGCTCATAGTGAGTGCCGCCGTCCCTGGAGTCCAGTCTGATGCCTGGGGAGTGGATTGAGAGGGGGACGAAAGAGGTGGCCCGCACGCCTGGGGCAGCCTGTGTCTGAATGGTGGGTCCAGGGAGTGGGAAGGGACAGGGAAAGTGGCTGGAGGAGTGTGGGGGTCCAAGGATGGGGCTGTCAGGTGCATGGCCTTAGGGCCCTCTGGGGGCCTGGCTGAGAGATGGGGTGTTGAGAACAATGAGAAAGAATGGGGGACTCGCCCTGGGCTACAGGATGCAGAAGAGGTCAGGGATCTCGTGGCTGAGAGAGGAACTCAGGTTGGGAGTTGGGGGTCCAGGCTGGGGGTCTCAGCAGGCTAGGGATGAGGCTGGGGGCTCTGGTACGCTGGTCCTCACTGGTACAACCAGAGGCAGATGGCAGCTGCACCCCGGCTTAGGTGGTCACGTACCTGGCAGGAACGTTCAAGGTCTCTGCCACGAACTGGGTCATCTTTTCCCTCTTGGCCTTGGGGTTGACTGGGGCCTCCACGAGCAGCACGGGATGCTCCTTTTGGCCCAGACCCACCAGCACACCCTGGGGAGATGGGACGGGGAGGCCTTGGGTGTGCTTCGGGGTTGGTCCAGCCTAGCAGCTCCACCCCTCCTGTGGTCTCAGCGTACCCCTCTGTATCGTGGAGCGGGGGGCAGGCTTGCGGACCTGACGGCCTGGCCCTGTGGAGAGTCTTGTGGGCTGTCGGCTGTGGGGTGCAGGCAGCCCCCGCCACGCCAGCGCCCGCTGGGCTTCACCAAGCCTGAGCGGCTGTAGCACACAGCACACGAGCGCCGCGATCTTATCCTCGTCACACATGGCTGCAGGCTGCGGGCTGCGGGCTGCGGGCCGGAAGGGGTTAACCGCTGCTTGGCTCCTGGAGCGGGGGAGGGGTGGTGGTGGCTGAAACCTTGCAACCAGCTGCCACCCCCCGGGGGTGCTGGGCTGGACAGCTGCATTCCACTGGGGAGAGCAGCACCCCTGCCTCCGCACCCCCTTGTTGCTCTACACCTCCCTCCCTGCCCCCCCAAGCTGTGTCTGCCCCCCCCTCCCCCGCCAGCGTCTGGCGCCTGCTGACAGCTGTGCCCCAGGAAGAGCCAGATGCCCGCCTGGGACTCTGCCTACACCCGCCCCAGGGACTCCCCGCTCTGCCTGGACCAGTGCCAGCTTAGGTTTCCCAAGGCAGCCCTTGCCTTCCGGTGAGGCTAGCCCCTCCTGCCTCTTTCTCCTGCTGGACTTTGCAGGAAAGTCCCCATTTTGCAGAGGGGGAACCCCTAAGGCCCAGGTAGGGAAAGAGCCTTTCTCTAGGTAACCCAGCAAATTAGTTTCGGATCTACACCCCCTTCTTGAACCCTCCTCCTTTGGAGGTTGGACCCTTCCTAAGACTCTACTAGGGCCTGGGCTGCCACCCCCGCCCCAGGGAGACAGTACGTCCAGGCCTCTGGAGAGGCCGCAGCTGCCCTCAGTGAGAACCCTGGGGTGGGCTCCTTCACCCGTAGCCCTCGCCTCTGCCAGCCTCTGGGTTCAGTGCGCAACACCCACTCCACATGCCAGGAGGAGAGTCTAGGCCAGGTTCTTATCAGCTCCAGGATAGGGTTAGGTGCTCAGGGAGGTGGTGAACTCCAGAAGGTGTGTGTGTTGGGGGAGGGGGGATCTGAGGGAGTTACACCTTACGGCACCCCGGCCTAGGGTGCAGCCTCCTCCCCAGGCCTCACAAGCTCCGTATTTGGACAGAGCAGCTGTTGGGCTGGCACCTTTAATACCAGGCTTGACGTGGGGAATCCCCAGTGTTTCTCTTGCCCATGTATGGCCAGTGGGGCCGGGGGCCAGCTCTGAGAAGGGGCACCTGGTATCTTCTCAGCCCATATATGACCATCAGGACCGTGGGGGCCTGGATTGTGAAGCTGGTCTCGGGAGTAGGGACCAGTGCCCCCATCCACCGCCGAGGCTTGGGATTTATTCCTACTGCCCCATTCAGGGAGAGGGGAGTGGGGGCAACAGTCTGGGCCCTGGGATCAGAACTAGGACCCGGGTTGGGACCTCCGGGCCTCACCCCCAAAGAGAGAGAGAGACTTCCAACAATCTGAGTGTGTGTGTGTGTGTGTGTGTGTGTGTGTGTGTATCCTCCCAGGCTTTTATCTAGGTGTATCTACCTCTCTAGATATTTTTTCTCTGTTTTACAAAAACGAGATTATATCACACATCTGTTTTCCTTGCTTTCTTCTTATCTGTTTTGAACTTTTTATTTTATTATTATTATTTTTTAAAGATTTTATTTATTTATCTGACAGAGAGAGAGACACAGCTAGAGAGGGAACACAAGCAGGGGGAGTGGGAGAGGGAGAAGCAGCCTTCCTGCGGAGCAGGGAGCCCGATGCGGGGCTCGATCCCAGGACCCCGGGATCATGATCTGAGCTGAAGGCAGACGCTTAATGACTGAGCCACCCAGGCGCCCCTGTTTTGAACTTTTTAAACTGAAGTGTAGCAGACATACAGAAATTTGCCTAAGTCATGAATAGACAGCCACTCGTGATGGTCTTATCAGAGTAAAGATGATTTTGTCACGAGCACCCAGAAGCCCCAGCAGGCCTCTCGGGTCCTCTGCCCTCCCTCCTGCCCGCAGGGTTCCCACTACCTGACATCTGTTCCCCTCCCCAGCGGCTTTGAACAGGACCACACAGTCTGCGTGACTCCAGAGCTGCTGCTTCTGCTCCACATTGTGTCTGTGGGAGCCAACCACCCTCTGTCTGTGGCTGCAGGTTGCTCGGAGTTTTGCAATGCCTGATTTGGGGGAGGGGTCCCTGGGGGGCTGGGGCCAAAGCAGACATGTTGGTATGAATCCGAAAGGCAGACCTAGGTGCAAACCCTGCCCTGGGATTTGTAGACTCGGTTGTAGTACTTAAGCCCCACCTGCCTCTTCCCTGCTCTGGGAGAAGCCGGATCACTCTGGAACAGAGCACAGAGGGACCGGCTCCACAAACCTCCGCTCCTTTGCCTCCAGCCAGTGGTCAAGAAGGTGAACGTGTGGTTCCCCAGGGAGTAACCCAGGGAACCACAGAAAGGCCCGTCCTAAAGTATCTTTGGGCCTCTTGGCTGGCTGTGCTCTAATCTAGGCATTATTACTTTGTCCGTGGGACAAAGGCTTGACAAAGCCAGTAGGGCAGGAGGGAGGTCCCTGCCCCTCCTACTCTCAGTGGCAGACAGTCACTAGTGTCTGATGCCCCTAGGCTGTGCCTCTTGGGATGGAGGTGGTGGGGGGAAGTTTAGAAGCATCTGTCCTGGGCTGTTTGCCAAGGCCTGGGGCAGGGTGAGGGAAAGGGGCCTGGGAGCTGGGGGGTGGGGCTGGGCTGAGACTGCTGGACTAACAATTGTCACATGAAGGGGTGGAGGAGGTGGGGAGGAGTGGAGAAGGGTCTGGGGTAGCTCAGGGCCTGGGAGCCCATCCCTCCAGTTCAGGCACAGTCTGCCCTTTGGGGCACTCTGGGTCCATTGCTCCCTTTCTGTGAGCCCCCCACCCCCCATGGGGCTGAGGTTTTTCCTCTACAGCTCCTTTTTCCCAGCCTCTTCGATGCAGGCAGATGGGTCCAAAGACCCAGGGCGGGGGTCCCACATAACCAGCCAAGAGGGTCTTTGGCTTCACACAGGAGAGAAATCAAACATGAGCCAGAGAAATTGGAAACAGTTTATTGGATAGTGTAAGTGACAGGTAGAGACTAGCAGATGGAGTGTCTGGGAGACTTGGAAAGGAAAGGAGAATAAGTCTTGGCATTGCTGGGGGTAGGGATTTATATTGGAAAGGGGTCTAGGGATTTATATTGGAAAGGGGTCTAGGGTACGTATTCCTTCAGGAATCCAGGGTACGGTCCGATCAAAGACTAGTGTCAAGCAAACAATAGGTGTTATTCCAATAACTTACTAAAGAGGGGTATTGGGGCGCCTGGGTGGCTCAGTCGTTAAGCGTCTGCCTTCGGCTCAGGTCATGATCTCAGGGTCCTGGGATTGAGCCCCACATCGGGCTCCCTGCTCAGTGGGAAGCCTGCTTCTCCCTCTCCCACTCCCCCTGCTTGTGTTCCCTCTCTCTCTGTCAAATAAATAAATAAAATCTTTAAAAAAAAAAAAAAAAGATAGGGGTATTGATGCCAGTGTCAGCCAAGGTTTGTTGGAAGCTAATGGCCTGGAACATGTTTGGGATCTGGCTCTTAGGTGTTACCAGGTGTTTTGGACCTAGGACAAAACTCAGAAGATGATTAACTTTCTTGCTTCCCCTTGAAGTGGGAACATAGCTTCTTTGGCTTATTCAGAAATGGGGCCTAGAAGAAAAAAAAAACAGCAGAGACAGAGCCATTCTATTTTTTTTTTTAATTTTTTTTTTTTTAATTTTTTTGCGAGAGAGAGAATGAGAGACAGCATGAGAGGGAGGAGGGTCAGAGGGAGAAGCAGACTCCCTGCTGAGCAGGGAGCCCGATGTGGGACTCGATCCCGGGACTCCAGGATCATGACCTGAGCCGAAGGCAGTCGCTTAACCAACTGAGCCACCCAGGCGCCCTATTTTTTTTTTAATATATATATTTTAAGTGGGGGCGCCTGGGTGGCTCAGTCGTTAAGCGTCTGCCTTCGGCTCAGGTCATGATCCCAGGGTCCTGGGATCGAGCCCCGCATCGGGCTCCCTGCTCTGCGGGAAGCCTGCTTCTCCCTCTCCCACTACCCCCTGCTTGTGTTTCCTCTCTCGCTGTGTCTCTCTCTGTCAAATAAATAAAAAATCTTTAAAAAAAAAAAAAAAATAATAAATAAAAAAATAAAAAAATAAAAGTCCCTTGCAAAAAATTAAATTAATTAATTAAATAATTAATTAAAAAATAAAATGGAGGCCCTTCAGTTTCCCTACCTCATCTTGCCATCTCACCCCACCCCACCCCCACCCTCTGCCACAGTCTTTGATGCTATTGACCACGATGTCCAAACTGGAACTTCTGGAAACTCCCTATGCAGTAGCTTATGGGACAGTTAAAAGCATGAGTTTTAGAGCAGATAGACCTGCCCTGGAATCCTGGCTAATCAGCCTTGTAGCTGCATTACCTTGAGCAGATCATCAAGCTCTCTAAGCTTATTTCCTCATTTGTAAAAAAAAAAAAGAAAAAAAAAATTGAAATGATAGCAATTGCCTCATGACATTGTTGTGAAGATGGAATGAGATTGTTGCAGGTAAGACCTGGCTCAGTGGCTGGCCCCTCACCCCCTTCCATTTGAATACTGTTCAGTCTCCTGCAATTCCTAAACGTTTTCAGAGTGATGTGTGCCAGGCTCTTTGGGGACAGTGGTGAACCAGACACATGCTCTGCCCTTGTGGCCCCCAGTCTAGGGATGGAGACTGACCCTGTGGGTAGTGCTAAACAGGGGCTGCTGGGCACAAAGATGGCACAGGCTTCCTGACGCAGTGTTACCCTGCCACTTCCTATCACATCATAGCACTCTGGGTAGCTTCTCATTAAGTGCTTGTTTATTGTCCGTCTCTCCCCTCTGGAATGTCAGTTCTGTGATAAAGGAGTCCTTGTCCACCTTGTCTGGAACAGTTCCTGGCATACAGTAGGGGCTAGTAAATATTTGTCGGATAAAGTAGACTGTATCAGTAAGCAGAGGCCTGGAAGTAGGAGTCGATGTCAAAGAGGAAGGCTAGGTAAGTGAAAGTGTTCTAGGTAGAACATAAGATACAAAGAAGCAAAAGGCAAGGGGGTGGGGAGGATCAAAGAGCAAGGAGGAAGGTGTGCAGTAAGTAGAGATGAGGCTGGAGATTGACATCCAGGAATTGGGATTTTGTCTAGTAAGCAGTGGGGAGCCACTGGAGGTTTTTTAAGTAGGTGTATGACTTGGTTTATGTTTAAAAAAGAAGGGAAGGGGGCGCCTGGGTGGCTCAGTCGTTAAGCGTCTGCCTTCGGCTCAGGTCAGGTCAGGATCCCAGGGTCCTGGGATCGAGCCCTGCATCGGGCTCCCTGCTCCGCGGGAAGCCTGTTTCTCCCTCTCCCTCTCCCCCTGCTTGTGATCCTGCTCTCACTGTGTCTCTCTCTGTCAAATAAATAAATAAAATCAAAAAAAAAAAAAAAAGGGAAGAAGGGAGGGAGCCAGGAAGGAAAGAAGAAAGGAAGGGGATGAGAGGCTGGCTGCCACTGCATGGAGACTGGAATTGGAAAGGGTAACATTAAGGAGAGTTCAGTTACAAGGTTAGTGTCAGGCGTGCCGGCCAGAAATAACGGAGACCTGGCGGAGAAGGATTTCTGAATAGAGAGATTTAAGAATATGAATGGAGGGAGGAGTCAGGAATGCCGCCTCGTTTCTGGCTTATGTGATTGGACGTCACTCAAGAAGATTGGCTGCATTGGAGGCGGGGCATAACCGAAAGAACCGCCCCCATACCCCACCTATCGGGGGGGGGGCTGAGATGGCGTCGATTGGCTCTTTCGAGGAACGCGCCAAAAATTGACAGGGGCGGGCGGGAGGTGTGCCCTTGCGTCATTTCCGGGAGACTTCCGGGCCGCCCTTTCCGGGCCTTCCCGGCGCCGGAATTTCCGGCCGGCACCGCCATTTTGACTTTCCGACCTTGGGCTATTGCTGGTAGCTGTCGTCATTCCGTGTGGTCATGTCTTTGTTGACGGCGCAGCTGCTCAGGGGCCTGTCAGGTCTCACCCGGAGGCTCCCGGTGCAGCGTGCCCAGATCCATTCCAAGCCTCCGCGGGAGGAGCTCGGGACCATGGTGAGGAGTGGGGCGGGAAGGGCACGGGATATGCAACGCGCCAGTCTGGAGTCCTGCGGCGAGTTCGGGGCTGGCGGGTCTGGCGCGCTGGACCTCGGCGGCACTGAGAGTGCCCTGCACCTCGCGGCCCGCAGCCTAGTGGGGGGCGGCAGTGCTGGCTTGGGCGTGTCAGGAGGGCGCGAACGAAAGGGACAGTGCCCGGGCAGCAGTCGGGGCTCAGTCAATCCCAGGCTCTCGGGTCAGATCCTGCCAGTCACATTCCTGTCGCTTATACGCTGTGCAGCCTCGAGCTCTTAGCTCTCTCTCTAAGCCTGTTTACTCATTGGTTCACTGGGGGTGCCTGACGCCTGTCAGCGACGATAATGGTTGTTGCCGCTGTTCATTATTAGGGAAGGTGGGTCTTGGTAATTTCCAGAAATGTGGGAGAGTTTAACCCTTAATGACTTTCACCTGTTTGGCGCTTTGTATGCAATTGCCTCCGCGGCAGAACTCGGCCTGTCTTGAGAATCCAGGTCAGCGGGCCCCAGTTAGGATCAGAGCCTGAAGAGCGCTGTGATTGCGGAAATGGTAGTGATCCTAATTGTAGCTGGCATCTGTTGAGTGCCTGCTGCGTCCTGGGCACTACCAAGACTGCTGCGCTGGTCCCTGGGACCCTGAGGACAAAGGGCCATCATCTCTAGTTCGTGGTTAAGGGATCCGAAATTTAGGAGCACTGTATTCACTTGTCAAAAGTCAAACCTTCAGGAGCAAAGAATTTGAACTCAAGTCTAACTCCCAAGTTGTGCTGTGTTCTTCACTGCTATCGGGAATATGGAGGTGGCTGTGAAGTCTCTTATCCCTAGCCCCAGAGGTTGAACAGGAGTCCTGGAAAGGAGATGGGAAGAGAGGGGTTCTTTTGGTTTTTTTGTTTGTTTAAAATTTTATTTTTAAGTAATTTCTACACCCAGTGTGGGGCTTGAACTCACAACCCTGAGCTCAAGAGCTGCATGCTCCACCAACTGAGCCAGCCAGGCGCCCCGAAGAGAGTTTTTAAGGCAAAGAAGGGGAGGTGCATTTTACCTTACCAGCCTATGCAAGGTTCCTGGATCCCAAGAGAGCAAACAGGTTTAAATCATTGTTTCTGTCCCTTCGCTTTTGGATTTCTCTGGATCCTGACCCAGGCTGGTCCCCACCCCCCCCCATCTGACCCTTTACCTCAAGGCCTAGAGTGGGCCTTGGGTCTGCTGTGTCCCTCCTCTGGAGCCTGAATCCTGACTCCCTGAAAGGGGTTTTCTGCTGCCTGGGAAGACTGCTCAGGCTACGGGGAGCCTGGGGGAATCCTTATTCTGCGGGTTCCTTCTTTCTTGTGCTCTGTAGGATGTTGCCGTTGGGCTCACCTCCTGCTTCCTGTGTTTCCTCCTGCCATCGGGCTGGGTCCTGTCGCATCTGGAGAGCTACAAGAAGCGGGAGTGAAGGGGGCTGTCCTGTCCCTCACCCTGTGACCTGACCACCCCTGGCCTCTCCTGATCATGTCTGCTGCATCCCTGGCCGGTCTTCCCGGGATCATGTCCTTCAATTACACTGACCTCTTCTGCAGTCATGACCTCTCCATTTCTCCATGGTGACATCCTGGGACCACATATATTGGTTTATAAGGCCCTACTCGGTAGGGCCCTTCTTGTAACAATAAAGTCTATTTAAACCTTGCTTCAGAAACTCATCGTGTCTTTGGCCTGGGCTCCTGCCTCCATACTTCAGCTGAGGATGGTGTTGGGCGGGGGTGGGGAGAAGAGGACCTGGCCAGCCGCGTGTCCCTGCTGGCTGGCTGTCCTGTGGTAGGTCATGCACGCTCAGCTGTTCTTGCTGCCTGGGTGTGGTGCTTCCTTTGCATGCTTTCCTGTGTTTGAATGTTTTCTGGCTCCTGCGGAAAACAAATCCTGTTGTCACTGGGCAGCCTCTCGCTCATCCCATCTAGCTCCCTTGGTTGTGTCAAGCTCAGGGCTGTGCTGTGCGTATGTCTGTGTGTCTATCTTTCTCACTGGGGCCAGCTCTGCAGCTGGAAGCCCCCTCTGTGGGGCCAGCCTCCCTTTTGCTCCTCGGTTGTGAGCTCCAGCCATTTCTCAGGAGCTTCTTGTCCTTCCCAGATGGAGGCACTTCATCATATCTTGCTTTGTCATGTCAGCCCCAGGGCCCCTTTTAGTACTGTATCCGCAAATGCCTAAGGACTGACTGGCTTCCTTGTTCTCCCTGCCTGCTTCCCTGTCTCCTCCCTTTCTTGGCTTGGGGCGTTTGCTGCTCCTCCATTCCCAAGGCCCTTCCTCAGCGTTGCTGGGGTGGCTGTGGCTGTCTCCCTGGTTGGGAGGAGGCACGGGAAGCGTTCCACACCGAGCTGGAATAATGACTGCATGTGTCTGGGAAGAATGCTCAGACCTGTCGGCCCCACCTTTGGAGGAGGACGCAGCTCCGCTGGGGTGGTATGAGCGATTTCTGAACAGGTAGAGGTTCAGTGTCCCCTGTGGAGCTGAGGTAGGGTGTGGCTGGCTTTAGGCCTGGGGTGTTAACACACATCCCCCAACCCCTCTTTTACAGGGCTTGTATTTCCTGGCTTTTGGTAACAGAAGCTGAAGGTGGATCCTGCCCTCCCTCCCTCGGTCTGGTCTTTCCTGGCCTTTTCGTGTGGTGTCTACTGATGCTTATGAGCCCGAGTATTGCTCGTGGGACCCAGTATCCAACTCCTGCCCATGGCTGCCTCCCTGAGGGGTAGGGAGTTGGTTGTCTTCCTCCTAAAAGGCTTTCCTTCCACACAAACCAGCCTTTGTGTCTGGGCCTAGAGTGCCCAGAGGTTGTGCAGGTTGGGCCACTGGCCAGGGGAGGGGGACAGTCCATGTAGGATCTAAAGGGCCAGGCTGGGTTAGCTGAGCAAGGGGCATCCACCAGTCACCTGCAGGTACCTCAAGAGCCCTTCTCTGCGGGGGAAGGACCTCATGGCTCTATCCTCACAAACAACGTGGGCTTCTGTCTCGCGCCTCACTCTGGGCGGCTTTTCTGTTCACACTTTCTGAGCAGAGGGCTCCGAGCTACCTGGCTCTTGGTTGGCTCAGGTTTCCTGTGGACACAGAGGCGGCCATGGAGCTGCCATGGAACAAGACTGTGACACCGGTAGAACGTTCCTATGGTAACTCCACTGCCCCGCCAACGCTTCTTATTGGGTGTCCCCCATTTTTGTGCCCCTGGAACCCAGAGGGACAACTCCAGCCCAGAGCTGTGCATCTTGAGCCACTGCTCAGGTTGGTGGGAAGCCAGTGGTCAGGGGCAAGTCCTTCAGGGGCCTGGTCTGAGAAAGTCCTCAGTGAGCCCATCAGCAACTCTGGCTCTTGGCTCTCCCTCAACTTGCTGGGTCCTGCAGCATATGTGGGCCTGGACGAGACAGAATCAGGTGCAAATCACCTGTCAAGCTTGAGCCCCATCCTCCCCTTGGTCCTCAGTGTGGCCATTAGGTCTGACATCTGGTCATCTTTCAGTGTCCCTCTCTCATTCCTAACCAAATTGGGGCCCTGGGTCCATTCCCTGCAGAGAAAACAAGGCTCCTTGTACTCCCAAATAGTATTTAATCAGTCGGTGTTGTGGATGTCTGCTAGATCCCGAGTCTGAAGGCGTAGGTATCTGCCCAGGAGTGCCCACTGGGCTGGGGGAGGCTGCAGTCATGGTAGATGCTAGAATGTCAAGAAAAGTGTACTGAGAGGAGGCCTGGGTTTGAGGCCTAGCTTGGCCATTTCTTATAGGACCTTGAGCAAGTCATTCTAGCCTCTCTGAGCCTCAGTTTTCATGATTGTAAAGTAACAGAGATGTGGCAGGCAGAATAATGCCCCCTCAAAGATGTCCATGTCCTCATCCTTGGACTTGACAGATATAATTCATGATAAGCATGTTGAAATGGGAGGTGATCCAGTAGGCCCAATGTAATCACAGGAGTCCTTAAGTTGGACAAGAAGAGCAGATGATGAATAATATCTTGGAGATGCCCCCTGAGAAGGACTCTGCCCATGGTTGTTGGCTTTGAAGATAGTGAAAGTGGGTCATGAGTGAAGAGATGCAGTGGCCTCTGGAAGCTGGGGACAGCTCTCGGTTTACAGCCAGCAAGAACATGGGGACCTCAGTCCTACAGCTGCAGGGGACTGGATCTACCAACAACCTGTCTGAGTAGAAGCAGGTTCTCAGAGCTTCCCGAAGGGAACACAGCCTGCAGATACCTTGATTTTAGTCCAGTGAAACCCATACCAGGACTCTGACCTCAAGAACTGTAAGATTATACATTCATGGTTGTTTTTTTTTTTCTTAAGATTTTATTTATTTTTCAACAGAGACAGAGACAGCGAGAGAGGGAACACAAGCAGGGAGAGTGGGAGAGGGAGAAGCAGGCTTCCCGCTGAGCAGGGAGCCCGATGCGGGGCTCGATCCCAGGACCCTGGGATCATGACCCGAGCCGAAGGCAGACACTTAATGACTGAGCCACCCAGGCGCCCTACATTCATGTTGTTTTAAGCCACGAGATTGGTGGTGATTTGTTACGGCAGCAACAAGGAACTAATGCATCCTTCTCCCAGGGCTCTGAGGCTCTCAGGGGAGGGGCCGGCTCCGGTGGACTGGATCCTCAGCAGACCGAGGTGAACTGGAATGTGAGGCATTTACAGGAGGACAGCGCCCCAGTGAGGAGTTAGGGTATTGTGGGTCTGGGTGGAGGGCGGTGGGGGGCTTTCCCTTCGCCGTCTCCACCCCTCCTCTGCTTGCACCCCTCCTTCTGCCTTAGGTGGGCTGGATCCTGCAGGCGAGTATCAACCCAGCCAGCGGCCTCAAACTACAGCCCCTGCTCAGCCTCACCAGCCTGGCCTCTGCACCAACAAAGCCTCTCTAGATCATGACTTTGGAGCAGGCTGCCTGTGGACCATCGTGGGTTCCTTGGCAAGAGCTTTGGAGGTTCACACGGGGGCTGGCTGGCATGCCCCAGCTCTTCCTGCCTGGGCAGAGGCCTGACTCCCAAGCCTGCCCCGGGAAGGACTGCCAAGCCCTCATCTTTGGCCCACCTTGAAGGCTTTCTTCTGGAAAGCTCTCTCCTATAGCCTCTGTGCTGTTCGTAAACTCTCTCTGGGGCTGAGCTTTTAGTCTGAGTCCTGGTATGGAGCCTCTTCTCCCTCCACGTGGCAGAATCCTTCAGACCTGGAAGTGGTGTGTGCCCGCGGGGCTGTGAGGCGGCATCTGTCGTGTCGGTGGAAAATAAAGTCCTCTGCTGCTTGTCACCTTTGACTGTATTCAACAGCAGTCGGAACCCAAGCGCCAGCACTGCCTGTTTCACCGCAAGACTTGCAGTCGGGGCCAGCGGTGCCGCACCATTTTTGGGGTGCAGGTTGGGAAATAGATGCCTGGAGCTCCGCCAGTGACCCCTGGCGAATGTGTGGGGTTTTAGATGCTTCAGGATAGAGAATCAAAACCCTAAAATGGTAAAAGTAATAGAAGCGATAGAATGAGGGTAAGAGAACAGTTATTAACTGCCAAATAAATGAGCATACAGAAGATCAGGGCAAAAGTTGGCCATCCTGGGCTGGATTAAGAGCCAAAGCCTCCCTCTGGCCATTTCCTTCCCTTTTTTTAAAAAAAATTTTAAAGTTTTGGCTTTTTTTTTAAGATTTCATTTTTGAGAAAGAGAGAGCATGAGCAGGGGGGAGGGGCAGAGGCAGAGGGAGAAGCAGACTCCCCACTGAGTAGGGAGCCCAATGCGGGGCTCGATCCCAGGACCCTGGGATCATGACCTGAGCCGAAGCCAGATGCTTAACGACTGAGCCACCCAGGCGCCCCAAGATTTTATTTTTAAGTAATCTCTACACCCAACATGGGGTTCAAACCCTCTACTCCGAGATCAAGAATCGTACCCTCCACCAACTGAGCCAGCCAGTTGCCCCTCCTTCCCATTCTGCCTAAGAGGGGTAGGGCTGGGGAACAGGTAGGAGAGAGGACCCTTGTTTACAGGTCCTTTTGTACATTGAAGGGACAGGTCTGTTTTGTTTTTTTTTTCCTTAAGATATTATCCATTCATTTGTCAGAGAAAAAGCACAAGCAAGGGGAGCCCCAGAGAGAGAAGCAGGCTCCCCGCTGAGCAGGGAGCTCCATGTGGGACTAGATCCCAGGACCCCGGGATCACGACTTGAGCCAAAGGTAGATGCCCAACTGACTGAGCCACTGAGGTCTGTTTCTTAAGTCCAAGAGCCCCGGGAGGGAGGTATTTACTTGGTGTTGGCAGCCTGACTGTGGTCCAGCACTGGGTCACAACTGGGATTCCTCACTGGTCAGAGCAGCTGTTTTCCTGCCCTGACTGTTAGTCCCAACCCCAGCTTCCCTGTGTCCCTGTCTGCCCCATGGACTCCCTAGTCCAAGTATGGGGGAGTAGAGGTGGAGTGGTCTTATAGCAGTTTTCAAGATTTTTTTTTTTTTTTTAAAGATTATATCCATTTATTTGACAGAGAGAGACACAGCCAGAGAGGGAACACAAGCAGGGGGAGTGGGAGAGGGAGAAACAGGCTTCCCGTGGAGCAAGGAGCCTGATGTGGGACTCGATCCCAGGACCCTGGGATCACGACCTGAGCCGAAGGCAGACACTTAACGACTAAGCCACCCAGGCGCTCCAGTTTTCAAGATTTTGAAAAGCCAAGTAGAAATCATATTGCTGTCATCAACTCTATTAGCTCTGCGTTTGGGAATACCAGTTCTACTGACTGAAGATACCGGCAGTTACAGATTTCGGTGTTAAAATTAGGAGAAGGAATGAACAGTTTGGTAAGCATGGGTCCAACCAGGGCGGACCCTTTGCTTTCTTGAGCTTAGAAGCAACCCCAAGGCTCAATGATCCAATAAATAGTAATTTGCAGTGTCGCTGGAATACAGCTGAGGCATCTGTAGAGCTGCTGTGAGGAGGCCACTGTGGGCTGGGTGGTGAGCCCAGGCACCAACTACACCTGCCCCAGGACTGCATGTAGCTCAGGAGGATACTCAGTCATACTCCACTCCTGTACTGTCACAAACTGAGGGGTCTGACTGCGACTCAGGCACAGCCTCCTACAGGGGCTCAAACACTGCTGTCCCCTCCTGAAGAAGTTGGGAAACTGAGCCACAGACTATAACTTCTCTAAACAACAGCATCTTTAGCATTTAAGGCTTGCTGCTTTTTTTTTTTAACGTAAACTCTGTCCCCAATGTGGGGCTTGAACTCACAACCCCAAAATCACGAGTTGCATGTTCTACAGACTGATGCAGCCAGGCACCCCGGCCTTGCCGCTTTTTAAACTTATTTTTGGATAATTCACAGGCAATTTTAATAGGTTACACAGAGAGATCCTGTGTACCCTTTGCCCAGTTTTCCCCATTGGTAGGTAAATCCTGCAAAACTACAGTACAGCATATACCAGAGTATTCGTACACAGTCAAGATATAGAACATTTCAGGGGCACTTGGCTGGCTCAGTAGGTAGAGCATGCAACTCTTCATCTCCAGGTGGAGAGTTCCATCCCCACTTGGGGGTTGAGTTTACTTAAAAAAAGTGTGGCGCCTGGCTAATCCAGTGGGTGGAGCGGGAGACTCTGGATCTCAGGATTGTGAGTTTGAGCCCCACATTGGGTGTAGGGATTACTTAAAAATAAAATCTTAAAAAAAAAAATCTTAGGGCGCCTGGTGGCTCAGTCGTTAAGCCTCTGCCTTCAGCTCAGGTCATGATCCCAGGGTCCTGGGATCGAGCCCCGCATCGGGCTCCCTGCTCAGCGGGAAGCCTGCTTCTCCCTCTCCCACTCCCCCCGCTTGTGTTCCCTCTCTTGCTGTGTCTCTGTCAAATAAAATAAAATCTTTAAAAAAAAAAATCGAGAACATCTCCATTTTCACGAGGATCCCTCCCGCATCCTTTTTACAATCACATCCACTTCCCTTCGGCCCCTCAGTTAACCTCTGGCAAATGTTTTCCATTTTTATCAACTCAAAAAAAAAGGGGGGGAGGGCTGCTTTTCTAATAACCAGAAAGGCACGGAGTCCAAAGTTAGGTCCCAAGACTTTGTCCCTGACCGTAAGGGACATGTTCTCCCCGCCGGAACAGGACACCGAAGTCCGCTCAGAAGCGAGGCCCCGTGGAACCGGGCGGTGATGTCCTGGGGCTCCCTTGTTAGCACGATTCCGTCTCCACCGCCAGGTTCTCCCCACTGCAATCGCTGCCAGGAGTTCCGGGGTCCGCAGCAGCAATGCTGCCTCAGGTGATTTTAACCGCACCTTCCCACTCATCTCAGTAACTCAATCCGCGCTTCAAACTCCAGTGAAAAGAAATCTGAATTGGCTCCGGAAGGCTCTTATCACCGGGAACTTGGGAATTGGGAAGATGGAGCCCAGCAAGAGTGCGGGCGGAGGGTAGGCGGGGCGGCAGCCACACCTGACTGCGAGCCCCACAGGTGTCGACGCCCGAGGGGATCCCGTCGCTAGGGGCGTTGCCAAGGAGGGGCCACGAGGAGGGGCTCCCTTCCGGGAGGAGGGCAACTGCTAACCCGGAAGCGGTCGGCAGTGCGGCGCTGTTTAAAGATGGCGGCGGAGGAACCTCAGCAGCAGAAGCAGGAGCCGCTCGGCAGCGACTCCGAAGGTACTGACCCGGGGAGGGCCATTCGGCCCGGGCTACCAGGGGCGATGCCGGGTCGCCGGTTCCCGAGGAGGCTAGGGGTGGGGCCGCCGGCGGCCGGGGTCGAAACGCACCGACGGCCCCTTCTTCCGCCGCCGCCGCCTCCCCTCCCCCTCACAATGGAAGGAGCCGCCGCCGCCGCCGCCGCGACCCCCGGCTGGCTGGGCCGGCGGGCGAGCGAGCGAGCGAGGCGGGCGCAGGCCCGCGGCTCTTTCCCTTCGCGCGCGCCCGGGGCGGGGCCTGGGCCGCCCCGCCCCCCGCCCAGCCCCTCCGCGCCGGCCGCCCGGCTCCCGGGTTCCCAGCCCTCCCGCCCCAGTCCTTGCAGTCAGGCCGGGGCCTATAGACCGGGGCCTGGCCGCCCGCCTTCTCCAGAGCAGCCCACGCCCGGCAGGGCGTCGACTTACGCCGGGCCGCCGAGCACAAAGGACTGGGCGGGCCGCTCGGGATGCAGCGGGCGGCCGGGGGTTGTGAGCGGCCGCGTTGTGTGCCTCTGAGGACTGCAGCCCTCGTTTCCGCTAGAGCCCCCTCTTCTGGCTTTGCAGCCCCCTTCCTCCTGCTTGGGCATTGTTTTCTGAGACCTCTGGAGGTGGACCTTTCAAAACGGTGCCGCCCTCTCCCTTTTCACCCGTGGTTAGGCCGCGGGGACCGAGTAGGTCACTTGAGTGGGAGGGACAGCTCTGTTGCAGGGCAGTGTAAGGGATGGGTCAGAGCCCAGCTGAGGATTGGGATGCTCAGGCTCAAAAGGATTGACCTTAAAAGTCATTTAGCACACACCCCCTTCTAACGGCACTCTTGAGAGACTGAATGCTGGGAGTCGCAGGCCCCCAGAAGAGACTTGCTCAGGATCACATAAGAGCGAGCAAGGACCAGAATTTCAGATCTCCTGGCTCCTCACCAGTGGCTGTTGAGGGTGGGGTCCACAGGTTCACTGATGAACACTTAACAGTATGCCTTCAAGGTACCCGTCTTCCTCTTGACGTTGCAGCGAGGGGAGGGGAAAGGTGGTGGTCTTAGCCCCGTTTTACAGCTGAGGAAAGGCCTCTGCAGTGAGGTGGTGGAGGAGAGAGATTGTGGTAAAGAGCTCAGACTTTAGAATTAGGCACACCTGGGTTTGAGCACAGGTCTTTGTTAGTTACGACCTTGGGCAGGTTACTTCACCAGTCTGCGTTTGTTTTGTTATCTGTAAAATGGGCATTAAGAAAACCCAGCACAGCAGAAGGAGGAAGGGTGTGATCGAGTAAAGTGCAGGCTTATGGGAAGCTGTCCTTCAGCCGGGAACTCCGCCTCATCTTACTTTCCCCAAGAGACCCTGCCTGGCCCCAGAGCGTTCTCAGGCTGCTGGGAATTGATGTTAGAAAGTGGGGGGCGGGGGGGTGTTAGAGCTGAATGAGTACACCTTGGGGCAGGACACACCTTTGCCCCCTCATTTTAAAGATGAGAAAACTAGGGCCTGGGAGGGAAAGGACTTTGCCAAGACCGTTGGGGTAGAGCAGAGTGTTAAATGCAAACTTGCAGATTCCATGCCTGCTCTCCTGGTCCTGGCTGCTCTTGTCGTTGGCCCAGCTGCCTGGCGTGGAGATAGCTAGGGCCCACTGTAATCCTTGGCTTGCTTCCTTCTTCCAGGTGTTAACTGTCTTGCTTATGATGAAGCCATCATGGCTCAGCAGGACCGAATTCAGCAAGAGGTGAGGGGCTGTGGCCAGTGGCCCTGTTGTGGGGAAGCATAGCCTGGGCCTGAGGCCTATTGTTTATCTCTACTTTGGAAGCCTCCTCCTCTCCAAGCTGTGCTAGGTACTGGATGTCTTGGGGAGGGGCGGCGCGTGGGGGGGGTGTCACTGTGCCCCTGGGTGATTGCTCCAGCTCTCCGCCTTTAGGTGTTCTGGCTGTTAGGTGTGGGTCACTCCATCTGCGTGCCAGAGCGTGATGGGTTTCCTCCCTCCCTGCAGATTGCTGTGCAGAACCCCCTGGTCTCGGAGCGGCTGGAGCTTTCGGTCCTGTACAAGGAGTATGCTGAGGATGACAACATCTATCAACAGAAGATCAAGGTGGGAGCCTGGCTGAGGGGGCAGGAAGAGCCCTGGGGGTAGGGGCAGGAGTGTGCCTGCTTCAGACCCACTCCTTGCTGGCGGGGCCTCAGAGAGGGTAGCATGTTGGGGTAGCCCTCTGGTCGCTGGTTCTCAAGTGTGCAGACTCGGGCATCGAAAAGACCTTGATTCACGTCCTGACTCTGCCATACGGCAGCTGTATCCTGTGCAGGTCCTTCAGGGTCTCTAAGCTGTGGGGTCCTCTGCTGTGAAATCAGAGTAAAGAATGTATCTGCCCTGCGGGGGGAGGGAGGGACATGATGCCTGTGGGGCTGGTGCAGGCTGGGTAGGGGCTGAGCGGCTGGGAGAGGCTGGTCCTGTGCCTGCCTCCGGGATCTTTGTGAGGGGTAGGCGGCCCTGGGGCAGAGGGACCTGCGGACCTGTGCAAGGCCGGGCTCTCTCTCAGCCTGAGGTGAGACCCTTAACCGCTCACTCTCTTTGGGAGCGGGGACAGTGGGTATGTGTAAATAGTGTCCAGTGGGCACAGCCTGAGGGCTTAGTAAATGTTATCTCCCCGCCCCCCCCCAAGATCGGAGATGCTTAGAGCCTTCCACCTGAAAGGAGGTGCCTTTGGGGTTATCCATATTGGGGGCCAGGGAGGTAGGTGATGGAAGGTGGCCGGGTTAGGTGCTGAACAGGGCACCGCAGTTCGGCGTCAGCCGGCACCAGGGAGCGGAAGCCCGGGGGGCAGAAAGGAGTGTCCGTGCCTGTCGCTCCATTGTTTCTGGATCTGTTTTTCCACCGTAAGCCGGAAATAATGATTTTGACGTGAGTCTCCTGACTTCTGACAGTAGGCAGCTAGTTCAAAAGTAAGATGTTGTGTGATCCAACGGCACACCCGCGGGCCAGATCCGGTGGCCTGGTCTCTACTCTGAGCCCTTGCGCAGAGTGTGTGTGATTGACCCACGAGCACTGTAGAGAGCTGAAGGCCCTGGCTTTGGGGCCTGACAGACCTGGGTTCAAGTTCTCGCTTCACTTCTGGCTGTGATGTTCGGCAACACACTGAATTTCTTGGAGCCTCTGTTGTTCTTCCTGCTGAGTCATTGAGCAAATGTCCGAGTGTCCACTGTGTTGTGTCTGTGCGGGAAGTCTGCCTTAGTGCCCCCACAGCCCTACTCTGTGCTGGGCCTCAGCCCACCTCTGTCTGGATCCTAAGCCTGGACAGCAGAGCCCAAGCAGACTTGGGTGATCTGCTCCTCTGGGAGGATTTAGGCTAGTGAGCACTGGCTGTCAGCAAAGGGCCTGGCAGAGGGTAAGTGCTCAGAATGATGCTAGTAGCTTTTCCGGTAGCTACAACGATTTGGGCTCTTCGTGTGCATCGTGTGATGTGATGGCCATTTGTGAGCACATGGTGTGGGCCAGGCACCGTTCTAGGTACCGGAGGCCGAGTGAGGAGTGCAGCCGACACGCTCCTGCCCCCACAAAGCCCGGGTCCTAGTGGGAAGACGGAGACTCAGGCAGAGGTAGCTGGGGCGTAGATGTCAGAAGGCGGTAAGTGCTCTGGAGAGAAGTAAAGCAGGGAAAGGAGAGGGAGTGGGAGGGCGGGTGGAAGGCCTCGCCGAGAGGGTGGCGTTGGAGTGACAGACTGAAAGCAGCAGGGGAGCAGTCTGTGGGGGTGGGTGGAGCAGGGCAGGCTGAGGCCGGGGTGAGGTGGGGTGAGGTGCGCTGGGGGTTTGTGGCTGGAGCGGGGGAGCAGGAGGGCTGGGAGACGGGCACGTGGCCAGCGAGAGGAGTATTAGCAGGTTTCTCTGGTTCCTCTGGCTGCTGGAGCAGGGACCTGGGAGGAGGCCTGGAGGAGGGGGTGACTGGGACCGGAGTGCCAGAGGGTAGTGAGAAGCCGTGGAGAAGAGACTTGGTGGATTGAAGCCTTTGGATCTGCCTTGGATTGGCTGGGGCGGGGGGCGGAGGGTGGGCAGGGGGTGCGGGCGGTGGTGACAGGTTTTGGCTTGAACAGCTGAGGGGCCGCGCCTTGCAGTTGCCCCAGGGGTGGGCTGTGAGGAGAGGGGGCCTGTGGGGGTCAGGACGCGCCCTGTCGGGCTGGGCAGCTCAGACAGGACAAGCAGTGGAGACACTTGGATGGGAGTCAGTGGGAGTTGAGGGTGGAGATGGGGCAGGTGAAGAGGTACATTTGGGGCTGTTGGAATCCCAAGAGCAGCGGTGGTAAGGGAGTGAGTGCGGTTGACCCGCGGAAGCTGTCCCAGGCCTGAGCGGGGTGGTGCCCTTCCCATGGCAGGTGCCGTGGATGGGGGTGTGGTGTGCAGGTGGCACGTGGTGTCTTGAGGAAGGGTGCTGGGTGGTTTGGAGGCGGCCCTGACCCTCACAGGTTGAAAGGACGAGGAGGACACGGCGAGGCTGGGGCCTACAAGCTGTGTGAAGGACAGTGTGGACGAGGAGGGTGTGTGGGGGTGGGGGGGTCATGTGGTGGGAGGCATCCCCTCTCCTCATGGTGAATGCTGTGCGGAGCGGCCAGTCTGGGGAGGAGTGGGCTTGGCCCTTGGATTGAGGAAAGGCAGGCATGGCCTTGCCTAGAGTGAAAGCCCGCTTGGGTCGAGTTAGTGGAAGAGAAACGGAGACTGTGAGCACAGACGACGGCCAGAGCAGTTTCGCTATAAAGGAGAGAAATGGGGTGGTAGCTGGGAAGGAATTCATGTGAAGCAGAGGATTTTTTTTAAGCAAGAACTAGCCTTGTGTTTGTATGCTGATGAGTCTAAACCAGTAGGGAGAGAAAAATTGATGATGCAGGAGGGAGGGGGAGGCTTCCTGGAACAATGTCCTTGAGTCCAAGGGAGGGGACCGGCTCTGAGGCGGACCAGAGGGGGGCCCAGTGGAGCCTCAGCCCCTCCGGGGAGCAGGAGAGAAGGCTGCAGCGGGTGTGCTGGCCGGGGCTCAGGTTCTCCGTGAAAGTCCTCAGGAAGGAAGCGAGGTCACTGGGAAGGTGGGTAAGGGGGTTAAGGAGAATGCGGGAGGTCTGCTCGGCGCATGCGTGGGGGAGGTTGGCCAGACGGAGGAAATGGCACTGCGTGTGGGGAGGGAAGCAGAGCTGGGCCAGAGCAGGGGCCTGTGAGCGGGCGGGGCCGGGTGTAGGGGACCGGGGAGGCTGTGTCCCCGGCGGGGACTGCCCTGTGGAGCCCAGCCCTGCAGCCCCATCCTGACTCGTTTCCCTGGACTCACATGGTTTGAAAGACTGCTCTCTGGAAAAGCCGTGTCGGACCAGCACGGATCCGTTTGCCCATTTTTAGGAAGAAATAGCCCCGTGGGCCCAGCAGCCTGGCATGCCCCGGGGCTGGTGAGGACACCGGTGCCCCCAGCAGCCCGTGTGTGCCTAAGTCCCAGGGTCCTGAGGCTGCTGGGGCTCCGGCCAGTGGGTCACGAAGTGACTCCCATCCCCGGAGTCCGCGGCCAAGGATGGCAGGTGGCTGCTGGGAGCTCCGTTGTCCCCGCTGTGGTATGACCTCTGTTGGGGGGCGGGGGGGTTTCCCTGGCCCACCCTGGTTCTGGCCTGATGTTGACAGGCATGGGGGTGGTGCGGGTGGGGGCTGTCTCTTTGCAGGATCTCCACAAAAAGTACTCATACATCCGCAAGACCAGGCCCGACGGAAACTGCTTCTACCGAGCTTTCGGATTCTCGCACTTGGAGGCGCTGCTGGACGACAGCAAGGAATTGCAGCGGTGAGGCTGGTGGGCGCAGCGGGGGTTCCAGGAGCGCCACACGGGGCTTCCTCGCTCAGGGCTCCCTCCCGCTCTCAGGGACTAGGGGGTGCAGCCCCCGACTAAGGCCCGACGCCAGCCGGGCTCCTGCTCTGGTGTTCCGTTCTGAGCTGGGGATGCCCCCCTCCCGCCGCCGTGTTGGCCGGTTCCCCAGTTCTGGGCCCGCCTCCCCACTGCCCGGCCAGCCCATGCCCACCTCCCTTGCCCACCCACCCACAGGTTTAAGGCCGTGTCTGCCAAGAGCAAAGAGGACCTGGTGTCCCAGGGCTTCACCGAGTTCACAATCGAGGATTTCCACAACACGGTGAGCCTGGCTGCCCCTCCCCCCTGTCCCCCCCCCCCAGCCGGGGTGGAGGTGGGGTGGCCTGGTGGCGGCGGGGCTGACCCGTCTCCTCCTTCGCTGTACCCTCTGTGCCCTGTGGGTGGCAGTTCATGGACCTGATCGAGCAGGTGGAGAAGCAGACCTCCGTAGCCGACCTGCTGGCCTCCTTCAACGACCAGAGCACCTCGGACTACCTGGTGGTGTACCTGCGGCTGCTCACGTCGGGCTACCTACAGCGGGAGAGCAAGTTCTTCGAGCACTTCATCGAGGGGGGGCGGACGGTCAAGGAGTTCTGTCAGCAGGTGCTGCCCCCCTTTCTCTCTCGCCTCGGGGTGGGGGGAGCGCCGACCCCTGGGCCCTCACCCCCCCTCCCTGTGCCGCAGGAGGTGGAGCCCATGTGCAAGGAGAGCGACCACATCCACATCATCGCGCTGGCGCAGGCCCTGAGCGTGTCCATCCAGGTGGAGTACATGGACCGCGGCGAGGGCGGCACCACCAACCCGCACATCTTCCCCGAGGGCTCCGAGCCCAAGGTGTACCTGCTCTACCGGCCCGGACACTACGACATCCTCTACAAATAGGGCCGGCCCGCCTGCCGCTGCCCCGCCTGCCCTCCCCTCCGCCAGGCGCTACACATGTACAGAGGTTTTTTGTGGTTGTAAATGGTCATATTTCACCCCCCTCCCCGTCACGCAACCTTCCACGTTTTATTAAAGGGGATGCTGGTGGTGAGCCGCGTGTGTGCGTGTCCCTGCTCTGCCGCCTGCCCGGCTGCTGTGTGTCCGGCTGTCCCCCCCCACCCCCCGCCCTCCCCCAGGTGGGTTCCTCTTGGCCTTCCACCTGTCCACACCCGAGCCTCCCCACCAGGAGCAGTTTTGAGGGGGCTCGGCCTCTTGGGGACCCCCCTTGGTGAGCTGCTCCCTTCCCTTCAGGCACCCATCTCCCTTCCCTCCTTAGCTGGCCCAGGGGCTTCCACGAGAATCTTGGTGGTTCCTTGGGGGACTTGCCCAGGGACCTAGGGCTGCCCAGGCTGCAGGCCGCTCCCCCCTAGGCCCTGACTCCACCTTGCTGTCCTGGTCAGGGCCCCCAGACCTGAGCTGCCTGCCCTCCCATCAGGGCTCTGCATGGTCCAGTCCTGGGTGGAGAGGGCTGACATTGGGGGACCTGGCTCAGGGCAGGGGGAGGAGCTGGGGTGGCACCAACCTGGCTGGGGAGGGGCAGCCTTCAAGCCGGTGCTTGGTCCATGGTCCCCCAGGTCTAGGCAGGGCTTTGCCAGGCTGCCGTTCCTCCCCCAGCCCTCCCCCTGCCTGCTTTGCACCCCCTTTGCTCGGGCCACACTGTCTCTGCATTGCCTTCCTTTTTGCCTTTACCTCTTCCCCCTCCCCCAGCACATGTGGGGTCTTGGCCCCCAGGCTGTGAGCTCCTTGGGGGCAGGCCCTCAATAAATGTGACGTGCTGCTGCCCACCTCTGCCGTCTGGCCCATGCCTCCGCCCGCCCGGCCACCAAGTGCGCTCGCCGGCCCCTTGAAGCCAAAGGCACCCGTCCACGCCTCAGGGCTGCGCCTCCTTCCCCAGCCAGCACTCGGACTAGCTGCTGCAGCAAGGGTGGTCTTTATTAGGAGGCTCCTGGGGGGCTGAGGGAAAGAACTGGGGGCCCAGGCCCAGCTGCAGGCTTCGGGGACCTCTTAGAGCTGGGAGCGAGGTCCAGTGGGCCCAGGCGAGTCTGTGGGCAGAGCAGAACGGTCAGGGAGTGTGGGCCCTGGGCTTCCCCCAGCCGCCCAGGCTGCCCTCTTGGGTTTCCTGCGTGGGGGTGAGCGGGGGCGGGGAGGTGAGCCCGTGTGTTAGTGGGCGGGTTAGTGGGCAGCCACATGGCGGGCCAGGCCCTGCTTACCAGTCCTGGGCAGGGTGGGCGGCGGGTGCCGTCAGGCTGGAAGGCAGAGGACAGTGAGAGCCTGCCCTGGGGCGGGTGGGGGTGGGGGAGGGGCAGGGGCCGACCCAGCGCGGGCGCGGGGGGTGTGGTGGGGGGGGTGCTCACCCACTGGGAAGTAGTGGGGGAGTCGCTGCAGGTAGATGCTTTCATCCTTCTCCAGGAACACACAGATGATGAGCCGGTCCACCTGCGCCAGGGTCTGCTCAGCCTGGGCGGGGGGCCGCCCCCACGCTGGCTGTGTAGTCTTATCGCTGCCCCCCCCCCCCCCCCCCGCTGCAGGTTTTCACCTGCCTTGCTCTGGAGGGGCCCACAGACCCTCACAGAAGGGCTTCACGGTGTGCACCCCACCGCCCTGGGCTCAGGAGAGTAAACCGGTCCCGAGGGAAGGGCAGGGGGATGCATCGAGGGCTGGTCAGCGGAGCCGGGGTGCGGCGCCCCCTCCCCGCCCCGCCCCCGTCTGATCCCCTTGACTGGGCCCAGGACTCACCTTGTCCTTGTGTTGCTCCAGCCACTCGCGCAGCGCGGCCAACACCACCTCCGCCGCCGCCTCACTGGGGTAGCCTGGGGACCCGGCGGGGCCGGAGTGAGTCCGGGGCTCTGGCCCGCCCCCTCGCCGCCCTGGGACCCGCCCAACCCCACCCACCCGGCTCTGCCCCACCCCTTCCCCCCGCCCGCCCAGGCCCCTCCCTGCGTCTGGGCACACCCCCTTCCTAGCCCGGCCCCGCCCCCTTTTAGACGCCCCCTCCTCCGCGCCCCGCCCCCCCGCCCCCAACTCACCAAACACGCCGGTGGAGATGCAGGGGAATGCCTGTGGCGGGCGCGGGAGGTGAGAGGGAATTGGGGACAGGGTCACTCTCCGCCCGCCTCCCGCCCGCCGCCCCCACCCCCGCCTGGCGCCCGGCCCCCCCTCACCGCGGAGCGGAGCCGATGCTCCAGCAGCAGGTCGAGGCTGCTCAGGTAGCAGCTGCGGAGCTCGGCCGCCTGGCTGGCGCTGGGCTCTCCGTGGGCGATGGGTCCCACCGTGTGGATGACATCTACGGGAGGCGACGGCGTCAGACCAGCCGGGGTCCCCAAGAGGTCAGAGGCTTTCTCCCCCTGCTGGCCTGGGCCCTGGAGGGGACAGGAAACAGGCCCTCTCCCCAAGTTCTAAGAGTGCCCCACCCATGTGTGCCCTCGAGCTCAAATGCGCTCCTCCATAGAGACAGGCAGGTCCGCGCCGGGCCGCCTCCCCACATCTGTATGGACCCGGCCGAGACGTGGGGCGGAGGGGGTGAGCCAAGGCACTGCCCCCTCAGCTCGTCCCCTCCCCGGCTCCACGCATTCCCCTCCCGCCACCCGCGTCCCGGCGCGCGCGAGGAGGGGCCGGCTCCCGGCACTAAAGGTGAAGAAGGGACCCCTGAGGAGGCCTCCAGCAATTCTGTGGGGGCTGCTCCCCTAGCCCCGCAATTACACAAGGTGCCCTGTCTGCGCCCCACAGGAGTGGGGGCGGGGGGGCGGGACTCACACTTGGCCGGCAGCCGGTAGCCGCCGGTGATCTTGGCCTTGCCGGTGTCGCAGCTCTGCAGGGTCCGGCACTCGTCGGTGAGCAGGGGTCCGGCAGCGCGGTGGATGCAGCCGTCCACTGCAGGGCAGGAGGCAGTGAGCCGTGGGGTGAGCCGTGGGGCTCCCCGCCTCACGCCTGAGCCCGTTTTACAGAGGAGAAGGCGGAGCCCGAGCACAGACTACTCGCAGCCCCCTCGGCTGTGCCAGGGCTCACCCGGCGCCGCGCCTCCTCCCGCGGCCTCCAGCCGCTCGCAATGCCCGCCGCCCCCACTTGTTCCACATCTGGACAGGCCCAGGCGCCCGGGCAGGCCGCAGCGGGCCCCGGCGGGAAGCGGCGCGGGGCGGCCGGCAGGGGGCGCGCCCGGCCCGCCCTGCTCGTTCCCCGCCGGGCGGGGGCCTCCCGCTGCCGGGGTGGCTCCGTTAGGCGGGGTCCGCGGCGGCAGGAACCGCCACCCTAGCCTGGCCCAGGGGAAGGTCGCCCTCCCGGCTCTGGCCCGGAAGCACCGCGGGGGTCGCGACCAGTGGCCGCCTCCGCCCGAGGAGCCCGGGGGCGCCGACAGGCACCGCGCATCCCATCCCAAGGCGAGGCCGCTCGCGGCCGCGGCAAACTCTAGGACCCACTTTACAGATGAAGAAACTGGGGTCACCCCATTACAAGTGGCAGGTGCGCTCTGGGCCTGGAGCCTGGGTCTTCCAGCCCCTTCCGTGCGCCACGCGGGGAGGTGGACGGGGCCGCGGATCCGGGCCGCGCAGGTGGATCCGGGCGCGCGCCCCTGCTCGTTAGCGCGCTGCATCCGGCTTAATTGGGGCGGGCCTGGGCTTGTTTCTCTGAGGGCGGCTCCGGGGCCTCGGCAGCGACCCTGGGGACGCGGGCCCAGATAAACGCGCCCGAGACGCTCCTCCAGCCCCATCTCACCCAGGCGCCACAGCCCGAGCGGTCCCGGCGGGAAAGGCGGGGCTCGGCTCTCGTCCCCTGTGCCAGTGGGGACACCCCGTTGCCCTAGGAGTCCACGGCCTCATCTGGAAAATAGCCACAGTGACCCCTCCTCAGGGGAGGGGTTGGCACCGTGGCCAGGAGAACGTGACCCACTGCTGGCCGCTCCCTAGCTCCGATGGCACCCCGGGGCCCGTGCCAGGAGCTCCTTGGGCACCAGCGGCAGGAAAGAGCCCCCATTTCTCCATTCTGCAGACGCGCAAACAGAGGCCCTTCCTCCTCCATCACAGCCCCACCCCCAGTGTCTTGGCACAGGTCCAGGGACACCAGCTGGACCACCCCCCTCTTTCTTCTTTTTTCTTTTGTGCCCTGTGGGGCCCAATTAAACCTAATTTCGTGACTTCACTTGGAGCGGGCACCAGGCGATTTCCCAGAGCATCCCGGGGGTGGGATGGATGGGGTGGAGGAGTTGGGGGAACCCTGGGAGGGCCTCTGGGGTTGGGTCCCGCCCCCTCCTCTCCTGTGCAGGGAGGGGTAAGGGTGGGGGGGCCACGGGAGGGGGTGGAGAGTGGCACCCAAGGCAGGGCCCCCGAGCTACGGGTCCAGGTGGCGCTCAGTGGGTGTGCAGCCTGCACGACACAGTGTCCCCGAGCAGTGGGTCCGTTCTGGGTGAGGTGCCGGGTGACCACCCTGCGCCTCCTGCAACAGCGGGGGCTGGGGAGCTGGGCAGCCTGGGTTCTAGTCCCGGCTCTGCCAGTCACAGATGTGTGGCCTAGAGCATATCACTTAACCTCCCTGGGCCTCAACTGCCCCATCTGTAAACTGGGGTAATAGCAGACCTCCATCTCACAGGGCTTTTGGAAGGATTAAGTGAGTTCATTTCTGTAAGGTGCTTAAGCCAGTGCCCGGCATGGGTGAAGGTGACGTGCGTGTTGGCTCTTAGGACAGTGTGACAGCAGAAGAATGTGCTCCACGTGTGTATACCTGAGAGTGTGAGGGGAGGTGGGTGTCCGGGCGGGTGCTGGAGCGTCCGGGGCACACGGGGGTATGCACAGGAACGGGTCTGAGCCGGCGCTCCCCGGGGCCTCCCGGCCCTGCCCCGATGGCGTCAGCCTCTGGGCACCCGGCTGCCTGCCATCTCCTGGTGCCGTGCACCCCGCAGGCGACCTTGGCCTGCTGTGCACGCTGTGCGGAAGTGGAGCTCAGTGAGATCTGTGTTTCAGGGACTTAATGTTTCCTGCAGAGGTGTCCAGGCCGGCAGCCAGGCCCTTGGGACTGACCTGGGGGCATGAGGGGGAGGAGGGAATCCGAGCTTGCAGAAGCCTTGTGCCCCCCCCCCCCCCCCGCATCATCCAGGCCAGGGTGACTGCCCTGCAAGTGCCTAGGGGATCTGTGCCCAGCCCCAGGCAGAGATGAGGGACAGGCCCTGGGCCCCACCCCTGCCCCACCCTCTCCCCAACAAGCCGGAGCACAGACTCGCCCCTCCTGCCTGGCCCCCTCCCTGTCCACACCAGCCTGGTCGCTCTACCGTCTCCGAGGGCCAGAGGGGACCCACAGCCTGCTGTCCTTAGCCACACGCCCAGAGGGCCGCCCCTGGCCTGTCTCCCCGTGTGAACTGCAGCTTCCCGGGCTCTGCTTCCTCGGCCCTGTCCTGCCTCTCCCGTGGGGGGAAGCGGAACCCTAGAGCCCGCAGGACGCGGCTTCCTGGGGTCTCACCCAAGGGAGATGTCCCTCCTCCCCCCTTTCCACCTGACCTGGGGGCTGCCGGGTGGGAGGGTGGTGACCCCAATTCATACCAGTTCACCCTTGATCCCTTTCCCGGGACCTTTAGCCACATCCGAACAAACCTCAAGCCTCCAACTCAACCCTTGTTCCATCCCAAGTCAGCAGAAAACCTGGGGTCCCTCCCGTGGAGACGGACCCCGACCCACGTGTCAGGGGTGGCGCCTTCCTCAGATGACTCTCTGCCGGGTCCAGAACGCACCCTTCCCCACTAGCCTGCCCTAAGGGCCGCTCTGCCTCCTCCCTCAGTCCCGGCCTGCTCCCCCTTCAGGCTCCGGGCTCTGGCTCCTGAGTCCCAGCCCGCACAGACTTCTGGGTCACCTGCCGGGCGCTGAGCAGGTCGCATCTCCTTGTCGGTCCTCCCAGCCACCCTAGGAGGTGCTACTATTTTCCCTGCTTTATAGTAGACGACACTGAGGCACAGAGAAGATGAAAGACTTGCCCAGGGTCACACAGCTGGACTGTTCTACTTCTTCTAGGACCATAGAAGGCTTTCTCTTCGGGCCCCCCCAACCTCCCTCCCATCCTGGCTGGCTGGCTCCCCCCTTCTCCTCACGCAAACTCGGCCTGCTGTCTGCACACCCCTCTTCCCTGCAGCAGGGTTCCTGGCCCCCTCTCCATGTCAACACATCGCCCTCCCGACAGAGGGACTTTGGGGACTCTGGTTGCCCCGTGGTCTGGGGTCCCTCATCCCATGTGACTGTTCAGCCGCCCCCATGCTGCGAACCACTAGGCACCGCTGTCCAGCAAGGCTGCCTCGGAGACGGTCCGCCTGCCTCCCGGCCCTCTTCTGTCCCGGCCTGAGCTCGTCAGATGCTGCTCCTGCCTGGGGGCCCTGTGGGTCCCCCACCAGCTTCGCCCCTGCTCCCAGGCTCTTCCCCTAAATGAGCTCAGCCACAGCAGCCCTGCAGCCCTCCTGTGTCCCCCCCGCCCCGGCCCTGGTGTGGCCTCCACACCTGCAAGGGGCCTGGGGGGGCCTCAGCTCACACCCCACCCCTTCCTAGGAGGTTTGGGGGGGTCGGGAGGCCCCCGGGAGCAGCAGGGGCTGGAGCCAGGGCCTCCCAGAGCCCCCAGAGCCCGCAGAGGCCGACGGCAGGCAGGCTCCTGTGGGGGCCATTTGCCAAGGCGCTTAGGAGATGTTGGCCGCTATTAGGGTGCTGTAATATTCATGAAGGGAAGATTAGATATTTAAATTTATTCAGCAATAAATGCGTCTCAGTGGGGGAGCATTCCTCATGCTAAACAAACAAGCAAGCAGGGGCTAATTAATTATTTACAGGAACATGAGGATGCCTGTGGCCTGGGGAAGAGGGGGGCAGCTGTGTCCCTGCCAGGGGGCAAGAGACCCCGATGGGTCCTGGGCTGGCCCCCCCCTCCCCCATTCCTCTCCGCTGCCCTGTGGGTCTGGCCCGCTGTGTGTCCCCTTCTGGGATTTCTTTTCCCAGAAATCCCGCCTACAAGCCTGCTGGTGGCTTTGGGGCAGTCACTTCCTCTCCCTGTGCCTCTGTTTCCCCCTCTACAGGGTAATAGCACCTCTGCCCCATTCAGCGTGAGCATTCAGAGACTGCACCAAGGGGCCCTGCACTTTATCACACAGTCCCCCGTGTCACCCGTTTTCCATGATGAGACCAAGGCCCAGTCACCGACCCTGTAGGCAGAAGGCTGCTGTGCCCGTCAGGCTCTTGGGGGCCTCCTTCGCCCGAGGGACAGGGGTCACTGAGAAAGCCCTGGGCAGAGAGGGCTGGGGTGGCGGGGGCGAGCTTGAGGCCCAAGGGGGCTGGGGGAGGGGCGCCCCTCTTGAGCACAGGAAGGCACCTGGGTCTGGGCCCTACGGACGGACCCCTCCCCACCCAGACATCCCCCCCGCCCCCGCAGGTCCCAGGGCTGGGAGCCCAACCTGAGGAGAGGCCCCCCACTCCAGCCGCCTAGGTGCAGCCTGCAACTGCTGCCCGGGCCCCAGCCACCTGCACAGAGATCCCAAATGCCAGGGCTGAGAGGGGCCAGGCCCCCCTGGGTGGCTGGGGAAACTGAGTCCCCGAGAGGGTACCAGCGGGGTCAGGGGCAGATGCCTAAGCTGCTGGGATGCCTCCAAGCCCCAGACCCTGAGGACGACAAGCCCAGCCATAAAGCCTAGAGAAATGACCCACCCTGGGGGCCTAGTGTCCCCTCCTCCCTCTGCCCACCCTACGCTCTCCATCTCGGGTCCCCGGCCTCCTCCCAGGCCTCGGCTGAGCCTCGGGAGCCACAACCCCATGGGATGCCCATTGCCAGAACCATCTCCGGCCTCCGCCCACACCCTCACTCGCTGGATCAGCAAGCCCGTGCTAGCCCCAGCTCTTGTGAGCCTTGGCCTATTGGTGGGACAGAGCCCACCTTTGCCAGACCCCACCCTCGCGGTGCCAAGGTGGGTGGGCACCCCAGGGAGAAGATAGATGGACAGCAGCTCCACAATGTGACGTGAAATTCATTACGGGGTGAGATCAACTCCTTAAATGGGGATTTGAAAACATTAGGGCTTCATTATGTACACAATGGCAGCCCCTCATTCATCATGCAAAAATCACTCCCGTTATTAAAAATCTCCACGGCAGCTGCAGGAAGGGGCCTGGAGGCATCTTGCCGAGGGTGGGGTGCGGGCCCCAGGGATCTGGGGGGCCTGAGTCCCCCTGTCCCTCCTACCCAGGGAGGGCCTGCATAGGGCTAGGGGTGGGGAGCACGGTTCACTCCAGGGACCTGGTGCCTCAGTGTCGTCATCTGCAAAATGGAGCATTAATGGTATGCCCCCCGCGCTGTGGTGAGGGTACCCCGGATCCTGCAGGAGAGGCTCCACGAGGCCCCGCTCCACACCGTGAGCGCTCAGGAGAGCGGGTGGCTGCTCACACCACCATCGCCGTCACCATCTGGGCTAGGGCAGGGACGCTCGGGGCCTTTTCTAGGGGAGGACACGTCACTCCCTTGCTCCTACAACCTCCCACGGCTCCCACGAGTCCATGAAATAAAATCTTCCACCCCGAGCCAGGCTGGGGTTCCCTCTAGCCTCCCCCTAAGATGACTGGCCTCTGCGTCTCTCCCACCTGCCCAGCTGTGCAGGGAGGCAACCCGGGGCTCTACCTCACTGCAAGCCGTGCAGTGGGAGGAAATGCAGCTGGACAAGAGGGAAAGGGGGTGGGAGCGGGCGGGCCCTGTGTGCAGCTGGGAAGGAAGGCTCCCCTGAGGAGGTGGCACTGAACAGAGCCTTGAGCAACGATGAGAAAGAATGGTCTCCAGGAAGCTGGGGGAGGAGGGCTCAGGCAGAGGGCACGGGTGGGCCACAGGGAGAGTCCAGGGTGGGCTGGGGGTGAGGGGGAGTGGGAGGTGGGGGAAGGGGAAGGGGAGGGCTGCATCTGCGGGACTGGTGAAAGAAGCTAAAACTGCTCCATCACTGCAGTGGGAAGTTTGAGCAGGGGCGGCGTGGCCTGGGACAGCCTCTGGGTGTGTGTGTGTGGGGGGGCTTTGCTGCTCCTCATCAAATGCTCCTCCCCTGTCTGCTCAGCTCAGGCCGGAGCCTCCCCCCACAGCGCCCGCCCCTCCCCACCCCCCACACCCCACCCCCCCGGCACAGCACTTGGGGCCCGAGTCCAGCCCAGTCCAGGGAGGGTGCGGAGGCCACCCCGTCTGCCCACTGTGCCCGGCCGTGGCTGCCACCGTGGGCGGCCACTGGGTAGAAGTGGAGGCCCAGACGATGATGCTCGGATGCTCCCAGGCTCTGCTAATCCCCCAGGCCTGCCTGCCTCTGAGCAGAGGAGAGCCAGCGGGAGCGGGGAGAGAGCAAGGAGGAGGAAGAGAGAGCGAGGAGAAATGGAGAGTGGGCACTTGAGCGAGAGAAATGGGGAGCGGGCCTGAGATGCCCTGCGGCTAGGAGAGACAGAGATGGAGAGACAGAGGTAGAGACAGAGAGACACAGAGACAGACACAGTGACAGAGACAGAGAGGCAAAGACAGAGAGAGGCAGAGACAGAGACAGAAGCAGAGAGAGACAGAGGCAGAAAGAAAAAGTGAGAGGTAGAGGGAGAGAGAAGGAGAGAGGAAAGGGGGTGGGGCCACAGCCCTCGCCAGGGCCAAGGAGTTGTGTGTGGAGAGATGGTGGGCCCGGGGTCACGGGTTCTGCTCAAGCCGAGGGGCCGCCGTGCTGGGCCAGGGCTGGGGTGCGAACGCGCACACACAGGTGCCCGGGCTGGGGGAGCGGGGGCCCCTGGGCACATCTGGTCCACACACTAACCTCGGCCAGGAGGTGGACAGACAGACACCCCGTGCACGTCCCGTAGGAGGGGAGTCTGACGGGGAGGCAGTTGGTACTTAACCACACAAATGGGAGTCTGATTACCACGGGTGACAGGATGCCGGCCCATGAGGGACAGGGGCCGCTGTGTCCCCGCACCCAGGACAGTGGCAGGGTGTGGGGAGCCCTCAGTAAATGGAGCAGGAGGGAGGGGGTGGTGGTGGGAGGGCAGAGGAGCCTGAGGTCCAGAAGCAGCACGTGCAAAGGCCCTGTGCCGGGAGAGGGCTGTGGCCGAAGCTCGGGCCCCAGGGTGTAGGAGCCGTGCACCCAAAGTCAGGTGTGGGCACAGGGAAGAGGTGGGCAGGAAGGCGGGGCCGCTGGGGCCGCTGACCTCTCGTGGACAGTGAGTGCGGGGACGGCCCCGCCTGACCCCGGCCGGGCCACCCCTCCAGCCAGCCCTTGCGGGAGCCGGCCACGCAAGAGCAGAGATGGCGGCCGTGTGAGCAGAAGGCGGCCCTGAATTAATCTGTCACTAAAGCTTGGCCGTGGCAGGCGCAGTCATGATTTAGATGAATAATTGAAACGCTCCGATACATTTATTATCCCTTTAGTGCAAAAGTGGCAGAGAAAGACGAGGGGTAATTGAAAAAGAGTGCACAAATCTCCACGAGAAAGCCGGCTCCTTATCGCCGAGTAAACATTTCAGTCCTAATAAACAGGAGAGACACGCGTCAGGGCCCTGTCGATTCCCCGTCCTGATTTAGGGCCCGCCTCCCTTCTTACCATACAATAGGAGAGCGGTCTGGTTTTAAAAAAGAAAAGGTTTATGGAGCCAGTGAAAGTCTCCCCAGGAGGGAGGCGGGCGAGCAGGCGTGGCTCCCCGCGGTCTGGGGTCTGAGGGTCTAGTGGGGAGGCTGCCCCAGTCCATCCAGTCTCCCCAGCGCAGACACCGGGCCTCCGCCTGCTGGGCCTCTCCATCCCTTCGTACCTGTCGAACTCCTATTCATCCCTCAGGGCTTGGGTCAGATGCCCCCTCTGCTGGGAAGTCTCCTACCAAACTGGGTCTCTGTGAGGACAGAGCTGAGTCGAGTCCCCACCACCACCCACACTCCGAGAGAGCCCTGGGGAGGAATGAGGGTGAGGGGGGAGTCGGGGGGCTTCCCAGAGACTCACTGTGTTGCCAGAACCACCTACCTTGGCCTCAGGGCCTGGTGGGGACCCAGCCCCACAGTGAGTCTGGCCCAGGAGTCCTGGACTCTTCGGGTTAAGTCTGTTTGGCCCCAGTCGCCCCCAGGGCTCTCATTGAGGGCCAGGGTGCCCACAGACTCCCTTCCCTGCTCCTGAGAGGCTGCGGTCCTCCCCCAACTGTAACCACCACACACTCATCCAACAACTGGGCTCGCTTCCCCGAAGCCCTGCAGGCCAGGCCCCAGGCCTCCTTTCGAGGGCCTCCTTCTGAGCCATCACTGACCCCCCGCCCCGCCCCAGTGCAGGGCTGTTGGACCTGTGTGCCGGCTCTCTGGGCAGGACCTGGCATACAGAGGGTGCAACGACCGCCCCATAAACTGGCTTGGAAACCCCTAGAACCCGGTCCCAGAGGAGAGTGCATTCTCGTGTACTCTAGTGGGGAGATAAGCAATAAGAACAAACATAAAGTACAGGTCTGCTAACACGGGATCCGTGCTGTGGAAAAAGCCACAGAGCAGGGGAAGAGGGTCGGCTGGGGCCTGCAGCCCAACTCAGAGTGGCAGGGCAGGCCGCCCCTGACTGATGCTTGCAAGGATGGGGGGCGGGGCGCAGGTGGATGGGGGGTGAGGGTGTAGATGGGTGGGTGGGAGGTACATGGTTGGACGGAGAAGGAAGGTGGATGGGTAAAGGGGTAGATGGCTGGGTGGAGGGGTAGATAGAGGGGTGGGGGTAGATGGATGAATGGGGGGGTAGATGGAGAGGTGGGGGGCAGGTGGATGGGTGGAGGGGGGTTATGGGGCAGGTGGATGGGTGGTGATAGGAGGCTGGGGGAGTGGGTAGAGGCCTGAACCCCCATGAGGTTGGACCTCAGGTGACCCCATGGGAAGACAGGTGGGTCTGGGCAGAGCCAGGTGGGGACCTGGGCCACCGAGTCCCAGGCTGCTGCTGACTGTAGGCCCCACCCGGGCCGTCGGGGGCAGGGTTGAGGCTGGATGGGGCTGCGGGCAGCAGGGGCACACGAGGGTGGAGGACATCTCAGAGGTCTGGGACCATGTCCATTCCAGCCCTAGGCAGGCACCAGGCCCCCACAGCGCTAGCCTCGCCCCTACCACGGTCCCCTCCCTGCCACCTCCACCTTGTTCCAATCACATTAGCAGAGTGACAGCCGCAGTGAGCACTCTCGGTGGCTCCATAAATCTCGGCAGGCGTTAAAAGGCCGGACTCCAGGCCCACTTCCTCCTGGGTCCTGGCCCAGCCCATTCATCTCTGCGTCAGGCAGGCAGCGCTTGGGGCCTCTCCAGCCTCCTCTCCCCACTCAGCGCTGCCGGAAGGGGAGCTGGAGGACCCCCTCTCTACCTCCTCACTCAGTCTGGCCAGAGCAGGTGCCCTTTGAGCTCTCGGAGTGAGGTCGCCAGGCCATCTATGAGCCCCTCCCTGCCCTGCCTAAAACCTCAGTGGCCTCCGCTGCCCTCCCCAGCAAGTCCTTCTCGGAACACATCAGGCCATCCCTGCCTTTTTGTAGTTCATTCATTCATTCAACAACCCTTTAACTGAGCACCTAGCGTAGGCGCCAGACCCAGCTCTAGTTGCTGGAGATCCAGCAGCGCCCCCTCTGGAGCTTTGTTCTCAGCGGGGAGACGGACGATCGGCAGTGACCGTGACAGTGAGGTACAGGGCCCGTGGGGCCTGGGTGGGCAATGCAGGCTGCGGCGGCAGGACGCAGCTGCAGCTTCAAAGAGGGGTTGGGGGGGCCTCCCTGAGAAGGCGGCGAGCACGGAAACCTGGCCAGAGGTGAAGGGGGCAGCCACGGCCCCAGCTGGGAAGAGGGTTCCAGGCCGAGGGAGCAGCCTGTGCACAGGCCTGGGGCGGAGCAGCAGGGAAGCTGGCACCCAGTGACGGGGGGCTGGGCAGTGGCGGGGAGTCGGGCAGGTGCCTGGGGCCCTAAGAACTTGGCCTTGGCGGGGCGCCTGGGTGGCTCAGTCGTTAAGCGTCTGCCTTCAGCTCAGGTCATGGTCCCAGGGTCCTGGGATCGAGCCCCGCATCGGGCTCCCTGCTCAGTGGGAAGCCTGCTTCTCCCTCTCCCACTCCCCCTGCTTGTGTTCCCTCTCTTGCTGTGTCTCTCTGTCAAATAAATAAAATCTTTAAAAAAAAAAAAAAAGAACCTGGCCTTGGCTCAGAGTGAGGGGAGAGCCCTGGCAGAGTTTTGAGCAGAAGAGGGGTGATGACCTGACTTAGGATTTAAAAGGCCCACACCTTTTTGTGGTCTTTTGTCTCCCAGAACTAAATGGCTGGAAGTCCAGCTCCCCACGGGCTCTGGGAGGCTCCTGCATCATCTCCTGCCTCCTCTCCCCCCTGGCGGGGCTGTGACCGCTCCAATCTTCTGAGTCTCCCCAAATGCCCCATGTTCTCCCTCACTTCAGGCCTTCGCCTGTGCTGTTCCCTTTGGCCAGGACACCCTTCCCGTCGCTCTTTGCTGGCTGTCTTCTAGCCTTCCCTCAGGTCCCAGTGTAGGGGCCACCTCCTTCCAGGAGCCCTGCTCCCCCATTGCACAGAGCACCCTGGGAGGTCTCATCTGGACTGTGAGCTCGGGGAAGGCAGGGACCAGGCCCCTCTGGTCCGGCACCCAGTCAGGGCCCGGCACACAGTGGGTGCTCAGTCCCTGGGTGATGAATGAACAGACGAAGGAGAGGGGTGTCTGAAGGCAGAGCACGGCAGGTGGCAGATCAGCGACAGCCCCCTGAATCCTCCAAAAGGGATAGGCTTCAGAAGAAGGTCCTAGCCGGGGCCCCAGCCCCAGTGAAGCCCCGCATTCCGTGAGGCCTCCAAGCTGTGACCTCCATGGGGACAGTGGAGGAGAAGCGGGGGAGGGAGGGAGGGAGGGAAGGAAAGTATCTCTAGCCACAAACAACCCCCCCCACCCCCACACACGCACCCTGCATCCTGGTTGGTCACCGACAGCTCTTAGCACTGCTCTTATTTATTCCTGACCTTAATGCCCCTTTTATTTTTCCCCCTTTTAAAACCTGGCCTGGGCCCTGCCACTGCTGCCGTAAACACGCCCCCGGGATTTATCCGACGGCGCATTAACCTCTGCCCCCCAGCTCACCAATCATGCGGCTGCCTGTGCAGACAGCGGGCAGCCCAGCCAGCGCAGGCCCGGGGGGGCCGGGGGCCGGGGGCGAGGGGCTGGTGTGGCCCGCCTGGGCAGGGCTGGCCAGGGAAGGTGGGCCCTGGGGGGCCCAGGGACTGCCCCCGCCTTGGCACCTGCCAAGCGTGTAGGCCGTGTCCCTGCAGGCTGGGCCCACCCTGGCCTCCCACTTCTTGCCCACCTGGCGCGGCTGGAGCCCCTGCTTGCTGGTGGGTGGCAATAGTGAACACACACGCCTTCTGGGGGACCTCACAGCCGGCAGAGCGCTCCCTGACTTTGCGAGGCCTTCTCCTGGCTGTGGGGCTGCCCTCGAGGTCGTAGAGATCTCTTGCCCTCCCAGGTGGGAAAACTGAAGCCCAAGGGCTGGGCTTTCCCTACCACACCTGCAGCCCCCAGTCCTAGGCCCAGGCTCTTTAACCCTCAGGTGTCCTGCTGCGTGCCCCTCCCAGCCCCCCAGTTACAGACAGGAGGCCTCTCTTCACATGGTGGGGACCGGCCGCGTCACCCAGCAGCGAGGGCACCAGGTCTGCTATCCAGGACTCCGGCTTTGTCCCCACTGATGGCAGGCCAGGCCAGGCCGAGGCGGTGGGTGTCAGAAAAGGTCAGAGATGGAGAAATGGGGGCGGGCGCACAGTGGGGGTGACGGGGAGGGCTGCGGGGGGGGGGCGCAGGGCTGGGCACAGTGGGCAAGGAGGCCCAGAGGAGAGAAGCAGCCGTGGAAGGAGAGACTTCAGGGACCCACCCCCAAGCCCGCGTCCGCCCCACCCCCAGCCATGGAAGGGTCCACTTACCACCACCGCCTCCGAGCAGGGAGCTGTTGGCTGCAGGAGAGAAAGAGAAAATCAGTCAGCTGGGGAGTGGCTGGTGGGCCCGCAGCTTGTGGGAGGGGTGGGGGGCTGGCGGCTGGGCCTGAGCGGCGGGCCCGGGGCCCCCCTCCACAGGGCTTCAGACTCTGGGCACAGGACCTTCCCTGAGGCAGGGGCAGAGAAGGGGGGGTGGGGGAGGCCGGGACTTCCTCTCCTGCTGGGCCTGGGGTTGGCAGGGTGGCGGGGCCCAGCCGCTCACCCTGGAAACAGCCCCGTGCGGGGTCTGGAGCAACGGCAGACCTGTGGCCACGTGTATCCTTTCATTCATTCATTCATTCATTCATTCATTCTGATGACCCAGCGTCTCCCGAGGCCCATCTGTGCCAGGCCTGGTCCCTGCCCTTGGAACTCACGGGACACAACTGGAAGCCACTAGAAATCAAACTGTCTGTGCAACTGTGCTGAGTACTGCCCAGGGAACGAGTGTGTGTGTGGGGGGGGGAGGGGTGCGGGGTAAGAACATGAGCTCGTGAACCAGGGCTGGGGGCACCCAACAGACGGCAGGGACCCCATCCCGGCGCAGCACCGTGAGGGCACAGAGCACTGAGACTGGAACCGAAGCTGGTTCAACGGACAGGCTGACTTGAGCCGGCTTGCTCTGTGCCTCCGTTTCCCCGGGGAGAAGAGACCATCTCCCAGGGTTGGTGTGGCGGCCAGGGCAGAGAGAGCTATGCTCAGCTCCAGCCCCCTCCCCAGACTGGAGCTGGGCAGCCGGGGCTGACCTGTCCATCTCGCTCTGCCTGGCCCGCAGCCCCCTCCTGCTTCCCCAGAGGGCTGCTGCGAGGGCAAAGTGAAGCTGGCAGCCTCTCGGGCCGCATGTCAGGGCCGCACAGGTGAGTGCGCCCCACCAGCCGGTGCTCCGGCCACGCGGCTGTGTTGACTGCTGGTGCTAATCGGGGAAGTGATGGGCGAGCCGGGGGGTGCTGCCCAGGTGGGGAGACCAGCGGGCTTCAGCTCCTCTGGCCCCAGGAGTCCTGGCTCCCAGGCGGGGCCTGCTCCTCCCCCAGTGCTCCCGCACCCCACTACCTCCTGGGGTCCTGGAGCGGGGGAGACACGGAGCAGGACCCGGACCAGGAGTGGGGGCCCCTCCCGGGCTGCCGTGCAGACGCTGTGGACCCTGCTAAGTGGTGTCGGGCGGCTCCGAGTGGCTGGTCTCCCAGAGCTGACAGCTCTTCGCTTGGGGAATAATTAATTCCACAGCCCGAAAACCCAGGGCTGCAAGTTGCCACGTTACTTGTGAGATTAATACAAGCAGCTAATTAAGATGGAGAGGCGAGGAGCGGCTGGGCGCTCCCAGAGCAGGGCTAGGGGGCTGTGGGGAAGGTGGGAGGAAGGCCAGCTGAGCAGGCGGGGAGGCAGCCAGGAGCTGGAGCCCCAGCTCGAGAAGGACCAGGCAGGCACAGCCAGGCAGCTGTGGGCAGGCCCGCCGAGGGGCTAGGCTCCCAAAGGGCTCTGGAGGAAGCTGCTGCCCCAGGAAAACATGCTCCCAGTGAGCGGGTGAGGACTATCTGCCAGGCGGACCGAGCACTTTGCACAAATGATCCCGCTTACAAGCGTAACAAAGCCCCATGGGAGTGCTATGGCTCCCATTTTATAGACAAGGAGCCCGAGGCTGGGGGTCGAGTTGCATAGTGCTGGTCTCGCTCTGTAGTCAAGCCACAAGGCAGGCCGACCTCAAGGCAGCACCGGGAGGCTCTCCCCCTGGCCATGGCTGGGGCCTGACTCTTCCACACAGTAAGCCCTTCAGTCGCGGTCTGGACCCCCCACCCCCACCCCCACCCCAAGGGTCGGGCTGCAGAGAGGCGGGGCTGGACCTGTGGACAGCCCTGCCCTGGAGCCAGCAGGGGAGGCCTGGGCATCTTGGGTTGGCCCAGAGCAGTCCTGGCAGCTGTCGGAAGCTGCCCTCCATGGCCCTATCCCCACCTCCCCCCGTCACCTCTCTCTTAATTAACACTGGCCACAAACGAGCTGGCTCCCGCTCACAGAGGGCTCTGTGCCAAATGTGTTGGCAGTGAGCCTCGAAGGGGCGGGAGGGGAAGGGGCGCTGACCTGCCATTCTGCAGGCCCCTGTTGGAAGGGACCAACCCCCACCTGCCTGGCATCCCTTGAACCCCACCGTGTGCCGGTCTGCCCAGGTCGGGGACTGGGGTGAGCTGCCCTGATGTCCACCAGTCCAGGAACACCGGAGGGCTGAGGGGGTGGGTGGGCTGGGGGCAGGAAGGATTTCACCGGGCTGAGCCAGCAGAAGGGTGGGCCCGGTGGCCAGGTGGTGTCACCTGCCCCACGTGGGAACAGGCAAGCAGGGCTTGCCCTGGGGCTCAGTCTTGGGCTACCCAGAGGACCTGGTCACCAGCTTGTTCCCAAGCTCAGCAGGTATCCTAGGAGGCTGGTCTGCGTGTCCCCTTCCTCCAGCCCACTAGGTTGACAGTCTCACGGGTGGGGGCTCAGGGGAAGGGCGGCAACCCTGAGGTCTGCACCCAATTCCGCCTTCCTCTTTCTCCCGAGTCCCTGGCTGGCCCTCTCCCCGAGGGGCCTGAACGCCTGGCCTCCACATGGAGCCCCCCCTAAAGCTGCCCAAGGCACTCGCAGCTGGGCCAGGCTGCTGGAGGGAATGGCCTGGAGGCTTGGGGAGAAAGGGAAGCAGAAAGGGGGGCGGCCCAGCCTCCCATCCGAAGCATGGGGGGGTCCAGGCCTGCCTGCTCCCCAGGCCAGGGCCGGCCCTTACTCGACCGGGACACTGGCCTCGAGTCTCCAGCTCCTCCCCCTTCTGCTGTCCCCACCATGCTCCCTTCAGTTTGGTTTAAGCTCTAAATCACAACTGGTCATGAGCCCATTTTTCAGATGGGAATACAGGCTCACAGAGGGCTGGGGGAGGGAGGGGAGGCATCTGACCCAGGATGGCTGGTTGTCAGCGTGCCTTCTCCTTCTGCTTCTTTTTAAATATTTTATTTTTTTAAGTAATCTCTACACCCAACGTGGGGCTGAACTCACAACCCAGGATCAGGAGTTGCAGGCTCCACGGACGGAGCCAGCCAGGCGCCCCATCATCGTCCTTCTTAACCCCTACACTCTCTCTCTCTGTGTTCCCAATGCCTCCTTGTTGAGTGAGACACGGTGAGTAGCCTCGTGCTGTGAAGACAAGCGCTGGGCTTCCAGCTGAAGCCAGGGGTCGTGACCTGGCCCCACCCCTGGGACCCCAACATGGCCCAGCAAAGCAGGGGTCTCTGCACTCCTGAGCGGCTGAGTGAGCTGAGCTCAGGCCTCGCCCTGGGACTTGGGGAAGGGGCATGAGGCCTGCTCTGGCTTTGGTGAGGGTGGGGGGTGTGTGTGTGTGGAGGTTCCTGGGCCACAGCATGAACCCTGGGGGCTGTGGGTGCCTTTGCCCAATGCTGCCATCCCGTCTGCTTGCTGGTCCCCACGGCAGGGTGAGGTGGTCCAGCCCTGCCCTATCCCCCACTCATGGACATGCCCGCACCATGCTCCACTGGGCATGATTAACTGGCTCCAAGCCTCAGTGCTGGGCCTGTGACCTTGGGATGGAAATGAGGTCGACACCCCTTGATGCCAGTCACTGCCAAATCCTCTGTCCCCTGACAGTGGCCCACTAGGCCAGGGGCTGAGGGTCCCAGGGCCATCACCCCCTTCCTCCATATATTCTGCTTGCCCTTCCCTGCCCCCCCCACTACCCCTCATGCAGGGCACCTGTCCAGACCCCCATTCCACCCTCTGCCCGCTTCACACCTTCTCAGGCCCAGGGCACCACCCCCGGGGGACCCCAGCCCCTTCCCCTGCCCCCCAGTGGTTGTGCCCTGGGGGCAGGGTGGAGTTGCTCCCCAATTTGGGCCCCAGCATCCGGCCCATGTCAGGGGCTGGCGTGTGGTCACTGCTCAGGGAAAGGGAGAAGGCCAGACCCTGAGGGCTTGGCCACTGTCATTATGGGTCAGAGGAGGCCCCAGGTGAAGGCAGACGGACCTGGCTGGCCCCTCCCTTCGCTTTCTACGCGAAGCATTTTAATTGGGTGCCAACCATTTGCCACGTGCCACCAAGTATATAGAGATGGACAAGATACAGTCCCTGGACCTCAGGAGCTCCCAGGCCTAAATGGGGTAGGAGAGGGAGGTACAAGATCTGGTGAGGCCTGGAGGCTGGGAGGGCTTCCCGGAGGAGGTGGCATTTGAGCTGAGGCTGGAGGAAGGCAGTTGCCTGGCTTCAGAGAAAAGGAGAGGCATGCAGGGAGGGGCACAGCAGGGGCACTGTGGAAGGGCCTAAGGAGTCTGAGCATTTCCTGGGGCAGGATGAGGAGCTGCAGGGGCTGGGGAAGGATGCTCTGCAGCCTGGAGGGCGGGGCCCGCACGGGACTGAGCCAGGGCGGTAAAGCTGGATGCTGGGGCCAGGGGGGGGGGGGGGGGGGGTGAGGGGTGGCAGAGGTCCGAGTGGAGGCTCTGGGGCACACAGACACCTCTTGTTCTTCCGGCCAACCCCGCTACCCACTCCTCCTGCCCCTGCCAGGCAGCACCTCGTTAAAAGAACGGCCCCCACTCTGAGGGCCGGGCAGTGCATAGTGGGCCTGTGCCAGGGCCCATAATATTTTTAGTGACCCACGACAATGTAATTTCTTTTAAAATCAGAAGAGGGGGAGCACCTGGGTGGCTCAGTCGGTCGAATGCCCAACTCTTGGGCTCAGCTCAGGTCAGGATCTCAGGGTCATGGGATCAAGTCCTGCCTCCGCTGACGGGTGTGTTTGTTCGAGATTCTCCCCCTTCCGCCCCTCGCGCGAGCGCACGCTCTCTCTCTCTCTCAAATAAATAGATAAATCTTTAAAATAAAATTAAAGGGGTACCTGGGTGGCTCAGTCATTAAGCGTCTGCCTTCAGCTCAGGTCATGATCCCGGGGTCCTGGGATTGAGTCCCGCATAGGCTCCCTGCTCAGCGGGAAGCCTGCTTCTCCCTCTCCCACTCCCCCTACTTGGGTTCCCTCTCCTGCTGTGTCTCTCTCTGTCAAATAAATAAATAAAATCTTGGGGCGCCTGGGTGGCTCAGTCGCTAAGCGTCTGCCTTCGGCTCAGGTCATGATCCCGGGGTCCTGGGATCGAGCCCCGCATCGGGCTCCCTGCTCCGCGGGAAGCCTGCTTCTCCCTCTCCCACTCCCCCTGCTTATGTTCCCTCTCTCGCTGTGTCTCTCTCTGTCAAATAAATAAATAAAATCTTTAAAATAAATAAATAAATAAATAAATAAAATCTTAATAAATAAATAAAATTAAAAATAAAATCAGAAGAGTAAATGAACTTTGAGTTTGAAATTATTTTTAGCATATAACGTTAATACATTTTGTCTTTACGCCAACAAACTCATAAAATCAGCTTCTAACATACATTTTTTTTATGTTTGTTATTAATTGTTTTATGTATTTAAGTGATCCTCTGTCTAATATATTTTGCTAGAGAAAGGGCCCACAGTGGCAGAAGCGCCTGGGCCTAGGCTGGGTAAGCTCCAACTCCCACTGACTTCTTTAACCCTTACCCTGTGTGGAAGGCATGTTACCAACCCATTTTACAGATGAGAGAACTGAGCCATAGAGAACAATATTCTCACAATGCAAATTTGAGCATCTCCCGTTTTACCCCTGGTTTCCTGAGGAAACCCTCCCAAAGCTCCCCTGTGCTCTCAGGATAAAGAACTGGCCCCTAGCATGGGCACCCCCTGCTCCCCCCTCCCCTTCCCCTCATCTTCCCTTGGGCTAGTCCTCAAACTGGCCCCCCTCCCCTTCCCCTCATCTTCCCCTGGGCCAGTCCTCAAACTGGCCCCCCTCCCCTTCCCCTCATCTTCCCCTGGGCCAGTCCTCAAACTGGCTCCATTTCCTCCAGCCCCAGGGCCTTTGCATGGGCTGCTGCCGCTGCCTGGGGGAGACCTCAACATGCCCCACCCGGAGAGCCAGCCTTGAGGGGCAACCCCAGCTCCCCGTGGGCTCCCCTGGGCCACAAATCACTGCCTCCAGCCTCCTTACCTCCCAGGTCAGTGCTTGCAACTTGGCCTCCCCAGTACTGTGTGTCATTCATACTTGTCCCCAGCTCCCAGCACGGAGCTCGGTGCACAGCCGGTCACCACCACCAATTTACCGACTGAAGCACCGGGTTAGGGGCTATGCCCAGAGTCGCTCAGCGAGGCCACCCCCGGGTCTGCCCAGCTCTGCAGCCATCAGGATTTGCAGAAGAGCCCACCCGAGGGGCCCTCCGGAGGCAGGACGTGGGGTGGGGGGTGTGCAGGGGACAGGGCTGGTGCAAGGACAGTGGCAGGAGGCCACGGAGGAGCTGCTCGGGCTCATCCCCGACACATCCTCCAGGCCAGGGTGTGGGAGGCAACGGGGTGTTGTGCGGGGGCTGGGCTGCCAGAGAGGAGACCCAGTGACCTGAGGAAAGCACTGAGCAGGTTACTGGGCCGGGGAGAGGCTGGGTGAGCGGGCGCAGCGGTGACTTTGAGCCGGTCACAGCCCCTCGGTGTGCGGAGGCTGCCGCCGCTGCCGCTCCAAACACCCGTCCTGGCTTCCAGTGCCTGAGAGGCCGCCGGCCAGCCTCGGAGAGGTGGGGGCTGCCCCCCAACCCCCCGGCCCCTCGGCCTGGCCCACTCCCCTCCCACCCTTCCTCAGACCTCCGATCATTTGACAAATACACATCCAGCCCCTACTACGTGCCAGGCGCGGGGACACAGCTGGGCAAGGCGCTGCGGGCACAGGGCTCATTATCCAGGAGGCAGACGGTCAAGAAACAACAGAACAAGAATGAACTGGAACAGGGATTACCATTTGTGTCAGAGGTTGATGGGAGGAGAGACGGCTGGCCGGCGAGTGGGGGTGGGGTGGGGTGATCTGGAAGGAGTCAAGGATCTGCTGAACATAAGGAGCCAGCTGTGAGGGGTATCCTCCCCCCCAGGTGGGGGGACGGCCTGTGCAAAGGTCCTGAGGCAGAATGAGGAGGCCACTGTAGCTGAAGCAGAGTGAGTGGCGGGGAGAGAAGTCGGAGAGAAGATCAGAGGCGATGGGGGCAAGAGCAGCTCAGGGTGGACACGATGGGGACCCGCTGGCTACTGCATTGTGCAGGTGGTCCCCACCCCCAGGCCTGGAGCATCCCCCAATGCCTGTGCATGTCCCATCACTACCGTTCCATTGCAGCCTCCCGTGCCTGGCCAAGCCCCCACAGCCCCCCAGCACCCCAAAGTCTGGCACGGCGCCTGGTGCCTCCAAGGTGACGGCTGACCGCCGGACCACTGACTGGCCAATAGCCCCGGCCCTGCCCAGAGGTTCAGGGGAGTAGGCTTTGTTCTCGGGACCCCAGTGCCGTCACCCGCCCCCACTTCCTGCAGGCCTGCGGTGGGTATCCGTGTTACTTGAGGGTGAGTTGTTTAAAACACGTTTTAGATTAGAAATGTCCCACAGATGGAATAAAACGTGACATGTGCTGAATTTTTGAAGATAAAACAAGAGACTTCAAAGGCATCTCAAGCTGTGAAAGCAGTTGCCGTGTTTGACAGACTCTGTCCCCCAGGCCAAGGTCACTGTCCTCTGAGGTGGGGCTGCCTCCTCGGGGTGGGGGATGTGAGGCTTACTGGATATTCCCCAGGCTGGGGGGCAGGGGCCTTATGGGGGGCCAGGGGGCTCACATTTATCAGCACCCACTGCAGGCTTTCACACAGGACCTCTGCTGATCGTCCTAACATGTGTACATATGGACACACACCCCTTCCCGCCCTATTGACAGATGGGGAAACTGAGGCACAGAGAGGCAAAGTGAGGCCACTGCCCTTAGCAGGAGGAGCCACCGTCCTTGTGCTTTGCAAGCTCTGGTCCTGAAACCCCCAGCTGTGCTCTTGGGCCTCGGGCTCCTCATCCGTGGGTTGGAGAGGTCAGCTAACCGAGGCCCTTGTCGGGCATAGATGATATAGTTTAAAATGGCTATAAAACTGGGCACCTGGCTGGCTCAGTCGAAGAGCATGAGATTCTTGATCTCGGGGTTGTAAATTCGAGCCCCACATTGGGTGAAGACATTACTTAAAAATAAAATCTTTAAAAAAAAAAAAAGCCTGTAAAATCGTTATGTCCTCAGGGCTTCACAGTGGCAGCGGGTATGGGGGCTGGGGTCCCTGGTCAGCCAGGGAGAAGGGGGTCAGCCTGCCGATGGGCTGGATTAATAATCTCAACAGCAGCTTCTTCCTATCAAGATTTGCTCACCAGCTTCCGAGGGAGAGCCATAGGGATCTTGCAGACTGTGCGGCTCCCTTTTACAGATGGGGAGGGTAAGTCTGTGACCCAAGGCCACACAGGTTAGGGTGGTAGAGAGAGGGTTTGAATCCTCTTGACCTGCCTGGAGCCTGGGCCACTAAGCACCCCACTCAGCCAAATCTGGCTTGTCTGCCTTCAGGACTGAGCCCTCACTCCATAATCTCTGAGAGGAACGCTGTGATTCCCTAAATCTGCTGGGAGCCATACCCAGCCGGGGTCCCCCTTCCAGGGTCTCCCTTTCCCACTGGCCCTATGTCAGGCTCCCTTTGCTATGGAAGGGCCTTCCCCAGTCCTGCCCCACACCTCTTGGCTCCCAGCTGTGGTCCCACCAGCCCGGTCTACCCCAGGTGGTCCTCCCCCATGCCTCTGCCTACAAAAGCCACCCAGTCGGTCATTTAAGCTCAAAGCAGGTGCCCTGGCTGTGGGAGAGTCCCCTCCTGTCTGGGTTTCTTGGGCTCTGCCCCTGGAGACCCAACCTCCCAGCCATCCGCCCCCAAGCTGAATCCCAAACCCTTGGAGCCCCACTGTCCCTTAACACCCACTCTCCAAGCCCAGTCCCCAGGCGACTTCCACTTATTGGTATTTGTGTTATATAAGAAATTCATGTTGATTGCCCCAAATTGGATAATAAACATAAACAAAAAGCAAAAGAAAGTGAGTCACCCATTATTAGCTCATGACGCAGAATCGGCAATAGCCCCTGTCCATATTCTCCTGCAGGACCTCTTTAAAGAAAAACAAAAAATAGTTAATAACGCATTTAAGGAGCAAATTCTCTGGGCCAGGCACTGGGCCAAGTGTTTCCAGTGGATTCTTCATCTCCCCCACCGCCCTCCCCCCCGCCCTGGAGCCTAGCGAGAGGGTACTATTATTTTTCCCACTTTACAGATGAGGAAAGAGAGTCAGGGGAAGGTGGCGTGACTTGCCCAAGGTCACACAGCCGGGAGCTGGGGGAGCTGGGGTTTGAATCAGTCTGATTTCCAAGGAAGGGCTGCCGAAGGCTGCAGAGCTGGGCGGGGGGACCCCCGCCGCCAGGGCCTCCCCTCCCCCAGGAGCCAGGGGCCCGGCGCTCACAGCCACGTCATTAGCATAACCATGAGCATCCCTGAAACCCAATTACCAGGAGATGGCTTGGGCCCCAGCCAGCCGGGTGCAGTCTCCGTCTCTGCAGGAATGAGGGGCTGGGGCCGAGGGAGCCCTGGCCGGTGCGAGAGTGGATGGCAGGGGAAAATGCCCCGGGTGCGGCAGGAGCAGAAGGCCCTTCCTCCACTGCTGGGATGGGTGCGAGGAGGTCCCCAGGGCAGCTGGGACCCCTCTGCTCAGCCCTAGCGGAACGGGCCTCAGGGTCCTAGGTTCCTCCACCCACAGCTTGCTGGGTGAGCCCAGGCAGCCCCTTGCCCTCTCTGAGCGTCAGTTTTCTTCCTGAAAGGAGAAAACCCAGGTGGATTTGAGCGGAGCACAAACCACGGGCTTGGAGAAGAAAAGAGTGTTGGTTCTGAGCAGCCAGGCCGACTGGGGCTAACTTCTCCGCGAGGCCCAGCCACCGTCTTCTCCCTCTTGGGCAGCTTCTCTGCTGCCCCTCACCCTCCAGGCCGTCCTCCCCAGCATCTCATCCTTTCCTGGGCTTTTTAAAAGATTTATTTATTTATTTTAGGGAGGGAGAGAGAGAGAGAGAGAGAGCGCGGGAGGGGAGGGGCAGGTGGAGACAGAGAATCTTAAGACTCTGAACTCAAGAGGGGCTGCCTGGGTGGCTCAGATGGTTAAGCCTCTGCCTTCAGCTCAGGTCCTGATCCCAGGGTCCTGGGATTGAGCCCTGCATCGGGCTCCCTGCTTGGCGGGGAGCCTGTTTCTCCCTCTCCCTCTGCCTGCTGTTCCCCCTGCTTATGCTCTCTCTCTCCCTCTCTATCAAATAAATAAATCAAATCTTAAAAAAAAAAAAAAAGACTCTGAACTTGATCTCACCCCCTTGAAATCATGACCTGAGATGAAACCAAGAGTCTGACGTGATGCTTAACCGACTGAGCCACCCCGGCGCCCTTTTTCTACTGACTTCATATGCACGGAAGCTATGCAGGTAAATGCACGGGCGCCCCCCATGCGCACCCAGCCCCCCCACCCCCCAGCCCGACACACACGAGGTCACAGAAGACTGCAAGCCCTCCCCCCACCTACAGAGGAACTCGCCACCTTGAATTTGGCATGTATTTTCTTTAGAGTTTTACTTTGTATGCCCCTCAGCAAGATTTGACCTTGGTCTGTTAGTTTTATATAAAAAGGGGAGCTTCTGGGATTGGCTGCTCCCGTTCATGCTTGGGAGATGCACCCAGGCAGAGCCGCGCTGCTCTAGCAGGTCCGTTTTCACTGCTGTGTAATATGCCCTGCCGGGGCTGGCCCACCTCATCCACCTGTCCTCCCTCCGACCAGCAGGAACACCCGGTTTTGTCCTGGGGAGCATCTTGTACACCCCGCAGGCACGCATGCTACAAGTTGTCTCCCACACACATCCGCCTAGGAGGGGGACTGTGGGGTCGTGGTATATGCACATCTTTAACTTTACTAGTTATTGCCAAATTGCTCTCCAAAGTGGTTGTTCAGATGACCGTTTTAAAATATAAATTAGATCATGTCACTTTCCTGCTTAAAACTCTCAAATCGCTTCCTATTACACTTAGAATAAAATCCATACTCCTCTCCACGAATGCATGGCTGCATACCACACTTTGCTCCGCCCAGTGTCCTGGCCTCTTTTCTCTTCCTTGAATAGATCTGGTTCTTTTATGCTGCAGGGCCTTTGCATATACCGCTCCCTCTGCCTGGCACACCCTTTCAGCTCTTTCCAGACTGGCTCCTTCTTGTCTTTCAGGTCTCCATGAAAATGACACCCCCCCTAAGAGGCCTCCTCTGACCACCCAACTAAAGTGTCTCCGGGCCTGTTCCTCTTCTCACCTTGTTTATTTTGGAGACCACACACCTTCGTCCCGTCATGATCTTGCCTACGAATTTGTTTACTGGTTTTAGAACCAGCATGGCCGTCTATGGGAGAGGACCTACTCTGCCTTGTTCATTCCTAGACCCCGAAGCCAGCACAGGCCTGGCACCAAAGACCTACTCTTAGTACCATTCATTCCTTCAACAGATATTTGCCCTCAGGTCACGTCTGGAGGGATGAATGAGCTCCGTGTGTTAGGGAGGGTGAGCTGTGGGGGAGGCAGTTCTGCAGAGGGGAATGTGGTCAAGTTGAGGGCAGAGGGTCAGCCAGACCCAGGGGGCTGTGATCCATCTCCCACAGTGGGGAGCCATGGCAGGTGCTGGAGCGGGGAGCAGCAGGGTCGGGATTGGCCCTCCTCAGAGCTGAGGGGGGAGAAGATTGGAGGGTGGACTTGGAGGCAGGAGTGGGGAGGGGTTGGGGGAGGATGGTGGTGGCTGAGGATGGGTTGACAGAGGGCCAGGAGAGGTAATGCTGAACCCACAGGGATTAATTAGGGAGACAGGATTGGATCAGGCATGGGATCGGCTTCCAAATGTGGTGCAATCCGGTCAACGGAAGGAGCACTTTGTGTGCGAGGAAACGGTGGGGGGCTCCAGCCCCCCACCCTCCTGACCCGCCCTCCACCTTCCACCACTGCAGGGAGCTGGGAGGGAGCTCTCCCCATGGTTTCAGAGAGGATAGCAGAAATCCAGAGGTTCCTCCTTGGACCCTGGCAAGGCACCCTGGGTCTAGCCCAGCCCCTGCCCACACAGATGGAAAACTGAGGCCCTAGAAGGAAAGGAACCAGCAGAAGACCACACAGCTGAATCCTTACCCTTGTTGCTTCTGGAATATTAGGTGCTGGACTGAGGCCAGACATTCCCTTCTCAGAAGAGAGGCAGCCACCACTTGCTGCACAGAGAATTTGAGTTAGACACCAGGAGGGACTTCCTCAGAAATTTTACCCACCAGACACAGCGTGGTGGGGAGTGGCAGAGGGAGAAGCAGGCTCCCCGCGGAGCAGGGAGCCCGACGCGGGGCTCGATCCCAGGACCCTGGGATCATGACCTGAGCTGAAGGCAGTCGCCCAACGACTGAACCACCCAGGCGCCCCCAAGAGGAGGCAGTTCCTTCTGGCCCTAAAACTAGTGCTCCTTTGGCAGGGGCGCCAGGAGGCCCACTGGCAGGGCCAGGTGGGGTGGGGGTAAGGAGTCCTAGCTCCCTCCCATCCCAGACCCTGAGGGTCGGGGAGCCCAGGGCGCCCCCTGCGCTGTAGGCCTCAGGGGGGCCATCTCCCCCACCCCCAGGCCTCGTCCTGTGGGGACCAGATAGGACCCCAGCCTGGCTCCTGCCCTGGCTGCCTCAGGCCTGCCCTGGGCTGAGCGCCCCTTCTCTTCATCTTCCTGCTCTCCCAGCTGGGGCTCCACTCCTAGGAGGGAGCAGAGGAGGAGGGGAGGGGAGGGGAGAGGAGGGGAGGGGAGGAGGCTAGCAGTAGCAGCCATTGGTATGCGAGGCTGTGCCTCAGCCCCTCCAAAGCCCAGCCTTTCTGCTCAGCTCTTTAAGAATCCCTCCTCGCCGCCGCGTGGTGGTTGCTGGGCAACGCCCCCCCCCCAGCCCGTGGCTGGTGCCCTCCCCCCTTTCCCCCTCTCCCTTCGGCTCCTCCCAGCACCCCATCTCAGCAGCATACTCAGAACCTGCCAGGCCTGGCTGCACCTGTGCGCAGCAGGTGAGGGAGCCCTGGACCATCAAGACTCGGGGAGGGGGACCCCGAGCTCAGGACACCCCATCTGCACATTCCCACTGTCAGCCCCCCCCACTATCTTCAGTGGCTTGAGTTGCCCTGAGGTGTTGGAGCCTGTTGGAGGGACAGAGACGACCCAAGAGGAATGGGCCAGGAGCTGTCCGAGTCCCTGGGGAGGTGGCCCGCCTGGGCATCAGGCCCCAGAGGCCCCTGTGTGGTGGAGTAGACAGACAGTAAACTTGGACTGGGCCAGGGGGCGGGAGAAGGGGGGGGTGAAGAGGGGGACAGAGTTTGGAGACCCTGAAAAAGGGGCTCTGCGGGGGGTCAGGAGAAACACAGTGATGGGGTAGGGGTGTCCCTGGGGGCAAGGGTCCCAGCAGGAGTGTCTGAGGCTCCAATCTCAAAACCCTAGGTGGGGGCTTTCCCACCCCTCGGTCCTCCACCCTGCCCTCCCCTTCTCCCACCTCAGGTCCTCTGGCTCCCCTGAATCTTGGGCATTCGCCTTCCCTTTGCCCCCACAACTTCCTTCCTGATCAGGTCTGCACTTCCAGCCTCACCTCTGCTTCCCCTCTCCACACCCTCCGCCGCCCCCATCCACCCCACCAGGCCTTGGCGCATGTTGTTCCGTCCACCTGGACTGTCCTTCAAGACGCAACCCACTTCTCCTTTCCTGAACTTGGGATGTGTGTAACAGGTGAATGATAGCCAGAGTCAAGAAATGCTCAAATCACCATAAAGAGCATTACCTCTGCTGGGAATAATGGCTGGGGAGGGAAGGAGGGAGAGGTGTCTGGCAGAGATGAGGGGTGGGGGGCGGTGATGTCATTTGCGGGGAGAAGAGGAGGCTCCCAAGGGAGAGCAGGCTCATCAGAGACAAGCCTCCTCGGTCCTGCCAGGGCTGGAGAGGATGGGCTGGCTTGCCACCCTTCTCCCCTCCGTCCAGTTGGCTGGAAGTGTGTCTGGCCCCCTCCCGAACCCTTGGAACCATCAGCTCAGGGGCAGTTGCCAGTTTGAGGGATCACAGTTGGCCTTGGGCCGCTCTGTCACCGTCGCCTTACTGGTTTCAATTAGCCTGAAGCTTATTTCACGTTGCATTCACTCCCTCGGTTCAGCAACACCAGACCGCTCTCCCGCTCTCCCCGCAGCCGCAGTGGCCCGGCAGGTGCTGGGGACCCTGCACACAGTGGGCTGGGGGAGGCCGACCGGACGCTCACAAAACCCGCATCACCAGATGCGCTCTCACACTGTCTTACGGTCTTCAAGGAAGCAAACAGGCGGCCAGCCCGCACCCACACCACCCTGCAGAGATGTCAGTGTGGTCCAGCAGATGAAGAACCGAGGCCCACGCACCGCATGGAAGCACAGACCGGGTGAAGTGCCCCCACAGAGAGGTCAAGGCAGCAGAGAGAACAAGGCGACCTCACTAGGGAAGGAGGGGCTCGGGGAGGCCTCTCGGAGGACAGGACCTTGGAGCCCTGGACTGAGGGGTGAGGAGCGGATGGCTTGGCCCCGGAGAGGCCGAAAATCGCAGGGAAGTGAGGCAGGGAGGGGGGAGTTCCTGCCCTGGCCTCAGCTGCTCCAGACCTTTCCTTGGCCCCACCTGCTCCCACTGCTGTCCTTGGGAGTTGCTGGCTTTGTCCCCCTGGCTTTGTCTCCTGCCCCACTCCCTGGGGCGCCTTCTCAGGGACTTCCTCAATGGCTGGGGGCCTTGCCCCCTTGCTCTCCCTGAACTTCTGTCCTCACTTCTGTACATGTGGGGGGATGCCCCAACCCTCCATGAGGTGCAGGATGGGAAGGTTTAGCGCACGGTGGTGAGAGGAGGATTCTGGTGGCGTCAGGACATGATCACAGAAGTCCAAGAAGCTGATGGAACTTTGTGGGGACGGTTGGTCTGTTCGGTCATGTGTGTGCAGCTAGCCTGCCCCCAGGCCACGTGCTTGTTGCTCATGGGGCGTCACCCAGGGGCCAGGCAGGACAAGTTTTCAGTGACTGTGATTCTCTGCCCCACCTCCCTCCAGGGCCCCCAGACCCAGAGGACTACGGGGATCTTGGAGGGCAGTGATCCCTAAGACCAAGAACTGTCCTCGGGACATCGCATGGGCAGATTCCAGGTCTGAGAGAGGGGGCAGAAACTCCAGTAGGAGGCCCTCTTGTTCTCGTTGGGGGCTGGAGGTCCACCCCTCCCTGAAGATGCCACCCAAGCTGTGGCCTGTGGGGGACACTGAGCCTCTGTCTCTCAGGTGGCTGGCTGACGTCCAAGGTCATGCCCTCTGAACATCTGCTCTCTGCCCTCTGAGTGGGCTGACCCCTGACCACTACCCTGTGGGCCTTCATTCCTGGACAACCAGGACAAAGCCCGGGGCGAAGGGGTCCCTGGTAATGCCCCCTGACCACCAGTGGGGCCACTCTGATCCCCCCCCAAGAGTCAGGTCAACCCTTCCCCTACCCCCAGCCCAGAAGAGGCCCAAACAGGGCCAAGCGTGGCACCTCCTTGGGTGACAACAGTCTAACCATGGTGAGTCCTGTTGCCACAGCTTCATGGTGTATAAGGCACTCTCCTCTTGGGACCTCACCACCTGTCACACTAGCCCGAGGAGGTCTGGGATGACCTCATCAAGATAAGAAAAGTGAGGAACAGGGATAATGCCCAGGGCCGCCAGCGGGTAAGTGGTGAGGTGGTGAGCAGATTCCAGGTCTGGGGACTCCTGCGAGGACAGGCAGGTGGCAGGGCTGGGGTGACCTTGGCTGCCCGGTGGTGGGGCCCACTGCACCTGGCTGCGGATGCTGCCCGGGTTATTGCCATCCTGGGAGTACAGGAGCTGGGGCTTGGCGAGCCCAAGGTTGAAGCCACAAATCGTCCCCAGGTGACTTGTGCTGCCTCCTGCGGAGCGCATGTCGGAGAGCGCGTGGTTCTAAGCAAGTTCAGTCCTCCGGGGCCAGGGTGCCATCCCCGACACCACCCACTGTGCCCTCAGGGAGCCCCACAACACGCGGGGGCTCGGGAAGCATCTGTTGAATGCACAAGTGAGGCTTCGGAATCTCGTGCCTGATGGTGCCCCTGCTGTATTTACATCCCCTCCTTGGCACCCTACTCCTTTCAAGATCAAGGCCAGACTCCCCAGGCTCGTTCAAAGCCCTGCACTCCCAGGTCTGGAAGACACCCATCCCGTCATCTTCTCTTCCACCACGGCCCCCGTCCCCTCTCCCCAGCTCCCACCAAGAACTCCAAACTCTGGGCCCTTCCATGTCACAGCTCCTGGGAACAAAGGTGGAATGAGCTTCTGGTGTCTGCCCAGAACGTTCCTCCTGACCCTCCAAGACCCAGCTCAAGAGCCACCTCCTCTGGGAAGCTGTCCTTGGATATTGTGGTTGACTGGGCCCCTGTGTTGTGGGGTCATGTGGTAACGAAGTCTGTTTCCGCCAGGTCCTGCTAAGCCGTCACTGTCCGGGGGACCAGCCCTCCTGGGTGGGGGGCAGGGTCTAGCAGGGCCACTCGCTTTTGGTCTTTGGTGCCTCCAAAGCGCCCAGCACACGGGCGCTGAATATTCCCTGAACTGTGTGCAGCCAGCAGGCGCGGCTGAGCAAGTCATGGCACATCGGCCCGGCGGAATACCATGCAGCCATTAAAAGCACAATTATGAAGATGATATTTTGATATCTAACAGCAACAGACAGAGCTAGAGCCATCCCATTGTTTCCACTCTCAGGCATCCGGTCCTACAAAGGATTCCGTTTAGAAGAGGGGGAAGACGCGGCACCTAATTCCTGAGCCCCACGCTCCGCGTCCGGCTGGAGGCACGAGGGAGCCCAGGGGGCCCCCCAGTGACCATCTGGGGGTCTGGGGTGGGGGCGGAACAGAAGCTACAGCCCTGTAAAAATCACAGCCGGCAGTGCATGGACAAGCCTGGAAGGGAGCGGAGGAATGGGGCTGTTGACACCACAGGGCGGTGGCATTGTGGGTGATTTTTCTTTCCTTTATTGTTGGTTTAATGTTGTTTGGGCAATAAATAAAAATTGGGAGAAAATATAGCTGTTTGGTGAATTGAGTAGAAAGCAGTAGAAGGAAGAGAGGGAGTTAAGGGGAGGGAAACGAGGCGGGAGAGGCCAAAGGGCAACGGCAGGGGCGCTCACCTGAGGCCTCAGGCAAAGCCTCAGTGGGCTCCAGGGCTGGGGGCAAGGGGGAGGGGATAGCACAGGAGGTGGGGGGGAGAGAGGGGCTGTATCCCTTACAGAGACCTTCCCCCAGGGAGACTCTGAGAAGGCACCCCAGAGGACGGGTGGCCTGGCTAGGCCTGGAAGGACAGCAAAGAAAAGAGTGTGATGCGCCCCCAGGAGCATCTCACATGGCCGGCATTGGGACAGTGGGTGGGAGACATGGTGATGGGTGCTGGGGGAGGGGTCCCGGCCAGATTGTGGGGAGTCTGGGCGGGGACCTGCCAGCAATGGGGCCTTGGGGGAGGGGCTGTCTAGGCAGAGGCAGGGGCTCACTCAGGGCAGCACTCCAGGGAAATGGATGGCGAGACGGGATGATGGAGCTTGGTGACAAGGTCTGACCAGGCCTGAGGCTGCGGAGGCAGAGTTCCTTGCTATCCTACAGAATGCTAAGAGCGCTGGAACTTTCCAGACTAAGAGGAGGGAGGTCTGGTCCCCCACCCCACACCCACACTAGACCCCACACACAACAGGTGCAGACATTTCTGGGGTCCCTAATAAGTGCCAGGCACTGCCCTCCTCACCTTCCCATACCAGGTCTCCTTCAAGCCTCATAGAAACTCTTGGATAATGCTCCCATTTTACAACAGAGGACACTGAGGCTGGGAGAGGTTAAGTAACTTGCTCAAGGTCACAAACGGCCTGTGAAGGGAAGGGTGGGGCTGGGATCAGACTGGGGCACTGCCCCACTTGGGCAGCTGCGTGGAGCATCCCACGGGGGACAGATCGGGTGTTTAGAACAAGGCAGGTGAGGGGGGGTCCCCATGGGGAAGGGGCAAGGAGGAAGCGGATACCTGGGCACGAGGAGTAGGTGGTGGGTACCTGTTTGTGAATGAATGTACCGGTGGACGTGAATGAATGAATGAGTGAGTGAATGAATGAATGAATGGTTGGAACGATGGATGAATGAGTGGGTGCTGGGAGGAGCGTGTAAGGGGAGGCGGCACGTGAGGGAGAACCCTTTTCTCTCTCCCCCGCCCCGGAGGTGGAGGCTGGCTTTGGAAACCTCCCTCTTCGCCCCCGGGCGGGTTAGCTCCCCAACCTCCTCCCACCGCCCCCCTCCCCGCCCCCAGCCATTTTAGCCGAGGGCAGCGGGAGGAGGACGCGGAGGCCGTTTCTCCCCGGCTGGGCCCGAGTCCCCGCGCGGCGGCGTAGCCTCCCGCGCCGGGTCCCGCTGGCCAGTGCGCAGCGCGGCGCCCCCGCCCCCGTCGCCTCCTCCCCGCCCTCCCCCCAGCACCCCGCGCCTGCTGCCTCCCCCTCTCCTCCCCTCCCTCCCCGCTCCGCGCTCGCACGCACGGCCCCCGCCGCCGCCGCCGCCGCCGCCGCCGCCGCGAGGGGAGAGGCGGCCGCACAGCCTGGTTCCCCGCGCCCTGCTCGCCGCCGCCACTCGCGTAAGCACCGCTGCCGGCCCTCACCCCGCCGAGCGCACCCACCCGGGCACACGCACCCCGGCCGCCGGGCGCACCTCGCGCACGCCCCCCGCGGCTCCGCCGGGCGCCCGAGCTGGGCAGATGCGCCGCCGCGCGCCCCCCGCCCCGGGCCCGCCACTGCGCTCCGCCGCGCGCCGGGGGCTCCTCTCGCGGGCCCCCCTGGGCGCCCTCCGGCTCCGGTTCCCGCCCGCTCCTTGGAATAACCCCTGAGGCTTCAGCCGTCGCCGCAAAGTTTCCCGAGGAGACCCGCCTCCCCGGCCGCTGCGCAGGTAAGGAAGGATGCATGGGGCGGGGGCCGGGGTCCGCGCGTGCGGGACGGGGCGCCGGGGCCGGCGGGGCGGGGGCCGGGAGTGCGCGGAGGCGCTGCGGGGCCCGGCCACCCCGCTTTGCCCGGGGGCCGCGCAGCCTTTGGGATTTGGGGTGGGGGGCCCCCGGGTCGACAGCCGAGCGCCCGCGGCGCTCACTCCGCCGCGGGGAGGCGCGGGGTGCGCGGCCGGCGGCTCCACTCTCCCGAGCCGAGGCTGGAAAGGGCGGGGGCTCGATCGGAGCCCCAGCCCCAGCCCGAGCCCTCGCTGCGCCCCCAGGGAGGCGGCCCGGCTCGCGGGGGGCGCCAGGCTGGGCTGGCCGGTTCCGGCCCCGGCCCCGCACCCGGGAATCGGAGGGTTTAGGGGCGCGCGGAGAGAGGCAGCCGGCATGCCCGGGCGCCTCGCTCCCGTCCCCACCATCCGCGTGAGTCACGGTTGGAGCGAGGTTTTATTTTTAAAACGACTTCAAGGGGGGCATAAGCAGCCTCCAACTTCCCTCCCATGCGCGCTGTGGACTGTCAACCCTGTGTGGGGCCCGGGGCCTGGGCGGTGCACCTGGCGGGTGGAACGGGGTGGGGGCAGCCGGGCTAGAGGCGGTGGGCAGAGGAGTGCCCCCTGCCCAAGCTGGTTGCCCGGCGCGGCCCCTCCTCTCCGGGGCTGGAGGCCCAGGGGCGGAAGGCTGGGGAGTGTTGTTGCCCAGCTGCAGGGAACGTGGCTGATCAGAGCTCTCGGAGGTGGAGAAAGTTGTGGAGCTGGCTATCAGGGGGCTGCCCCAGGCTCCCCAAGCCTGAGGGCTTCCAGGCTGTCTGGGGCGTGAGGTTTTAAGGGAATACAGCCCAGTTGAGGTATGCCAGGCCCCTGCGGCCAAAGCCAGAGCCCTGATGTGAATAGTGAATAAATAAAGCTGAGGCTGGGGGCAGAGGGCAGGGATGGCTGGGTGCTTCCCTGCCCTGCCCCACCCTGGCCCCTGCATCCTCAGGAAGCACAGAGGCCGGCCCCTGTGTCCCCTACCCCCGATGGCTTAGGAATTGGGGAGCAGGCTGCTGGCGTGGGGGCACAGAGCCCGGCAGGATGCAGGATGCCACTGGCAGAGGGATGTGGGTTGGAGCATGTCCCTCTCTGCCCAGCAGCTGTGGAGAAGGTGGCCACACTCAGGGGCTCCAGGCTCAGGTTTCTGGAGTGAAAGCCAACTGCATCTCTTCATGCCAGCCCCAGGAGGAGAGGCGCAAACATCACCTGTCAGCTGGTGCCGACTCCGTGGGCGACTGTTCAGGGCTTCCTCGGAGGTTTAAAATGGAAATGGCCTGAGCTGCCAGGGCCAGTGCCCAGGAGGGGATGTTGCCCAGCTGGGTGGGTGGCGAGGCGGCCCCTGTAGGCTTGAGGGACACGAGGAGCCAAGGGGCTGTCACATCCTGGCTGAAGGGCCGGCCACGGGCAGGTTTGAGAGTAGGGGAGGAATGTGGGGGGAACACATGTGCGCCCCTGGCCCCATGACCTCACAGAGGCACAGAGACTGGACACGTCCGTACAAAGCCTCCCCAGCGCGAGTTTAAGCCAGGCGCGCCCCAGGCTGCCGCAGCCTACGGTGACTTCCTCCGTACCATGCGCCGTCTGTGGGCCCTTGCTTTATTCCCTACGGGTTGCAAGTCCCTCCACCTCTCTGAGATTCAGTTTGCCCTGTTGGTGGATGGGGTCAACTGTCCCCTCCACCTGAGGCTGAGCTTGGGGGGTGGGGGGGTGGGACCACATTATAAAATGAGGGGAGATGGATGGATGTCCCGCTCCTGGGCTGAAGGGCTCCCTGAGAACCGAGTGCACACGCAGAGGCCTTGGAGGGTTTAGGGGTCAGATTCCCTCCCCGCCAGGGGGCTCTTGGGGGATTGCAGCCTGACCCTGACCATCAGCAGCAACAGCACCCTCCCTGGGTCCCCCTCATGCTTCCTCTGAGGCCTCCTCTCTAAAGCCCCTGGGAGGCGCACCTAGTTAGTGTCTAAGGAGGTGGTGGGGAGGGGTGCTGCCACCCTGTCTCATTACCTGCTGCCAGGGCGCGAGGGGGAGCGAGACACAGCTCCGTACAGACTGGGGCCTGGTGGCTGAGGCCGTGTCGCCCGCTGGGTGACTCCAGGCCTGCAGCCTCTGGGGACCCTGCTTCCCTGCCTGCATAGGGGGATGCATCAGCTGTCCCACTTCACGAGAATGGCAGGGGGCACCCCGAGTGCAGGAGAGCAGGGCAGGGCCATGCACAAAAGATGGGCAGATTGTGTCTGTACTCGCCTCCAAATTAGAGAAGCAATAGACGGGAGGTCCAGGTGGACCCAAAACGGGGGGTGTCGAGGGACAGGGAGGCAGGCCTGGCAGCAGCTGATTGCCCACAGGGACCTCGCGCCGTGGCGGTTGTCAGGAAGCAGGTGCCCTGGTGCAGGGGAGGATGAGGCCCTTGGGGTTCACTTGGCGCAGCCCTCTCTGCCTGCCCAGCTGGGACAGAGGCATTGGGCGAAGGGGGGAGGTGGGGAGTTTGGCGCTGGGCGGGGCAGGCGTGGCAGGCTCAGGGCCAGGGGAAGGGTCAGATGGCTCAGGAGTGGAGTAAGCCAGTGAATGCCCTGCCCTGCAGTGTGGCTGCCCCCACTGTGTGTCCTCCGGGAGCTGGGGACCTGTTGGCGGCCACCTCCCCAGCCAGCCTGGCTGCCCTGGGGTTACGGCCGAGATCCTGGAGATCCTAGAGACAGGGCCTGGCTGATCCCAGAGATAGGACCTGGCTGGGCCAGCCCTTGTGCCCAAGGGTCCTAGGGACTTGGGGTTCCTGGGAGGGATTCTCGGCCTGGCCTGCTGACCTGGAGCAAGTGCCTGGATCTTGTGGGGCTTCAGCTATCCTTCTCTGTAAGGCGGGGTGTTAGCTGTACCCACCTTGGGAGCCCCACTCCAGGATGATGCATATAGAGCTCCTAGCCCAGAGTTTATGCCCTAGCAATGTGGGGCCCCGGTGGTCTCTACCCCTGGTTCATGAAGGGCTTCTTCTGGCCTTAGGGTCACAGGAAAGACTGACTTGGCCCCTACCCCAGCCACCAAAGCCCACTTCCAGTGGGATGTCCCCTGCTTGCTGGCAGGGGTGCCAGCCCCAGTGCCTGGCCCCAAGTGGCAGTGAGAAGGTCCAGGAGGGACGGGGTGAGGCTGAGGGGTTTTTGCCTTGGGGCCCTCACAGGAGGAGGTGTGTGGGCCATGAGCTGATGTAGGGACCGGGAGGGGTGTGAGGGGTGTGGATGAGGCTGGAGGTCCTAAACACTTGCGGTGGGGTGGGTGGGTGCTTACCCTTCGGGGTGGCTAAGGGGCTATGGAAAGGCGGGGCTGGCTAAGGCCTCAGGCCCTGGATGCATAGCCCTCTGTGGGGTTGGGGGGGGTCCCTTGCCCAGAACCTGCGTTGTTCTCCCCGAGACAAAGTTCAGGCCTGCTCTGGCTTGTGCCAGGGCACCAGCAACTGCATTCTGTCCTCTGCCTTGGGGCAGTCACCCTGGGAAGGCCGGGGTGGTGGGGAGCAGGCCGGACGGCCGGAGGAGACAGGGGAAGGACAGTGTGACCCCAGGGTGCCCCTGCCAAGCTCTGCCTGCCCCCACCAGCCAGTCTGGCATTCTCTAGCAGCAGCTGGAGCTAGAGGGTTCCACAGAGAGGGGCTGCGTTCGTGCAGGCCTGTGTTTGCCTGCGCGGCGGGTGGATGCCTGTTTACCGCGGCCTGCAGGCCCCCAGAGCCCAGCTGCTCCCTGGGGTCAGCGGCTCTGCAGATGACGTCAGCATGTGGGGGCCTCGATTTGCCCGTGGAAGTTGTTTGCTGGATTCGCCACAGCCCTGGGTTTTGAACTCCCAGCGTCGGCTTGCCTCGCCTCCCACCCCGCAGAGCTGGGGCCGGTGACTGTGGGGAGGGGAGGGGGGCATAGGCATTGCTGTGGCAGGTGGGGGCAAGGAGCCGGAACCCCGGTCTCCCTGGCTCTTCTGTCTTTCCCTCTCTCCCTCCTTCCTTGCCTCTTCATTTGTTCGTTCATTCATTCATTCATTCACTCGTGAGCTAGGTGTCGAGCACTAGGGCCAGGCACCGTGCTGGGCTCTGGGAAAAAAGAGGGAAACGAAAGCAACCCTAAGTCTTGCCCTCAGGGAGTGTAGAATTGGGAGCAGGGGTCAGGCAGTAATCAGAAACTTTCCCCCCCACAGAGCAGGGAGTCAGCCCCGTGAGGCCATGAGGCTGGGTGACAGAGGAGCCCGCCGGGGCTGGGGGTCATGGACGGAGGTGCTTGAGCCGGGATGTGAAGTGGGGGCAGAAGTCAATGAGGAGAAGCACAGGAACCATGGGCCTGGCAGACAGAACGAAGAGGAGGGGCTGTGTGCATGCAGACCCCTTGGCAGGTGTGGGGAGCCTGGGGGGTATGCAGCATCCGCGGGCATCTGGGACCGTGGTCTGTCTCCTGGGTCTCTGCTGGCCTGTCCGTCTTCATCTCTCACGACTCCTGGGCCTGCCTTACGGACCGTCTGCCCCGTCCTTCTGGGTGAGGCCCTGAAAGGGTGGGCTTCCTGGGCCCAGGGCACCGGGCCCCTGTTCCTGAGAGCTGTGTATCCACCTGCTCGGGCAGGCTGACCCGGCATCCCATGGGCCGGGAGGGAGAATATTTGGGCTTGTTTGTGACGGGACAGCGGCCCCTGTGTAGACTGAGGGCTGTGAGTGCTGAAGGGGGTTCTTTAGAAACTCTCTCCTGGCTCTGAATGCGCCCCGCCACAGGGATGGGGCCCTGGGCAGAGTCGGGTGCGGGGGGGGGGGGGGTGGCTGGAGGAAGAAGGGAGGGAGGCAGCGGACCCGGCTGTATGGGGCTCAGCTAACCACTAGGGGACACTGCCTCCCAGGCAGAGCCCAGGACCCAGGCAACCGGCAGCCGGCTTGGCCCAGGGGCTGCAAGGCTGTGGCTGCCGGGGCCTGGCTGGCAGGGGGCGGCGGCTGGGCTGTTCCGGGGAATGCCTTTGTACTTAATAAAAACAGGGATTAAAACTGGGGTCGCTGAGGCACTCGCCCTGACTGTTCCCGCCTGCGTTGCTCTTGAGAAGCAGCTCTGTGGCAGTGTTTTTTTCAGTCCCCTTTCCCTCCTTCTGCCTGAATTAATCGTTGGCACCAGATTACAACAGATTTAGCAAACTGTAAAAAAAAAAAAAAAAAAAGAGAGAGAGAGCGAGCGTGCTAGCTAGGAAGAGAGAAAAGAAAGGGGGGACTGGCTTCGGAGAGGAGCCGGCATTTATCTACAGAAGCAGATTGCTCTTGTCTCCCCCGTCCCCCATGGCCCCTCTACTTCCCATCCCTGGCGACCCCTGGGAAGTGCTGCCGGGGGAAAATGTCCCCCAAAATGCCGCTGGGCGCTGGCGCCAGGATGGGCTTTTCCTGGGGGTGCCTGCCAAGGGCTGCCTGGTGGAGGTACGTGTGGCCAGCAGAGGGGAGAGCTGAGTTTTCAGGGGGTTGTGGGGGACACCGTGGGCCACTCTGGGGGGGATGTGGGGGGAGAGCCCTGGCTGGCTGGTCCTGAGTGGTGGCAGGGCTGGGGGGGGGAGGGGTCGGAGGCCGGGTGTGCAGCCAGGATGGTTGAGGGTAGGGACTGTGTCTCTCTGTCTTGTTCACTGGTGCACCCCTGCGCCTGGTATGGGGCCTGGCACATAGTAGGTGCTAAGCGTAGTGTGGGGTCAATGAACAGGTACATGAATGGTGAGCCAGGACTGAGTGCCCCCCTGAGGAGCTGCCATGGGTGGCTGCAGAGGACCCAACCTGCCAGCCGGGGCCTCCTGGGGATGGAAGCCACTGGACTGAGCTGCCCTCAAGGGACACGCCCTCCTGGGTCCTGGATCAAATGCGGACCAAGGTTCCCCACAGACCCTGCCCAGCAGCTGCCTGCTGACTTTTCTGGGATGACCTTGATTTAAACACACCCCTCTGTGGTCAGACCTGAGGGGCTTGGTTCTGGCTCAGGGGATCTGGCTGCTGGCGGGTGGGTCCCAGTCCCAGGATCCTGGGAGTTTGCCATTGGCCCCAAGGAGGCCTGTCCCAGTGAAGCCACAAGGTGGGCTTCGGTCGGCCACTGGTTTCCTGGACTGGGCTGGGCTGCCCCTGCCCTGAGAGGGGGACGTAGGCTCAGTGGGGCGCAGGGGGTCTCGCTCACTCTCTCGGAGAAGCTGCCCGTGGCGGGCTGGGCCTGGAGCTGGCCACAGAGGTGTGATCCACGGTCCCAGTCCTGCCAGGGCCACATCAGGATGGAGAGAGAGAGAGAGGTGTGCATCGTGCTCACACCTCTCCATCACGTGAGTTTTCACACACACATTCTTCTACCCAGAGGCTCACACCTAACCCGCCTTCCCTTACCCTGCCTGAGCCAGGCTGCCCCGTGAATGAACCGCACGTCCCGCCCCTGCCCCCAGGACATCTCTGCTAAGAGGCGCAGGTGGCTTCCCTCCCGGACCCAGGCCCCTTCCTCTGCAGACCCTGCCCCTCCTGCCCTCCAGACTGGGCCGGCTGCCGCCCATGTGTTTTTCCCAGGGCCCTGTCTGGGGAGGGGTTGGCTGCAAAGTAACAAAAAGCTGGAGTGATAGCCCCCTCCCCCAGCTCTGCTCCAACGGAGGAGACATGGAGAGTGTCAGCTCGGCGGCCTGACCTCTCTCCCAGGGAGGGAGCCCAGCAGTTAGGTGGGCATTCGGCAGGGCCCCCTGCTTGGAGCCAGCGACAGAGCGGGGCAGGGCTGGTCCCGTGCAGAGAGGGCTCCTTGGAGGGCAGTGGGGGCCTCGGAAGCCCTTCCCCTCCTCACAGAGGCTGCACCCCCTGTAGACTGCCCACCTGTCCGGGGAGACAGACCATACATACTCCCTTACCCTCCCGGTCACAGTAGGGCCGTCTGTGCCTCAGTTTCCCCACTAGTGCCAGCCAAGGGGTTAGACCACAAGGCCCTGAAGGGCCCAGCACCACCATGGCTCTAGGACTCTGAGCCCGGAGAACCCCCCCCCCACCTCCCTCTGCCAGGCTTGGGCTGTCGAGAGGGCTGGGCAGCAGCAGGCCCCAGCTTCCAGGGCCTTCTGCCCGACCAGCTCTGCCTGGCTTGTCTTCTTCCCACTGTGAGAGTAGGGAGACTGAGGCACAGAGTGGAGAAATGCCTTGTCCCAGGCCGCACGGAAGATGGGATCCACCGTGAGGCTGCTGGGCTGTGGGGAATCAAAGCGCTGGGCCCAGAGTCTGGTGAACCTGGGTTTGAATCCACCTCTGATACTTGTCAGCTGGATGCCCCTGGACACCTCATCCCTTTCTGTGCCTCGTCTCCACACCTGTGAAATGGAACGACGGAGCGCACCTCAGGGTCGGTATGAACGTGACATGGGATGGCGTCCGTGGAACGGCTTCTGGGGAAGCTGGGGTCCCCACGCTTCGGTGGATACGACAGGCTCCCCCAGGTCCAGGGCTGGGATGCTGCCCCTGCCCCTGGGCTCCGTGGAGCTCCGGACCTGGGGAGGAGCTAGCCTCCCGCACTCAGGGGCATGCACCCTGTGTGGCCGGCAGGCTCTCAGGGCATTTGCTCAGCTCCTGACTGGCCCATCCCTGGGCAAAGATCGGGTCTCATATATCACCTTCTGCCCAGGGTGGGGTCAGGCAGGACCCCCATGGGTGTTTACTGGGTACCTCCTGTGTGCCAGGCCTCGGGGTGGAAGGCAGGCTGGGGACCAGTGGGACTCAGCGCCTCCCACGAGGGCAGCAGAGAAGCCATTATGGCTGCTTTTACTGCCTACGGTCTACACCGCCTGTCACGGAGCCATGCTGAGGACTCTACCTGTGCGGGATCTCCTTGAGGCTTCCCAACTGCTGTTTCACAGAAGGAAGAACAGACCCAGACAGATAAAGTGACTGGACCAGGGTCGCACAGCTAGGACCTGGCACCTCACCCGGTTAGCCCCCCGACACATGACTGCGTGGGAGATGGTGGTCATCGTCCTAGCAGGAGATGACACAGATTGCAGGGGCTGGCTACGTGCCGTCGGTATTCGCTGGATTAATCCCCACAACAAGCCTCTGAGGTCGGCTCTCTGATTATCCTGATTGTTCCCTAGGAAACTGAGACACAGGTGAAGTGACTTGGCCAAGGTCACACCGAGGAAGGGCGGCCAGAGGGGCAGACGTGGCCCTGCTCCATCTGGGTCCTTACACCTGCTCTCACAGACGGGAAACTGAGGCGCAGAGCTAGCGGTTAACCCCAAGGTCTCTTGGAAGCTTCTCCCTCGACCGTGCCCCTCCCAGAGCTGGGGACCTGCCCCAGTCCACGGGCTGTCCCCTCCGGCCTCAGAGCCTAGGCCTCCTGGAGCGCCTCTACCCTCAGCCTGTGCTCCCTGGAGCCCCACTGTGTGCAGGCACCTGCAGGCCTTTGCCAACACGTGACGTCATTTGGCACACGTGGGGTAGGAGGAGTCAGGGAAGGGCTCACAGCAGAGGTGCCATCTGAGCCCTGGAGGGAGGCTGGGGGAGGTGGCGGGGGGTGTGCTTCTTGGAGGGGTCCGCCTCAGGGCTGGTGCACCGGGCTGAGGGCGAGCCGTCTGGGCGGCGGGCATGGGCTTTGTCCCTCCGCCACTGAGCGCGTCTCCCCAGGCCCAGACACTGGCCCGTGACGTCAGCAGGTGGCCAGCGGCGCCCCGGGAGGGGCCGGGCCGGCGCGGGGGCCCAGGAGGGCATGAGTGGCCCGCGGTCACGGAGCAATCTCCATCAGGGCCCAAGAGCGAGTGGCCGCAGCTCCTGGAATCCTATTAAAAGCTTTTTCATTGTTCCCTGCGATATGCTCCGCTCCGCCGGGACCTGGGCATGTTGATAATTTATTTGTGGAAGGGAAAGGGGGCGAAGAGCACAGGAGAGAGAAGGAAATGTCATTATTTACTCAGCTGGCTTTCTGCAGCATGGGCCTTTCCGTGGGGCAGCTGGGGTGGGGGGTGTACCATCCCTCCCCAGTTCAGGAGGTGGGGGGGTGCAAGGCTCTGTGAGGGTGCAGCTGGGGGTGCCTGGGCCGGGGGGCCAGGGGAGGCCTTGGGGAGGTCAAGGCGGTGTCCTCTGGGGCCTGGTAGAGGTTCTGAGCGTCAGAGAACCTATAACTGAGGGGGTGCCCCCAAAACCTTTGTTCAGCCCCAGACTCTGTTGTGGACTGGGCGGGGTGGGGGGAGGGTGTGGCCGAGGCCTCTGGCTGCCCTGACTTTGGCACGAGTCGGGGGCAGTGGCAGCCTTGCTGGGTCCTGAGGGTGCAGAGTGGAGAGATGGCTCCTGGGGTCTACAGGCTGGGAGGGGGGAGCAGTTGCCAGAAAGGAGTGACTGGGAGGCCCCACATCGCGCACACGGGCCAGCCGTGTGGCTGCACAAGTCCCAGCACCCCCAGACACCCTAAATCAGGAAGTGGCCTTGGCCTTCCTAGCGGCTGGGAGGGAACGCAGAGCCAACGCTTCTGATGACGAGCGCGCTTTGTGCGGAGCACTTCACAGACAGCGTCTCCATCCTCACAACACCTCTGTGCGGCCCAGCTGTTATTATTCCCTTCTTACACATGAGAAAACTGAGGCACCGAGGGTCCCAGTCACACAGCTTCTCAGCAGCAGGGGTCGCTTTGAACCCTAGCCTCTCTCAGCAGTGTTATTGCCTCCAGTGGGGGCTCTAAAGACCTGGCTTCCCCTTGCTCCCCAGCCCCCCTCTTCCAAGGTGAGGAAGGCCAGAGAGAGAACAGGGGTCCCCTCCCTGCAGCCACCCTCAAGTGTCCAACTTAATCATCACAGCGGCACTGTGGGGCTCAGGCATCCTTAACCCCCCCTTTACAGATGAGGAAACAGGCTCAGAGAGGTGACCCCATTTGCACAAAGGTGGGGCTGAGTGGGTTTTGAACCCAGGCTGGTTCTGGGTTCTTGAAGTTTCCCTTTTGCTGGGCGCCAGTCTGCCCAGGGGGGCAGGAGGGAGCCCCTCCGTGCCCCAGGATGTCAGGGCGGCCCCGGGCAGGGCTTGCTTGGGGACGAGGACCCCAAAGAGGGTCAGGCCCTGGGTGGCTTTGCTTGGCCCGAATCCCCTTCGCACACACTCCTGACTGGCTGGCTCTCTGACCTGCAGTGACAGGAAAGATGGGCGGCCCGGCCTCCCCCCGTCCTGGCCCGTCTAGCACAGACACTGCCAGATGTTTAAAGAGCTCACACTTAATCAAGTCACTGGCTTGGCGATCATCTTCGCTCCCTATTTCCTAAAAAATTGAGTCCAAAGTCCTGGCCTGGCCTGGCCTTTCAGACCTTCTCAGCTTGGTCCAGGTTGGCTTACCTGCCTTTCTTCCAGTCCCCCCCACCCCGCCCCGCCCCGTTAGGCCTGTGGATGACGTGGCTCACACACCTTTGCTGTTCTCGTGTGGGGAAGGCCACCCTCACTCCCCACATTGGACAAACGGTGCCTCCCTCATGAAGCCCTCCCTGACTACCCTGAGGAACCAGCCCTCCAGCAGTTTACACATCTGCCCCACCCCCACCCACCCTTATTCCTCCTCCTTCCCCTCCCCAGACCCCTAGGAGGTGCTGCTTCTGGGATTCATGAAATTCATTCAACCAAGGCTTCCTGAGCCCGAGGCACATTGCTAAATGGCTCTCTCTTTACGGCGACCCTGCAACCGGGCATTAGCCCATTTGCTGGAGAAACCCAAGACTCAGGGAGGTTCAGTCCCCAGGCCAAGATCGCCCCCCCAAGTCGGAGGCTGAGCTGGGGAGGAAGCGGGTCCCAGGCCGGAGCGGTGATGGGGTAGCGATCGGGCTGGCACTCCCTGAGCCCTCACCGCCTACCTGGCGCCCAGGAGAGCATTAAACGCAGGTCCTGTTACACAGATGCCGGGGGTCGGGGTGGGGCATGTGCTCAGAGGCTCCGTTTTACAGATGAGGGAACTGAGGTTAAGAGAGGGAGGGACGCAGGGAGGCAGAGCCCCAGGCCTGCAGTGGCTTCGGAGACCCTGGCGGGGGGGAGGGGGGGTGCTTTCCGTCTGTGTGCTGGGCCTGGACTGTCACTTCGGAGCATGGATGGGGGCAAGCACTGTCCCCCCAAGGCCCCACCTGGCTCTCTGGCCTGCGGCCTGCCCTGGCCAGAGATCCTCTGGGGAGAGGCCGAGAGGCCGGGGAGGCGGTGTGCCCAGCAGCGGGGGGCGGGGGGGGGGGTGCGGGCCCTGCCCCCACAGCAGCTGCCTGCCTGGCCCGGTGGCCTCACAGAGAGACGGCTTATGAGAGCCAGGCCTTCAAGGAGAGCTCGGCTCCCGCCGGCAGCTCCTCAAAGGCCTCATTGTGGCAGGAGGGCCCTTCACGGGCAGCTGCCCCCGCTGCGGGCACAGACAGAGCCCAGGCTTTGTGCCAGCGTGCTGCCCCTGCCCTGACCCGGGGTCAGCGGGACAGAGGCTCTTGTCTGCAGGAGGCCGGGGACCTCCCTGCAGAGGGGCTGCCCTGGGCCCACTGAAGGCCTAGGACGGGTGCGGTCCGTGTTGCCAGGCCCTGGGAGCCCCGTCCCGGCTCACAGACGCCACGTCAGGCTTGGGGAGGGGGTGCGGCAGCTGGGGGGTCAGCAGCAACCAGTGACCGCGAGGCCTGCTGGCATGTGGGGTGCTCCCAGTGTGACTGCTGGTGGCATCCGCGCGTGTTACCGCACCGATTCCTCAAAGCAGCTCTATGAGTTGTGGGCAGTTCTTTGCCCCATTTTATAGGTAACGAAACTGAGGCTCTGGGCGGTTAGTACATCATCCCATGTCACATCACTCTAAGGGGAGACCTGGGTCCCATTCCAGAGCCTGTTTGTAAGCTATCCACCCCCCCCACCCCCCGCCGTACCTGTACCTGAATGACCACCAGAGTCTGCCTGCCCTGTCCCACAGAGCCCCCAGCTGCCTCACTGGGTCTGCACTGCAGTCCTGTATGAAGGAGGCCCCATCACCCCAGTTTGGAGCCAAGGAAGCTGACGCCCCAAGAGATAACGAGGAGGGGGCCTGCCGCAGTGTGGCGTTGGGCAGACTGGGTCTTACTGCAGCTTCCCCACCTGGTCCTTACCCTTCGGTCCTTAACCCTTCCGCTGCCTGCACTTTGTGGGTGAGGCACAAAAGTCCCAGTGGGGGGGGACAGTGGAGGAGGTGATGGAGCCCCAGGAAGAGGGGCTGAGCCTCCCCCTTGAGAGTCACTCGTGGAAGGAGCCTTAGAGACCATTGGGTTATACTCCCAGTGTGCAGTCAGGGGATCTGAGGCACAGAATGGGGAAAGGGGACTGGCCCAAGCCCCACAGCCTTGGGGGCTGAACATGGGCCTCCTAGCTGTGCCTTTCACCACTGGTCCTGGATGGGGAAGGGGGATACAGTAGTAAGCGCCTGCTGTATGCCAGGCTGGGTACGAAGCTTTTACCTGCATTAGTAGTTGATGCTTGCCAGGACCCTATAAAGGGGGCACCATTATTTTTTTTTTATTTTTTATTTTTTTTTATTTTTTTTAAAGATTTTATTTATTTATTTGAGAGAGAGAGAATGAGAGACAGAGAGCATGAGAGGGGAGGGTCAGAGGGAGAAGCAGACTCCCTGCTGAGCAGGGAGCCCGATGCGGGACTCGATCCCGGGACTCCAGGATCATGACCTGAGCCGAAGGCAGTCGCTTAACCAACTGAGCCACCCAGGCGCCAAGGGGGCACCATTATTATCCCTGTGATGTTAATAAGGAAACTGAGGCACCTGTCCCTGGGCCATACCCCTGAGGTCAGACTCCCCAAGCAGTCTAGGTCTCCTAGCTCAGCTGCTTTGACCAGCCCTCCCCTCCCCCGCAGGATCTTGACCCCTAGTACAGACATCCTTATAGCTCAGGGTTGGAGGTGCTTGTGAGGGAGGCACGGGGGCTTGGGGTGGGGCCAGGCAGCAGCCCAGTCACCTTCTGCAGGGCAGGTGCAAACCTGTTGCTGAGCTTGCCTTCTCATCCCGAGCTGGAGCCATTTCTCCAGCTGTGAAATGGGTGCCCATCCTGTAGGCCCCTTCCTAGGAGAACCACAAGTGAAGTCCTCTCTGCAGATCCCCTTACTGCTAGGGCTGCGCTGGGCTGGACCCCCGCCCTCCCAGCTCTGCCCTCTCTTCCCGCCCTCAAAGATGTTATTATTTATTTTAGAGACAGAGAGCATGGGAGAGTGGGGGGTGTGGAAGGGGCAGAGGGAGAGGGAGAGAGAGAACCCCAAGTGACTCCGTGCTGAGCATGGAGCCTGATGTGGGGCTTGATCCCATGACCCCAAGATCACAACCTGAGCCGAAACCAAGAGTCGGACGCTCAACCAACTGAGCCACCCAGGTGCCCCTCCCAGTTCTGCCCTTCAAAGGATCTGTTCTGGACCCAGACCCCACAGCCTCGGGGAGGAGGTCAAGCCTCCCTCAGAGCCTGGTGGCCTGGGGATCGCTCACGGCCAGCCCAGACCTGGATGCCGGATTAGAAATAATTAATGCTATTAATATTCATAACAAGCGGCCTGGTGAAATGATGAGGGTGATCATCTGCTCTTCCCTTGGGCTCTCTCCCGTGGACAGGAAATCAGGCCCTCCCTCGGGCCCTCGAGCTGAAGTGCCTCCTGTCCGGGGCACAGGTCACCCCTGCAGGGAAGCCAGGTGTCAGGCTCCCAGCCCCTCCTCAACCTTGACAGTTCCCCCCTGAGCCCTCACACCGGCTTGGGGTGTGGGTGTGGGCTGCTTGCCTCATTTCGGCAGGATGGATCAGAGGCCTGGAGGTATTAAGCAGCTCTCCAAGGGCTCGGGCCCAGGGCCTGACTCCGAGTCCAGGGCCGTCCCTACTCGCTCTTCCAGAAATGTGTGTCCGCTGCCCCGTGGGCAGAGCCTGGTGCAGCCCTCGGTAGGACACAGCCAAGAGCCTGACTGCCTGGACTCTGGTCCCGGCTCTCCTGCTTCATGACCATGTGGCTGTGGACGCGTCCATGCCTGCGCCGCGCCCACTCCGTGCTCCGGCTCCCACGGGCTACCTGGCAAGCGGGGCCGCGTGCAAGCCTGGTGCAGGGCGAGCCACACAGGAGGTGGTAGCGTCTCCCCGCCGACAGATGCATTCCGAGCGCATCCCTTCCTGGGCCTCACTGAGCCCCCCGCCCCCTGCAACTGAGGATCTGAACTGGGGGGTGGGGGGAGACAGGCAGGTTTGCGTGGCCCAGGGTACACCGCACACGCGTGTTGGAGTGGGGCTGAGGGCAGGGCTGCAGGCTCTGCGCGGGGGCCCAGGCGGGGTTCTGACCCGTAGGGGGACCTGAAGGGTCCTGAGAGCCAAGGCCCAGCATCCTTTGGCCCCTTGTGTGAGCCAGGCCTCCTACGTTCCCTGCCTTGCTTTTAAGTCCCACCTCTAAGGCCTTCTTGTTGTAGGTGGCCTTGTTTGTCCCCTCTAAGTTCTTCTCATTCAGCCTTGCCGGGGGGACAGCCTGATGCCCCCAACAGGCACTCTAGGGGTTCGGTCCCAAGTACTGTGCCCACCACCTCGGGGGGAGTGGACTCCATGGACGCCATCCTCTAGGTGCAGCTCCCAGAGCCCTAGGTTCTAGTCCCCTGGCCGCTCACCTAGCCACCTCTGTAGGCCTCAGTTTCCTTATCCGTAACGTGGGGCCAGGGATGCTGGGTTAGGATGATGGGGGCAGAAGTTCGTCCCTCGTACATGCCCAGTGGGAGGACAGAGGGGCTGGTCCCTGTGGGTGAAGCAGCTCTGGGCAGACACCAGCCCTGACAGCCCTCAGCGCAGCCAAGTGGGCGATGGCGTGGGGGCGTGGGGGCGTGAGCCCGGGAGGGGCTGGGGTGGTGGTGTAGGGGACTCTGGCGGCGTGGCCGGACACTGTAGGTGGTGACAGCCGTGTGGCAGCCCCTCCATCCCCAGGGCCGGGTGCTGACTGAGTCTCATGATTACGGGGCAGGGGACCCTCGCTGGACCCTCACTCCTGGCTCTCAGGCAGCGGCAGAACTGTTGATGAGTAGGCTAACAGCTGTTTGCGTGGAGACGAAATCTGTCCGGTCTGACAGCCGCCACCACTGCGGTTTCAGTGTGGGAGCGGGCCGTGAGCTGAGAACCGTGTGTCCCCCAGCCCCAGGCTGGCCGGACTGCCCTGAGGCCTCACCCATCACGTGGGCTGGGCTGGGGCTCCGGACCCCCCACTCCCACACTTCCGTATCCTAAACCGTAGCGTGCCCGTGGCATCTGGTCTCACCCCCTGCCAACCCCCTCCCAAGGACACCAGGGCCTCACTGGGTGCCTTTGGATCCTGGAGGCCACCCTCGGCCTGTTCTGGGGTCCTGTCTTTCCTCTCTTGGGGTTTTAAGAGGGGCCGTGAGTGAATGTTCTGAGGCTAGGTGGTCCCGGGGCCCCATGTCGCATGTTTATGCCTTTCCTGCTTCAGGTGGGAGGTGGTCAAGGTCAAAGGTGGGGGCTGCTCATGAACTTGGCCGGTGTCCTGGGGAGTGTGTGGGGTGGAGGAGGGCAGGGTCCCCGCACCACAGCAAATTCCTTTCTTGAAGGATGCCTCAGAATGAGCCACCCAGAGCCTCAGTTCTAAACCAGAGATGCTGGGTTCCAAATGAAGGGTGACAGGAAGCTCAAATGAATATTGTCTGGAAGAACACCTTTGTGAGCCGTGAGGAGTTGTGAGAATTGTTTTCCTGTCGCCGTGGGGAAGGTTTGAAACATTGACAGGGAGACTTAGCCTCTGCAGAGGCTGGTGGGGTAGGCGGGACCAGAGTGGCACACAAGCCCCCACCCCTCACGCACTGGCCTGGGCAGACCTGGCTAATCAATCCCAGACTGGGGACGGCCTGCCTGGGAAGGGTGGCTGCCAGGCAGCCCTAGCAGGTGTTGTGTTTTGCCAATGAGGAAGAGGGCTCAGAGCGGCAAAGCAGCTTGCCACAGCCACCCAGCCTCGAGAGGTGGAGGTGGTTTTTTTGTTTGTTTTTTTTTAAGATTTTATTTATTTGAGAGAGAGAGTGAGCGTGCAGGTGCAAGCAAGCGAGCAGGGGGAGGGAGAGAGAATCTGAAGCAGGCTCCATGCCCGCACAGGGCCTGATGCGGGGCTCGATCCCACGACTCTGAGATCATGACCTGAGCTAAAACCAAGAGTCAGGGGCGCCTGGGTGGCTCAGTCGTTAAGCGTCTGCCTTCGGCTCAGGTCACGATCCCAGGGTCCTGGGATCGAGCCCCGCATGGGGCTCCCTGCTCCGCGGGAGGCCTGCTTCTCCCTCTCCCACTCCCCCTGCTTGTGTTCCCTCTCTCACTGTGTCTCTCTCTGTCAAATAAATAAATAAAATCTTAAAAATAAATAAATAAATAAAACCAAGAGTCAGACGCTCAACCAGCTGAGCCACCCGGGCGCCCCACAGAGGTGGACCTGAGATTTAAAGCCTCTTCTCCTGACCCTAGTGCATCGTGATCAGGGAAGCTTGCGGTTCAGGGGCTCCTTGCCCAGGTGGGGTTCTCCCCGTGGGACCGGCGCGGGGTGGCCAGGCTCGGCCTCCTTACGATGCCATCCCTCCCTCCTGGCCTGTTAACCTTTATCTGCTGCAACCTGCCTGTGCTTGGTCTAATTACGGCTGCTTACATTCTGGGCTTTTAACTGCAGCCAAGCGGCGCATGTGAATGTGGGACTTCCGGTTCCCGCCAGCGCACAGAGCCTGACCGAGGGGTACGAGGGCCGGGGAGGGGGTCAGCAGTCACCAGCACGAGGTGGGCTGAGGCTGCCCGAAGCCAAGGGCTGGGCTCAGGACCCTTGGATGGGCATGCTGGAGGCAGGCGGGGTGCTCCCCTCTTCGGCTCCAGGGCTGCCTCGGCATAGCGTCGTGCCTTGTTAGGAGGTGGTTCTGCTGGCTTCCAGGTTACTCTTTTAATTAAGCCAATTAATTAGTGCCTTTAATGAAGCAGATTAACCAGGCCGGGCTCTGCAAACGGGGCTGTTGCAGCCCATGGTTTCCTGCAGGTTGGGATTTGGAGGTGGCTGCCGGGCCCAGCCTCCGGTCCTAGGGGGCTTGGGTGCTGGGTCACGCTGCGCCAGGATGTCTGTGTCCCCCGTATGAGCAGGACCCCGGGGCTCCCTGGCTCGGCATGGCCACCTGCCCCAGGGCGGATGGGGAAAGAGACTTGGTGTTGGTTTCTTTACCACGCGTTTCCTATGTGCTGGGCACCGTGCTGAACGCTCTACTGGGTGACACCACTGACTTTTGTCTCCAGCGCAGATCAGGGAGGGAGGCCCGGCCTTGGGTGGCAGGAGGTGTCCCAGCCCGTGAGTGGCCTGGCCCCAGGCTTCTCCCACCAGGCAGGAAAGAGGATCCAGAAGGAGGGACTCAGAGAGGACCTGCAGGAAGAGGCCAAGGAGGCCCCCAGCTCCCTGGAGCCGTCTTTGTGAGACAGGGACCCACCGGTGTCCTGGAGAGGGCGAGGCCTGCCTTAAACACACTTCTGCCCTTAATGCGCCTCGCAAAGGGCGTAGGAGTGAGGAGGGCCTCCCCAGGGCCAGAGGACAGATGGCAGCCTGCTCCAGGATGGCTGGGCCTCGCAGGGAGAGTTGGCTCAGCCATGACATTAGAGAGGGAGGACTGCCTGACAGCGGGGAATATTAACAAGTTTCCAAAGGCAGGCAGGAGCCGCCTCCCCAGGAGACTGAGTGCGCCAGGCAGTGGGCCTGATCCAAGTGCTTTAGAAACACCGCTCTATGAATTCAAGGTGGTTTTGCCAGCAGATCTCAACCCGGGCGGGGGCTGGCTCTCCTTAGGATGCCCTCGGGGCCCTCACCCCTTTCATCCCATTTTAGCCCAGAGGGGGGCCTGCTGGTCTACACACCAGGGCAGGCCGGGGCACCTTCCTGCGCCTCGGTCTCCTCATCTTCTAAATGGGTGAGTGCTTCCTGGAGAGAGAGAGACATTCCCTCGTCTCTCACTTCCCAGAGAAGACGGAAATTCCCCTCCATCCGGCTGTCTGACCTACAGACTTTCTTGCTCGGGGCCTCCGTCCCCACCTGGCCAGCCCCCTCCTGCCTCGATGAAGCCTCCCTTTGTCACTCAGCCTGTCTTCTTGAGGTGCCTCAGGTGGTACTTTCCCATCCGCTTTTAAGGACATTCTAGTGTTTCTTATAAAAACCAACCCCACCCCGGATCTCCCTTTCCCCTGCAGCTACTACGTTCTGGCTTCTACTCCTCCCCTTCACAGTTGAATTTCTCCCACCTGTCATTTCCCAACCCACTGCAGTCGGGCTCCCACCCACCCGCCTTATCCTTCCTTCTCTGTGCTTGACGTTGCCTCCTCCAGGAAGCCTTCCCTACTTCCTCAGACCCTCATCACAGCCAACCAGTGTGTCCTGAGAGCAGTCCTGGACCTCAGTGGGTCTCTGAACCCACTGTGCCCAGCACAGGGCCCGGCACGAAGCCCAGCCTGGGCGAGGCGCTCCTCTGGGGCCAGAGCGGGGTTGAGGAGCAGCCAGTAAGCTTTGCCTCTGTTTTACCTTGAGAGGGACACTGTAGGGTGGGCGGAAGACAGGAATGGGAACGGCAAACACCATCAACTCAGAGACACTTCTTTAAATACCAGCTGGAAGCAGACCAGTTTCGGGGTGGGTGGAGCTGCCCTTCATTAGCAGGAACCACAGGAGATAGGCACTTCCCAGAGGCCAGGGGCGGGGAGGCGCAGAGGGCTGGGGGTGGGAGCAGGCAACTCGGGGTGTGGCGGTCCCCATCCTACTGGGCTCCCCTCCCACAGGGGCCAGGGCGGAGCTGGGGAGCGCCTCACCTGTGTCTTTCCCCAGCACAGAGCCCTATGTGACGTTCTCTATAGTACTGTCCCCACCAGGCAGTGAGCTCCGTGGAGGCAGGAACCTCATCTCCCTTCTGTCCCCCAGGGCCTGGCACATTAGGCAAGCAATAAATATCTATGGATGGAGGCCGATGGGCCAAGGGGTGTATTCCCCACTCCTCTGTACTGCCTTGGTTTCCCCTCTGTACAGAGGGCCCTGGTGAGGCTCAGCCTCCTTCTGGATACGGTTCTTAGGGCCAGGCCTGGCTTGTGACTGTGGGTGTGCTCTTGTCCCTCTGAGCTGCTGGGGCAGGCAGTGACAGAGGCCGCACTAGCTCCTGCTGCCAGCCACGTGGGAAGGGAGCTCACATGAGTGACAGTCCCCCAAGATACCTTGTCAGCGCTCTGGGCCTCAGGCCTCCCATCCACAAAACGGGAGCAGTTTGTCCTTGCCGGCAGGAGGGTGTATTAAGGCAGGAAGAAGAGGACAGGGGGCTCAGGAGGTTACTCTGACACCCCTCCCCCAATATGGAGCCAAGGCAGTTGGGACCAGAGCCAACTTTGCTATCAGTCTTCAGGGCCATCCAGGCCTGGATGCCTTCCCGGAGGAGCTGTGTGGCAGGGCACAGCCACTCCCACCCTCCCAGCCCTCCCCCACCCAGCTTCCCGCCCCCCTAACCCCCCAGGCTCCGCTCCAGTGCCAGAAGGAACAGGCCCCCCCTTCTGGTGGAAATTCACACCCACAGCCTAGCCAAGCTGTCTGCAGGGAGGAAGGGGTGAGGAAGGGGGAGCAGCTGCGGGAACAGGAGGCTCCACCAGAGAGTGGACAGACAGAGATGGGGCCCATCTGTAAGTGTCAGCTGACAGACAGCCGGGGTAGGGGGGGAGCAGGTAGGCCACCAGCCCCAAGGCAGCCTAGCCGGCCCTCAAGGCCTGGGCAGCGGGGGTCATGAGCACTGGGTCTGGGTGGCAGCGGGCCGGGCTGCTTGTGGGACAAGTGAGGAGCCAACAGGTTGGAAGAGTAAGGGACTCTGCCCACCAGCAGTGCTCCCCAGGGGATAGCTGAGAACCCAGTGGGGGGGTGGCTAGGCCAGTCCTGGGGTCTCCACGATGTGGGCAGGGGTGAGATGAACCCCCAGCTGAGGTCTGAGGCACTGGCGAGGGGCCTGTCCCACTCCCCTGGGAAGAACCCTAGCCTGTCTTCGAAATCACATCTGTACTCCCCAAGGTTCCAGGCCCGGGGCTGGTCTACACCGCAGGCTCATTGCCGCAAAGACAGCCCCCTCCCTTCTTCCCTGGCATCCCTGCCCAGCCCGATGCCTGTTCTGGCCTTCCTTCTGGCTTCTGCTCCCCTAAGAAGCCTCTCCTCGCAGGCCAGTCTGCTCTACACCTGCTATCAATACACACAGCTTTCGGGAGGCTCACCCGGCTCCTTAGCCCCTGGTGGCCCTGGTGGCTGGGTTTAGGGGAGGGGACAGCCCACGGCTGGTTCTTCCCAGTCTCCCCCACCTGTGCGCCAAGAACAGGTGGCGTTCCTGTGTTCAAACCAGAGAGACGGCAGGATTGCTCATGTGCCCTGTTCACGTAAGCAGTGTCACCTGCCGAATGTCGTGGGCAGTGACCCCTCGGTGCCAGCTTCGAGGACAGAGGGGAGCCCTCAGGATGCTCCCGGATAGTGAGAAACCCTGGCAGATGAAGAGAGGGACAGACGGGCTGACATCTTCTGGCTGTCTGGCTGGACCTGAAGCTCGGCACCTTGACTCCGGGGCCATCCTCTCTGCCTGCTGGAAGGGGGTCTTCAAACCGGAAGGGAGTGCTCACATGTGTCCATGGCCGCCATAAGGGTGTGCTGTGGGAGGGACAGTCCCGCCACAGCACCTGTCACCCCTCCTGCCACAGGGAGGGCCAGGTCAGGAGCGGCGGCTGTGTGCAGGGCCCCCCTCGACATGTCTGCAGACCCAGGGAGACCTTCCCAGAAAGGGGGGCCTGACAAGGACTGAATGCTGGAGCCTTGTGGAAGGAGAAGGAAGAGGAAGGGGACGGGCATTTACGGAGCATTAGGTTCACGAGCCCACTGAATTTGCACGGCCCTTGAGGAGACAGCTGCACCCCCACTTTACAGATGGGGAAATGGAGGCATGGATTGGAACTCAGGTGGGTTCAATCCCAAAGCCAGTTATCCCTGCACTGGGTCACCCCTGGGCTTTGGCTGCCGAGACAGCGCTGCCGGATGCATCCCCGTTTCTAGTCCGGAAGGGCAGCCCAGCCCACCCTCGGCTCAGCCCTTCTGGGACCGCCAGCCCCTCTCGGATCTGTGAGCCACAGCATGATCTGCTAATATCTGGCTGCGTTATGTACAATTGCAAACCCATTATAGTCCTATTTTCCTAATCTATGACACCTTATCACAGTCCCCAGTGGCACTGTGTTTCTGAGCGTTGTCCACCCACGGAATTATTAATCCTCTCATTCGGTGGCTGGTAGAGGGGGTGGAGCATCAGAGCAGGGTGACCTGCCCCTCCTGCCCTGAGGGGGCCCTGGGACCGGGCAGCTGGAGACCCCTGCCAGCCTGACTGTGTGCTCCTCCCTGCTCATCTCAGCTCCCTGAAGGGATACTTAGAACAGGCAGCCCTGGGCAGGGCTCGGCCTGGACAGTCACCTTTGGGAGGAGAGGGCCTGGGTGGGGGGTGCGGGGTAGGATCTAGCAGCTGCTCCCCTGTATGCCAGGCCTGGCTGGGGGGAGCACCTGCAGCCGCACACCTGGATAGGGGAGTCCCAGGGCAGGCCTCTCTCCGGGCAGCTGCCTTGTGCCTTCTGGAAGGGGCAGCAGATGCCCCAGGACCAGAGACGCTATGAGGACACTGGGGAGGGGGTAGCAGCGGAACCAGCAGCTGCTGAGGGCAGCGGGCACGGCCCCGTAATTGGGCAGCCTGTTCCCAGATAAGGCCGATGACACTGACCAGCTTCCCGCTCCACAAGGGCTGCGGCCGCTCATTTCCTGCTCCCTCGGCCGGCGATGCCAATTACCTCGCCTCCTGCCCGCCGGCGGCGGCTTCTGGGGCGGCCAGACGATTCCCCTGTCATCGGTGGGGCCTGGGTCCTCTCCGGAGGGTGGGAGGGTGTGGACAGGGCAGCAGCAGGGTGAGCAGGACCAGCGATGCCCCCCTCCCCCCACCTCACACTGGGCATGGCCAGAGGTGGGGGGGTGTGACCCAGGGACCCAGGCCACCCTGGGAAGGCCCCATGTTCTTTCCTGTCCCCAACCCCAGAGCAGGTTCCTGCCGCTGGGCGGAGGAGCTGGCGAGCGGGTGTGTGAACAGAACAGACAAGCGGAGCTCGGCCCACCCCTGCTTTTCCAGTTTTCTCAGCCTTGCCCTCCCCCCCCCCCCACGCCGTGTGACACCCTGGGCAAGTCACCGAGCCCTTGGGGACCCCCTGCCTCCTCTGTAAAGCGGGGTGATGGGGCAGTACCCTCGCAGCATAGGTGTGAGGACTGGCTGGGACCTCAGAGTGAGCGGTCCGCCCCGCCGAGAGGACACGCTCCTCCTTTTGTGCCAACACTCAAATTCTGCTCGCTGGATGAGGACACGCAGCCATGTGGCATTAGGGAAACTGAGGCTCACACAGGGGTTTGGCTCGTGCAGGAAGGATGAAACGACTCCTGGCTCTTCTTCACTGCAACCCCAGAGGACGGACTTGGGGGGAGGGGCCAGCTGTCTGCAGGGCAAATGCCGGCTCCAGACTCCCATCACCCCGAGGGGGCGGGGGGGGGGGGGGGGGAGGGGGAGGAAGCGCGTCAGAGATAGCGGGAAGAGGGAGCAGGAAGGTGGGTTCACCTGCTCTGAGGGGGCACTCTCAGGCCCTGGCACGGCCGGACCATGAGCACTCGGGCGATGTCTGTGCCTGGATAAGGGGCCTGCGGGGCCAGCCCGGTGGTGGTGCAGACAGGGAAACGGAGGCCTAGGCCCAGAAAAGGGTAGATCATCCAGCCACTCCAGGCCGAGTCAAATCCCCCACCTTTCTCTCCAAGTCCGGGTCCACTGCCTCCCCAAGGGGCCTCAGGCTCATTTTGAGGTGGAGCCTTTTGACCTCGAGGTGCTGATTGGTTGCAACTCTCACCCTGACCCAATAGGAGAGGAACCTCGACGGCCCTAGGGGCGGGGTTCGAGAACCCGGCGCCCAGTCCAGAACTTGGGCTGGGGGGTGCGGGCGGGCACAGTGCCCGAGTACCCCGCGGGCAGGGAAGGGCGACGCAGGGACGGCTAAGGGCCCTCTCCCACACGGCGCCGCGGGGTAGGGGAGGTGGACGAACAACTCCCTAAGGGGCAACTAACAGACCAATTAAGCTGCCAATAAAAAATTTAATCAAGTAATAATGCACCTTACTTTGTTTAATTAGTGTTCTGTCAAGTGAATGAATATTTAAGGCGCGGGTGGCGGTGCCAGCATCCGCCCAGCGGGCAGAGAGGCCGAGCCCACATTTCAACCGGCCTGACAGCTCCCCACGCGGGCATTGATCGCCGCCACCGCGGTCCAGGAATCCCGAGAGCGCAGGGCGCAGCCGGGAGCGCTCCTTTGTGAACAAGCGGACCGCGGCTGGTCCTGCCCCTGTCAGGGACTCAGTTGCTTCATCTGTAAAATGGGAGCAGGAGACCTGGCCAGCTCTGTCAGTCCTAAAAAAACTAAAGATTGATTTTGTTTCTGGAACCCCAGAGTCCCTGGCGGGTGCGGAAGACATTTGGGGCCTGAGAGCCCAGTCTGTGCTCTCCGCGTCCCCCAAGTCTATGGCCCTAGGATGCCCAGCGTCTGTCAGCTCTGTGGCTCCAGGGTCAGCTGTGTGTGCCTGTGAGGCGGGCGATACCCTCCGTGGGAGCCCTTCCAGCGCCCCAGCCTGAGGACAGAGAGTGGGTCCTCCTCTGGCCCCGGGGCAGGGTCTGTCTGGGCTATACTTCCGTTCACTGGCCCTTTCATTCATTCAGCAACTGGGGAGCTTGTGCTCCGTGCCAGTGTTTCTTTCCCTGGAAAATGCGGAACTAGGCCCAGTCTTGGAACCCTGCAGGCCCCAGGTCGCCGTCGTTTCCCTTGGCTTCTCCGCCAGCGGGTGGCTGTGGGCAGTGGGTGGCCAGAGCCCTCGGGACCGGGCGTGTCAGCCCCGCCCCGCGGGGCTTGTTTGCATATTCATGACCTAGGCGGGCATGCGCACGGCGGCGGCCGGCCGGGCGGCGTCTCCTTCCCCGACCCTGCCATCCTCACCCTCGGCCTCTTCCTCCCTTTTCTTCATGGAAAGGGCCAGGCGCCACCCCCAACCCCGCACCTCAACCACCTGAGAGCCTCGCACTGGAAGGACTTTGGTAATTATTTGTTTCAGTTGAGCTGTTTTCAGTCTAGGCTAGGCTGAGTCTTGTAATGAGTATGGATTTGCCAGTAAATAAGTCCCCCGCTTCTAACCCCTGTAATAAATGCATTTGGAGTAATCTGGCGATCACGCGGTGTAATTGCTGGCTGTCAGGGCAGATGGATGCGCCGCGCTGACTTTGCCGCCGTCTGCCCTTCCTTCACGCTGCGCCTCCGTCCCCGCCCCCAGCTGGAGGTGAGGGCCCTTCTGCCAGGGGAGAATGGGCCGGGCCTGCCCAGACCCCAGGCCAGCCTTCGGGTCCCTCCTAAGCCGGACAGCGTGGGCTGGCCCAGTCACCTGCCTCTGACCCCAGTGTCCGTCCGCACTGAACGCCAGGGCCTTGTTCAAAATGCAGGGTCCTGGGTGCCACCGCCACAGACTCACTGGATTAGATTATCTGCATTGGAAAACGCCTCCTTCTGGCCCCAAGTTAGGCAGTCATCCTAGGACAGCCCTCTGTGGAATATCAGGTTCCAACTTCAGTTTTCAAAGGAGAAAAATGAGACACTTGTACTTGTGGCCCTCCCCAATCCCGGACCATTTCCACTTGCTTCTGTGGGCTACTTTTCCTTGTTCATGCCTCTGAGACTTTGTCCAGGCCTCTGCCGGGCATGCCGTGGCCCCTTCTCTGCCTGGGGAATGTCCACTCAGCCTTGCTCAAATGCCCCCACCTCTGTGAACTTCCCTACACTGGGAGTCCCTCCTCTTTGCTTCTCTGGCTGGACCTCCAGTTGTCTTTTTACACAGGGGCTGGTCCTGCCGCTCGTGGGGGGGAGGTGCTGCACCTCCCCTGCACTTCTTTGAGCAGCCCCCTGCGCCTAGCCCAGTGCCTGGCACACAGCAGGTGCTCAAGAAACATGAGGGGCATGAATCAGTGTGCAAGCAATGAGCCCTGACTGCCTCTCCCTACCCCTACGGGAGTCCCAAGTTTGTGGGGCTGACCAGGGCTGGGCAGAGGTCTTCCCCAAATCCCGGAGTCTTATATCTGCCAAGTCAGATGGGGCATTCTGGATGTGGAGGGGGGCACCACATATGGGGCTGAAAGAAGCATCAGAGATTTCAGCCAGTTCAGCCCAGCCTAGTCCTGTCCTGTGGCACCCAGAGTGGGGTGAGTGTGAGGTTCCTGAAACAACTCAGCGTTTACTGAATACCCACCCTGTTGCAGGCACTGTTCTAGGCTCTGGGCGTGTAGCTGCACCGACAGATGCTGACAGTTGACAAACTGTCAAATCCCCGCTGGGCAGGGAAGGAGCCCTGCTCTGTGTCATCCAGAGCCAAGCTTCTCAGGGAAGCCATCGTGCTAAAGGCTCTCAAGCCACTTGCCCTCCTTCTGGGGCACGACCCAGCCTGAGGCCCAGATTGCCACCCCAGAACCGGGCCACAGAGGGCTGGTGTGTCTGGAGGTCCCACGCAGCAGGGGCTGGTGGGGAAGGCAGGAGGGGCCCTCCACCCTGATACCAACTCCAAGGCTAGCCCTTTCGGCCGGACACCTGGGCCCCTGAGCCACTCCTGTGCTCTGGCCTGGCCTGGGGCTGGGACCCCACAGCTGCACAGGATGCATTCCTGCCCCGCCTCGCGTCGAAGCTGTGAGGGATTAAACGAGATAACTGGAGGGAAAGCCGCATGGCCTGGGGACGGTGGGGTGTGAGGGTTTAATGGCTCGGGTGCAGTCTTCAGAGGAATGAAGCCTTCCAGCAGACCGGGTAGCGGAGAGGCCACGGCAGGGCGGTCAAGGGCACGGACGCAGGAGCCAGTGAACTCCGGCTGTGTGCTCTCAGGCTGACAGCTTAACCTCTCTGCCTCAGGTTCCACATCTGAGCAGCAGAGAGAGAGGGAGAGCGCGGTGAGCTCCCCATAGGGTTACTATGGGCTACAGGAATCGAGGTTGTAAAAAAGGCCCTCTGCGCATGGGAGGGGCTGCCTGCGTCCACTGAAAACCGGGCCTACAGGTATACCTTGTATACCGGGTGCCAGGGAACCCCAGGGCGAGAAGGAGGGAGAGGAGGGGGACTTCGGAGGAGGTGACGTGGGGCTTTTCTTGAATGATGCAGGAGTTTGTCAAGGGGTGGAGAGAGGCCTCTGGAAGCCTCCACGGCTGGCCAGCACCCCTCCCTTCAGCTTCTTCCCCCTCTGCTCACTGAAGCTCTTGTGGGGATAAAATGGCCTCTAGGGCAGTGAGCTCTGGGTGACGTGGGTGTGTGTGCTGGAAGGGGCAAGAAGGCGGGGGCAGAGGCTAGTGCGGGGATGGGGGGGCGGTGGGTAGCCAGGGACACACCCCAGTGTGTGCCGAAATGCGGCTCCCCCACCGCGGCTCCCCCCCACGGCAGCCACGGCTGGTTCCCGACCAGCTGTCAGCCAGCAATCATGTTTAATAAAGGCCCCAAATTAGTCAGCGAGCCTAAGTAAGCACCTTTGGTCTAACAATGCAATTAGCACAGACAAAGCCTCCCCTTCCTCCTTGGCCTGGGCGAGGGTGGAGAAGGACAGGCAGAGCCAGGGGCCCTCCCCGGTGAGCTGTGGAGAGGTCTGCAAAGGACCCAGTGATAGACTAAGAGGTGGCGATGAATCGCATCTGAATGACGGCTCCTGTTGTTGTCAGGCGGCCGTGGGGAGAGCGCATCTTCCGTGGATCTTTCTAGGTTATCTGGCTTTGAACAGCAACACCCGTACATAAGTGAGGTCTCCTTCTCTCCAAGCCCCCCAGTCTCTCTGAGCCCCTCTATCTCTCCTTCTCTCTCCTGCATCTTCTCTCTCATTTTCTGAGGACAGATGCAGGCTGGGTTTGCATGAATAAAACATCAGTGAAGGGGGAAAAATACCCAAACTGCATAGCCAGGCTTGGGGATAGACAGCAAGCAAGCCCCGTTGCCAGCTCCTTGTGCAGCCCTGCTTGCGTCGGGGTGGTTGTCCCACCTGGGGGAGCCCATCCGATGCCTCTGGTTCCATAGAGAGGGGGCCATGGGGTCTGGGAGGCTGAGCATGGCGATGCTTGGGCTGGGATCTGGGGATCCTGGCTCCTCAACACTCTCCTCCCAACACTGGGACAGACAGGCTCTAGTTATTCTTGGCCAAAGAGCGGGAGGCCTCAGGCCTAGCCCTGGCTGGGCATTCAGGGCCGGGTATGTGTGTGCATGACACATGACCTTCCCCTGAGACCCGCCTGCTGGCTGCTGGGGATCTGGCTTCTCCTCTCCGGCCCTATTAAAACCCAGAGCGTCCCCTGACACAAGAGCAGGAAGCAGAGGGTGGGGCCTCTGGCCAGACATGAAACAGTACAGAGTAGAGGGGCTTTCTCTGAATTCTCCCATCCCTGTCCCCTGCCCACACCACCCAGCCTTGCTGCCAGCTAACACCTCGGGCACCCCGTGGCCAGGAGCCCAGAGTTTCACAAGGACCTTAATCATCCATTTGTTTATTCATTCATTTCCTGAGTGTAGAGCCCACCTAGGACAGGCCAGGCAGGAGGGACACTACCGTCACTGAGCCAGACTCGGGTCCTGCCCCTCCACCGTGAGCTCAGTCTAGTCAGGGGGGCAGGCCAGACACGGGGCACTGACCGTGCTGGGGACATGGGCTGTGATGAAGGAGCCTGCCTGTCCCAGGCTTGGGGGCTTCGGAAGACTCCCACAGCAGAAATGGGCCGGACATGGTCCTGGAGGCGAGGTAGTGGTGGCCAAGGAAGAGGTGTGGGCCAGTGTTTCGGGAGGAGGGCTGGGATAGGAGAGGCCGGGGAGTAAGGTGCAGAGGGGCAGGGTAGGGGCAGTGCTGAGCACGAGCGAGGTGAGGCAGAGGGGGGCAGGTTCAGCAGGCCACGCACAGGAAGTGGCGCTTGGTTCAGGGGTGCCCCAGGGGCTTTAAGCCAGGGCCTCACAAAGAGTTCTCTTCCTCTCTCCAACCTCCCCTCCAAAACCAAATGTTCACCGAGGCTGCAGGGAGCGTGGCAGGGTGTGTGTCGTCCTGGGCTAGAGAAGGTTTAAAAGATAAAAAGGAGAGCACCCCCCTCTGCCCCCCCGAATGCACAGCCAGCTCGGTAGGAAGAGGGTGCAGCAAGGTTCACCCCAGCACCAAGTGGGCTGGGGGAATGCAGAAGAGAGCACAACTAATCCTGCCTCAGGAAGGCTTCCCAGAGGAGGCGGCCTTTGGGAAGGCATCACTGGGTGAATAGGAGCTTGCGAAATGGCTACAAAGGTGTATTTAAGAGTTCCTCTCCTTAGGCGATCTCTGCCTCCAAGGTGGGAACATAGAGAGGCTTATTACCTTCCAGGTACCCAGCATGCCACACTGCCCCTGGGACACAGGGGAGGTCTATACTGAACCCATGCCATGTGCCAGGCCCCTGCCAGGCGCTGCAGGGGAGGCATCAAAGCACCCCCAGCATCCCAGCCCTCCTCCCACATGCTGGGCAGTCCCCGGGGAGACTGCATGAGGTGGCCAGTGACTCCCAGTGACTGCGCAACCCCCTGGTCCATTTGCCAGGGGCTGGGCAGCTTCCCAGGGGACGTGAGTTTGGAAGGGCAGAATGGAAGGCCCAGGTGGCTTGGCTGAGCACTGCGGGAGGGCTGGGAGGGCCCACCTGCGAGACTGTGCAGCTCTAGGAGGCCGGTGGGGAGAGGTCTTGCTCATTACTGGGCAAACAGTAGCTGCTGATGTGAACGTGAAACATAGATTCAATACCTGGGCCTTTCAGCTCACAAATCATGCCCCCCGGCCCAGGTGCCAGCCAGCACGGATGCTGGCTCAGATAACAGATTGGGGGGGGGAGGTAAGATCTCACACCCAGCTCCCCAGCAATTCTCCCTGGGTCACAGGGACACAAAGCAGAGACCAGGCTCTGCCCCTCTGCTGTCCCTCAGAGGGGTGATAGCACAGACGTGCCGTGGCTCACACACACACTACCTGGGGCCCCAGGGCAGGCAGCGGAAGGGCTGGGATGCCCAGGTAAGGAACTGCCCCCCACCTGCGGCCATCGAGGACCCGCCCTGCGGGGGACCTGGAAGGCACAGCATGGCTTGGGAACCCCGGGTGGCTCCAGAGCTGTTTGCTTTTCCTACTGCGGGTGGTTCTGCCAGCCCTGCACTCCCCAAACCGGCACCGAGGGGGTCTGGGAGGAGCTGGGCAGCCCACTTCCTGCTCTCGTCCATTTAGCCAGCGGTTTGCACTTTTATGAGTGGGCTGGCGGTGAACTCATCCCCGTTACAATGCACTCAGGGACCCTGACAACTAATTTAATTTAAAACAGCCTTGCAATAAAAGCTCAGAACGGAAAACCGCCGAGTCTTGGGGGTTATTTAACAAATTGCCTCACAGATAAATACATTAAAATGATTCTCAAACTGGAGTCGTGCGAAGTTGAAGTAAAATTAAGAAAGTCGAATCAAAATGTAAATTAATGGCGTTGAGATACAGCGTTTGAATTGGCAAGAGTCATGCTCAGGGAGCATTGGCAGGGGCTCTGCCTTCTGTTCAGGTGACGTGGCGCCTCCAGGCAGTGCCAGAAACCCCTTCGGTGCCAGGCACTGGGGAGCTGGGGGTGGGGGGAAGGCTGCGCCGACCCCCCCCGGGGCCCACCTGGCCCACCCTTCCATTCCGCTTTCTGGGACACTCATGTCTACCAGCTGCGGCGGGGACCCTGGCTGGCTTGTTCCCTGCCTCCAGCCCGGCTCCTGACAGGCCCCAGCAGCTGTAAAAAGAAAGGTGCCTACTGCACTTCCCTTCCTGGGCAGCAACAAGAAATAAAGGAGATCGGGCATGTTAGGGCCTGGTTGGGATTGTAAGTGCGAAGTCCCAGGGTGATGGCTATCACCCACATTTACTGCTAAGTGAATCTTACAGCAGCCCTGCAGAACTGGCCGGGCCTGAATTCCCATTTGATTGACAAATAAATGGAGGCCAGGCGAGCAAAGGCAGGATGAGAAGGGCTCCACCTGCAAAGGGGCCTTTGCCTCAAATCTTCCACACAGCAGGGAGGGTCTGATGTCACTTTTCTGTCTGTCTCCGTTTCTTTCCCCGCTGAGGGGCAGAGAAGCCATGGCTGGGCCGGCTGCCAGCCTGGTGCCCAGATAATGGGCTCAGAATCCGGCTCTAGCCTTAAAGGGATCCCCCGCTCCTGCGTGTACCATGGGCCTCCGCTACCGAGCAGCCCTCCCACCCCCAGCAGGGCCAGCCTCTCAGTTTCGGGGGAAGGCGCTCAGAAGTGGAGGGGGCTTGGCAGGAGGTAGATACCCATGTGACGCTCCCCCCCACTTCTCCCGGGGTTGGAGTGGCCCCAGGTGCCGACAGACAGCATTGGGAACATTATCTGGAGCTGCCTTTCTTGATAGTGTCATGTGCTAATCAGTCTGGGAAAGAAAAGAAGAGGGAATCCCCGGGGAGCAGTGGCAGGGAGGGGTGAGGAAGGCTGGGACAGGAGATGCAGCTGAGGAGGTTGGCAGGGGGAGTGTGAAGGTGCAGGCAACCGCCCCTCCCCCAGCCTGGGATTGCAGGGTGAGAGAGAGAGCAGAAAGGCACTGTGTGCGTGTGCATGGCAGGGGGTACGGTGGATGTCTTCACCTGGAACCACGAGCCCATCTGACACCCGAGACAGCTCTGAATGGGGAGGGGACGGCATTGCCAGGGCCGGCCGAGGCGTGGGGTGTCAGCTGTCGGCGCTGCCCGGTGGGGCGGGCGGCCTCCCTGGATGCACCAGGCCGGCTGGAGGAGGGGACGGCGCTCAGGGTGAGCACAGCCCCTGGAGGCCCAAGCAGCTCCCCTGGATGGGGGTGGCCAGCTGTAGTGGGGGGCCCGGGCCTGGGGGAGGCAGTCCCCTCCCCTCAGGGCCCACGTGGGGTGTGGGCAGTGACACAGTGACACCCTGGGCCTGGCCCAGGCAGTTGCCTAACCTAAATGCTTCGCTAGGGAATCTCTGCAAACTGGCGGCGCTGCGGACGGACGATGCAACAGGCTTCTCATTGACAGTCATTAAGTCTTTAGCAAATGGTTTAGGGAGAAAAAATAGCCATGATGAGGATTTATGTTGACCTCAGCGGGGAAGGCTGGAGCCCTACCCCGACCCCCCGGAGCCAGATCAATGTCCCTCTGCAGGGGAGCAGGGCAGGGGGGCCCGGGGGACCTGCTGGAAGCTGGAGGCCCTGGGGAGGGTGGTGGCAAGCTCTGTGCTGAGCCCCGCCTGCATCTCCATCCTCCCAGGATGGAGATTCGGTGACCATTATATTCCTCCCACAGATGTGGCAGCTCAGGCCCTCAGGGGCCAGGTGGTGTGCTGGGGTCACACAGCTGGTGGGTGACAGACGGGTACTCAGCGGGGTGACCGTGATCGGTGATCAGAGCCCCTTCAAACCTCAGCAGGCGGGGCCAGGCCCCATTCTCTGCCACTGGGGGGAGGGGGGAGTGGGGGACGGGGCGGGGGGTGGGGAGGCTTCTCCTGGCCTCGGGCAAGTCCCCAAGCCTCCCAGAGCTAGAGCTTCTCTCCTGTGAACTGGAGCCTCCACCAATCGCAGGGCTGGGCCTGGAAGAGATGTACACGCTGTGTTTGGGAAACTAGAAATGCCAGACAAACAGGAGGCTGGCAGGGAGCTTCCTCCACCCTCCCTGCAGGCAGTTGAAGGCCCCCCCCCCCCCCCCCCGCCCCCCGTCCCCCGCCGCTCCAGCCCCACCCCCTGCCACTCCCGGGAAGGAGCCTGAACGCGGTTCTAACCGGGCAGGCCTGCTGGGGCCCAGAGGGCCGCCCAGCTGATCGGGGCAGATTTAACAGGACTTTGAAAAATAAAAAAGGTAAAACAGCAAACGGCTGCCCGCTCCTCCCGCTGCAATAAAAATGGATTTATTTGTTCGTGGAATGAAATTTAATAACTTTGGTGGGAGATGAGGCGTGAACAATAATAGTTTTTTTGCTCTTTCTCATTTTGGAATGGGGCGGTGGGGGGGTGCTGGGTGGAGAGGAGGAAGGAGGAGCGAGGCAGGGACCGTCCGGGACACTGTCGGGGAAGCTGGTGCTCAGGGGTCCACATCCTCCAGAGCTTGGTTAAGTAAACCCAGGAGGGCTGTCTTTATTCATTGCTCCAAAGGCACAGTCCATCCAGTTCCTTGAACCTTCGCGTTTGCCACGTTGGCCATGCTCATCTCTTTATGTTCCCCTGCGCAACTGTCAGAGACACCAGGCCTTTGCCCCTGCTGGACCCTCAACCAGGGGAGCCTTTCTGCCTTTTCAAAACTCTATTCATCCAGCCCCCAGCTGAAAGCAGCCCTCCAGCCCCCCTGAGCTCCCCATCAGCACCACGTCTCTCAGGGAGCCCCCCTCATCTTCCACCCAGTGCAGGGCTGTGGAGGTGCTCCCAGATACCGGGGTTCCTGGGGCCTAGCACAGAGCAGCTCTCTGGTAATCAGTGTTGAATGAACAAGTGAGTGAAAGTCAAGGGTGGAGACTTGGTGTCTACCTTTCCCCATAACCTGGGGCTGGGGGCCGGGGCCAGGCCAAAGCCAAGGAAAGAGTCCCCTTGCCGGCTTCCCAGGTGGCCACTGCTCGTGGACCGGCCTGAGGCCAGCCTGGGGCCAATCCCCGGCCAGGGAGTCTGCTCCTGGAAACTCCTGCTCCTCCAGCTATGGCTCACGTCACTTCCCCTCTCCGGGCCTCAGTTTCCCCATTGTGAAGGGCTTGTGGTTTTGCCCCGAGTGGTGCTGCCCTCTGTCAAGCGGGAAGCCTGAGGGTCAGGCATGGCAGGACCTAAGAGTCTGGGGGACACAGATCTTTAGGGGGCACCTGAATAGGGACTCACCCAGGCCGGGCTGTGTGCAGGGGCTGGGACTGACTGCCAGGAGGCCTGGGAGGGAACCTCAAGGAGCTGCCCATCCTGCCCAGTGACACTTCCAGGTCCGGTCTCCACAGCCCCGAAGAGGCCTGAGCAGCCAAGGGGGCCGGGCCGGCTCTCCTGCGCTGCACCAGCAGGTCAATAACAAAACAAACGCACTATTGACCAACTGCCACGCACTAAATCCTCCCGGCAGACAAGATGATGTGAGCCCGAATCGACTGCTGAACTCATAACCCGCTCAGCCCTGACCGGCCATCAGCCAGAGGAGGCAGGTCTGGGGTGTGAGGCCTCACTTCATCCGGACAGCGCCGCCCTGGGATGGAGGGGCTGGGCCTACACCCATCGCACACAGATCCGGTCCCCGGGAGTCAGGCCAAGGGCCAGCAGCCCGTTGGGGGCATCGGGGCAGGGCCCTTGGGGGACGGAGGTTTTGGAAGCCAAAGTGCAGAAATCCCAGAAGCTCAAATTAGGAGGTCAGCTGACCCAGCTCTTTTGTTTTTAATGAAAAGAATTATGTCTGGCAGATAAATACAAAAACACACACGTGGCGTCCCTGTAAGTTACAGAGCATAATGATAAACCACGTACTCTGAACCCACCACGCAAATTAAGCCCAGCAGTAAAATGTCCTGACTGCTGGGTTAAAATCCCGGCTGCGCCACTTCCCGCTGTGTGGCCCTGGGCATGTCAGTTTACCTCTCTGAGCCTAGGTCTCTACAGCCATAAAATGGGGGTAATAGAGAGCACCCCACCCTGCCCTCGCTATAGGGTTGTTCTGAGATGAAATAAGATTCTGAAGCACTAGGAGCACAGGAAGAGGTAACTGCTCCCAGAATTTGGTGTTTATTTCTTCCTTACTTCCTGTCGCAGCTTCACCCCATGTGTGGCCCAGGGCTCTCTCACCTGGTCTTCTGAGGGGGTCTGTGAACCCCAATACTCCTGTGTAAATGTCTGGGACGGTTCATATTTTCCAGGAAGCGGATCAGATTCTCAAGGTGAACCCCCCCAAAGTGAAGACTCCTGATGTGTCCCAACTGCCCCATTTTATGAAGGGCTCTAGGGTCCAGAAGGGGGTAGGGCCCCACCCACGGTCAGCCAGAGGCAGAGGCGGCAGGCCCGGCTGCTGGTGGCTCAGAGCCTCTTACATCTGCTCCAGGATGCCCAGCCACATGCAGGGAGCCTGGGGAGGGGGCCAGAGATCCCCCACGGCAGGTTTCTGAGGGCCATGGGCCCCTCGCACGGGCCCCCGGGCTGCCTGATGTTGAGAACCTGTTGTGTGCAGATGACGTCTGGCTGGGACCAGTGGGCTATCTGTCCTGTGGTCTCTGCGGACGCCCACCGCCCCTCCAGCCACCCTCACTCCTTTCAGAAGCAGCCCAGGCCAGGGGTCCCAGAGGTCCGCCTTTGAACCCTACTTGCCACCTTTTGGCTTCTGCTCTGGCCAGGATACTTAGCCGCCTAGAGCCTCAGTTTGGGCATCCATCAGATGGACAAAACTGGGAGGCTTGGGGAGGATTAACCGAGGTCATATGGGGCGCTTATTAACTTATTAATTCTAAATTAGCCGCCAGGCCCGCCCAGCCATGGCCCAGGTACAGGAGGCAGCCCCGAGACGGCACCGGGGGTACACATCTGCGGCTGGGCTATGAGCCTGTGTGGTCTGGCACGTCAGATGGTGTGTGAGTGCGTGTGTGCGCGTGGGTTCTCGCCTCCCAAACATACTCCTCAGGGAGTAAAAGCTGGGCCTCGGCAGGGTAAACACTGCAGCTTCCTGTGGGGAAGCCCAGGAGACTCAGGGAAGGGAGCCCCTGAAGGCCCCCGAACCTTGCAGGGGCCAGAGCCGCAGCTGGGACCTGGGTCTGGCCAGGCCGCCTCTGGCCTCTAGGGTTGGAGGGCTGGTTGGGCTGAGAGTGGGGGGAGGGAGGCTGGGGCCCTGACCACAGGGAGTGCCTTGGAGGTCCAGGCACCAGGGAGAGGGGAGGCCCACCTTCCCATCATGACTACACCTGGGCTGACCTGTCTGCCTAGCCAGTCAGAAGGATGCTGGGGGGAATACCCCCTCCCACTCCAGTCCTGCCTCGCCCCAAGGAAGAGTCGTCTAGAATGTCACAAACAGACATGAAGCCGGCATAGGGCAGCGGTCTCCTTTTATGATGGAGAAACTGAGGCACAGAGAAAAGGACTTTCCTAAGGCCCCAGAATTGAGTCTGTGAGGGTGAAGTTAATGGGGGCAATTCCTCCTTTTCTACCTCCTGAACTCCTATGCATCCTTCAAGGCCCCAGCTCTGGGAGAACTTTCCTGATCCCTGTGCTCTCACCTCTGAGGTCTATAATGGCAGCTTTCTTTTCTTTCTTTCCTTCTTTCCTTCCTCCCTCCCTCCCTCCTTCCTTCCTTTGATTTATTTGAGAGAGAGAGAGAGCATGAGCTGGGGGAGAGGCAGAAGGAGAGGGAGAAGCAGACTCCCCACTGAGCAGGGAGCCTGATGCGGGGCTCAATCCCAGGACCCCGAGATCATGACCTGAACCGAAGGCAGACACCCAACTAACTGAGCCACCCAGGTGCCCCACGTAAACAGCAGCTTTCTATGCTGAGCCCTAGCTGTGTGTTCCCGCCCTGCAGGATCCCACGCGACTCTCAGAGGAACCCTGGGAGAGAAGACTCGTCCCCATGTTGTAGAGGAGGAAATGAGCTCAGAGAGGCTGAGTTTCTGGCCAGGGTCACACAACACAGGAGTGGACAAGCAACTCCGACGTCACCTCTGTGCCCCAGCCTCCCTCACTGCAGGCACTTCCCTACAGCCCTTCTCACATCCCCGAGCAGCCTCAAACCGAGGCTCTGGCAGAGGTTGGCTAGATCATCTGGCCCTGCTGCTCCCTCCCTGGGTGGTTGGATTCTTGTCCCTTCCGTCCTGATTTGAAGGGGCAATCTAGCGCTGCTCCCGAGGAGGGGGAGGGGGAGGCTCCCACCCTCTTAGAAGGGCTGGCAGATAAAATATAGCCTGGGCTGCAGGGAAGCTGGAGGGTCCACCCAGAGGTCCTGCCCCTCACTGTTCTCACTCCTTTTGCTGCCTCCTCACGGGTGCCCCCCGCCCACAAACAGAGGCCTCTCCCTAAAGCACTGACTCTGCCAGTCGCCTCCCGAGCCCTGGGGTCCTGGTGAGACTACAGAGGGCCTTCCACCCCTGACCCCAGTGACCTTCCCAGCTCCTGACCCAGTCGCCTGTCCCCCACTCTCCCTGTGCCCCTTGAATAAGCCACACTCGTGCTCCTTGCTCCCTTTTCAACCCGCCCTGCAGATTTCTACTTCCTCAGCAAGGCTCCGGGGTCCCTCCGCAAGGCCCCCCCACCCCCCACCGCCACCACTGAGGTGCCTCCAGGCCCTCCACTTCCAGGGTCCAAAGATGCCCACCACTGCACCTTGGTGTAGCAGCTCCGAGGGTGGGACAGGATGGGACAGCTCTGGAGGATCCCCAGGTGCCCCGAGCAGCCTAGCACTCTGATCCCCGATCTGTCTCCAGTGCCCAGAGCAGTGCCTGGCAGATTACAGGCGGGCCAAATGCTCCGGGCGAAAGAATGAATGAGCGTTTCCTCTGGGCTGGGCCCTGTGCGGGCACTGAGGGTCTAGACAGAGCTGACTTTGGGGTCACTGCTCTCGGCTTTCAGACACCATCAGCTCATTTAATTTCCACACAGCCTTACACAGTGAGCACGACTGTTGTCCCCATTTTCTAGAGAAGGCAGCTGAGAGCCAAGTGAAATCGCCCAAGGTCACCCAGCTGGGGGGGGGGGCCCTTCCTGTCTGCTGTCCGAATTCAGGTGAACACTGGGATGACGAGGGTGGCTTGGGTGCCAGAGCAGAGGCTGTGACAGAGCAAACACCTGCTGGCCTCTCCCACTTCAGCAGGTGCACCCGCCGAGGCACGGAGGTGGAGAGAGACTCGCTCCAAGGAAACAGAGGGGCCAAATTTAGCAAATAAAAAGACCAGATGTCCAATCAAATTTGGATGTGAGAGAGAAATACCAATCATTCTTATAGCATAAGTATATCCCATATGATCTTTAGGACCTACTTATACCCCAAAAAAGTATGTGTTGTTTGTCTGAAATACACATTTAAGTGGGTTCCTATATTTTATCTGCCAGCCCATCTAAGAGGTAGAAAGGACTTTAGGAGGCGAGAGCCAGGCTGTAATGTGAGATTCAGCCCACTTTGAAGCCAGAGAAACTGAGGCCCAGAGCAGGCCGTGGCTTGTTATGGATGGAGATAAGGCGGGAGCCAGGCTCTGGACTCCCAACCCTCCTCCTCAGTGGGCTGCCCCGGGGGGCCAGGCCTGGTGTCAGCACCTCCCCACAGCTCACAGGGCTGCCCCCGCCCCTCTGCCAGGTGCAAGCCACAAAGCACCCAGCTGAGGGGCTCCTCCTCATCAGCGTCCCTCTCCTCATGCTCCGCCCGTGCTCATCTCCTCGGCTTGGGGCTAAGACTTCCACACATGGGAGGGATCTGCACCGAGTGAATTTTCACAGCTGGGTTATCACCTCCTAAAAATAGGGCTGAATGATGGATGGGAGCTGTCATCAGGCCCTCCAGCCACGGGGCATGGGAGGGAGGGAGGGGGATGGGCCCAGGGGGAGGGGGTCCAGAGACCCCACTGAAGCCCCTTCACTGACAGGGGAGAAGCTGCTGTGTGCTTGAGGTCTTCGGGGCGGAGTCCGAGCCCCCAGGAGAGGCACCCGGAGAGCAGGAGCAGCAGCGGGCCAAGCGATTCACTGGCCCGACAGGTGCCCCTGAGAGCAGCCAGGAGCGTCCGAATTCAGGCAGGCTTGCGGCCATGCCTGGGACCTTGTCACAGAGCTGCCCTGCCTGCCCTCCTCCCCGGCTGGGCCCTGTTCTTCATTCTTTTAGCTTCTTGGTTTCTAGAGACCCATCTGCCTGGCCCCGGGATCCAGGTGTTGTTGGGAATTTGTAGAGACACGGCTGGGCTTCAGGGTGCAGATGGGAAGGTGGGGGGCACAGGGGCTCCTTGCCTTCAACACACATACATACACACTCAGCCCAGGCAGTGAGGGACACACACACACACGGATGGGGGCACACATACACAGACAGACACGCAGACATGCACACACCCACCTCGCTCCCTTGGTCTCTAGACACACGGGGTGCCAGGGCTCCAGCTGGTGTCACTCTGGTCACTGCACAGTCACCTAGCATTGGGCCAGCCTTCCTGAGGGAGGACCCCCACAACCCATGGCTGGCCTGGGCCTCTGGCTGCCCAGGAGCCCAAGAAGGCTGCCGCTCAGTGGATGAGCTTCAAGAGACCATTCTGGCTCCGAGGGTGGCAACAGCATGTATGTTTAGACCCTCGGACCTGCTGAGGACTGTGGCCTAAAGCTGCCCGAGCCTCTGAGGGCCTGCACCTGGCCTCCTTCCCCCAGCCTGTCCTCAGCTGGGGTCCCAGGGACTCCCCCCGCACTCCAGGCCTGGGTGGTGCCATGTTGCGTCTGGGAGGGGCCTGCCCCACAGTCATGCCTGCAGTCCCCAGGTTAGCACAGAGCACCCTCCGGCTGTGCCCAGCGACGGTCCTTCCCTCCCCTCATGCCCCGTGCGCTGCCCGGCTCACGGATGCTGGAAGAGAGCAGGTCGTGCCCCTTGCCGGAAGGACACCCCCGCCGCGCTCCCCCCAGGAGATGGGCACACCGGCTCTGCACAAGTCGGAGATGTGAGACCCTTGGCTCTGGCCCCTTCCCCAGCCTGAAGCTCCTCCCTGTCCCATCTGCATCTGTTGGCCGATACTCTGGAGGTGAGGCGTCCTCGGAATTACGATATTAAATGCAGCTGCAGCGAAACATGGCCTCAATCCAATTATGCCAGGAAACAAGAGGAGCCGCTTAGGCTAATCTGGTTATTCCGCCCTGGCCTCCCTTGGCAGCCACGTAGGGATGCCCAGGAGGGGCAGCTGTCTGGGTGGGCACACAGGGTGGCCGCAGGACCGACTGCCCATCCCACTGAGGTAGGCCCGGTGCACGTGGCTCCTGATGGCAGGGGAGCCATGGGGCTGTGGGGATGCTTCTCGGCTTCCAGCCGGGCGGGAGAGTCCTCCATCGATCATCCTACAGATGCTTCCCGAGCTGGGAGCTTCCAGGTGCCCCGGCCTCATCTGGACAGGGGGACCTGGCAGTGAAGGGAAAGCCGGGGCTCTGCCCTCAGGGAGGCTATCCCGGAGCTGGGGAGACAGATGGAGAGTAAAGCCGAAAGACGGTTTCAGATCAGTGATGGCAGGGAGGGAGGACTCTGTGAAGAGGTGACGCCAAGGCTGAGGCCAGCCACAGGGGGCTGTCCAGGCAGAGGGAAGAGCAAGAGCCCAGAGTGGGGAGGGCAGGCTCGGAGGCGCTGGACGGTGGTGGATGGGGGAGACGGGGGTCTTGTGTAGGCTGGGCCGCAGCTCAGCTCTGTTCTCAGGTGAGAGCTGGATGGGTTTGGGGTGTGATAGCAGAGGCAGCCATGCTCAGGGCAGGGTGGGAGCCACAGGTGGACAGGACAGAAGAAGCTGTCCTGAAAGGATTTGCTGGTGACCATGTTGGGAGGCCCCATGGCCTCTCCTTGCTCCCGCCAGAAAAGCCCACCAATGCACGCGTCGCTTTGTGATCACAGGGGCTCTGCCCACTTTGGTGGGTACCTTGGGGTCAGACAGACCGGCTCTTCCCTGGGGGAGGTTGTGCTTAAGAGAGGAGACAGATCCGGAGCAAGAGCTCACCCGCTCTCAGGAAGGGGAGAGCTATGAGGGGGGTGTGCAGGGACAAAACCCAGGCCAGGCTTGGGGGCCAGTCGGGCATGAGAAGACGGTGGCGGTGGGGGGGCAGCATGTTCAAAGGCAGGGAGGGGCGGGAGGGTGGCTGTCACACCCAGACTAGCGAGGACCACTGGGAACAGGCAAACAGGAAGCAGGAGTGGGGGGGGGGGCGCTCCAGGCCTGCTCGCAGAGCCGGGTGTGGTCCTATGGTCAGACTGACAGCAGAGCCCCCAGAGGAGGTCACCTCTGTGCGGTCACCAGCCCGGTCACAGCACATAGCCTGTGGGGGAGACCTTGGCGGCTCCCCAACTTTCCTCATGTCCCTGCACCAATGTTATCACAGTCTACTTAAGGCCTACACTTCATCATTCTTTTCCAATCAGTTGCCACGAACCCATTTATCCCGGGGTGTCCTGCTTGTTGGGCATGTTCGGGGACATCACAGCTCCGTGGTCTGGGAGGCTGGACTGTGTCTGGTGTTCGTGCGGGCCTCCTACCTGCTTCTCCACGTGGACCCAACAGGACAGGGGGTGGTCGAAGCCCGTTCCTACGTGGGGGTTGGCAGCTCGGCACCCCTGACCTCAAGGTCCCAAGCCAAGTTGGACAGGCCTGTGCCTCTCCCCGTCTGCCTCCTCTTCAAGCAGCTGAGAAGCCAGAAAGAGGCACAGGGTCCATTCTCCCCAACTCACTGACGGGAAAACTGAGGCCACAGTTCCAAGGGCTACTTGGTGGAGCTGGGGGCTCAGCAGTGGGGAGTTCTGCATCTCACTGGACTCCAGGCTCTCTCCTGGACACCACCTTCCATGTGGTGTGATCTAATGGCCGTGTAGTCCTCACAGCTGTGTCAACAAATCGGCACCACCTCCCAAAAATGTTATAAAGTGTGAGCTCCTAAGTGTCCCAGGTTGGAGCAGAGGGGCTGGGGGAGTAGGAAAGGTTGGTGATCTCTGCCTGCAACGTGCACCCCAGAGGGGCCTGGCCAGCCTGTGGAGCAGGGGAGCTGTGCCCATCTCCCCAGGCCCCTCCTGGCTGCCAGGCCTGGAGTCCCCCCCCCTCCCCTCCCCCCCGTGAGGAAGATGATTTGGGAAGACAGCATGGAGGGCCGGGAGCAGGTGATGGCTGGAGGAAAGCCAGGCCAGGCTCAGTGCAGGCTAAGGTGATAATTGGGGCTAGAGGACAGTGGGGAGCCAGGCCAAGTGACTAAAAGTCTGGGCTAGGGCCGAGAGCCGGTCCTGGGGAGTGAAAGAAGTCCATGAAAATCAGAGCCCAAGGCCAAAGTGGGTTTCAGATTCAGGTGAGACTCAGGGGCCAGGGGCTAAAGACCCCACCTCTGGATGTGGGCACTAGGTGGGAGGGTAAGTCCCTGGCCTGGAACCCCAGACCTCTGCTCTTCTCCACCCTGTAGGCTCTAGGCACCCCATGCGGGGGAGGTGGCGGCTTGGGGTGTCACTCAAGGGCTTCCCCTTTGAAAGGAATCGAGTGTGGTGGGGGAATTCCTTGACTTGGACATTTGAGAAGGTTGAGACCCCCTCCCAGGCCTTCTTCCCTCAGCTCAGATTTCATCAGGGCCCAGAAAGCACCCGCACTCAGAGACAGTCCACGCCGCGCCCTCCACCCCGGCACCGCCTTCCTCCTCCACCCCCATCTGTCCTCACCCCGACTTCTCTCCCTTTATCTTCTCTCCTTGACGCAAGAGCTCCCATGTGCCGTCTGCACCTCCCAGGTCCCGAGCGCCGGCTCCGCCTCCCTGGCATTTTGCCATTTCATTCCGTTAACAACCCACTGGACGGGCATCAGTACCCCGGCTGACAGGTGAGGGAGCCGAGGCCCAGAGGTGAAATGACTCCACATCAAAAATAAGTAAAGAGTAGGATTTGAACCCAAGCCCGCCTGCTTCAGAGCCTGGCGTTTTCCACCCCACCAAATTCCCTTCTCTCGATCCTCTTATGAGGTTGTACTTCTGTAAGCTGCCGCAAATCCTTTAGGACAAGATAGGAATAAATAAATAAATACATAGTAAATAATGAGAGGTTGCAGCCAGATGCCCACACCGGTCACAGCCAGGAGTGGGAGGCAGTGTGGATAGGACGATTTCCAGGCCCTTCTGCTAGTGTGTGTGCAGGACAGGGAGCTCCCGAGGCCCCCCAGCCCCAAGATTGGGGCTGCAAAGGTCAAGGGTAGGGCAGGGGCTCAGTGCACCTGCGGGGGTGGGGGGTGGGGAGGAGTGCAGCCCACTGGCAGGGGTGTGGGCACAGTATGTGGGGTTTGGGAGAAGCAGAGCCTGGCTCCTCCTCACTGGGCTGCTCACTTCTCAGAGCCCAGACCCTGTTATCATGCAAATATGTTGACACATGAATCCTTCCACCCTCGTGAGCCTTCCACACTGGGAGGATTAGCTCAGCACTTGCAAGGGACAGAACTGAGTCTCCAAGCAAGAGGACGCAGGGTCATCTAGCCCAGACTGGAGCAGAGGGTGCGAATGGCTGGTACAGTTGGAGGGAGGCCAAATCCAGGCTCCCCGGTTCCAGGGGGTCTGAAGAAAGGAGCCCAGATTGCTGGGGGGGTGGCGAAGTGTAAAAGAGGCCCCCAGGAGTATGCTGTCCCCCTCCAACACCATGGTTTTAGTTCTCTGTGCCAGGGCGCCAGGCAGCCCCAGCTAAGCTGGAGGCCAGAGCAGCCGGACGACTGGTACAGGCTCGGGCTCGGGCTCGGGCTCGGCGAGGACTGTGCACACTTCACCGACGACGGCCGCTGGAACGACGATGTGTCCACTGTTGGCCAGGACTTGGCGACAACCCGCTCTTCAGAGGAGAGTGGCCCCAGGGCATTGCTGTGGGGTGCTGTGGGGAGTCTCATTACCTCGCTGGAGGGGAGAAGTGCTGGGTTCAGGCCTGACTTTTACTGCTCCCTCAGGAGGCTGGGCTAGAGGTGAGGCCAGGATGGTGGCATCTGAAGCTTGTCTCTCCCCATCCTGCCTGTACCTGCTGGAGCTCGTGCATGTGTGAGCGTGTGCGTGGGGGCGGGTATGTGCGTGCATGAGCACACGTGCCTTCCACAACCTGAGATGATTGCAGCCTCCCTCCCGCTCCTCCAGCCTCCTCCACGGGCTGGAGGGACTCAGCCTCAGAAGGTGACACGGCTATTTCCGAGCCTGGATTCCTGCCAGTGGCAGCATGGGTATGGGGGTGTGTGTGTGTGTGTGTGGGCTGGAAGGTGGCAGAAGTTACAGAGGGCAGTGGGAGGACTGTGAGCTCTGACTCAAAGGGGCTGCGCTTGGGTCATCCCTGCTGACCTCTATAGAGCCTTTGGGCAGTTTCCTCACCTGTCTGAGCCTCACTTTTCATATCTGTAAAATGGGCGCACATTGCTTACTGAGGAGAGCACCTAGGAGGGCCCCAACATGCGGTGGTGGGTGAGAACGGTGACAGGGCCACTCGGGAGGGAGTCAGCCAGGAGGACACAGGGTTGTGCACAGGCGGGGTCAGGGGGCTAGGGACAGAGGGCAGCTGGGGGCTGCTGGGCATGGTGAGGCTCTTTTGGAGGCAGTGCTGTCCCTGTGCACGCAGGGAGGCCCGGCAGAGGAGGTTCCCGCCCAAAGCCAATTCTGTCCTGTTCAATTTCAAGCTGAAGTGCAAACAAGGCTCAGCGCCCGCTGCTCCCACCCCAAATCAAATTCGGTGCTATGATTTCTCTGCGGGCGGCGGCCTGCCTTCCGGGGAGGGAGACTTAGGGGAAGGATGGCACCAGGGCCAGGCCCAACTACAGGGCTAGTGGGCGGGAGCCAGCAGGGACGAGACCATTTGTCTGGGGCAGCTGGCTTGGATGGCCGGGATCTTCCACCCAAATTAAATTTTAACCCAGCTCATAAATCTTCAAGTCGGTCCCTTGCCACCCCCTCCCCACCCCCGCCCTCCAGGTTTACCACAAGCCATAGCCTGGGCGGGCCCTGGGGCAGCCTCCTCTGATGCTCTGTGTGGCTGCTTTGGGAAGAAGGGACCGTAGTGCATAGACAGGCCTGGGGCTCCCACTGGCCACCAGCCACTTGAGCTGGGCCTGTCGTAGGCAGAAGCTTGGTGTCATCAGCCAGGGGCCCTGAAGGCCTGGGCTAGGGTTCCAGTGGGGCCTTCGGTGGGCTCCGCTGTCAGAAAGGCCTAGGTTCCAATCACAGCTCCACGTCTCGCCAGGCAGGACCAGCTTAGGTCAGTTTCCAAACTTCTGGGGGCCTTAGTTTGCTCAGTGGGGGAATAACAGCATCCCTTGTAGGTAGGGACGTGGGGAGGAATAAGGGAGGTGACGTAGATAAAGCTCTGGGGCTAATGAAAATGGGCTCCTCTCGGGAGCCCCCATCAGAGAGGTGGCCCGGGTGCCCCTGCCAGTCCCCACAGCCCCTGCCCCCACCAGATGGTGAAGTGGCCTTGTCGGCCGGAGCAGCCTCCTTCCTTTGCTCCCCTCCCCCAGAGCACTGGGGGGCATGCATTTGGAGATGGGTCTGGCTGGGAGCCCCCAGGGCTGGGCTGGGGAATGAAGGGCTGGTCACCCTGCCACAGGCCCCCAGGCAGGGCCAGCGGGAAGCTTCCCTTGTTTATTCGCTGTTTTATGGAGGGATAAGGTACGGGGTCAGCCACATGGACAGCTTAGGGAATTTTACTTACTGGTCTTATGCCCTGTGACCACCTCCCGCTCAGAGGACAGAACATTTCTGTGTGGCCCCAGACCTTCCTTCCCCCAGCTTTCTACTCTCAAGCCAAACCCGTCCCTCCCCCTCCGTCCTCCCCTGTGGACCCCACGGCCCTCAGGATGAAGTCCAGGCCCCCTTCCCATGTGACCCCACTGACAGCACCCCCCCTGCCCACTGCCCTCCCCCAGGACCTGCACAAAGCCAGCTTTCTCTTCCACCTGCTGACTGCCGCTCATGCTTTAGGAATCAGATTGTATACGTTCAATGCACATTTAAGGAAGAAAGAGAGGGAGATCCTGCCCATAGTCCAGGTGACAGCACTGAGGGGGCTGTGACATGTCCAGGTCCCCAGGCAGCAAAGGAGTTTGGGTAGGACTTGCAACCTCCCCCCTGCCCGCCCTGTGACTTCTGCAGCCCGTGGGAGGGACAGCGGCAGGAAGGAGCCTGCCAACCCTTCCCTGACCCTGCAGGGTCTGACGCCATCCACCCTCCTCCGTGGCAGGGGCACAAAGAGGCAGGCCAGGGAAGCCTTTTCCACATAGAGGCTGTCCCCTGTTCCTGTCCTCCCACCCCCATCTCCTGGCTGGAACACGTCGGGTCCTAATGCAGGGTGCCTGGCTCACCCCAGATCCCTTCCTCACCCTTCATGACCCCTGGGCCCTGCTGTCGGTCCACCTTCCTGTGCCACCTTTACCCACATGGCAGCCACTCCACCACCTTCTGGGGTGGCTGCCACAGTGATCTACACCCCCCCAAATGCATATTTATCCTCCGCTAGCGGCACGCAATTAACATTCCCACCAGTAAACGATGCAGGGCCATATTTCACCCGCACCCAAATGTGGACCACAAAGGCATTAACATAAATGATGGTGCAGTTAAGTGAGACCGAGATTTGCAGGCTTGGCAGAAGTGCACCTGCACAGGGCTTGTGGGCTAGGAAACCCACTCAGCCTGCCCTCCTGTCTCTTTGGGGCCCCCCCCATCTCCATGCCCAGAGCTGGGCCCTCTGCAAGGCCCCCAGGGACACAGAAGGGGAATCAGCTTGCTGCTATCCCCTTCCCAGATGGGGGATGCTGCTTCTGCTGCTTGGGAAGGGAATATGGGGGCAGATTAGGGCGGGAGAGTTGCCACTTCACGGAGCTCACTACCGAGGCCTCCCAGCCCCCCCACAACCTACGCCCTTGTTCTCCCCAGGGCTCCCGCTTAGGGCAACAGGGAAGGGCCTAGGCCAAGGGAGGGGCCCCTGGGGTGTGTCTGGCTCCCACCCAGCAGGTTGTGTTCTTGGGAACTAGGACAGGCAGGGCCAAGCTGGGCAGCCCCCACCCCCACCCCTTGCTGGAGCTTAGGCTGGGAGGCGGGGACCCAGGTCCCAGGTTGCCAGGTGCTGCCACGGATGCCCCGAGGTGACAGCAGCCGGTGGGATGGACACGGTGTCAAGCCAGCCTGGATGTGGACAGCTGGAGGCTGGAGGGGAAGCTGGAGGCCTGGCCGAGCGAGGCCTTCTCTGCATTGTGGTGACCCACTGACCACTTCCCTTGAGCTGTTCTGGAAGCCAAGAGAGGGCAGGCAAGGGCGGATGAAGGCTTAGCTCCTCCTTTCTGGTGCGAGGGAATGGTGGGAGAAGGCCGGATCGAGTGGGCAGGGGAGTCCAGGCCTCCTCGGCTGCTAGCGGGGGGGGCCTGGGAGGGTCCTGCCTGGTCACCCGCCCAGCGTGACTACACGGGGAGGTCCGCCGTTCGCCATGCCCCCGTTAGCGCCTGCCTCTCCGGCCCTCCTCCTCTGCTCCTCCCATGGGCACCTGGGCCCCCGGTGAATTGCCTGCCCCCACCCTAGGGTCCCAGGGACTCTGTTACTCAGAAAGTGCTCGGCAAAAATAAAGTCGAGCCCCCTGGGGAACTCCTCCAAGGTGAGTCAATAAAAGTTGCTGCCTCCTCTGGGGAGGGACCAGGCCAGTGCCCTGGGGAGTCGTAGCCAGGAGATGGAAGGGCGGGTGCATCAAGAGGCTCCACAGGCGGGCAAGGCTGGGGAGGGAGGGGCAGCAAGGACTGGGGGCAGATAGGCCAGGCCCAGCCTCCACTCCGCCCCTCCAAAGCAGAGAGACCTCGGATGTGGCTGCTCCGGGAGCTGCAGATTCCTTGCCCGTGGAAGAGAGGCTCCTTGTAGGAAGGAATGTCAGCCTGAGCCGAAAAGACAGCCTTTCCTTCCCCTGCTCACCCAGGCCAACGCAAGGTTTCGGCTGTGGGGCTGTGGGACGCCTTAGTCCCTGTGCTCCCAGCTCAGGGACTCTTTCCACCCCGGATGGCTCAGCATAGCCTTCAGCTTCCAACTGGCTCCCGGCACCTCCGTGCCAGCCCCGTGGCCTCCGTACCCCTCCGCAGGGCCCAGCACTGTGTCCCATGCCATGGGACGCCCGTGAGGGGCTGCACACTGTCTGCCTGGTAACACCACCACCTCTTGTCCCTGTGGCTTCAGGCCTTCCAGCCCTTAACCTTTCTGAGTCTCAGTTGCCTTGTCTGTGAAATGGGGACAATATGCTTCCTCGGAGGGTCATTAAGAGTATGAAACGAGTCCGTGTGGACAGTAAGAGACTGAACATGAGTCCATTGCACGCAGTAGGCCCCCCATGGGTGGAAGCGGCCATTCTGACCAGAGTGTCTTTACAAAGTCACGGGCGGTGTCAGGGAAACCAGCAAGGGAGGGTGAGGCTGGCCCCACCTGGTGGGGAGCTGTCCCAGAGAGTCACCCAGAAAGAGAGGGGAATGCAGCCAGGGGACCCAGGCTCCCTCCCTCTGGGCCGCTGGGGCTTCCGTGGCCGGACGCAGCCAGAAGCTAGGGTGCGGGAGTCCGCAGGTGACCAGCAGCCTCCTGGCCCCACAGCAGGCTGGGGGATGATATGAAGGGACAGCAGGCACAGCCTTTTGAAGTCCTGCGGGCCTCAGAACAAGACGACGGTGGGTGGGTGACGGTGAAGGGGGTGGCCTTTCCTGTCGGCTGAGAGCACCCATGGGCTCTAGGTCAGAAAGAGCAGGGTGCCGCCTTGACTCTGCCGTTTACCAGCTGTGAGACCGGGGTGCCCAGGGTTTGTGCCGAAACCAGGAAGGTCCCAGGCAAACCAGGGACTGCGGCGACCTCCATCTCTGGGCCTCAGTCTCCCCATCTATAACGTGGAGAAGGAACCCTCGAGCTGGTGGAGTGGGACCAGGATTCGACACAGGAGAGGTCCTGGGAAAAATCAAATGGGACCCAACAGGGCCCATGGGGAGAGCGTGCGGGTCTCCAGCCCTCGCCTGTCCTCGGGAAATGGATCCGAGGGTGTTTTTCCATCCAGGGGCCTAATAGTCAGCAGTAATTCACCGTCGCGTTTCCCGGTGGGTAGGAAAGCCACAAATGAGTAAATTCAGGCAGCAGGGCACAATTATTGAGCTCAGTGCTTTATTTCCCCATCTCGTCTCCTGCCCCAGCCGGCATCGGTTCGATAATAATTTATGTCGCAGCCCCCGCAGCAAAGGGGAGGTGGCCAAAATGTGGTTACGTGTGCTCGGGAGTCCCCCTCCCTGTACCAGCTGCGCGCTCACAGGTGGCTGTGAGGGCCGCGGGTGGGGGCTGGGGAGGAGGGGGACGAGGAGGCTGGGGGCAGGCACCACCAGAGGGGAGGCGCTCTGTAGCCTCAGGCCTGGTCCCTGACCACCGATCAGGCCCACATTCTGTGGCAGGGGTGTCGTGAGACTAAAATGGGGCCGGGAGAAGCAGTGGGTCTCTCCCCCACACGGTTCGGGGTTTGTCCTGCGCCCAAGTTCCCAGGGGAAACCTAACGGGGGGGGCGGGGGGTGGAGTGAATGGGGACCGGTCCAGCGGTGGCCTTGGCCAGAGTCTCATCCAAGGGAAGTAGAAAGTGAAGCAGAGTAGTATCTCACGGAGGCAGGGCCTGGCCTCTGACTCTGGGCCAGTCAGGGGTCTGTGTCGGGGACCCTGCCTGGAGGGGGAGGGGGAATGCATGGGGGTAGGGCAGCCGAAGCCACCCGCAGCCTACACTCGCAGTGCCCAGCGGAGGGGATGCAGGGTGCCCCGTGGTCTCCACGAAGAGCCTCCAGCCTGCAGGGCATTTGGCAGCATTTAGCCTGCTGCGGAAGAAGCAGGGCTATGATTCGGAGTTCATAATTTACGTGGCTGATTTCATCATGTTTCATGTTCTGTCATGTTTCCTGCCGTTACAATTTCATTCTTCCCTCTGGGGACATTAGGACGTGAAAGTAGGATGGTGCGAGGGAGGCGGCACCAAGCTTCCCGTCCCAGGGCCAGGCTGGTGTGGGGGCCAAGGGCCCGGGGCAGGGGAGGCAGCTTTACTGAGTGCGCTTGTCTCGCAGGTGACAGTAACGACAGCTGACTTACATAGGTGTGCGGAGTGCTAGGCTGGTCCTATGTGCTGCCTGCAGTCCTCACTACAGGCCTCTGAGCGTGCTTCCCTCACTACCCCACCTCGGGGATACGGAACCGATGCCCAGAGATCTCACACGCGGGACCCCAGTAACACAGGGGCTGGAGCTGCCTGAGGGGCCCGACAATCCTCCTCTGACTCCAGGCTGCTGACCACCTAGTCCTCCGGTAACAGCCCTCCTAACCCTAGTGCCCCAGGGCGGCTGCTGAGCCCCAGCATGGTGGAGGGTTCGTGCAAGGTCATCCAGCACTGAAGCACTGTCCCTGTCCCCGCTGTCCAGCCCCTCTTCCCTGTGCCACATGGCCTCTGGCCTCTCTCTCAGACCGAGCCCGCTCTGGGCACTCCCATGTTGCTCCTGCCTCTCCAGCCCGCTCTCTGTCCCCCGCTGACCCCAGCCACACCTGGGGAGGCCTCAGGCTCCATCTTCTGACAGGAGCTGGGCAGAAACCTAACTTGCAGACAGTGGACGGGGAGAGGTGGCCTGGCTGCCCACTCTTAATTAAAGGGGCTCCCTCCTGAGGGCCAGGGCCGATAGCATGGCCTGGTGTATTCAAAAGGCCTGCCTGGGCCCCTTCTCGGCTCCCTACTCACCAGAAAGTGGGACCACCCCCCTCCTTGGCCTATATTAGGGGCAGGGGATGGTCCGGGGCTGGCTGGTGTGGTTGAGCAGGGCCAGCCCCCTCCCTGGCCCTCGTCGGGGGTCGTGTGACCATCCGGGGTGGCTGGTGGCAGGGCATATCCTCAAGGCCAGTCGCCTGGGGAAGCTCTGAACAGAGCTCTGAGGAGGGCTCCAACTTCCATCCACCGAAGCCTCCCCTTTTCTTGCCTTGTCTTTCCGCCTGGCTTTTAAAAAAAATTAAACACGGATGGTTTCATCTTGGGAGAATTAGTATTCCAGGCAGGGCTGGGGGAATGTGATTAGAATGTCAAGGCCGGAGCCACAGAGCTGCAAGGGAAAGGAAGAGGGGCTGTGCCTGGCGGGGGGCCTGGGTGGGGGCCGAGGGCTCCGACCTGCCCAGGGGGCACGGTGGGCCTTCCAGGAGCTGGCTGCTTCTAGCCCGCCTCGACGCCCTTATCATGCGGACGGCTGAGGCTGAGCATGGCCAGTGGCGCTGGCAGCGGGTCCAGGATTAGAGGAGGAAGAAATACGGGGGTGGCTCAGGGCAGGGACTGTCTGGCCAGGACATGTGGCCCCAGCCCGGCTCCTCTACCCCATCCATTCCCCCTTCTCATTCGGCTCTCATGTGCTGAATTTGTGTGCGCCTACTACATGCCAGGCACTGAGCTAGGTGCTGGGAGGCCAAGGGCAGGGACACACTTGTCCTCAGCCACTGCATGTCCCCACCACAGACCACTACCTGGGACACAGCAGGTGCTCACCAAAGACTAGTTCAATGGACATTTGAGGCGTCTCCCAAAGCATGCTTTGAAGAACACGTGAATCTTGGGAGGTTACCAGGTATCTGCTGGAACAGAGTTAAATTGGTATCTTTGCAGCGGGACTTCTCAGAGCCTTTAACGTGTTCATGGGGAGCACCTGGGTGGCTCAGTCGGTTGAGCATCCGATTGTTGGTTTCAGCTCAGGTCATGATCTCGGGATCGTGGGATCGAGCCCTGAGGTGCACTCTGTGCTCAATGCAGAGTCTGCTTCCTCCTTCTCCCTCTCCCTCTGCCCCTCCCCCAGCTTGCATCCGCATGCATGCGTGCTTGCTCGCTCTCTCTCAAATAAATAAATTAGAAAAAAATAAATGACATGCTCATGGCCCTGTGAACCTGGGGAGGGCACGCAGCCTGCAGCCTCCACCGGTGTGAGCACAGCCCACTAGTCCCTGGTCACCCAGGAAATGCTGGTGTGGACACAGAGGATGGGCACGGAGCCGAGACAAGGGTGGGTTTGTATCCGGGCTCCATGATGGACCCACTGGGTGACCAGGCGGGCTTCGGAATATTTCTGTTTCCTCAGGTGGAAAATCTAAATGGTCATAACAGGACCTGCGGGTTCAGTGAGAGGGTGTATGAATGCTGCCTGCCTCGGACCTAATACAGGCTTTGCATCATCCACACGAAGCACTTAGCTCAGTGTGCCCGGGGCCATCCGCAGATCTCCGTCAAGGTAGCCCAGCCATTGTCACTGCTGCTGACATGGTCTGTACCCTTAAGAGCTCACAGCCGAAGGGGGGAAGACAATTAGAATCCAGGGTGCACCGTGTGAGGGCCAGGGCAGGGGGAACCCCGCGGAGGACGGACGCTGAGCAGGGGTCAGTCAGAGGGGTGACAGCGTTGGTTGCAGAAGCAGGCCTCAGGGTGGCCAGGCCCTGCCGGACGTGTTCATCCCCATCCAGCCCCCCTGCCCTTTCAGGGGTCTTCCAGCCTGGGCCTGGCGCCTCCTCTCAGCGGCGGTCTGGGCCACCTTTGGGCATCTCTGTTACCAATTTCTTCCTTAGTGGAATCCCTCCCAGTACATCCTTCCTGGTCCTTCTAGATCCTGGCCCTCCCAGAACAGTCTGGTCTTACTTCTTTGGGTCAGCTGTCCAGAAAGCCAAGGACAGGAGAGTGCTGTCTTCCTCGAACAGCCCCTCAGTCCCTGCCCCAGACCCTCCGGGCCCCGTTTCCCCCCCAGGCCTCTGCCCTGCAGCGTGGCTGTGTCTGTTGTGGGGCCCAGCACCGAACAGGGCTCCTGTTTGGTCTGATGGGGGCAGAAGCAGGGAGGGAGCAGGGTGGGCACGACCACCTCCTTTAACGCAGCCCCTCCATGTCTGCTCCAGTCAGTCACCTTGTTCTGCAGACACAGAGAAGGCCAGGCTGATAGACAGCAGGGTGCCAGGGGAGCTGGAGAAGCCAGGGACTTCCTGAAGGAGGGGACACTTGTCAGCCTGAACTGAAAGGCAGGCTCCCGAGTGAAAACCTCTTGAGTCACCCAGTCTGCCCCCATCTGACCGCAAGGGACCTGGCAGAGCTGTTTGGTTACTAACATCACGGAGCTGACTCCAGAAGCTGAACGTGCAGGTGCAGAAGGAAGGATCATTTATTTCTAGGAAGCTGGGGAGGCTGACCCCAGAGGCCAGAGGCCAGAGGCTTGGCAGTGCTGGACCGCCAGCTCCTCGTCTACCAGGATTCAGAAAGTCGCCCACCCCTCTCATGACCACGGCATTCTTGGCTGTCCCTGGGGCCCCAGGGGAGTGGGGCCCAAGTGCCTCCCCCAGGGTACACCCAGGTCAGGGGCCTGGGAATGACTTTAGCCCAATGCCCCCTGACCTGGGCCTGCTTCCTGCGCAGCGAGGGCCTGTGTTTTGGTGGTCACAGGTCAGGGCAGCCCCCAGGCCTGCAGCTGCTGGGCAAGGCCAGGCCCCATGGGCTCCAGGAGCAAAGGGGCCAGGGGCCTCCTTAGCCACAACTTCAAAGAGCCTCATTATTACCAAAGTGCACCTCGAACCCTTTTCCTTCCTCCTTCTCTCCTTAAGGCAGGCTCCCAAATGAAAAGGAAAGGATACAATAAGCAGCAAGGAGGAAGCCTCGGAGGAAAGCCAGGCGTCTGTCGAGGCAGAGAAGGAGCACCAGCCCACCCTCGCGGGGCGCGTGAGCTGTGGGCTCCCTTTCTTCCTTTTTTTTAAATGGTCTCTCTTTTTTCCCTTCCTCCTTATTCAGAGGGTCTCTCAGACTGTGCTTTAAGTCCTTTTGAAGTGTTACAACCATTTTCTCCTCTTTCAATTAACAAGAAAAGGAAGCTAATAGCTTTCTGAGCCACTCGCTGTAAATATTAACCAAGTCTGGCCGCGCGGCTGGGGCGCGCAGTGTTGCGGCCGGAGAGCGTGTTTACGGGAAGGAGGGGAGGGGTGGGAGATTTCCAACACGGAGATGAAAATCCCTTGGCACGGACTTCCGTGGTTCAGGGAAACGGGAAAGCCGGGGGAGCCAGGAGAAAGGGCGCCTGTCCCTGGGGGCTGGAGGCTGGTACTGCCGGCGGGAGGGAAGTGGAGACTTCTGGAAGAAAAGGCAGCTTTGGCCAGCTGCACCCAGGTACCTTGGACGGTCCAAGTGCATGGCCTGGAATCCCTAGCTTGTGGCTTTCAGTGTGGTCAGTGCTGGAGGTCTTCACGGGACTGACATTTTTTTTTAAGATTTTATTTATTCATTTGAGAGAGAGCGAGCTTGTGGCACAAGCAGCGGGGAGGGGCAGAGGTAGAGGCAGAAGCAGGGAGCCCAACATGGGGCTCGATCCCAGGACCCCAAGATCATGAGCCGAGCCGAAGGCGGACGCCCAACTGACTGAGCCAGCCCGGCGCCCCTGGAGGACGGGCATTTGAACACAGTGGCCGGAGAGTGAGGCTTCAGCCCCTACAGCATGGAGTAGAGCTCCTGAAGGAATCTGAGACTGGGGAGTGGGCTGAGGGAAGGAGGGGGCAGAGGAGGGGAGCTGCAACCCCTTGAGCAGAGCCTGGGTTCTGAAAGCTCCACGGCCTTCTCCCCTCTTCTCCCCTCCACCACCAGAGGCCCCACGCCTGCCAGACACACGCGCAAAATGCTTCCAACAGGTGCTCCAGAGCGCCCGCACGTCGGCCACGTAGGACCCGTCTCGGAGCCAGAGCGGCCAGGCCCCATGTGAGAGCACAGAGGCACGGGTGGCCGGGGGTGGGGGAAACCAGGTCTTCTGCCTCCAGACTCCACTGCCCACCTCAGCCGAGGGCCCAGGTGTGGGGAATGCATAGCCCCTGTTCTGCTAACAAAAGCGGACCCATTTCCTGAGAAAGGTCTGGCCTTTGCTGGCAGCACCAAGCTCGTCACCCCCCGGGACCCCCCGGGCTGGGTACAGACCTGTGTGGGGGGGAGCTGAGTTACAAGGCCTGCGGGGTAGGGCCAGGCCAGCAGGCAGCCAGTGGGCAGGGCGCAAAGAGCCTCGAGCAGGCCTGGGCCTCCATTCCTGTCCCCTGTTGTGTGCGGGCAGGCGCCAGCCACTGTGCCTTTCCCTGTGGCAGAGGGGCAGGCCTGTGGAGGGTGATGTGCTCCCACCCCTCCTCCGCCCTGCTTAAGCCTCCCCCTCCAGAGGCTGAGAGCAGCCATCCCGAGCCCACTGAGCCTAGCTGCCTGAGGCTGGCCCTGCCCCCACCCACCCTTGCAGCTCACCTGGGCACGGGGGTTCCTCCCGCCACCCGCCCCTGCTCGGAGGAGACTTCCAAGGCGCATGAGCACTCCAGGTGCAGGAGGCCCCTTTAGATGCCTGCCTGCTCTTCTGTCTCACTGCCGCTGAGGGACGAGAGTACCCGCACGGCAGTCTTTTCAGGTCCCCCACTGCTCGGCTGCACTGTGGGGGCCTGGTAGAGCCAGGCCTCCAGACCACCCAGACGGTGGGGCGGGGGGTGCTGCCAGGCCCAGTGGGGCAGGCAGACAGCGAGCAGGTGCCAAGAGTCTGGGCCAGTTTGGTCCCTGGGCTGCTCCGCCAGCCCAGCACCAGGACACAGGAGTGAATTCTAGGCCACCTCTGGCCATAGCTGCCCTTGCTCCCCAGATCCTGACTTCAGCCCACACACGGGGAGGGAGAGAGAGAGGGAGAGCAGGACATCCCATGGAGGAAGTCCCACGTCTTCTCTCCGAGAAGCTGTCCCAGAAGAGCAGCGCCCTGGACCCCAGAGCTGCTGGCTTCTCTGCTCTGGGCACTGCCTGCCCCCCGACCGGCCTCACCCCCCTTCCCCAGGGGTCTGTCTGCGAGGGTGGGTGCTGGCAGCGGTCCAGGCCTGCTGGCCAGGCAGCAAGGGCTCCTGCAGCTGCCCACAGACTGGCTCCCACTCCCGCACCCACACCCATCCGCCAAAGTCTGGGTTTTGTCAGGAAGCGGTTTAATTAGCAGAGTGGAGGCTTGGGGTTCGCGCCGCGTATGCAGGCTCTCTCGGCTCCGCCTCTTCTCACCTGCTATGGGGTGCCATGCTGCAGTGCCAAGCCTGGGGGCCAGAGTGAGTGAGAAGGGGGCAGGGTGGGGCCGTCTCTCAGTGCAGAGGGCGGAGCTGGGGCCTCCAAACACGCCCCCTGCAGAGGCCTTCTGCTGTCCCCGCCCCGGCACCCAGATGCACCCCCCCACCGCCCCGGCTCAGGCAGGCTCCGAGCCCCACAACAGGCTGGCTGTGCATGGTGCTGCTCCAGTCCAGCACCCTCTAGCAAGGAGCAGAAGGGGGCGGGAACCCACTCAGCCTCCAGGCCTGTCTTCAGGGAGACTGCCTAGCCAGCCCCTTCCCCTGAACCCCCACTGTTCCCTACTCCCAGCCCAGGCCCCCACCCCTGCTCCTGGGGACACTGTCCCAGCTTCTCACTGGGTCCCTCTTTCACCCAGCACCTTCCAGCTCTCCATGAAGGTCCCGTCATGCCTCCCCCTGCCTGAGTACATTCCCTGACTCCCCACTGCCCTCGGTATGAAGGCCAGGCCCCTCAGCAGAAGATTCAAAACTCCCCCGCAGGCCAGAATCCCATCTCCCTCTTCAGCTCAGATCACTGCCTTCCACTAACTCAGAGCTTTGGGACACCAGCCTTCTCACCAGCCAGCCCTCCCACTCTGAGCCTTTGCATATGCTGTTCCCTTGCCCCGAAGTGCCCTTCCTGCCCCACCCCGTACTGTGAAGTCTCTGTTACAGGAGCAGTCCATACTCCCAAGTGGAAAAGCTCTCTCCCAAATGGAGAAGCTCTCCCTGCCCCGTGGCCCCGGCCCCCAGCCCTCTGCCCCCTAGAGAGAGGGACACAGCCGTGACAGCTCCCAGGTCCATGCGGCCACAAGAGAGGAGTGACCCACACGCTGTGGTCACTGTGGGGGGAGAGGAACAGGCCCTGTGGATGGCCATCCTGGTGGGAGGAAGTCAGCAGCCACAGAACAAACTCTGGGTTTGAGTCACAAAGAGCCTTTTCATGTATACAGGTCGGACACAGATGCTGACCTCAGCCTGGAAGTCCCGAATAAAAGAAAACCCTGTGTCTCCGAGCTTGCACCAGCTTTGACCTGCTTGCGATGATCTAAACTCTGCCCTCTGTGCCACAGGGCACCTCTGCCCGGGAAGGGGGGAGGCAGGTGGTTTGTTCATTTAAAATGCCACTCGACCTAAGTCACCAGCCATAAAGCCCACCTGGGTTTCCAGCAGCACATACCAGGCGTCTGATTAATGATACACACATAATAATCCATCCCTAAGAGCCATAGGTTGAAATGGAGCAGGAGGGCTAATTGCTAATATAGGAATTAATATCAGTGAGAACAGATCCTCAGGGCAGCTGGGAACTGCGAAGCTGGAGAGTGTTTCCACTTCGGGGCGGGTGGGGGGAGCCCTGAGGTCCAAAGGTGTGGCCAGGGCCCTAGAAGACAGGATAGGGAGGTGGTTGGGGGAGACCCAGCCATACCTGCCCCCCTCTAGCTTGCCACTGAGTTCACATGTGACTATCATGACATGGGAGTCTGGGGAACCCCAGAACCACAGCACAGTGTTACCTCCCCATGAGGCTCCCCGTGATCCACCCTCCCAGGCTGGGCAAGGCGGGCTTTTTGCTCCCATAGGGCCCAGTGTGGGTCTCACACCGTGGCCCTCTGCAAACCAATGGCCTCCCCACTGGACTTCGAGCTCCTGGAGGACAGGGGCTCCTCTTTGGATCCCAATGTCTTGTATGGTGCCAGGAGCATGACTGGACGCAGTACATATTTGCTGGATGGAGGGAGAGAGGGAGGGAAGGGTGGATGGATGGACGGACGGATGAAGAGACAGAGAGGAACAGACAGAAAGATGGACAGGTAGATGGATGGATAGAAGATGGAGGGAGGGGGCAGTGACATGCATGGATGGATGGATGGATGGATGGAAAGATGGACAGACGGATGGAAAGAGGTAGATGGACAGAGAGATGGAGAGATGGGGAGAGGGAGGGATTGATGCACGGATGGATGGATGGACAGATGCATGATGGGTGAATGGACAGAGAGATGGATGAATAGAGAGATATGTAGATGATGGATAGATGGATGGATGATTGCACGAGAGGGCCTCAGGAAAACCCAGTTCCCTTGGGGCAGTGGGCCCAGGGGCCACTGTGGGTTTGGTTGATGGCGTCTTTCTGTTGTACTGAGACTCCATTTCATGCAGAGAGAGGGGGACTGGGCCAGGGTTCAAGGCCCTGGCTGTCATGAAGGTTGTGCAAGCTTGGACACGTGCCTCCTTTTCAGTGCCATGGTCCTCTCTGCCCTAACAGCTGTACTGGGTTGTCCCCAGGCTCAAGGGAGATGGCAAAGCAGAAATGACCTGGAAAAGGCAAAGGTGCATTGTCCCCCTGCAGACGGTATCTCTGTATGGGCAGATCCGGCCAAAGTGGAGTGGTGTAGACATGTGGGATCGTGCACTTGGCTCTCTTTCCCCCTTTCAGATTTCTTTTAATACAGTTATGATGTTATTATTTATAACAAAAAGTAAAACTGTAAGCATCTCAAGTACTTACAAATGGAAGCTTTTATTATGTTGACCCAAAAAATGGTTCATTTGGCGGAGCAGAGACCTGGAGCCTGTGGAAGCAGGGAAGGCCGTGGCAAGGGGTGGTGGGCAGAGAATGTCCTGTAGGGGGCGTACCTACGAGCTGGCCAAAGTGGCTTGACTGGGGGGGGGGGGGGGGGGGAGGGGCTCCCGTAGCAGAACCCTTGGACTGAACAGATTCATTTTATCCTAGCTCCGTTTGACCACATAGAAGGTCCGCATGCCGCACTCACTTTGCATTGTGTGGCCTCGGCCTTCTCGATCCAATCGCGCACCCACTGGGGACGGTAGATGTTTGCCAGGAGGGCACATTTACATATTTATTCCTGGGCCTTGTTTGGTTCGGTGAGCGCAGGTGACTACTAACAATCATCAGGATGCACCCACACGTGGGAAGAGCTCCCACCTCCCAGGCACGGCCAGCAGGCCCACCCCAGGATGGACGAAGTCAGACGGCCCCACCAAGAGCCTTGCTCAGACCCCGATTTTCTAAATGAGAAAGGAGAGTGGGGAGGTCACCGGGTGCATTTATGAAGCATCTACTGTGTGCAAGGCACTAAGCCAGGTACTGGGGGATCTGCCTCAGACAAGCAGAGATAATCCCTTCCTTGAAGCAGGGAGACAACTCCTTTCAGGACACTACGGGTGTGTGCGACCCAGGCCCCCCAAGGAGGAGGGCGACCCGATGCAGGAGCGGGGGCAGTGTGGGGGAAGGGCCTGGAGCGAGCCCGCTCGGGCATTCTGGGGCTGTGCTTTGTGGGGCTCTCGAGGCTGCACAGGAGGACTGGGAAAAGGGGCCAGTGCTGGTAGGATGAAGCCGCCCTCCTCGATTCATAACTTCAAAAGCAGTTCTTAGGCCGTTTCTCTCTGTCGTGGGGGATCAGCAGCCAGGCTGCCACCATCCTCCTGAAATACGGAGGCCCCGCCACCTCCACTCCCACCCCCAGCAGTACAGAAACAATTTCCGCGCCCTGGCCAGGGAGGCAGATGACCTCATTGGACTGTTTCCATCTCTCGCTTTCATAGAGAAATTACAATTTATAATTGGATGAAATCACGCGGGGGTAATAGCAGTAAGAACCCGCGCCACAGCCCGGCAGTCACCCCTTGTGCAGGCACTGTCCTCGCCTCCCCTCCGACCCAACACCCCCCTCCACCCCTGGAGGGGCCTCACCCGCCTGCCTACTGGCACCCTGGGTAGATAGCAGGCCCCGGCCACACAGGATCCATGGGGCTGCTGCGTCTTGTACCCCCTTCCTTCTGGGGAGGCTTGTCCCAAGGACCCCCCCTCCCCACCGCGTATGCTGTCAGCCCCATCAGCCTCCGCTGGCACTCCACCCTCGTCACCCGTGTGCCCCTGCCAGGCTGGGCGTCCAGTGTGTAGTGCACTCCGCCCCAGTCTGGGCTCTGGGCTTATGAAAACACACACCCCTAAAGATCCTTGTTTTTATTTGTAACAGCCCCAGACAGCAAGCATTTCTCAAATCAGCCACCTTCGGCCCGACAAAGGAGAGTGCCCAAATGCAGCTGAGCCCATCTGGATCCGATTTCAAACCAGAGCTAACACTCTCAGATGTGTAATAAAAGCCCTTTTCCAAAGAGGGGCTCCTGCAGGGGGAATACGGACACCGGGGCACCGTAGGGCTTCAGCACGCCACGCTAATGAGAGGTGGTGAGAGGCGATTGGAGGGCTCGGGGTTTGTTTTGGATTCTGAGGACCAGCCAGCCCTGCCCCCCAGCTCTCTGTGGAAGGGGAGGATGGGCTTCGAGGACACCAGAGGCGTGGAGCCCTGACCCTGGCCTAGGAAGTGGGGCGGTTGCAGGAGGGAGGCCAGAGACTCTGAGACCCAACTTCCTGGCTTCCCCGCTGCTCCTGCTTCCCACGGTGAAAGGCAGTGCTGCTTCTGGAAGCCGAGGCCGCGGTGGCCCAGTTGGATCCTTTGAATGACATTTCGCAAGAGGAGCAGGTGCTGGGGGAAAGCGGAGCCAGCCAGCGCTGGGCCGGGCAGGCAGCCCCTGTGCGACCAGGAGCCCTCAGAACTTTGCTTCTCTTTCCGGTCCTTCCATCCCCAGCTAAATGAAACCGGGGAGCTTTGAGGAGGGTGCTCTGCATGGCCCCCTGTTTGTTGTCTGGATTTGAGAAGAGAAGGGAGATGATAGGGAATCATCCCCGCCCCCTCCCGGCTCACTGGAGAACAGTATTCAAGAACGAGGGTTCCAGGGGGATGGAAGAAGAGGGGGCCCGCAGCCCAGGCCGCCCGTCCCTGTGTGGCTCCTAATTTCCCTGGGCTTAATCACTTGTATTGTTTTTTGGCAGGTGAGGAGGCCGGGAGTGGGTGAGCAGGACTCCTTTTTGGACAGACAAGACCAGAGGGTGAAGCAGGAATAACTCGCCCCTCCTCCCCACCTCCCCAGCAAGAAAACCTTCTCGACAAACAGGAGAAGCCAAGCAGGACTGAGCGCCGCCCGCCCCTCCCAACATCTTTCCAAAGAGAGGCATGTGGGGCCTGACAGCTCAGCGGCGCATGTCAGCAGCTCCAGCCCCGTGGTGAACATCTGAACTCCTCAGCGGGGTAATGGACCCCCTCCTTCCCCCCGGAGACACAGCCTGAGTGGCAGGAATACCGAGTCTTTGGAGAGTGGCTCCCTCTCAGCTCTGTCACGCAAGACCGCTCTCTGCACCGGAGCCCATTCTGCCAAGTGACTTAAAGGGATTAAAAAAAAAACAACTTGGTGAAGAAAAGGGGGTAAAAGCCACGCAGAAGCCTTTCAGAGGAGGTGGCGGCCAACAGACAAAAGGGCAAAAGTTGAAAGAGGACAGCGAGAGGCCACCTCAGCAGGATGGACACCAGGCTCTAGGGCATGCCTGGGGAGGAGGGGCCCAGAACACCCTCGGGCAGCACACGGGAGTCCCGGGGCTGCATGGGGTGCCTCTGCAGGCCCCTCATGCACGCCCCTCACTCCGGGGGGAGAGGCCAGCAGCGCCTGGAGCCTGTGGGACAGAGCATGCTACTCCAGCCCCGCAGCCAAGTCTGAGCGCGAGGAGCCCCGCAGAGCAGAGCACGGGGGTCCTGCCCGCTCCCCGGGGTGCCCCTAGCTCCACGCAACACCTCAGCTCTGTGGCCTGCACCTGCATGCCAGGGCCGCGGGATCGGAATGTGAGTGTGTCCAGGCCCACCTCAACCGGAAGCATCCAGAACAGAGACCCCAGCCAGACCCAGCAGGCTCCGGGGCTGCAGCTCAGGAGGTAAGGCAGTTGCAGAGGGGCTCTGGGTGGCCCAGGAAGGCCCAGTGGCTCCTCATGCCTGAGACAGCTGGGGCCTGCTCTCTTTCCAGCTGGGTTGCACTGGGGCATCAGAGAGCTCCCCAGGTCTGCAGCTCTGCCCCCCCCACCCCCCCACAGGCAGTCAGGCAACCAGCAGTTTCTGCTTGCCAAGGGAGAGGTCTTTTGCTACCTGGGGGCCGTGCTCTACCCCAGGGTGGATGGGACCAGGGTATAAGGCTTTTCTGGAGTAAACTGCTGCCCCACCATGGGGACCCTGCTGCTCCAGAGCGGGGGTCTTACTTTGAGCCCCTCTGAGTTCTGCCCAAAGGGGGCAGTCGTGAGGCCTTGGGGGAGGCAGGACCTTTGGTGACACTGGCCACGGTACCTGCTGCCCTCCCACGGGAGAGAGTCTCTCTGTCCAGGCCTGCCCCTGCCCTGGCCGGGAGGACCAAGGGTGGGGCTGAGCCAAAGCCACCACCCAAGACCTTGCGCCTGCTGGCCCTTGGGCATCACTGTTCTGGCTTCCAGTCCAGCCCCTCTGCTGGTGAGTGTGGCATGCTGGGAGCCCAGGGACGGGCAGTAAGTGTCCCAAGATCACACCGCAGGCCCAAGCGCCCCCTCGTCCTCACTCGAGCTGCGGAACTGCCAGGGCTGGGCAGGTGGAGAGCTGGGTCCTGCCTGGGGGGCAGGGGTGGCCCCACTCTTCCCGGCTCTCCAGAGGCCAGGAGGGAGGGCTTGTGCCTCCCCAAACACAAATCCCAGGCAACTTCCAGTGGCGGTGCCCAGGGCAGGGCAGGGAAGCCCCAATTCATTACCAAGATGGAAAATGACACTTCTCTGCACGCTTCCCCAGGAGAGGGGCTGATTTATGACTGCGCCAGGGCCTGGGACATTCGTCAGCGCGGCGCGACGTGCATGCCGTCTGCGGGGGCATTAATAGCCGTGTTATTAGCCACCGGCGTGAAAGATGCCCTGCGGATCGGCTATTTGCTGTTATTTATTATAAAGGCGCGCCAGCCCAGCAGCGGGGCCGACAGGCGTCACGATCGCAGGGAGCCCGTGCTCGGCCCCTGCCCACCTGGCCTCCCCTCCCTCATCCCTACCACACATCCCCCACTGCCCCGTCATTTGTCCCTATTCACCTCCCAGCCCCTAGGAGGGGTTGGGGGCAATTCCTGAGGCCCACGGCCGCTCCCCAGGCTTGCGCCCCTAATATTTATGGAGAACCTGCTCAGTGCGTGGCTCTGCCTCTGGTGAGCTGCGGAGCCTCCTTCCATCCCAAGGCAGAAAAGCAAAGAGAACCAAACCAGAGGAGCCAGGCAGACATGAGCTGGTGCCCTGTCCCTCCTGTTGTAAGCAGTGTGACCCTGGGCACATCCCTTTCCCTCCCTGAACGTGCTCCCCTTTGTGCGCTGGGTGCGCAGGCCAGCTAGAGAGGAGAGGGGGTCACGGAGGACCCAGCACGCAGCGGGCCCCTCCCTGGCCAGCTACTGCCACTAATGGGCCGCACCCCATCGGGCTGGAGGGGTCTACATACCTGCAGGCGGGGGAGGCAGCCCCCACGAGTCCCTATGTGAGTTAGACACTGTGCACCACCACCCTCCCTGTGCCAGTCCTCTGAGAAAGGGTTTGAGAGTTCAGTGCCAAGGCTGGAGCAGGTGGCCGGGGGGAGGGGCGCCCGTGGCTGCTGGGCCAATCCCTTCTGCTCTCTGGGCCTCACTTTTTCCTCCCCTGTGAAAGGCAGATAATCTCCAAGGTCCCGTGACTCCCCAATTCTGGAGTCCTGACGGTGGGGTCCACCCTCGTGCGTCGCTGCAGGCCATCTCTAGGAATGGGAGGCTGGCCTGGAGGTAGACCTGTGGTCGGGCAGTGCCAGGCCAGCCTCCCCGTGTCAGAGGAGACGAGAAGGGGGCAGCTGAGAGGGCAGGGAAGAGCACTGGACAGCGAGTCCAAGGCCTGGGTCTGTGTCCAGCTCCTCCACCACCGGTGGCATAATTCAGACCAGTCAGTCCCTCTTCCTCTCTGGGCTGTGGTGCTGAGGGCGCCTGGGTGGTTATCCCCTCCCAGGCTGGGGCTAAAGGGGGGCCAGCCTCCCTCTTCTCTCCCACTGCCTGTTTCCAGGTTTCAGACTGGGGGGCCTGCCTTTTGGCGTCTTCATTCATTCATTCATTCATTCATTCACCAGATGCTTATGAGCACTCCCATGCCAGGCTCTCTGCTGGGCCCGTGAACGGAACAGAACATATCCTGGTTTAGGGGAGTTTACATTCTAGTGGGAATGGTTGGACAATCAACTCAGGATAAATAAAGAGGGGGGATTTCTCAAGGAGCAGGGCCTGCGTTGTGGGGGATGCTGCACAGCTCCCGGGGGGGCCCCACCGGGGGGCCCCACCCCCAGCCTGCTTCCGGCCAGCTCTCAGCCTTTGCTTCATGATCAATAAACATCACCATCCCCAGTCTCTCCTGGTCACCCTGCTCCTCTCTCTCTGCCCCTGGCTGCCCCCATCCTGCTGACTGCTGAGAGGCCACCAGCACTGACCCTACAAACCCCGGGGTCCCCTCCCTGCTACCCCCTCCCTTCCTTCCTTCTGCCCCCCCCAGTGAAGGCCCTCAAGCCCCTCTTCTACCTTCTGAAACTCCCCTGCCTTCTCTTTTCCTTCCCCAAAGGAATGAAGCCTCAGTCTAGGCAGCTTTACTAAAAAATGCACGCAGACAGACAGAAATATCAGGTGCAGGAATATCTTATTAAATAATGTGGGGAGAGAGGGAGAAACAAAATTACACGTGTCTCCTTTCAGCCCCCCACCCCCTCCTGGCCCTGAATAGTTTAATATCGAACACTGTTATCAATATAATTAACCTCCTAAGACACAATTTTAAAGTCTTGTTTTTTAAAGGGATTTGCATTCTCTGAAGTTCAGGACATCCTGCCGCCCGGCACCGCCCAGGCGGCCTACGCGGTGAGGTGAACTCGAGGTACATTTTTAGTGGATTTGCATACCTGTCTGCAATTACCGCTAGTGAGAACCGCTGATGCATAATGCATGCAACACAAAATTAGAAAAATAATTAACTTTAGGTTTTAAAAGAATCCCCTACCACCACCCCCACCCCCGGCCCCGCTCCCCCTTCTACTACAAGTTATCAATGGCACCAATGGATGAGAGCTGGGGCAGAGTCGTGCAGGGCAGGCTTGGAAGGGCCTTGAGGGTGAGGGCAGCCGGCCCCCTGCCCGAAGGAGGTGACTCTGGTGGGCTTAGACCGGCCTGGGCCTGAACTAGGGCTTGGAAAAGGCCCGCTCACCCAGAAGTCCCAGGGTCTCCCCCTGGGCCCGCAGTTCCCATCTGGACCTGCCCTGGAGTGCTGCCTACTGCTGAGATGGGCATGGTCCCCTGTTGTGTAGAGCACTCTGCATCAGGCCCTCTGCTCAGCTTGAAAACAGCCGTAGCTTATCCTCACAAGGCCCAGGGAGGTGGATCATTTGTGGTCCCATCTTACAGAGGAAGGCCTGAGACCTGAGGCCACCCTCAGTAGGTGGAGCCGGGGACTGAGCCCAGGCAGGCCCTGGGGGGAGGGGGGCCCTCATTAATTTAAACAAAGGTCTGCTGAGGACTCATCACAGGTGTGCGACGATCTAGCCTTGGTGAAGCTCCCGGCCTGGCAGGGGAGACCACGGCTCCTTCTGGGGCCAGCGTCTCCTGCTTTACCCCCTCAGGGCTGAGCAACTGCTTCTATCCCTAGCCTGCCCTGTCTGTACACCTTGCTCCTACCTCGGGCCCTTCCGGGAAGGACCTGGGGGCCTGGCAAGGCTTAGGGCAAACACAATGAACTCCCGTTGTTGAAGAGATGGACCAGAGGGGGCATAGAAAAGGGTAGGGTGAGGGGCTCCCTGGCTCCGTCGTTTCGGAAGCTCTGCCAAGACAGGTGGGCAGCCTGAGTGGGTCATAGGAGCACCTCGGGGTCCCTCCCTGGGACAAGGTGGAGCAGCTCTTCTTTCTAGAACCACCCAGTCCTGTGCTGGGCATTCTGCACAACCCCTCTCTTGTCGTCCTCCCAGGAGAGTGGGGTTCCCAGCAGCACGTTACAGATGAGGAAGCTGAGGCCCAGAGACGTGTCACTGCAGGTCACACAGCTGGGGACTAGTGAGGCCAGATTCAAACCTAGTTTTGTTGTCCCCTCCCTGATTCTAGTTCACATGCCTCCTTCTTGGGGTCAGCACCATCTGGAATTCTCTGATTCCTCAAGTGGGGGCTGAGACCGTGCCTGGCACTTCGGGGGACCCAGCATCAGGACATCCCCACATGAGCTGCCCTCACTAACCAACAGGAAGGAAGGCCAGCGCTTGGGGGCAGGAGGAGGCCTGCCCTGCCTTCCCTCTCCCGCCTGGGACCTCCAGCTCCTTCCAGAAACACGCTCAGCCCCCTGGTGTGCTCACATCTAACTGTGCCCTGAGAACCGGCAGCAGTACCATCTCCTGTCCAGCATGCTAGGGCCTGTGCTGGGCCTTCCGTCCTGCAGCTGCCCCCTGCCTGTTACCCTCCCTCCAGCCTCTCCCTCCCAAGGTGACCCCCCCCCCATGGAAGTCCCTGGGCCTCTGGCAGCCCCAGCGTAATGGGATTTGGGGAAGACACCAGGCCAGGGGTCTCCAACAGGGAAGCACCTCCATCCAGTTGGCAGATAAACATCTCCCACCAGTGAAGTGGGTCACCTTTGCAGAGGGTCAGGGAAAGCTTCATGGAGGGGGCTCTATACACTGAGGTCTTGGGGAGGAGCAGAAACTGGCCCGGCAATGGCAGGAGCGGGGGAGGGTGTGTTGGTGTCCGAGGATCAGGAACAGCATGGAGCAAAGGCCCAGAGGGAGCAGCACAAGGGAGGTCAGGGCCTTCAGGAACCAGGGCTGGGCTGCAGCTGAGAGTTCCAGGGGGACCGAGGCGAGAGCTGAGCTGTGGGCTCCAGCCACTCACACCCCCCTCCCTGGGCCTGGACAGCTCCCCACGAGAAAGAGGCTGGTGCAGCCTGGGGTCACAACAGGAGGGCCCCACTGTAGGATCAGTGTGTCCACCATAGCTTGGGGCGTGGGGCTGAGGATGCACAAGTGAAGGAGGAGGGGGCCCAGCATCACAGCGATTGACAAGGAGTCCCTGTCGGGAGCCTGGACGTGGCAGAGGCAGGACTCGAACCCAGGTTTCTCTGTCTCGGAAGCTGGCAGGAGCTAGTGACTGAGGGAGAGCCCCAAGAATGATGCCCGGGGTCCCCCATTGGCGAATGGGGGTCTGTATCCATCCAGCCGGAGCCACCTCCCTGCTCCCTCCCCCGGCCCCCCAGGGAAGGATCCTGCTGTCAGTCACGGAGCCGGCAGGTCATAACTCCCATCATGCTGAAGTCTGCGGAATCTGCACAACAAGTGACCCTGCAGAAGACGGGCAATTTACCGGGTTCAATTTGATGGCCACACAAACTGTCAAACACACAACAAAGGAATAAAAAGGCCACCTGGCACCCAGGCAATTAAAGGCTCCTCCAGGAAGGCATGCTTTCTTCCTCTCCACCCCCAGGCCCTGCCCTGCGCCACAGCCTTGGGGAAGGGGCGGCAAAGGGAAGCTCAAGCAAAGATGGATGAGGCCCGCAGACAGGAGAAGGGAAAGGCCTTGGGTCTCGGCCTCCCAACTGCTTCTTGGTTATCCATCAGGCATCTCTGAAAGCTGCAATTTAGACACTGTTATGATGCCAGGGCCTCTGCAGGCTGAGGGCTGTGGCCATGAGCTGAGCCGGCACCGGGGACTGATGTCTGTGCCAGAGAACGTGGTGGCTGGCCTTGGCTTTGGCCTTTACAAGGCTGCCCCCCTGCTCAGGGCACCGCCCAAACGGCCAAGCCCAGGGGCCACCTGCATCCCATGTGCCAGGTCTCAGCAGCTGACAGGTCAGAGAAGGTGTGTGTCCTCTGGCCAGATGCTGGCGCCCTGGACAGCGGGACTCAGACTTGACCTCTGAGACCGAGGCAGGTGCACACCTGCCCTAGTCCTGCCTCTTTTCTCCCAAGCATCTTGAGACGGGATATGCAGGCCCCATAACCCTCGTGTGTATGTGACAGGCTGGCACAGGTACAAACATGCGTCTGTGGAGGGGGTTGGGCGAGACCTGGCTGGTTGGTCCCCCTTGTGCCTGGGTTTATCCCTGTCCTCTGAAGGCGGGCATGTCCCGGTCTATGTAGCAGGCCCGTTTTGAGCCTGTCCTCTTATAGAGTTCGGGCCATGGCCCTCCTCAGGCCTGGGTGTGATGAGAGGTGAGAGAATCAGTGGTCAGGTAAAGGCCAGGCAGCCTGGGATGCCCACGCTCCAGCCAGATTTTACGGGGTGACTCTCGCTGACACTAAGGGAAGGAGGGCTGACCAGCATGGTGCGGGGCTCTGCAGGTGGGGGTAAGAGGACGGGAGTGGGTCAGGGCATCCGGGTCAGGGAAACAAAGCCGATGGCTAAATCCGCCGAGAGCAAGCTCAAGTGCAGGACGCAAAGACCCACTCCAGGTCCCACAGGGACCGGGTGTGAGTGGGCTCAGGACCCAGAGCCTGGGCTGGGAGATGAGCTCAAGGAAGCAGCCAGGAATAAGCAGGCAGTGTCCTTAGCCCCTCAGGCCAGCGGGTGCTCACAGAAGGGGGCCTAAGCTGGCTTCAGGAGCCCAGAGTGTTGGGCAAGGTCTCAGCAGTCCCCCTTTCTCCTGGCTTCCACGAGGCCTTGGCCCCTCTGGCTCCGTGCACAGGCCCCATGCACGCTTTCCCCTTTGCCCTCACTTGCTTCTAGCCAGCTTTCCTCCGCCAGCCCCTGAGCTGCCTTGGGTCCACCTCATGGATAAAGGTTCATGCCTCTTACAGGCCCCGAGCGAGGCTAGTGCATTAACCATGGGCAAAGCCTGAGCTTGCTCCAGGAGGCCCTCGGGCTGCCGAGGCTGTCTGTCCAGAGGCCCCAATAAATGCAAATGGGGTATGAGTATGTAGAGGGGAGTGACTGGAGGCATTCCTGCCTTGCGAAGCACCTTGGGTGGTCGCTGATGCTAAGCCACCCCAGGCCTCCACAGCCCACGGTCCCTGCCCTTGAGTACCTAAAATTTAGTCGGGGACATTAAAACACTAACCACCCAACAGTGCAACCCACAGCCCACAAAGATGGGCATGAAATGGGGCACCACGAGCCTAGTGGCCAAGGTTCTGGCCTCCCCACCACTCCTCAAGTGTCAAGTGCATTAATGCCTCGGAGCCGCAGTTTTCTCTTCTGTTAAGTGGGAAGAAGAAGGGCATTGACATCAGGTTTGCTAGAAGGGTTAAATGACTTAAATGCTCATGAAGCTCTAGGAGCATCATAGTGTGAGCTACTATCCCACCAGAATGGGATCCCAAATGGCTAGAACATGGGCTGGCACGTGGGGGGTGCTCCACAAAGATCTGCTGGACGGCTAGATAGACAGATGCATGGATGGGTGGATGGGTGGGTGGAAGACTAGCAGAGGAGGGGACATGTGAAGAGCAGTTTGCTAGATGGAGGGGAGCAGTTCCAGGATAGAGAGGGACAGACAAGGGAGAAGATTTGACATTGGTTGAGAAATGGAGATGCTCAGTCCCCAGGGCCTGAGAGTGAGGTCCCCACTGACTCGTTCAGTGACCAGATCCCAATTCTGCTCTGCACACCGGGCTGGGCTGGCTTCAGGCTGGGGCCTCAGCTCAGATTCGGGGAGGCAATGATTGTGTCCCACCGTTGAAAAGCCTTTGTGAACCTAGAGTTACATGGCAGACCTTTGCTGGCTGCATGAAGACACCTCCCCAACTGAGCTTGAAAGATCATTTCTCTTTAATTGATTTTTTACCACTATGAACAGCAAAATAATAGGAGAAAAATCTACGCTGCAATTTTTCCATTTGTGAAAACCGAAATTACACCTTGCAGCTGATTCCCTCAGTGTGGACCCCTCCCTCCTTTCATTCGTGTCATTTCTTCAAATGCAAGAAAACAGATAAAATTTTTTTTTTCAAAATAGCTGAAAGTTTCGTGATTTGGGAAGGGGGTAAGGTGTAGAATAATCTCCCACACGACATGGAATGAGGAGCTAGGGAGAGTACCTCGGATATAAAGGGTTTTCTGTAAATACACAAGAAAGTGATCCCGTTGGCACCTCATTTTCTGTCTAGAAAATGCATGAGTGACAAATGGGACATGTTTTAACACCAGACAATGAAGCTCCTCGCCCTCCACTGCTCACCAGTGGCAACCCGGCGGCTTCTTTTCTGCGGGTTCTACTGACCCCCCCACTCCACCCCAGCCCCTTGTGAGCTCACAGCCCTCACAGAAACGAGCTTCTCCTTCAGACCCTGGGTACGAGCCACATAGAGATGCGAGTTTCCGTTCCCGTGAGAAATGGTGGCTCTGAATCCATAAAACACACCTTAAATCCATCCCATCAGCACTGACCAGCCACCTTTAGCATTAGCCATAAAGACTGGCTTAGGGTGAAGTCTCGAAAGAAGAAACAAACCGCGGCATGGCTCTCGCTAAATAAACCTCACCCGCGGCTCGAAATCACCGTCCGGGAAGGCCGACTGCGGCCGCCTAATTCACAGACATCTTTGCTCCTGATGAGATTTCACGTTAGCCAGATGTCGTTAGAGTCTGACCTCGGCCCGAGGGATCGCCCGTGAAGTCAGGCTGGCCCAGGAAGGGCCGTGGGGCGTGCGCCTCGAGGCTTGACCTCTGCCCCGCGGCGACCCCGTGGCGACCCTGCGGCGGCAGGCGGGTGGGCGCCAGGACTTGCTCTCACCGCACATGTCTTATGCTCCTTGCAGGTGTTGAGGCTCCGAATCAGGCGGGGCCTGGCGCCCCCAGCCATCCACCATGGTGGTGGCACACCCCACCGCCGCCGCCACCACCACACCCGCTGCCACCGTCACGGCCACCGTCGTGATGACCACGGCCACCATGGACCTGCGGGACTGGCTTTTCCTCTGCTACGGGCTCATCGCCTTCCTGACAGAGGTCATCGACAGCACCACCTGTCCCTCGGTATGCCGCTGTGACAACACCTTCATCTACTGCAACGACCGGGGACTCACTTCCATCCCCGCTGACATCCCTGACGATGCCACCACCCTCTACCTGCAGAACAACCGGATCAACAACGCCGGCATCCCCCAGGACCTCAAGACCAAGGTCAATGTGCAGGTCATCTACCTGTACGAGAACGACCTGGACGAGTTCCCAGTCAACCTGCCCCGCTCCCTGCGGGAGCTACACCTGCAGGACAACAACGTGCGCACCATCGCCAGGGACTCGCTGGCCCGCATCCCGCTGCTGGAGAAGCTGCACCTGGACGACAACTCCGTGTCCACTGTCAGCATCGAGGAGGACGCCTTTGCCGACAGCAAGCAGCTCAAGCTGCTCTTCCTGAGCCGGAACCACCTGAGCAGCATCCCCTCGGGGCTGCCCCGCACGCTGGAGGAGCTGCGGCTGGACGACAACCGCATCTCCACCATCCCGCTGCATGCCTTCAAGGGCCTCAACAGCCTCCGGCGCCTGGTGCTCGACGGCAACCTGCTGGCCAACCAGCGCATCGCCGACGACACGTTCAGCCGCCTGCAGAACCTCACCGAGCTCTCGCTGGTGCGCAACTCCCTGGCCGCCCCGCCCCTCAACCTGCCCAGCGCCCACCTGCAGAAGCTGTACCTGCAGGACAACGCCATCAGCCACATCCCCTACAACACGCTGGCCAAGATGCGCGAACTAGAGCGCCTGGACCTGTCCAACAACAACCTCACCACGCTGCCCCGCGGTCTGTTCGACGACCTGGAGAACCTGGCCCAGCTCCTGCTGCGCAACAACCCCTGGTTCTGCGGCTGTAACCTCATGTGGCTGCGTGACTGGGTGAAGGCGCGGGCGGCCGTGGTCAACGTGCGGGGCCTCATGTGCCAGGGCCCCGAGAAGGTCCGGGGCATGGCCATCAAGGACATCACCAGCGAGATGGACGAGTGCTTCGAGACGGGCTCACAGGGAGGCGCGGCCGATGCTGCTGCCAAGACCACGGCCAGCAACCACGCCTCCGCCACCACACCCCAGGGCTCACTCTTCACCCTCAAGGCCAAGAGGCCGGGGCTGCGCCTCCCCGACTCCAGCCTCGACTACCCCATGGCCACGGGCGATGGCACCAAGACCCTGGTCATCCACGTGAAGCCCCTGACGGCGGACTCCATCCGCATCACATGGAAGGCCACGCTCCCCGCCTCCTCTTTCCGGCTCAGCTGGCTACGCCTGGGCCACAGCCCAGCCGTGGGCTCCATCACGGAGACACTGGTGCAGGGGGACAAGACGGAGTACCTGCTGACGGCTCTGGAGCCCAAGTCCACCTATATCATCTGCATGGTCACCATGGAGACCGGCAACACTTACGTGGCTGACGAGACGCCCGTGTGCGCCAAGGCCGAGACGGCAGACAGCTACGGCCCCACCACCACGCTTAACCAGGAGCAGAACGCAGACCCCATGGGGGGCCTGCCCCTGGCGGGCATCATCGGTGGTGCCGTGGCCCTCGTCTTCCTCTTCCTGGTCCTGGGGGCCATCTGCTGGTACGTGCACCGGGCGGGTGAGCTGCTGACCCGGGACCGGGCGTACAATCGGGGCAGCCGGAAAAAGGACGACTACATGGAGTCTGGGACCAAGAAGGATAACTCCATCCTGGAAATCCGAGGCCCCGGGCTCCAAATGTTGCCCATCAACCCTTACCGCGCCAAAGAGGAGTACGTGGTCCACACCATCTTCCCCTCCAACGGCAGCAGCCTCTGTAAGGGCACGCACACCATCGGTTACGGCACCACACGGGGCTACCGGGACGGCGGCATCCCCGACGTAGACTACACCTACACATGATACCAGCCGCACGGGCCGCCTCCGCCCCAGCTCCCGCCGCCCCCCCGGCCTGGCGACAACGTGGCTCTGCCCAGCCTGCTGCCATCCCATAGAGCAAGGAGAAGGAATTCCACGATGACTTTCCCAGCAGAAAGCAAAGTTTGGGAAGGGTTGACGATTTTATAGAACACAACAGTGGAAAAAAAAGATTTTTTTCTTTTTTAAAGAAGAGATGGTAGGAGGGGGATTTGACGTTGCTGAAGACATAATTTATACCAAATTATGCCAGTTGGGGAGGGAAGGACTAAAAATAATATTGCAGGAAGGGTTGGGTCAGGGTTTTGTTTTTTTTTTCCCTGAACTGGAAAGACACTACCTGAACAGTGTCTGTGTACGCCTCGTGCTCTGTTCAAGGCCGTCACAAAAGAACCGTCAGAAAGAACAGCCAACACGCGAAGCCCCCACGCAGCTCTCGCTGCCGGCTCCTCGCTAGTGACAACGACATGATGGAAGGTTTTCAGGCTCCTCACAAAGGAGAGGGGGAAGAAAAGATCTTTTTGCTATGGAGATATTGTCCTGAAACCTCTTCCCTGGTTCTTCCCGTACCATTTCCCTTACAGATTTGCAGAAAGAGCACGTCTTTCACTGCATTCTTTGAACAATGGTGTAGTCGATTAAAAAGCAAACTTTCTTTTTCCTATACCGAAACCCTCTCCAGGTCCGTGCACCACGCTCCATGGAAGCCCCCTGGGGGAGCTGTGGTTTCCCAGCCACGCAGAGGTGCGTCCATCTACCTGTCGATCTCTATGTCGTGTCTCTCAATACAGACGGGTAGATAGAGCCTCATATCCGGTCCTTACTACTTCTTGGGTCAGTTCGTACAATTTCCTGAGACAATAGAGTCACGAGAATGTTGCTTTCTCCTAGAAATCATTGAGTAAGTAGACAAAGCGTGTTGGGGGTGGGAGGCGGGAGGGGGGACAATGCTGTTCCTAAAGGCGGAGGTGTGTCTGTCCCAGTCGGGTGGCCAGGGAGACCCCTATCTCAGGTTGGCCAGAGCTGGGCCGCACTCTTTTCTGATACAGAGAAAAGCGTTCTTTGATGGCCGGCGTGCTCGTCTCTCCCCCCGCCACCCCCCCCGAGATGCAGACGCAGTCACCTCAACAGCGACTTTCTCTTTCCTCTGTGCTGTGTGCTTCCTCCCGGGACAGGTAATTGGTGCAGGGACTTTTTCTTTTTTTATGAGCTGATTAGACCTAATGGTTTCCATGGCTGCTCAAACAAAGCCCAGAAAAAGACGTGAACGTTCTCAGAAGAGCCCTGGGAGACAGCAGCCCCCCGAACGCAGAGCACTCGGCCGCACCCACCCCTGGCACTCTGCTCTGGAGAGGGAAGACCAGACCTCCAGAAATGCCAGCTCCAAAAGGGTACTGACCGGGGCCCTTGGAAGAATTCAGGTTTTATTTCCTCCCCCTGCCCCCGGAACCCGGGTTGCCATCATTTATCAACTGGCAGTGCGGTCTGGTGAGCCATGAGATTAAAACGGTAATGAAAGGATGACAGCAAAGCTGGAGAGAAGGAGGAGTGGTGCCCAGGGTTCTGCGGTCTCCCGCGCCCCGGCCCTCGGGAAGCTCGGGCCACCACCTGTCAACGTGCCCCTGGTGCTGTGCTGGGGAAGAGCCATGTCGGAGGAGAGACCCTGGCCCGAGGGCAGGGGAGGTCGAGGAGGTGTCCGGCTCCAGGCGCTGGCAGTTTCAGAAGGCCTCAACTGCACTGACAAAAGCCAAGGGCAGGAAGAGGATGCTGACCAGCAGTCACGGGGCTGCCGGGACAGGCCCAGGGGCTGGCCGCTCACTGGTCGTGAAAAGATGTGACTGGCCCCTTCAGTGAAGAGGCAGGGGTTGAAAGGAATGGTCACAAGAGCCGTGTGAGTGGGGTGGAGGAGAGGTGCGGCCCCCTCCCTTGCCAGGCTGGAGGGAGGGTCTCGCCCCACAATGGAGAGTCCGGCTCCCCAGGCCCAGGGACAGGCGCAGGGCATGGACATACTCCGCTCGAAACTAAGCCTCCCCACCCTTTGGCCCATTTGAATCATTTTCTCACACAATGAGATCAGGAGAGAGATTATTCCAAGCCTTAATTTCATGTCTCTGTGAAGGTCGCCCTCCCTCTGGCCTCAAGCACCCCTGACACAGGCCGTTCGGGCAGCTTGGGGAGGAGCGGAGGGTGCGCACAGATGTAGGGCATTGGCTCAGGAAGAGGGGGAAGGGACAGAAGCCCGAGGTCCCTGCTGTTTCAGAAGTGAGGTCCCCTCCCTCACAGTACCACCCATGCCTTCTGCTGTTGTCCCAGGCCCTGGCCTCGCCACGGCCCCCAAGTCCCCACTGCCAACATGCTTGGGCCCCCAATCTTACTCTGGGGCCTCCTTTCCCCTTGACCACACCAGGAGGAGGTCAAATCATGCCCTTTGAGGTTAGGAAGGCATTTGGGGAACAGCAAGTGGCCCTAGAGTCAGTGAGGTCAGAAAGGCCTGCAGGCCTGGGTGATCAGCTTCCCTCCCCTACAGCACAAAGCAGGCCCGGGCCCACCTGGGCCTGAGGACACGTGGGTCTCCCGCTCCCCGGGGGCTCAGGCAGGGGCTCACCGAGGGCTCGCTGCAGGCGTCCTCCTGCCCTGTAAGTGCTGAGGATAGTGGAGACTCGCCAGCCGGGCCCTGGGGCCTGCTCTCACCTTTCCTCCCCTCAGCATCAGACATCCTCCCGGAGTCCTTTCTGAGAGTGAGCTGCCGAATGTCTGCCGCCTCACAGCTCCCCAAGCCAAGCAGGAGGCCTGAAGCCAGGTCTACTCTGAACTCCTGTCCCTTCCTGGTCCAACTCCTCTGAGTGTCCTCATAACACAAGGAGAGAGATGCTGCAGGGCTGCCCAGCCTCCCCCAGCCCCTAGCAGAGCCTGAGGACACAGGGCCTGGGAAGACAAGCCCAGGGCCCAGGCTACCACTTCTGTCTAGAATCTCCCTTCTGTGGGCGGCCGACCTGACCCTTGCAGCCTCTAACTAGCCAGAACAACCTCGTTGGCCTCAGCGTTGATGACTGTATTTTGTGGCATTTATAGCAGGTTTTAAGTTTTTTTTTATAAAAAGAGCCCATGACACTTCTTTGGTTAAGTGGTTTACCCTTCGTGGTAATTAGATGTAGTGATTAGAATCTCTTTTCTATTACATGGCAATTTTCCTTTAAATTTTCCCTAAAAAAAAAAATAAAATAAAATAAAAAAGAGGGGGGGGAAGAAAAGGCGAGGCAAGAGAGGAGGCAGCAGGGCCAGGCGAGTCATTTGCATTTTGCGAATGAGGCCTCTTGTAAGCTCAGCTCAGGCGTGGGGCCTAACGTATGGAATGCTTAAGAGATTACTAAGAATAAAATCTATTAATTAGTCATACTCAATTCTGCAGACATGATGTGCATCAAAAGCTTCTTTTCTTCCCTTTTCTCCTTCCCTTTTCCTGCGGCCTCCCCGAGGAAGCCTCCATCTTCTCTAAATTGGCTCCAGCTTCCTGGGCCACCTCCACAGGAACATGGCAGCCATGTGGCTGACTAGAGGGCCTCCCCACCCAGGGCCGGGATGCCAGGGTTGGGGGCAGGAGGTGGGGCACTGGTCCCTTCTGGCTCTGAGTGACACTGGCAGGGGAGGGGACAGCAGCTAGGAAGATGGTGGTGGCTGGGGGGTGGGGGGGCAGGCTTCCCCACCCAGAGCCCAAGGCCCTTGCCTGCCTTCTGCCTCTTCTCCCTCCCTCCTCCTCTTTCCCCTAGGGGTCCAGGGAGGCCAACCAGGAGCAGAAAGTGAGGAGGGGTCAGAAAGGGTTTGCAGAGAGGTGCAGGGAAAGCGTGTTTTGTAAATCCACAGCCTCTGTTTCCCCTTCTGCAAAGTGGAGGGTGGGCTGCGACAGGAGTCAGGCTTCACCCAGAAAAGCTGGGTGCTCCAAAGGCCAAGTAAGGGCTCCTCCCTTCCACCAATTCTGGAAGGTTCTAGTTGATCCACAGCAGGTGACAGAGGCCCAGAGTGGGAGGGACAGGCCAGGTGAAGATCCCTGCAGGATCTGAGGTGGCTGATGGGCCTGGAGAAGTGCCAGGCAGCATGCCCAGGACACACCTGAGCCTCCCTCCTTCACCTGCTTGGAGCCGAGGCAGGAGAGGAGGACAACCCCCGCCCCCACCCCACCAACGGCAGCCCAAGTCCCAGAGCCAACCCACTCCACTCGGAAATCTGCTTCCTGCCGAACACACCAGGGAGGAGGACGGGGCTTCTGAGCCTCGCGCTTATGAAAAATACAACAAGGAAAATTGGATGCGGCAGACAGGGAGCAATGGAGCTAGGGAGGCAACCAGGAGAGAGCTGGGGCGTTTGCTGGAATGAGGTGTCTCGGGGTGCACAGTGCCCTGCGCACCCCAAGGACTGGACCTGCTCTCAGGGCCAGGAACACAGCCAGGGGCAGCTGTGGGCATGCTGCGTGCCCCTGTCCCCTCCCTGCGCTTGGATCAGTGCAGGTGATGGGCAGAGGCCTGGCGCTGGATTGGCGCCAGGGTGAGTGCTAACAAGCAATTCACAGCCCTGAACAGGCCTTCCAGAAGGCAGACAGAGGAGGCATCTTTTTGCTTAAGGAGGGATAAAAAGGCTCAAAAATGCAAATCATTACCGTTTACTACCAAGCGAGTCTGCTAAATTGATTAGAAGAGATTAAACTCCTTGGAGGTGAAGGGAAAGGGGGATTTTTCGCATTTTATGAACCTGCCCCCAGTGGCAATGTGCAAAGCAGGGATTTTCCAGCCTGGCTCATGGGCTGCCCCTGCACAGGCCCAGGAAGAGCTGGGGGTCTGCGAGGGCTGACATCACACTGGCTAGAGCGCTCAGAAACAGGCTGGGCTGGACAGAGCCTGGGCTCAAGCACTGCTCAGGGAAAGCAGTTCTGCCTCGGTCGCCTGCCTTGTGCTTGGGCCTCTGGGACAGGGTGGGCTGCATGGCCCACACAGGTCATTCAGAAGCTGTCCCAGCCCCCAGCAGAGACTCCACCCCTGCCTTCCAGATTCCATCTGCCTTCAGGGGTGAAAAGCGAGGTGAAGTAGCTGGTCTAGTTACTTAGAGAGTAAGACTCAAGAGCCGTGCGCTTTTCTGCTTCCTTTCTGTCCCAGGGTAGGTCCGTGATTCATTCCCTGCGGCCAGGGAAGGGGAGCGGGGCCAACTGGAAAGGGAAAACTGAAGGTCAGGGAAGAGAAACTCAGCCAGCAGAGGAATGAGACAGTGAGCTCTCCGTCACTGGGAGCATCCAAGCACTTGACGGGGATATGGCAGATATTTTCCTCCCTAAGCCAAGGCCTGGTTCTTTGACTAGAAGACCCTGGTTTCCATCCTTACTTTATCATTCCCCAGGACCCCATAAGGAACATATCAAGAGATGTTTACTGTGCTACTCAGGATGACCGGCGTCCCCTGAAAATCCCAGGTCAGGGCCATCCCGTAGCCGGGCTGCCCAGCCCTGTCGAAGAACTGCTTGTACCACCAGAGATGCTGCGAAATTCCCATCCTCAGTGTCCAAGAGGCACCGGGAGAGGAAGCACAGACATGCTCGCTCCATCTTGGAGTCTGGACCTGGAGGTTGGAGGGTGACCCACCCACTGCGGCTGGTCCCGGGCTGCTCCCCTGGCCCTGTTCTCCAAGACGGGGGCCCCTGCCCCACTGTGCGCCCTCCGCCGTCCCACCACGGGCTCCCTTCCCCCACGCAGCACACTCAGCGCTGCTGGCTTCCTCCATCCTGCCCAGCCAGGTTGACGGCTGCCTGGGGCATTTTTCACTCTGTGTTGTTAAGCATTTACCACTTCTTTTGAAATGGTCCAAGCAGTTGCGTGAAATATCCACACTTGCTTCTTTAAAAACACAGAAAGATCCCCTTGGCTCTTGAGTCCCCCCTCCCCCGCCCCTGCTTCCCTTCACTCCCCCCACCTCTGCATTTTTAATATATTGTTTCTCTCTTGTTTTGGAAATTCTCTCGTTGCTGCTTCTCACTGTAAGTGGGGGTGCAGGTGTACCCCAAACCCCCGATGCTGCGGGGGCCCCTGTTACCCCTGAAGACACTGTGCAGGGGGCCGACCTTCAGTCTGGGGGAGGCTCCTGCCCTGCTCCCCACCGGAGAGCCTGGCAGGCCCTGGGCTTTCTGAGACCACTGTCACTGCCCCCTCCCGCTCCGTTACTAAAATGCCCGGCTTGTGCTGGGAGCGCAGGGTGGCCATGCTGAGGGCACACGGCGCCCACTTCCGAGCAAAGCGAGCCCCTCAGGCATTTGCGACCACAGGGTGCCCTGGCCCCTGTCTTTCCCACACCTACCCACGCCACCCCCCACCCCCACCTGAAAACCCAAAAGCCAGAGTCCGGGGAGTCCTTTCAGGAAGGTCCCGGCTGTCACCACCCCTAAATCTCTCTTATGGCCATCAGGGTGAGCGGCTGCTCTGGCGAGATGCCAGGTCCCCGTGCTCCTCTGTGCTGGGTCACTGAGGCCCAGCACAGCGCCTGGCACACAGGGGTGCTCCGTCCTCTCTTCTCAGAGCTTCCCTTTGCGTCCTGTCCTCCCCGTTTGCTGTCTGCCCCCTTGGACTCAGTGCAAAGGGCCCAGGCAGACGTGCTGGCAACGGCCTTCCTCCCATCCTGCATCTGCCTTGCTGGCAGCCGGCACGGGGAGGGGCCCCTCTCAGCGGCTTTTCCTCCCAGAAGCATCTCACTCTGCTGTCCCTTGGACCCACCGATCACCAGCTGTGAGCCTGAGGGGGGACTCCGGCCACTGGGCGAGCCCTAACAGCCAGCCTGGGTGACTCAGTTTCCTCTCTCCGAGCAGAGCCTCACGTGGGTGACGAGGAGGGCAGAGACCTGGGTGTCTCACCTTGTCTGATGCTCCCGTCTGGACTCCCTGCCCGCCCCTAAGCCACCCGCCCGGAGGAACTAACCAGGCTTTCTCCTCGAGACAGAGAAACCAATGCAACTGGAGTCCGACAATCAAAGCTGAAGCAGACACGGGGCTGCCGCGCTCACCTCCCTGGAGCTGGGCCTTCTGGGGCACCTCTCCCCCGCCCCATGCAGGGCACGTGTTTGTAGATGTCCTACCCCCAACTCTGGCTGGTCCAGTTTTCGGAAGGTTCTGGATACCCAGGAGGAAGACACACAACCCTAAAACTGGCCTTAGGTTTTTGGTTTTTGGTTTGTTTTTTTTTTTTACCCAACCCAGCTGAGAAACCCACCCCGGAGTCCAGGGCCGAGCGCCAGGCTGCAGCATGGGGGGATTCTTTGGATGGAGGGCCCTGGTGCCCTCCAGCTCATAAAGAGAGGCTGAGAGCCATGGGGAGGAAGCCAAATAGCCCAGCCTTGGAGGTTTGTCATCGGAGAGGGAGAGAGATGGCACTGAAGGCTGGGGGAGGCTGCGGGGTTGTGAACACAGGCGAGCCGGGGTTCTGGCGCCGTTGCGTGGTGCGGCTGGTGGGAGCGGACGCCTGCTAATTATGAATGTCACCAGGCAGGTGTGAACAGGGAGATGGAGGAAAAAAGTAAACTAAAAGAAACCCCACGCCTCAGCACGGCAGAGCGAATGTATTCTAAGAGCCATCAACAGCAATTCCCTCTCTTGATATTAAAAGGTTGTTTGTATCTCATTTGCTATTGGAAAGATTTCTGGAGCCACCCGGGCGCTTCGCTCTCCCAGGGGTCAGAGGAGGAGGAGGCCAGGGAGGGATCTGTGGCCGCCCTGGAGGATGAGAGAGAAGGCAGGGTTCCTGGCCACACAAGGGCCCAGGGAGGGCCGGGCGCGTGACCGAGACCCCTTCTGCCTTCCTGCCACCACCCTGAGTTTCGGCTGCTGAGCCCCCGCCTTCCTCACCTGCAGAACCGGCCCCCGGAGGCCACGCGGCCACCCGCTCCTTGTCTCTTCTCCTCTTTCTCCAAAGGGTAAAGCGATCTCGGGGGTCTGAGTGACAGGACTCCTTGCACTGCTGCCATCCAAGACCTGGGCCCGCCTGCCTCACTCCCAACCTCACCCCCAGACGGGTTTTCGGGAAACCGAGACACACAAACACCCACCACGACGACAACACAAACCAAAGTGCAATGCGAACCGCCCTTTGGCCTCCTTCCTGTAGGTGCCTTGAAACTTCAATGTTGAGATGAATGTGATTAACTATTTGGTCCTTTTTTTCTGTTTGTCTGTTTTCATATAAAATGTCCAAGTCCACTTTCCTTGTCCTTTCTTGAAATAAATAGAAAGATTTAACTTTTACAGTCATCTTGGCTGCTGACTCGGCTTGGGGTCCGGCATCCCAGGGGCCAGGCGTCTGCAGCCCCTCCCCAGGCCCCCTCCCAAGGTTCAGCTCTGCTGTGGGGGTCCCCCCGGCACAGAGTGGTGGCCAGGCGGGATGGAGACTCTGGGGTAAGTTCCCCGGGGCACGATCAGGATCAGAATCATGAACCTGCAGCAGGGCAAAGGGACCTCTGACCCCATCCCATAGGCCCTGGGAAGGTGGACCGCCAACTGAAGGTCGACTCCAAAAGTGGCCAGGTGTTAATGGGAGCTGTGGGTTATCCCATATGAGCTCTGGCCGCCACGTGAGCACCTAGGTAAGGCTGGAACTGGACAGGCGCTGGGGACACGTTGCTGTTCCTCCACCTGGCGAACACAGGCCTGGGTTCCTCCCCACCCGCCCAGATGCCCCTTGTCCCCGAGATGCACCCCCACATTCACAACTCTCTAAGCCTTATGTGATATCTCATACCCCAACGGGAGAGAAAGGGAAAAAGATGATTTTCCATGAGAACAATAGCAGTTTCTGCTAAATTTAACATAAAATAAGAACTCATTACTTCTGCCTTAGATCTGATTATGTGTCTGGATACGGGTTAATGAGTTTTTCCTCATATTCCAAGGAAGCAAAGTTATTTCTCGACATGCCTTGGTGGCGGGTGGCTCGGCCAGGGTGACACAGGTGTCCCTGTCCCTCCTCACCTTCTCTTAGTCCTCACCTCCCACCTTGGTAGGAGCCAGCCAAGAGAGACCACTCCAAAGAGTAGCACATGATGTGGCCTTTGGGCAAGGGCCGAGTGTGTTCCTGACCCCTGCCTAGGCGCCAGCACACAGTGGGTGTGCAGGAGAGCCACCCAGCCCTTTCCGACGTGAGACCCATTCTCTGGGGAGCCATGTTTCCACTGGGGGTGTTTCCCTGGATGAGGAGAGAGAGAAAGAGAGAAGGCCTGAGGCAGGGGGCAGGAAGACGTCCCACTGCAAAGGTTCTGCCTCCTCCATAAGCACAGTAAGGCCCAGCCTCCAGCCACACCACGTACCAGCAATTCCCCAGGCAGGCCTGCCCTGACTCGGGCTCCTGGTCTGTGCCTTGCTGATCTCTGGGCTCAGGTGCCCTTGAAGGCCCTGGAAGGTTCCACTCGGGCACTGTGTCTGGACAGGCTGTCCCTCCGGCCCCACGCCGGGTCCACACTGCTCAGGTGACCGGTGCTAGCGCCTCCCTCGCTGGCTGGTCTCGCCAGCCGCCCCTTCAGGTCCCCAGAGCACACCTGCCTGGTATGCAGGAGGCGTCCATAAACGTGAAGTGAAGGAATGAGTCAATAAACACCAGTAAATCAATCAACCGGCGGATCCACTGATCAATGCTGAGTCCCAGGAGGGACAGCCCTTGGCAGCCCCGGCATCCCAGTAATCTGAGAGTTTTACTTTTCCTCTTCCTCCCCCTCCCCACCCCAGGAGGGCCAGGGGAGTGGGGGGCAGGGGATGAGGCATGCATGGGCCTGCCCCCAGCTCATCTGACTCTGTACACAGCAGTGGCAGGGATAAAACCCAGCGCACCCACAGGGCTCTCTTCAAGCCGGGGCAGGAGGTTAGGGTTCCCAAACTGTGTCCTCAGCACCTAGAGCTAATAAACTTTCTGCCCAGGGAGGGTTCATAGTCACATGCATTTGGGAACAACTGGATTAATGCCATTGCTGTTTTGGAGGGCTCCTCAGACAGGGCCTTGGAATCCCCCAGAAGTGGATTAGATTCCGGGGCTACACCACTGGAGCCTCCTTGGAGGGTGCAGAATGCTGGGGTCCCCTCCACTTGTCCAGGGAGTGTGGGCCCCTGTCCCTGGCACACCCCCTGGGGTTTATTCAGCATCCCTGCCCCCCAACTGAGCTCCCTGGCATTTCTTACAAGGAAGCTCAGGTATCTCAGCAACACAGAGGAGAAGCATCCAAATGGGGGTGGGGCCTATTCCCCAGACACCATGCCCCCCAGACAGCCAAAGTCTACAGCTGCTCTTTGAAACCTGCTAGAGGCAACGTCAGGCTGACCCAAGCTTTCAGCTTCAGGAAGACAGGGCAAGGGGATGGGGGCAACTCAGGCTTTAATGAGTGCCCTCCGGGGTTGGAAACCCACACAGGGTTGGGTCACAGGAGGGACTCACCAGGACCTGTGGGGGAGGGATCTGTATTTCAGGTCAATGGGGAGGACCTTCCAAACATAACTAACCCTTTCAGACGAGGAGTAGGTGGTCTGAAAAACAGTGAGTCCCGTCCTCACAGGAAAGCAGAGCTGGCTGCCGGTCCCTCGAGGGGGTATGAGCTCTGGGTGGTGGAGGGGACCCTGCCTCCCTATCATGTCTCCAAACGGATCCTGGGAGACAGGACTTCCCACCCCCCACTTCAGCACCTGCCTTGCCCTGCTCCAACCAAGCAGCTTCTGGACCTCTCCTCCCCAAAGACATCTCAGGACTCACACACACCTCAGTGTGTTACCGGCAGATATGGGGTAAGACATACCCCAAGACCCAGGACCCCAGCTTCTTACATCCAACTCCACCTGTTTGGTCAGATGCAGGACTAAAAGTTCCAGTTCTCATGGGACAGAGAAAGGGTGGCCACTACCCCTGTACCTGGATCCTGCCTTTATCTGGCCACCACCAGGCTCCAGAAGCTTCCCTCTTCCTGTGCCCCCACTTCCCAGGGCTCTGAGGCTTCACCAAGCATCCTGGAGAAGAAGCAATCAAACCCCAAACCCAAGTTCTGTGGCCAGTTCTCAGCACCCTGCTTAGGAGGTCCCAGACGGAGCAGGGGACACCCAGCCAACCCCGAAATACTCCCTCAGTAGATCTGGGCGGAGCTTGCTCATCTACTTTTGGGTGCCCAAAACCAGGCGTGCTCCCGGCCCGGCCCTGACGCCGGCTGCATCACCCACCCTCCGCCATGCCCCAGGCCCGCTTGTGAGCACCTGCTTCCCCACTGGCCCACCACACCACCTGGCACCTCTGAAGGACCCTCTCCTCCCGTGGCAAAGTAAATAGGATCTCTCGAGCCACTAACTGACAGCACAAATGAAATCCTGGCGCTCCCCCTCAGAGATTTACAGGGGAAGTGAAATCTTATTTGCACTGCTGCCAAGCCTGGGCCGCGATGAAATTATGCCTCAAGAAGAGACCTGGCCGGCTCCTCACGGAAGCGGCTGCATCAGAGATGGGCTTATTAAAAGCCACAGTGGCCACATTTCAACCTGTTTCAGGTGTTAAGTAATTTACTGCCACCCAGAATTCAGTGGCAGGTTTTTATCATTTTTATTTCCGTGATGCGGGTGAGTGCCCCCCTGAGGTCCCTACACAGGGAATTGCGGGTCTAAATGCTCCCTGCCCCCCAGCGCTGCAGAGGGAAATGGGGGAGCAGGAGCCTGGGAGGGGGTGAGGGTGCCGGCCAAAGTGGCAGCAGATGGCCCCAACTCTCCCAGGGGTCACACCAGTCTTGGCCAAAGCCCAGAGTGACAGGGAGACAGGCTCTAAGATCCCACACCCCACATTGGGGAGCCCAGTGATCCCCCAAAGTCCCCGCAGGTGCAATAGTATAAGCTCTGTGAGGGCAGAGACCACCTCTGAATCAGGACCTGACAGTCCACCCCACGATTGAGTCTTTATTGAGCACCTACTGTGGGCCAGGCCCTGCCCAAATGGCGGACACTGAAGTGAGCAGGACCCCAAAGATCCCTGCCCTATGGAGCTCTCGTTCTACTGGTAAGTACTGAATAAATATTTGTGGTGGGTTGATTAAAATCTCTGAGAGGCAAACAAGCTCTTGGGAGGAGAGACGCCGGCATGCGGGGCACCAGAGGGAAGGGGCAGGGAGGGCGGGAGCCCGCATTCCAGCGTGTTCCTGAGCTACGGGCCAGTGGCTGCAGCAGCCTGCAGGCAGGGCCAGCTCCATGTCACTGACCTGTACCCTTCACTGCGCTGGAGTACATGCAGTGAGGGGTTCGTGCCCTGCCTTTCCCCCTCCCTGGCCCCCCAAAACCCGGGGAATGCACGGCCTTGCGTTCCTGGGAAGTGAGGATTGGGAGCCCTCTGCGGTCTGGGGCTCACAGGGTCACGAAGGGCCCCGAGTCCTCCCCGAGCCCCTTCTTGGCAGTGCTGGGTGGAAGGCTGTTTGATGCCTGCTGGCTGAGGGGGGATTAAGCCTATTACGGAGGCTACCAGGGGCTTATCCGACGCCCTTTCTAACACCCCCTTTCTCCACCTGTTTTCAGATACTCCAGGAAGACCAAGGGGAATCTTCAAAGTCCATGCTGAGCCAAGAGCAGAAATTCTTTAATTAGCTTTCTCTTGGATCGGGGCCCTGGCAAATGGATTAGTTGTGGTGGGGCGGGAGAAAGGGACTGGAATCCTCCTTAAAGCTGAGATTACAAGCCTGGGGTGAAGGGCTGGGGGTGCCCATCGCCAGGGATGGCGGGGATGGCGGGTCCCTGAGCAGGCCCTCCCACGTCGGCGACTCCCCAGGGGCTGGCAGATGGAAGCTGTCACCAGGAAGACGCGGGATGTGTGTTCTCAGCGAGGCCATGGTCCTCGGGAGCTGGCGTGGAAAGATGCTTGGCGCGGCCGGGCTGTGTGCCTGGGTCTCCTAATGAATGTGCTTCCTTCCCGGGTGGCCACCCAGATCTGGAACTTCATAATTAGGGGGGATTTCCTAAAGGGGCGCCCATCTGTGAGAGGTAAGCACAGCCCGACGGTGCCAGGGACCAGACATCTGTCACCGTGTCCCATCCTCGCTTATCCCCATTTTCAAGTGAGCAAACTGAGGCCCAGATCTAAGGAGTTTGCCCAAGGCCACAGTGGCAGAGGTTACAACTGGAACCAGGTCTGTCCAGGCTCCTCCCACTGCCCCAAATCCTGGCTCACAAGGCCCCTTGAGGAGGCCTGAGTTGGGGGGGGGGGGTCTGTGAGCCTGGAGGAAAAGACACAAGAGAGCCCCCACCAGAAATCGCGGCAGTGAAGTAGGCCTCCCCATGCAGGCCTCTTCCAGGAAGCCTTCCCTGACCAGCCCATAGCACTTTGGATTCCCCATCAACGCACTCAGAGCCTGTGTTGTAACCCTGTTGCCCCCACTATACACTGAGCACCTTTTAGAGGCAGAGACTGGGTCTTTATCATCACCCATACTCTCTGAATAAAGGAAGGAGGGCTATGCCCACCTCAGTCTGGGACCAGAAAGAGAAGCCTGGTAGGAGGCTGGGCCTCCAGAGCCGGAGGAAGGGAAGGATCCTGGGAGCCAAGTTCCAGGTTGGTGTGTCTCCTGGGCCTGGGTTCTCCTGCTGGCCGGCTCTGCCCAGGGAGGTGCACAAGGAGTGGGTGGGTGGGAGGATGCTTCAAGGACTCGGAGACCCAGATTCCCAGGACCAAAGCCGTTTGAAGTACAACTCGTGCTTCCCCCTTGAGCTCTGCGTCAAAGGCAGCTCTGCTGTGGTCCAGCTATGCTGTACTCTATAGATAAGAGCCGGCCTCACAGGGCAGGCTCAGAAAGGGGGCCTGGGCCACCCCCAGCTTACCCCTGGCCTCCCTGCTCCCACTACAGCAAGCTGAGCCACCCCCAGTCCCCGGTCTGGGGTGCTCCTGCCGGCTCCCCTTCCTGACCCTCTGGACAGGTCGGCACCGGGGTCGCGTCACCACAGGTGTCCCAGTTCCCTGGGGTATCCCAGCCACCTAAGCCACATCTCCCTTGCAGCCCCGGCACCTAGCGCCTGCTGAATGAATGAATGAGCATGAAGCTGAATGAACCACTGTCTACGGAGCGCGCATGGGTGGGAGGTCTAACCCAAGTCAGGGGAAGGTCCTGGAGGAGATGACGTCTGAGCCGGGACTGGGAGCATGACCAGCATCAGCCCAGCGAAAGTGGGAGAAAGGGTGCTCCTGGCGGGGGGAGGAGCCCGTGCAGAGGCCAGCAGGCGTGGGAACACACGCAGCCATGAGACCCCAAATCATGGAGCAGGCAGGAGAGGAGACCAGAAAAGGCAGGTGAGGTTCTGGGGCCAGATGATGTGGGTGAGCCAGCCACGACGCCCAGAGAGCCAAGGTCACTCCTAGGGCAAGACTTTCCCCAAACTGAGGATCCCAGGGCGTTGGAAGAAGCCATGAGAACAGCCAAGGCTGCCCAACTCCAGGGGTCCCCATTTCCATCCGGTCTCTATGAGTACCCCCCACCATGTTGTGCAGGATAGCCCTGGCACCAGCCGAGAGGCTGCGGGGAGCACTGGAACCACAGGCTCGGCTGAGCGGCAGGAAGCAGCACCGCCCCACGAGGGGCCGGGCCCAGAAAGACCTGGGATGAGGGAGCTGGGGGGTGGGGGCGAGGGGGGGAGCCAACTCCCGCCCGCAGGAGCATCTCCAGTGGCGAGCAGGGTGAGCCAGGGACACAAAGGCAGTGACAGTGACCCCACTGAGACTTAACGGGAGCAGAGAGTTGCATGTGTTTTCTGGCTTAAAGCAAGTATTCCCACGCTCCTACTACGCGCCGGTTTGGTGCAAGCCGCAGGGGGTGAGCCCCAGACAGGGCTGGGCTCCTGCCACCACTGTGCCACACCTTCGAGATTCAGTACTTCCAGCCCCTGCCTCTCCGGCACTGAAGAATGATGTCTCTCATTTCAATTAGCCTTTTCCTGATTACTAGCAAAGCTCTGCATCTTTTCGCTTGTTTCCTGGCCATTTGTTTCTCTCCTACCGGGAATAGCTGGTCTCCATCTTTTGCCCATTTTTCTTATTGATTTGTAGGAGCTCTTCACATATTGAGAGAGAAGCAGAGAAGCAGCCTTCTCCGGGGGCAGACCCTCAGGGCCTCCCTCAGGGTCCTTGGGCCCAGGCAAGGGAGGAAGATTTGCCTGGGTTCCTGGATGCTCCCGCTGAATCTGTGTACATTCATCCAGCTCCCAAATGGCCAACTCTGTCAGAAGATGAAGCACCTTCTGCAGGTGGGAGTCCCTGCCAGGCCTGCATCTCAGCTGGCAAAACCCAAAGGGCTTATCTTTTACTTACACTGAGAAGCCTACTTTGCCAGTGGCTGGCAGGGTGCTCCTAATGGCACCGAGGGGAGCCAGCAGGTGTAGACAGGCACGGAGGAGGGAGGGATGACTTTCGCCATTCCAGGCCAGTTCAGTGGGGGCCATCCAACCAAAGGGACAGATCCCGAAGCCTCAGGCCAGCCCTCCCCCCAGAATTCCAGGGCCCCCTCTGGCTCACACCATCCCTGCACCCCTTCCCCAGCTGTGACAGTTCCTAAAGAGGGATCCAGGCCCGAGAGGACACCTGTGAGCCCTGCCCCCTCACCTTCCACCACCCGACCTACAACCCCATGGTTTCTTTTGTCCCCAGTGCCTTCCATGTCTCAGCGGACAAACAACAAAGCCCATAAAACTGATTTCCAAAGCCTATAAAGGCAATAAAATTTAGGGAGCCAGGAAAAATCCGGCCCCTCCTCTCCTGGAGTAATGGCCACCAGGAGCCCCCGTGGGGCCCCTTCTGCAGCTCGGGCTGGCGCAGCACGGGGCCAGCCCACACACTTCCTCCAACCAGGTGGTAAATGGCCACTCGGCACATGTTCCGAGGGGCCCACAGCAGCAGGGGGAGGCTGCAAACTGCCAGTTTACCTCCTCTCTGATGCCCCCTGCCCGTGGCTGCATCATCTCCCCAAGAGCCTGGGAGGACTCAGTGGCACCCCGCGCCACCCGCTCACTCATTCTCCACTAAGCACCTGGCAGGCCACTGTCTGGAGCCGGCTAAGGTCACCCCACTATACGGTCAGAACGGGCGAGAACGCCCCCGCTGAGGGTGGCCTGTGCGCAGCCTGAGCGGCCAAGCCCAGCACCCTGCTCTGCACCATGCTTGGGTGAGCCCTTCCGGAGCGCAAACAATACTGCCATAAAGGCAGCCACCGTGACCCCTGGGTAACAAGGGGGGTGGGGTCCCTACGGGGGGCTGGAAAGCTCAGCTCTCCCCACCAAGCTCTCCATACACCCTCTGTCCTGGGCTAACCACATGCCCACCAACCAGAGAGACACCTAGAACTCTGAGTGGCTACCACGTGCCCACTCCCTTTCATTCACTCACTCACTCACTCACTCACTCACTCATTAATTCAAGGGTGATGTGACATAGTGGAAAGTACCAGGATGCAGAGTGAGCTCTGGTGCGAGCTTCCTGACTAGCCTGGGGACAAGTCACTCAACAGCCCTGTACCGCAGCTGCTCAGCCTAAAAAGAGGGGAAACCAAAGCCACCTCCCCCAACTCATCGTCATGATGATCATCCCAGGCTCAGAGAGTTGCCGATGAGGGTGGGACCACTGTCTGGTGCTGGGGGGGCAGGAGGCTGGGTCAGGGATGAGGGCAAAGCACAGAGGGGCAGACGCAGAGGAGAGGGCCCACCTGCAGGCAGCAGGAAGGACCAAATGACCCCAATGGTCTTTCCAGGCAAGGATGAAGCAAGTTTGGGAGACAGGGCATTCAGGCATTAAAGAGCCACCTTCGGGGAAGATCCATTGTACGACCCACAGATCCACAGACAGGGGGAAGCGAGGGACTGCCCCCCCGGGCCTGTGGGGGCCCCCTCTCAGAAGCCACTCGTCCTCTCTCTCCTCCAGGATCAAAAACACATCATGACATGGAAGCCTCCGGCTTAACCACAGGACGTAGAGAGAAGCGAGGATCTTCTAACCAGGGACACTCCTCTGCAAAGGGGCCCCGGAGTTTCTGCAGGGCACCAGAGGGGTGGGGAAGTGGGGTGCCAGCCCACGGGAGCATGGGGCGGCCTCCGAGGGGCTCTAGGGCTGGCCGTGGGGCTGAGAGGCAGCATTTGCATGGAGAGCGCTTGGTGGCTCTGGAATTTATGCAGCTGCCCCAGTGATTCCGGAGGCGAGACGAATCTCCGGCCGCTTTTCTCAGCGGGAACAAGTCTTTTCTTCAAATCGATGGTGACACATTTTTAAACTCTGATATTAAGGAGGGAAGATTTTTCTGGCCCCCTGGGGGCAACCCTTATTAGTCACTGGCTCATCTGAGAGAAATCACAGAGGCAGACCCAGTGGGCCCGGGCAAGGCGAGGGACCTAGAGGCCAGGCCGGCTGACACGGGAATGGACAGTGACAAACAACAGGGCAGAGGGGGCCTCATGAGTCACAGGCAAAGCCGTACCAGAGAGACTTGGAGACCGAGGCTGGGGGCTGGGCTCTGGAAAAAGGTACGCAGTGTCCGGTGGGGGAATAAAGAACCAATGGTAAGGGTGACAGAGGGGGAGAAAAAGGGAGAGTAGACAGAGGCATTAAGCTAAAGTATAAATTGATTTCCAAGCGTGAAGTTATAGAACCTGAAATCTTATTCCCCGTCTTGCTCTGGCTGCCAGGAAGCTCAAAGTCACATTTCACATACAGTAGCAATGGACCTGTTCAGTCTAGTTTTGAGGTGTCATCCAGGCAGGGCCAGGGTAGGTGCTAGGGGCCAAACTGCCCCAAGCAGCCCCCAAGAGCATTAAATAGAAGGGTGGGCATGAATCGTGGTCTCTTGGTAGACCAGACACCGGCATCGAGTGGCAGGTGGCAGGGCTGAGCAGGGGCCCACAGCCAGGCATGGGGCTGGAGGCTGGCGGTGTGGAAAGCACGTGCCAAGGGCGTCCAGGCCAAAGGCTCCAGGTGTGGCCAACAGCCCGGGGCTCAGTGTCCTCCCATGTCCCTTGTTTCTGTTTATCACTGTTTTAACGGCTCCCTAGTTTTATTGTACCTATTTTTCAGTGGAAATAGGTGGGTTAAACATTTTTTAAAAATCAATTCCAGCTCAAACGCCCACTTCCTCAGTGATAACAGCCACTATTTATTGAGTTCCAATGACTTGTCACATTTGCATGCATCCTACTCCATCTTCTCCGTCACCTTCGGTGGGGACATGACTCTCCTGGGTTTATAGATGAGGAAACTGAGGCTCAGAAGGGAGGTGTATCCTGGTCAAGGTCACAAGAGCTCATAAGTGGCCATGGCAGCCCTGTCTGGTCTGTCCCCTGGCATGTCCCCATTCCCACCCCTGAGCCCCAGAGCCCAGCACTCTGCTCTGTGCACCTGGTGGGGGGCCGGGGGGCTTCCTGCCTGCCCCGTTAGCAGGAAGACGAGGCTGAGTCAAGGTCAAGGCCTGGAAGGCGGGAGGGACAGTCAGGGGACCCACAGAATTCCATCACCCCCTGACCCTGCCTACGGCGCCTGGGTCCCCTCTCTGCCAAGCCCCAAGGCTTCAGCCACAGCCCACCCCACCTTCCCGTGACCCTCACCAGGAAAGTTCCCCACCAGCTGCCAGACGGGATTTAGCTCCTTTGACAGTCAAAGCTGCAAAACTCCCGTCACAAATGTCAATTCTGGGCCATTTGCTTCATCGATTTTAATGTTCCTGTTTCTCCTCAACATCCTCAGCAAGGTAGCTCTTGCTTTTCAAAAGGGATGTGGTGTTTGATGATGTTTAAACCGTACGTGAAATACAGCCAGGCGGCAATAATAAAACAGACGCGAGCCCTGCTGGCAGGAGAATGGCTGACAGCCGGGCCTCTCTCTTCCCACATGCTACTCCGCAGCTAAGCTCCTATTTTTATGGCAATTACAATGTCCGAAGAGGGGGAGGAAGCAGCGATGGAGAGGAGGAGGGTGGGGACCGCCGTACAAGGCCCACTTGTTGCTGTTGGGAGCGGGGTGCAACGCATGGGGTTTTAATGAAGCCAGCGGGCAACGCCAGCCGGGCGCCCCGGCAGAGGGAGGCCAGCCGCGCCCAGCCCCGGCCGCCACCCTTCCGGACCCCTGTGGGACCCCGCTCCACACCCCTGGACCCAAGTCCTCACTGGCTTCTGTCTCCTGACATCCCACGAGGACAGAAATAGCTGTGTCGCCTCCCTGGCGTGGGGGGGTGGGGGCGGGGGTGCGTGGTGTGGGGAACAGGGGTCCCCCCCAGGGGGCAGCCTGCCTCCACCCAGGGGACCTTGGCCATGACCCGTCATCAGGGAGCTACCGAGCTGGCATCCTTGGGGCGCCCCCGCCACCGGTGGGCACGGCCGCGTGCAGAGCCCTGTCCGCGGATAAAGACGTGGGGTCAGCGGGCACCTGCCCACCCCAGGGGCTCCCCCCCCCCCGTCTAGTGAGGTGAGGTATCTCACTGCTAGGAACAACCCCGAGGCCCTAGGGCATGTCAGGCCCTCATCCACTTGCCAGGGCGCACCTGTGGGAAGAGAGGCTAGGAGAAGCGGTCTGTGGAGCCGGATTTTACCCCGGTCTATTTCGTGAGCGGCCATGGCCCTGGCCTCCAGCCCCGGCCCGGCCGTCCTCCCCAGGGGCACCTGCACCCTCTTGACGGGCGATCGATCCAGACAGCAGGGAAAAGGGAGCCCGGGACAGGCCACGCGTATGCGGCCACCAGCAGGGCCTGAGGAAGCATCCGGACAAGCAACTTGCAAAATAAAGAAATGAGCCCCAAGGGTGAGCTTCCGAAGCACCTGAAGACTCTGAGGAGGGAGAGGAAGGGAAGGCTGCGGGGGCCCTGGACATGGCTTCAGCTCTGCCCGCTCAGGCTCGCCACGGCCACCCAGCTCCGACAGGGAGAGCACTTTGGTCCCCAGCCTCCTCTGGGAAGAACATCCCCAAGCCTGGCCCCGCACGGGCCGTCCCCATGGAAAACACACACCCTTCCCCACTGATGGCCCTGCACGAGACGGGGAGGCGGGGGCCTGGCCCACCTGCCCTGTAGCCCATGGTCAGGAAACCCCAAATCAGCAAGGGCCCCTGCCTCAGCCACCCCAGCGATGGAAGGACTCAGTTCACCACAGGAAGGACAAGAAGGAGGTACCCTCAGCCATCCCCCGTCCCCACGTGCACAGCAGCCCCATCCTGCGGGTCAGAGCGGCCCTCCCAGACGAGCAGCCACAGGAGGTACTTCCGGGGGGTTTACTTTTTCCCAGACATTGTGCTGTCTCCTTTCCAACTCACGACAACCCCAGGAGCCGGGTCCGACTGTGCTCTTCTTCCCATGATACAGACAAGAAAATTGAGGCTCAGGGGTTAGGTGATGGGCCCAAGGTCCCAGAGCTTGCACGCTGTGGAGGTGAGACCCATACCCAGGCCGGCAACTCCCCCTGCAATGCCCTGCACTGGGCCTCAGGAGCAGGTGGGGCAGTCTGGGAAGTAGGGGGCGGGGGAGACAGGGCTGAGCCTTGGACTCTCTTTCAGGCCATGTTACACCCTAGAGACCATCCCACACTGGGGCCGGGCTGGGCCTCAGCCAGGAGGCCCCAGGGTCAGGGCTGGGAAGTAGGTATGAGCCCACCCAGGGGGTCTGGAGAGAACAGCTTCAACCCAGCACCCCTGCAAACAGTGCTGGCTGCACAGAGCTGGGTGTGGAGAGGAAAGGAAGGGGCCCTGGGCCCTGGGGAGGGTCCGTGGCTTCCACGTGCTGCCTCCAGACCCCTTCATCTCCTAGGGACACAGGGTACCATCCGTTTAACGGGCAGGCAAGCCACAGCCTCCTGGAGAGGCCTGAAGCCGGCTGGGCAGCCTCTTGCCAAGGCGCTGGCGGATCATTCTGGTAGAGCAAGCCAAGGGCTGCAGATCCAGCCCTTTTCATGCTTGGCCAATTTAATGGTCCCCATTAATTTCAAAACACACACATTCCCACAAGCTCCGGCCTCCTCAGCTCAGTGCTCAGGATGGAGAGCACGCTGGGAACACAGGCAGGCACGCAGGTGCAGGTGCTGGGGCCAGCCGGCCTCCAGGACAGGGAGGAGCCGCTCAGCAGGGGGCGGGTGGGCCACAGAGCCCTAACATGTGTCTCCTGACCGTGTGTCTGTCGTGATGGGGAGAAAAGAGACAAGGAGGAAGGGCCCAGCTCTGGGAGTCAGGGAGGCCTGCTTTGCCACTTTCCTGCTGTGTGACCCCGAGCAGGTCACCGTCCCCCTCTGGGCTTCAAATACTCTCCCATTTTCCTGTCCAAGCCTGCAAATGCCTTGAGGGCAGGTACCGGGTCATATCGAGTCTCGTATCCCCAGGGGCTCACACAGAGCCGGGAACCTCGAGAGCAGCCCGCACTGTGTACTCACCTGCAAAATGTATCAGCTCCTTCCAGCCCTGGCATCTATGACCAGCCGTGAGGGGCAGAGTGGGTCTGTGCTGGGGCAGGAGGAGGAGGCCCAGAGGGGGTCCCTGGCACATCCAGTCCCTCCCTCTGTCTGACCCACTCTCAAAGGCATTTAAACAATCATTTATTCAACAAACTTTCATTGAAACCCAGGACAAAGGGTCACTGGGTCCAGGGTCTGTGGCCCGCCTTCATGTTCCCTGTGGAAGGACAAGAAGGATCTGGCTCATACACAGGAGACTTGGCAGAAGACCTTGGGGTGGAAGGACCTTTCCAGGGTCCTCGAGGCCTGCCCACTGGCCAAGCTCAGCTCGCTGGACCAGGCCCTGTGAGCCCTCAAGGGAATCTCAATAATTCAGGAGGGATCCATCATTTATGAATTTATGTAACCGCTTCTCGACCTTGTGGAAACGAGCCACCCTCCTCTTCCAGCGGTGGAAATTAGGCCTTGGCACTGTCTCGGGTGTTCTGGGGAGGGGGCCAACTGGACCCCAGGCCTCCCAGCTGGCTTTCCAATCTACTCTGCCCCTCACCCCAAGACTAGAAGCAGCAGGAGCTTCTGAGAAAGGGGGAGCTTCTAAGTATCCCACTCAAACCCCAAGTCTGAAAGGTGAGGGTTTGGTTCCTGGCTCGGGCTTTTACCAGCTCTAGGGCCCCATGTGTGCCTCAGTCTCCTCATCTGTAAAATGGGGGATATACTAGCGCCTGCCACAGAAATGAGGCGATGTGGGTGCAACCCCTGGCCCAGACACTGAATAACAAGCTGCTCCCAGCCTCAAAGCAGGGGCTCCATGGGGTGAGCCAGGGGCAGGGGCTGGGAAACAGGTGCACCAAGCAGGCTGCAGGAGCTACAGCCAATCGAGGGGCCAACAAACCCACACCGAGACGGTAGGACCATCTTTTCTGCACTGACCACCCCCTGTGCCAAACACCCATCCCACTTCTCAGGTTCCCTGCAGGGAGGGCAGATGACAACATACCTACTCTTTGACCAGAGAAGAAAAGGGAACAAAGAAGAGGTATTTCCACCCACCCTCAAAAATACAAGGATTTCTGGGGCGCCTGGGTGGCTCAGTCGGGTAAGCGTCTGCCTTCGGCTCAGGTCATGATCTCAGGGTCCTGGGATTGAGCCCTGCATCAGGCTCCCTGCTCGCAGGGAACCTGCTTCTCCCTCTCCTCCCTGCTTGTGCTCTCTGTCTGTCTCTGTCTCTGTCTCTCTCAAATAAATAAATAAAATCTTAAAAAAAAAATACAAGGATTTCCTGGAAGCTCTAGGGTCTGGCAAATCTCCCCTTCCATCACCACTACTGGTTAGCTGTGTGGCATTAAGCAAGTCACTTCACCTCTCTGAGCCTCAGTTTCCCCCACTGACACTGTGGGCTAATATAATAACACCAGGAGGCCAGGAGAGGTGGCATGGGATGTGCATACAGCCTAGATCTCAATGGAGACCCTCGCTCAGGACTGGCCATGGCTCATTCCAAGCCCCTCAGAGCTTCCCCAAGTGTCCCCCCCCACCCTGCCTCACCCCTTCCTGCAAGGGCTCTCCCCCTCTGCCCCTGGAATGCCTTCCTCCAACTTCTGACTCAGTGCCCCCTTCTTTTTTTTTTTTGAAGATTTATTTATTTATTTGAGAGAGAGAAAGAGTGCACATGTGAGCAGGGCGAGTGGCAGAGGGAGAGAAGAGAGAGAATCTCAAGCAGACTCCCCGCTGAGTGCAGAGCTCGGCACAGGGCCCCTGAGATCGTGACCTGAGCTGAAACCAAGAACTGGCTGACCAACTGACTGAGCCACCCAGGTGCTCCCCCCTTTTTTTAATTTATTCATTTATTGGAGAGAGAGAAAGTCCACGCTCCCTTCTCAGCACAAGCACCGCCTCCACTTTGCCTCCTCCAGGCAGCCTTCCTGATTGTCTCCCCCCCTCCCCCCCTGCAGGCAGGACTCCCAGCCCTCACATACTTTGCTATCCCTTTCCATTCACGGGTCTCACCTCACTTTTGGGATCCGAGAGTGTGTCTTTTGTAGCACAGGGCCTACCCCAGTGCCTGGTGCAAAACAGGCCTGCCGCAGTCTGCTGAACGAAGGAGCTGCCATGCACGAGTTCAAGTTCTGACTCAGTCACCTGCGTCAGTCTGATCACTGAGAATGGCGATCACAGTCCTGCCTGCCTCAAGGATGCCTCGAGGTCAGTGCCACAGGGTGGGCACTGAGGGAGTGCTGGGTCCTCACCGCGTGCCCCCAGAGGCCCAGGGGCCCAGCAGAGCCCGGCTGCCCGCAGGCGGCCCCACAACCACCCCCCCTGCCCACTGCAGAGAGGTTGCTGCCATGGGACGCAGCCGGCAAGCCTCAGCAAACACATTTAAATCTGAAGTGACAGATAAAGCGATTTACGGCGACAGTTTAGAGTCAGATAGCTTCCCACAAGGCAGCCGGCGTCTCTGGGCCCCTCCTGCTCACTAGTCCATCAAGGCGGTCTCTAAAACACGGACTCCAAGCGGTGGCCCAGGGGCAGCTGGGGCTGGGCTCCTTGGCGGGCGGGGGGGGGGGGCCCAGGCAGTGGAGGAAGGGATGAAGGGAGGATGGGGGCTGGCTCATGAGGAGGAGGGAGCGATAAGCGGCTGGCAGATTTTTGAAAATCAAAGACCCAAGACTTAAGCAAACAGAGCGCCACTTCATGCCTTATTTTAAATAAATAAGCAGCTTAAAAACTCCCAGTGAGGCCAGCTTGTTGCGGTGAAACATGGCTTCCCACCCGTTCTGCACGTCCTGGCCCGCATGCCTAGGCCCCTCAAAGGCCTCACTGACCTGCCTTGCCTCCCGCCACCTCCTGGCAGAATTAATTGGTCCCTACGGCGTCGCATGGCACTTTGTCCAAACCTTGCTCCCAGGGCTTTGTCACATTATATTCTACTTAGCTGCTCTTACTCTTGACTTCCCGATAACAATTTACTAGGGGCTCGCTGTGTGCCAGGCCCTGGGCCTGGCACTGAATGCGCCTGAACTCGTGTTGTCCTCACGCCCACCCTGGGTGGGGTGGGGCCGAGGATGGTCCATTTTCCAGATGAGGAAACAGAGGTTTGGAGCTGCCTGGCCGGAGGCCACTGTGCCACCAGCCGGAATGCTGGGATTCCCATCAAATTAGCTCCTGGCCTCTGTGCCCAGGGCCCTGACTCGCTGGCCTGGGATGGCTTTGAAGTGAAAGATTCCTTCTGTTGGCACAAAGCATCACATTCATCCCTGCTCTGTCCCGTTAGGCCCCGAAGGCCAAAGCTGGCAGCCAGACCCCGGGGCTGGCTAAGAATGGGGGTCTTTCTTTGTGCTGGGACATGTCCTGCCCGGGACTCAGCTGTCTGCCGAAAACTAGCGACCCACAGGCACAGGCCTGGTGAGCTGGGAACCTCAAGGGCAAGGAAGTGGCCCAGTCAAGGTCATGCCCCCCCATGGCAATGAGAAGATGGAAGCATTCCACAAGCTGAGGCACCCCCCTCCCCGGGATGGAGACCCCCAGACCTGAGCTTTCTCTGGAGGAGATGCCTGGCATGGCTCCCCCCAGACACCACCTGGGGGGTCGTAGGCCAACCTGGAGCAGCAAGCACTGCCCCTGAGAATCTTCTGCTCCAGAACAGGGGCCTGCAGGGGGCTCCCTGGTTTATCTTGCCAGCATGGCAGCCCAATTTAATTAAGATGGATGCAGCGTGCCCCCATGGGTAGGAGCCATTGCCGGCTACCAGATGGCAGGAGCCTGAGACTCTCTGGGTACTGCCCGAGCAAGCAGCCTCAGCGGTAGCCCGTGAAAACACAGCCAAGGACAGCCCGAGGCCGCCTGCGCCGCACCTGGGTGCTTGGGGGATTGGTCCTGCCCCTGTCCAACCCTGCCACCCACCTGCCCGGCATTCCCCCACTAGGCTCTCTGCCCCAGCGCCCCTCCACGTACTACACAACATTCTTCTCATCACAACACACACACGCGCACACACACACACACACACACACATCTCACTTCCCACACACACCCACCCTCACAGACACCACACATAGTATACATACGCTCCAATCACATCTCAAATACCAACAGAGTGGGGTAAAAAGCAGGTCTGGACTTCAAAAGCCAGAGGACCAGTTGGTAAACAGTCTGATTTCCCAAAGTCCTGAAAGGGACTGTGGGCACAGTGGCTCCGTGGGGAGGGAAGGAGGCAGGCAGGCAGGCACGGAGGGTACCTGGCCCCTGCCATCCCCAAGGGTCCCCCAGAGTCCTCTGAATGAGTGGGAAGGGAGCCTGCAGCCAGGCCGGAGACACCCCAAGCCCACAGCTCTGCAGGATGGTGGGAGTTCTAGGGATCCCAACCCCCCTTTTCCCTCACAGGCCCACCCCAGCTCCCCCGCCATGGTCCCTGCAGCTGGAGGGAGGCCCAGCCAGCGATGGCACCTTCCCTGCGCCGGCCCCTGCCCCCATCTGGCCATAGGGACAAAAAAGACACCCCCCCCCACACACACACACAGAAAATTCAGAAAGTCCAAAGCTGACCTCAAGTCCCCAGCCCAGTCCTACCCACACCGCTCCCCACGGGACCAACATTGCCCTTAGCTTCAAAAATAAAAATTTAAAAATTCCCACCCCGCTATAATTGCTCGCTCCTTTTCCCCATTGTGGTGGCTCCCTGGTCGGTGCTGAGAAGCAATTATTCATGGCTAATGATTATAATCAAGTCAAATAGAATTTAATGGACACGTATTCTCTTCCTGCTTGAAACTTTACATATGAATTAAGCACATATGGGTTTCACGAGGCACAGACCAGATTTATGCAGCCCCGAAAAGCCCCACGTTGCCGCGACTTTTATTCTGCTAATAAACAGGCTGATTTACGGGAGCCACCGGGCGCGGAAACCGCGATCTCTGCTGCCCCCTGGTGGGCAGCAGGCCGGGGCTGAGCCAAGGCCATGGGGGGGGGCCCAGGGAGGAGGCCGGAGGACTCCAGGTGTGGGGCTCCAGGCCAAGACCACGAAGAACCCCTGGGGTCTGACCAGTGGCAAGGCCGCCGGGACACCGGTGCTGGGAAAAGGCCTGGGGGGAGGACCCGGAGGGGAAGCTGGCTCTGTATGGGAGCCCCACGTCCGGGGCCTGCCTCAGCCGTTCCCTGGGGTTCCACACAGGTTCTGGGTCCTCCCTGCTGTGAGACTCTAGAAAAAAGGCAGAGCCCAGGAAAACACACCAAGAAGTGTTGGGTAAACTGAGGCAAGCAGGGAGAGATGAAAGCTGCTCCTCTGCAGAAGGCGCCCAGCATCCCTTGGCGTTCCTGGGACAGGGCTGATACCCAGGGTGATGATGGGGGCATGGATTCTAGCACCAACGACAGAGGCAGGGGATGAGGCCTTGGTCCATGCCAGGGGCTGCACGAGCACCACTGTTTACGCACGGAGGTCCCTAATGCCCCCGACAACCCAGTAGGTGGGTTTTCCACCATCCATGTCCTGCGAAAGGAGAGACGGAAGCCCAGGCACGTACACGGACAAGGAGACCCTGGAGAGATGCAGCGAACGCTCCCACCCCCAACCCAGTGCCGCCAAATGCAGCCAGGACCAAAGTGCTCTTCTGAGAGCGAGAGGGGCTGACAGCCACCGCACTCAGGAGTCTGGCCAGGCGCAAGGACACTTAGAAAAGCCAAGAATCCCGCCCACAGCCCTACATGCAAGCCTCCAGAGCCCCCCGCCCTGCTCCTACTGCATCCCTACCTTGGTCTCCACCCCTCCCTCCTGGCCTGTTAACTGCCAGCCCAGCTAGGAAGGGGCTGATAAGATGCCCCACTTTTCCCTCTGGCCACTTTGCAGCTCATCAAGAAAAGTATGGGCAGGGGATCCTCTCATACCCTCGCCCGTGATGGACAGGGCCTCGGGCACGCAGGAGAACAGCCCCACAGGCCTGCAGGACGGAATCCTCAGCCTCGGCTCCAAGGCTTAGTCCTCCCACCCCAGACCAGCCCCTCCTGGGGCCAGGCAGCAAGGAGGCCCTTCTCCTCCGGGCCACTATGACATCTACCAACCCAGCGTGGCTCTTCTTAACCCCATGTCTCCCCAGACGGACGCGCAGGCCTGCTGGCAGCCCCCCACCCCGTCCTAGTGGCCCCGAGAGAAACACAGCAGGAGCACCAGCCGAAACCAAAGGGGACCAAGCTCCCTCTGCCCTAAGTCGGAACTCTGGCCTTTATGTCATTGGTCACCTGTGCACCTAGACAGGCAATGTGGGGGAAAGGGGGCACTTGTGTGATCGCACAAAGAGGCAGAGAGACACGCAGAGCCGTGCCACAGCCAGAAAGGCAACCCAAACCAGGACAAGCAGGCCTGGGGCAGGCCGAGTGGCTCCCTCTCCCCAGGTCCCATGAGCCCAGCCCCTTATCGAGAAGGGCATCAGCTCCGCCACGTCCCCGGGGCACTCGGCAACACACGGCTCCCTAGCCAGCCCTGGGGTCAGAAACAACGGCCGCCAGCCCAAGGGCAAGGTGGAGGAGGTCTGAGACGCTCCTGGGGGGGGGGGGCGAGACTGCACAGGTGGAGAGGTGGCAGCGCAGCGAGGTTTCCCCGGATAAGAGGCTCTGCCCACGTCTCCAAACATTTCTCTAAGGAAGCTCCTCCCCGTGAAGCTTGGTAAGCAGGCGAACAAGGGCTGGGATTCAGCCCCCGCTGGTCCTTGTCCCACGAACCGCCTGTGTACCAAATGGACTTGACTGTCCCTTGACACCCCACTCCTGACCTCGGCCAGACAGCCACAGCCTGGGAGGACAGCAACCACCTTCCTCCTGCCCCCAGGAGGGGAGAGAAGAGGAGGCTCCTCCACTCATCACAACAAACTGCCAAGCCAGCTAGCGCCACAGCAGAAAGCTGAGCCTAGGGCACCAGGGCCTCTGCCCCCACCTTCCCCTTGACAGACTCCCTGGCCTGCTCCAGGTCTGCAGGGGGGCACGGCAGGCAGGAGGCAGAGAAGGGAGAGCAGTGTGCCGGCAGCCCCTGAGGTCAGACCACCCCGTTCTGGCCTCCGCCTTGCTGGCAGGGCAGCCCGGCGCAATTCCAGCCAAGCTCTCTCCCTTCCCGGCTGCAAATGGGCCTCAGAGCTGCAAGGCAGCTCAGCCGAGGCGCCCCCGACATAGCAGGTCAGGGTTTCAAGGGAAAGGAGTCCGCGCAGCCAACACACTATGTTCCTGTGGCGCCAGCAAGCCATCCTCCTCGGCCACCCGAGCCTCACTGGAGCCAGGTGGCGTCCACCCGTGCCTGGCACTGCAGCCTGGAGCAAAGGGGACGAGGCGGCCACTCAGGTCTCTGGCTCGCGCCGGCCAGAAGCCCCCACTCACCGGCGTTGACGATGGCGTCCACCTCCAGCTTGGTGATGTCGCCTCGGAACAGGGAGATCTTCTCGTTGAGCTGCTTATCCTTCTTGTACTTTGGTTCCTCCACCTTCGCGGTCACCCCTGGACAAGCAGAGGCCCGAGGGGTGGGGGTCAGAGAGAGGCCCTCACTACTCCATCAACCCCCCTCCACCTCCAGAGGCAGGGGACTGGTGACACGGGCACCGGCTGTCCACAGTGATTAAGCACCCCTCGCACGAGGCACACACAGGGTCCCCTTGAATCTTCCCAAGGTTAAGCACAGGTACAGCATTAAAGTCATCCATCCCCACTTTACAGACGTGGAAACTGAGGCCTAGGCAGGTGAAGTGACTCGCCCTGGGTGATGGGTTGCCAGGCCTGCAATGTGCAGGGCTCCCCACAACTGTGCGGTCGTGGCTCTGTGCGTACTGTTTCCCAACAGTACAATGGGGATAAAAACCGAACCCTCCTCAGACCGGGTTCATACTTAAAGTGCCCCCCACACAGCAAACACCCCGTGAATGCTGCTGCCATTCTTCTTGGCCTAGTCGGTATGATGCTCCCAGGACACGGGTCTGAAGAGGCCACCCACCTGCCCCTCCCTGGCACACAGCCTACCTTTCGCCGTCTCCTTCCAGGTTGGGATCTTCTTCAGCCTGATGAAGTCCCTGCAGAAGTAATGTTCCTCCCGCTGCTTGTCACTCAGGCCCTTCAGAAACGCTATAGGGGTGGGGTGGGGCAGGCAGGAAGGAGCGTCAAGGCGGGAAGGGAGAAGAGCGGTCCAGGGGGCTTCTCCCACCCCCTGTATCTCTCCCCTCCTCATCGGGACTCTCACCTTGTCCAAGGATGCAAGCCAGCCCTCCAGGTCCACCCTTCCCACAGGCACATGATGGGGGGGGGGGCTGTTAGAGCCGGAGGCCCCTAGACCATCCTGCAGGGCCCTCTTTGTTCAGGAGGGGAACTGAGGCCCAGGGAGACAGAGGGCATCTCTCAGGTACCACAGACCTGAGTTCAGAACTCAACTCTGCCCCTTTCTGGCTGTGTCCGCACCCCTGGGCCCCTGATTTCTTCATTTATAGAGTGGGGATTAAGAGGCCCCTTGTGGAATAATTTCACACTTACTCAATGCATATAAAGAAAACAGGTTGGTGGCGCTGGACGAGTTATATTATCAGTTACATCCTCAATGCGTTACATCATCACCATGGTTATTTGTAGGCAGCAGGACATGGGGGACAGGACAAACATTCTCAAAAAGCCAAAGAACCAAGCAGATCTGGTGCCTGTTCACAGCCTCCCCCCCACCCACCAGCACTGGAAGAGAGTTCCCCACAGACAGATGCCCGGCTGGCTTCTCCCAGTGTGCACCAAGGGAGCAGCGAGAATTGTCCCCATCTTACAGATGAGGAAACGGAGGGTCATACAGATGGTGAGTGGGGAGCCAGGCCCCCCCATCTGCTCACAGACTCTGGGTCTACCCGGCCTGGTCTCCCTGCTCCCTGGGCCTGGTCTTCCCTTTGGGTGGCACGGAGCCCCCTTCCAAGGCTTCCCACAACCAGTCCAGGCTTCTGGCTCGTGGGTTCCCTCTGCCGGCCTGAGGCCACCAGGCACCCAGGCTCTCAGCCGGGCATCGCTCCCCTAGACCACATGCTCCCCAGATGGAGCAGCCCTCACTCACCACTTGTTGGGGGGTGGGTAACAAACAGCAAAGGCCACACTCAAGGAACTCAAAAAGCATCAGAAAATATGCAGACGTGGGGGGGGGGGGCAACTAGGGGACATGGTGGGAGAGGAAGTTTTGCCTCCTGGAGCCTTCCGTGGAAAAGGCCTCAAAGGGCAGGTTTTCAAGAGACAGGGGGGTCCTCCACACATGCCCTTGGCCCTGCAGAAGCCAGTCCCTCCAAAGCCTCTGTCCCTCATGGATGCACGAGGAGCAGGGAAAGGGCCCGGCTCACAGTCACAGCTCAGTGTTATGGCTGGGATGATTATAAAAGGCTCGTAGCACCCCAAATCTGCTTCAACGGTGGCTCAAGCCAGAATTACACTTTCTGGCAGCCGCTTCCCACCCTCTTCCATAAACGCCTACGACGCACAAGTCCTGCATATGGTACAAGGACATAACACTCACGAAGGCAGACGTGGTCCTGGCCCTTGGGGAACCTACAAGCCAGCAGAGAGGCTGAGCGCTCCACAATCAGGCAAGCCATCCAAGCTCCGAGGACGCTCCGGGGGCGGGAGGGGAGGTAGCAGGAAGCCCCGGCCACGGGCTTCAGGGAGACTCGGAAGAGAAATGGGAGGTCGCCAGGGCAGGGAAGGGCGTTTCACCATCTGAACAATATGTTCGAGGTCCTGGGTGAGTGAAATTCAGGGCATGGGGCAGGGGGCAGGCAGGGGGTAGGGGGTGCGAAGCGGAGGGCCCGCGCGTGTGACGCTGTGAGGAGCCATGAAATCTGTTAAGGACTGACTACATCCCAGGGTCACCTGAATCAGATTAAAGATGCTTTCACAGGGGCACCTGGGTGGCTCAGTCAGTTAAGCGTCTGCCTTCAGCTCGGGTCATGATCCCAGGGTCCTGGGATCGAGCCCCGCATCGGGCTCCCTGCTCAGCGGGGAGCCTGCTTCTCCCTCTGCCTCTTGCTCTCCCTGCTTGTGCTCTCTCTCTCTCTCTGACAAATAAATAAATAAAATCTTAAAAAAAAAAAAAAAAGATGCCCACGTTCCTCATCCTCAGGGACAGGCAAATCAAAGCCACAATGAGATACCACCTCACACCTGTCAGAATGGCTAGTATCAAAAAGACAAGAAATAACAAGGGTTGGTGAGGATATGGAGACAAAGGAACCTCGTGCACTGCTGGTGGGAATGTGAATTGGGGCTACCCCTATGGAAAACAGTATGGAGGGCCCCCAAAAAGTTAAAAATCAAACGACCAGGGGCACCTGGCTGGCTCAGTGGGTGCAGCATGGGACTCTTTATCTCGGGGTTGTGAGTTCGAGCCCCACAGTGGGTGTAGAGATTACTAAAAAAAAAAAAAGAAAAAAAGAAAGAAAACAGAAATATCATATGATCCAGTAATTCCACTTCTGGGTATTTACCCAAAGAAAATGAAAGCACTAATTCAAAAAGATACGTGCACACCTATGTTCACCAAAGCATTATTTGCCATCGCCGAGAGATGGAAGCAACCAAAGTGGCCATCAATAGATGAATGGATGAAGAAGAGGTGGTAGATACGCACAATGAAGTATTACTCAGCCATAAAGAAGAATGAAATCTTGCCATTTGCCACAACACGGATGGAGCTCGAAAATGTTATGCTAAGTGAAATAAGTCAGACAGAAAAGGACAAATATATGATTTCACTTCCATGTAGAATCTAAAAAAGCAAAACAGGAACAGCCTGTTTTGAGAATGAACTGATAGTTGCAAGAGGGCAAAGGGGTACGGGGATGGGCAAAATAGGTAAAGGGGACTAAGAGGTGCAAACTTCCAGTTATAAGACAAGTAAGTCATGGGGATGGGAAGTACAGCTTAGGGAAGATAGTCAATCATATTGTAATAACAGTGTGTGGTGACAGATGAGGGACTACACTTATCATGGTGAGCATTTTACAATGTATAGGAATGTCAAATCACTATGCCATACACCTAAAACCAGTATTGTATTGTCAACTCTACTTCCATTAAAAATAAATAGGGGCGCCTGGGCGGCTCAGTCGTTAAGCATCTGCCTTCGGCTCAGTCCTGATCTCAGGGTCCTGGGATCGAGCCCCACATCAGGCTCCCTGCTCAGTGAGAAGCCTACTTCTCCCTCTCCCACTCCCCCTGCTTGTGTTCCCTCTCTCGCCGTGCCTCTCTCTGTCAAATAAATAAATAAAATCTTTATAAATAAATAAATAAATAAATAAATAAATAAATAGGGGCGCCTGGGTGGCTCAGTCAGTTAAGTGTCTGCCTTCGGCTCAGGTCATGATCCCAGAGTCCCGGGATCCCTGCTCAGCGGGGAATCTGCTTCTCTCTCTCCCTCTAAGCCCTCCCCCCGTTTGTGCTCTCTCTCAAATAAATAAAATCTTAAAAAAAAAAAAACAATAAATAAATAAAAAACGCTTTCACCAGATACAGATTAAAAATTCCCCTGACCCCAAGCAGCGCCATTTTTATTCTAAGAGGCCAAGGATATCCTACCGTGAATGGTACCCCAGTGGGGATGGCCCCCTCTTGTCACCAGTGTGTCCTGATGCTCACAGCCCATCTCCCTGCTTCCCCTTCTCAAGAGGCCACCTTCCCCACTGGACACGTGACCCCACGTACAATCTGAGTAACAGGCCAAGGGCTCCCACTTAAGCGCTCCTTTCTTTGTGTGTTGGGGGAGAGCTGAAGGGCTTCTCCAAGGCTTGACTACCCTATTCTGTAAAGTGGGGGTAAAGAAATCTCCCTCCGGCTCTAAATGAGAAGCACAACAGGCTTAGGTGGGTACCTAGCAAAGCACTCAGTGGCTGGCGGGCAGCACCACGAAGCAGAGAACAGACTAAGGAGGGGAGGCCAGGCTCCTTCCAGCTTCTGTCTCTCCCTGACAGTCTGAATGCAGAGCAGTCAACTTATTGAGCACCCACCAGGCACCAGGCCTGGAGGTGGGAGGCAAGGGGAGGTCCTAGGGCCTGACCAAGCAGAGGGCAGGCGGGACAGCTCGCTGGAGGAGGTACCTCTAACTTCTCTGGTCTGCCCCAGAGGCTGCAAATCGCTAGAGAAAAATCCCATCACCAAAGAGAAGGCTCCCTCTAAATTCCTGATTCTGTCCCCTCACGGCCCCATCTGCCAGGCAGCTCCACCTGCTGCTTGGGAAGTTCTCCCCCTCGCCCTTCTCCCCTTTCCCAAGCCTCCCCACACTGTCTTCCAGCCGAGATGCTGCGTCCTGCTACCAGCTGGGAACCCACACCACAGCCAGGCCCTCCCTCCCTCAGCCCAGGCTGCCTGCTCACCTTCCAGAGGCCTCACTCCTACAGCTCCTCCTCCACCCACTGTCTTGTCTGCCCTCAAACAACCCTCTCATGTCTCAAGGTCATAAAGCCTCCCTCAACCATGCACTCCACACCCTGCAGCTGTGGCCTCCTCTCTGTCTCCCTCCCCCACTGCCCCCACTTCCTGCCTCCCATGCTTCCCTGAGCCCTCACCAGTCTCACCCCACTTCTCCACCAAGGCCAAGGTCAGAGACACCGCACTGGCCACATGGCCCCATGTAGTGCCCCTTCTCTCCTCCCTTGTGCACTCAGCACCCCCCACCCCTACTTCCCCCTCAGGACCCCTCCTCTCCTGGATCCCACCCCACTCACTGGCCCTCTTGTCTCCTTGTTGCCTCCCCTTTTCCTTAATCTATACCCTCCCCCTAGTCTTCACATCAATCCCATGCATTCCAAACCCTCTTTCAGCTAATCCGGTCCGGGGGCTACACCTCCAGCCCCTCAGCTCTCTGCAGAGCATCATCGAGCATTGAGCATCGGATCCCCAAGGCCCACTGCCTGCTCTCAACCCCAAACTCCTCATGTGCAAAACTGAACTTCTGACTCCTTCCCCCCAAACATGGTTCTTCTCTCCTTCCTTCTTCCCTTTCTCAATGAACAGCCCTCGACTCTGCTAGGACCCCAAAATGGGCAGTTCCTTTCTCTTACTCCCCTGGTTCCATCCATATGCAGGCTGTTGGATTTATCCCCACAATACCCCCAAAGCCAAGCCTTCTGCTCATCCCCACCAGGGGCCAAGCCACTATCATGGCTCCCTAGCACCACCCAGAAGCCTTCTACTCCCAGTGGACTCCCCATGTCCACCCAACCGTCTGTTCCTCACTCAGCAGCCCAGGAATCTTAGGGGCAGAATTCTATTTAAACCTCTGTTTAAAGCTCAGTTCAAAGTCCAAGTCCTTACTGAGGCCCATGTTGACACCCTGCCTCTCCCCTCACCTCCTCCACTGCTTGCCTCCGGACAAGCTACGCTCTCCCTCCTACACCTCTGCAGTCCACGCACATCAACCACCTTTCAGTTCCTCCCATGGCCAGACTGTTTGCTGCCTCAGGGCCTTTGCACCGGCCCTGCCCTCGGCCTAACCTTCCTTTACAGGCCTTCCCCACTCCCAGAGTAGCCCCTCCCCCACCCGCTATGCTTTATTCCTTACTTGACCTTGGCCACTTGGGGATCTGTGGTGTTTACGTTGGATTCCCACCATCTGGCGCAGCGCATGGCATGTGTGAGCGTCCACGGGCGTCTGCGGGATGAATCGATGAATGACTGAGCTGAGACCTGAACGTTGGGGGTATGTTTGCAAAGAGAACAGAGTCATCCGGGTGGAGGAGACAACATACGCAGAAGCCCTGAGGTAGGAGAGAGCATGTGAGCGGGGAAATGGAGAGAAATCTAGAAGGGCTGGACCAGAGAGCAAAAGCCAGGCTGTGGCAGCCACCTCGGCTTGTCTCCCATCTGAGGAACGGAGTCTTTGGAAGGAACGTGCTGGTCCAGGCGGCTACTGTGCTTTCAATCCCTCTTGCTCGTTGGTCCCACTAGGTTTGGGCTCACGAGCTCCTGACATCACATCTGTGGGCAGGTCACTCGCCCTCTCTGAGTCTCAGTTTCCTCATCTCTAGAAGAGGGACTGGGCAGGCTTGCCGTGTGAATGACAAGGGACTGTCAGAATATCTGGAAGCTGCAAAGTGCAAGACACACAGCAGATACGCAGTCCTTCCTGCAAGTGAAGATTCAGAGGGCAAAGCCCAACAAGACCAAATCGGGGGGAGAACTTTTCTTTTGCAATTTGGAGGCATAAGTGGGTAGAGGAGCTTTTTGAATTATTTCGGTGCCCGTGTTTGTCCTCTTGCACAGTTGAGACCACAGCTATCTCCCCCTAAGAGGCCTTGGCAAGCCCAAGTGTGGGTTCTCCCAGCCAGAAGAACCCAGGGCCGGAAAGTGAACGTGCCTGCCGAGTCGCTGCAGGGACCGGCCGGCCAGCACCCAGGCCAACCCCACAGCACTCCTGTGTGCTGTGTGAGTGGCTGGGTAAGCCCCAGGCACCCCATAGGACTAGTCTGGGGAGCCTGGAAATGGCTAGAGTCCCCTCACAGACGCCATCTGGCAGAGGCTACCACCTTGCCTTCCAGAAGAAACAGAGGTATGTCGCTGCCACAGGCAAGCCAGGAGGGGACACAGCCCAAGGCTCCTTCCTGCGCTATCCTCCCCAGGATCCAAGGGCTGGTCTGAGTGGCCCACAGCCCGCACAGCCCACACAGCCCCCTCTTTCCAGCAAAGTCCAAAAGATGGCTCCACTTCCCAGAGCAGGAAGACAGCCAGAACTCCTGGCTCTGCTATCAGCCGACTGGGCGCTGACCTTGGGGACATCTGTCAGCCTGTCCCTTCCAGTTCACAGTCCCCAGGCACACACCTCTTGAAGCCAGCATGTGGGGCGCCTTGTCCTCATCTCCAGAGTGAGGCAGCAGCCCAACTGACCCCTGAGGAGCGACACCCCGCGTGGGTCTCTGATTTATGGGGCAGGAGAAGCCAATTATGATTCCCCTGGCTCCGAGGAACCAAGGGTCATCCTCATCGCCTTGGCTCCATCTGTCCGACAGGCCCCACGCATTTATAACATTTTCTACCTCCTTTTGCCAGAAGGACAGATGCAGACTTAAAGCACAAGTGAGTTTTATTTTTCTTATAAAAGATGTAAAACATACGTTTTAATTTTCTTTCTTTTTTGGAAAGGCGCGAGGATTTCACAGTTCAGTGAGACAGGTGTTGTAAAAAGATGTTTGCAGTAAATTTTGACGGGGAGGCCTGACCCTGAATGAGGCTTTCAGCAGCTCCCGGGCACAGAAGCCAAGCTGGCGGATGCAGGCTGAGCCAGAATCATAAAGTGCACCGGGCGAACGGGAATTCAATGATGTGTTTTAAGAAGTGTCTTTATGGCACTTTGCTAGACGGTGTTCAGAGAGGTGAGGGCAGGCTGGCACGGAGGGAGGCTCCTCCTCCGGAGAAGGCCGGGTGGACAGGGCTGATAACGGCGGGGCTCTGGGAACACAGCGGCAGGGGCATTAATCACCTGGGCTCACCGTCCCCCCAAGAGCGGGGTCTGGTCAAAGTCCGTGGCCCGAGCCACGGGGAGACAGAGCGTGAGGCACCTCGGAGCTTCTCTGCTCTCCCTAGGCCCCCTCGCCTCCACCCGCACTGGGACACACCAAGGCAGGTGGGAGAAGACCCCCCTCCCAGTTCCCAGGTGAGCCTGCAAGGTTCCCCAGTTCGGTAATCAAATCAGAGGAATCATCTGCTCTGCATGATACCCCACGGGGGTTGAAATGAGCCGTCTCTGCCCAGTGCGAAGGGAGCCTGGAGTATAGGTGCCCTTGCTTATAGCGCCAGGGAGACGAAACGTGGCTCAGGATATGCAGGTCACGGGCTCCAGCATTTGAGACCATGAGGGAGACAAATTTACACAAATCCAGTGTTGCTGTGGCCAAAACAGCGCAGAGAGAGGAGAGAGGCCCAAGGGCTGACAAGAAAGGGGGTCACTGGAGACCCTTTGTACACCGTGGACCCTCTTATACACCACTGTATACAAAATGGTTTCTGATGTGATCCCAGCACAACCTACAAATCAGGTGCTGTTCGTCCCATTTCACAGATGAGGAAACTGAGGCTCGGGGAGCAGGGAAGCAGTGGTGTTGCGGCTGGCCCAAGTCTGATGGCACCAATGCCCGTCGTCTTCTTAGCAGACAGCTCTGCCCCCAGTGCAGGTCAGAAGGAGGGTCTGTGACCCCCGCCCCTGTGGTGACACAGCTCCTAGATGCCCCCAGTGCCCAACCTTAAGTCCCCTCGTGCCCAACTGCCTTTAGAGTACGACTGTTTCCACAGTCTTGTGATAAAAAGGCACCATCTGTGGGGATAATAAGGCTCCCCATCACTGAGGCAACTAGAGAAATAATCCTCTGGCCAGTAAAATCAGATTCTATGAAGATCTCCCCAAAGGACTGACTGTCTCCTACCCAGGAAGATCCAGCCTGGTGGTATTTACTTCCCCAGAGGGAGAATAGGTCTATAGGAGTGGCCAGTCAGCTTAAGAGGGAGAAAGGGAATGCCTAGGGTAAGGCAGAATTCGGCCATGTGTCCAGAGGACTCACTGGGCCGGGAGCTGAGGCATCCTGCACCAGAACCCAGAGCAGGCACTCAACAGTGCAGAGAGACGGAACTACTGAGCAGCCACCCAAGGAAGGGGATCCTTGATGGGTGGGTCCACCCCTTGCAGGGAAGCTTCCCCAGCCTGCCCAGGGCAATGGGATCCACTTCCAAAATCATTCAACCAGCTTTCCAGCTGAGAACACATGCTGCCAAGTGAACTTAGGACAATGACTTGGCTTCCACGTGGCTTTTCCACGGGAGAGGAGGCCCTGCCCTGGCACACTTTCCAGACCCACCACTATATTTTCTATTGCGAGCTGCGCATCAACCTTCTGACCTACATCAGGCTCTTGTGAGTTCGGTTACTGTGTGTCAGTCTTTGAGAGAGGATCATCCCAGGCACAGACAGGCATTTGGAGGCCTATGTATATCCCCAAGAGAAAGGCGAGCACATGTCCATCAAAGACATGGACAGGAATAATCAGAGCAGCTCTATTCCCAACAGCTTCAAACTGGAAAACGAAATGCCCATCAACAGGAGAACGGGTACACAAAATGTGGTACATCCACACCATGGAATATTACACAGCCATAAAAGAGCAAACTGTTGGTACACCCAGTAAGGCACATCAACCACACAACTATGAGTAAAAGGAGCCAGACACACTGTATGCCTCTGTTCACATGAAGTTCAAGACGCAGTAAGAGGTACTGATTGCAAAGGGGCTCAAAGGAACCTTCTAGGGTGCTGGCAACCTATTGACCACAACTGGATATTTATGTAAAAATATACTGACCGTACGTACACCTGAGGTCTGTCTACTTAATGTACTTCACAGTACACATAAGTCAGCTCAAAGTGTAAACAGAACATAAGGAAGAAAATTATGTGGGGGTTTTCAAGGACCAAAGCTTAGACCTCAATCAGAAGCAGAGTCCAGGGGCACCTGGGTGGCTCAGTCGGTTAAGCAGCTGCCTTCGGCTCGGGTTGTGATACCAGGTTCTGGGATCAAGCCCCACATCGGGCTCCCTGCTCAGCAGGAAGCCTGCTTCTCCCTCTCCCACTCCCCCTGCTTGTGTTCCCTCTCTCACTGTGTCTCTCTCTGTCAAATAAATAAATAAAATCTTAAAAAAAAAAAAGAAGCAGAGTCCAGCTGAGGCAGCTCCCCAGTGTGGCGGTTTTAAAAATATGCCCCCAATTCTTTGATTCTCTTCCCTTCCAAAGGTGGAAACTAATTCCCCTTGAATATGGGCCAGACTCCATGACTCCATTTTAAGCCCCAGCATAAGGCAGAATAGACGGTGTGGGACTTTAAAAACTAGGTCACAGGGGCGCCTGGGTGGCTGTCGTTAAGCGTCTGCCTTCAGCTCAGGTCATGATCCCAGGGTCCTGGGATCGAGCCCCGCATCGGGCTCCTGCTCAGTGGGAAGCCTGCTTCTCCCTCTCCCACTCCCCCTGCTTGTGTTCCCTCTCTCACTGTCTCTCTCTCTGTCAAATAAATAAAATCTTAAAAATAAATAAATAAATAATAAAATAAAAATAAAAACTAGGTCACAAAAAGGCACTGTGGCTTCTGGCTTGGTCTCTGGGGGAAACCAGCTGCCATGTCGTGAGGTGACTCAAGCAGCCCTGTGGAGAGACCCCCAGGGTGGGTCTGAGGCTTTTACCAACAGACACTTCACAGCTGTAACCAAGTCCAACAGAACCACCCGCTAAGCTACTCCTAGGTTCCTGACCCTCAGAGACTGTGAGGTAATAAACGTTTGCTGTTGTAAGCCACTGAATTTGGGGGTAATTTGTTACTCAAAAATAGATCACTGAAACACACAGATCACCCCAACAAGCCTGCTGGGGTCTTCACGCCCAGTGCCACCGCTCCTCACACTGCTCCCTGACTGGATCCTGGAGCTCAGGCAGCCCCATCTGCCATGGTTTCTTCACAGCATTGGCCTTTGCCTGGCACTGCCCCACTGGTTTGACGTTTTCAGCTGTTTCCTTCCCCTAGCGAAGAAGCTCCATGAGGGCAGGCACCTTGCCTGTCTCACTCATGGCTGCATCCCAGCACCAGAACGGTGCTGGCCACATAGAAGGCGCTCAGTAAAAATGGATGAATGAGGGGCACCTGGCTGACTCAGTCTGAAGAGCGTGTGATCACCACCTTGATCTCAGGGTCGTGAGTCTGAGCCCCATGTTGGGTGTCCGAAACTTAAAAAAAAAATGGATGAACGAATGGAAATCCCAGCTCCAAGCAGAGATACCACAGCAGCCTGGGAATCCCTGGCCTGTCAGCTTCACAAGGTCTGGAAGTTTTCAGGGGCACCAAGGAATGGGAGGGGGTGGGGAGCTAGATCCTAGAAACAGTAACAGATCCAGGAGCAGGTGGCTGGGCCCCTTGCCTTCCTAGCTCTCTTTCCCATCAAGCCGGCTTGCTGCTCCTGACAGAGAAGGGAAGGCAGGCTTCCTGTGGGGACAGTCCCCCTGCCAGGAATCTCAGCCAGCCCCCCACTCTCCGCCCTAACCAGGGTTCTAGGGCCCCGGGCTGAGGGCATGACAGACACTCTGTGTGTGCACTGAGCCAAGTCAAGTGCTTTCTGCCCGCACTTGAAGATCCCAGCAAAGGAATTCATGAGGGGGTAAAGTCATCTTGAACTCTACCTCTAATCCTGAGGACGCCTTCCCTTTACCCCCACCCTCCCCTGCCAGCCCACAGAGGCCCAGCCAATGAGCAGCCTCCCCTGTGCTTTTGAAAGGGGATCCAGCCAGGAATGGTTACAAGAGCTCTGGGAGCAGGCTCTGAAGGGCAGCGGCAGCTGGCTGAGCAGCCGGCCAGACTATTTGGGGCTCTGTAGGCCGGATGCCCTCCCTTCCCTGTTCTTTGTGGGGACCCAGAGTCCAGCCCTGGGACTCATGCCGGACCAGGACTCATGACCCGTCCCAGAGTGGGAGGAAATGGCTTGATTCCTGGGGGTGCAGGGTGTAACTGCTCTCACAGACATAATGCCCTGTCTCTGCCCTGCAGCCCCTCTGCCCTGTGTCCCCCAGGAATGGGGCAGAAACTGTTCACAAGTGGCCAGAGGCCAGGGATGAGGGCAAAAGGGCACCAGATGACCAGCCCAGAGAGGCAGGCCTTCAGGGTATGGGTGTGGTGGAGGTGGGACTGGCCTGCCCACAGAGGCCACTTTGTGGGACTGTCTGATCCTCCCAGGTGGGACACCACACCCAGAACTGTCCCCTCCGTCCATTTCCTGCCACTGTGCCTAAAATGCCACCACTTGAGAAACCATACTGCAAAGCATGGGGAATTCAGGAGCCTAACGTCAGCTCTGCCACAAACTCTCAGTGACCTTGGCTTATCAGCTCAGTTTCCCTCCCGCACATCGGAGTCCGGAGGTAGGTCCTGGATGACCCCTGGGCGTGCCCTGTGACCCGTGCCGGCGGGGTAAGGTCGTCCTCACACTGCCCCCGACAGGGGACCTGGCCTTCGTACGGAGTGAAGTGGTTTGCGGGACTGGGCACACGGGGGGCGTGGCTGCGACTGGAGGGGTCCATATTGGGCGAACGAGGCCTTAACTTCCTCGGGTCTCTCGGGTGGAAGAGGCTGCTGGTGGGGTGCTGTCCAGCCCCCTCGCCCCTCGCGCTCCCCTCCTGCTTACACTTACATTTTGCCTCCTTCCAGTCGGTGGAGGTGCTCAGGTCCACCTTCGCCGCCATGGCCAGGGGGGCCCAGGTGCGCACCCCGGCGCTCCTCTCCGCCCCACCGCCGCCGCCCCCCAAGCCCCAACTCCCGCTGGGGTCCGCGCGCCGGGGCTGTCCGCGCTCAGGGACGCCGGGGGAGCCGCACGCACTGCTGCGGGTTCGCGTGGCACCCGCCGAGGGGCCGGCCCAGGGGCGCGGGACGCAGAGCAGCTGCCCCGCCGCGCGCAGCTGTGCCAGGCGGCCGGACACTTGGCTCCTCAGAGACATGAGCGGGCGGCGCGGGGCGGTTCCCCGCCCACTTGGACTCTATTTACGGGGCTGGGAGTCTGTCCCTGATCCGCTCGGGACCGAGCGGTGTGCGCTAGCGGCGACCGGCTCCGAGCTGGCGGGCCGCGCGGCCAGAAACCCCGAGCGCGCCGCTGGGCACCCTGGAACTTGTAGTCCCGGCCGCCGGACGGGCCCCCGCACTCGTATACACACGTGCGCGCCCCGCCCGGACTCCGCCCGTTCCGGGCGCCGGGTGGGAGGCTCCCGCTTCTCGGAGAGTCGCGCGGCTGCCTGGCGCCCCCTCGGGGCCCGCCGCCAACTTCCCGGTCTGTGGAGCCGCCCTCCCCGCGGCGCGGCCCCGGACCGCCTCTGCCCTGCGTCCGTGGCGCTCGGCGCTCCATACCGGACTCGGAGAGGCGGGCGCGGCGCCACCCCGCAACCCCATCCCGCAATCCTGGCCCCAGGAGCCGTGGTCCCTCCCGGCCGGCCGTCCCCGGGGAGGTGACAAGCAGCGCGAACGGGTACGTCCGGTTCGGCGACTTTCCCCAAGCAGCTGAGCCCTGGGGGCAGACGGGGACGCGACTGAAAGTAAGGGTGCAAACCGTGGAATGTGAAGGCAGAAAATTTGAGGCGTTCTCGGGTGGAACAATTGGCATGTTTTTTTTCTTTATTTTTTTCTAATTTTTTTTACTAAGACTATGAAGGTAGATTTTTAAATATGAGCTTATGTTTTTCTACACTATTAATATTATTTGAGAAATATAATAGTTGGGCGCCTGGATGGCTCAGATGGTTGGGCGTCTGCCTTCCGCTCAGGTCATGATCTCAGGGTCCTGGGATCGAGCCCCGCATTGGGCTCCCTGCTCGGCGGGGAGCCTGCTTCTCCCTCTCCCTCTACTGTTCCCCCTGCTTGTGCTCTCTCGCTCTCTCTGTCAAATGGATGAATAAAATCTTTAAAAAAAAAAAAAAAAGAAATAGTAGATATTTTTATAACGAGGAGGAGCCAGGAGCCCAGAGAAGGTTCCAGTACCAGCTTGCCACCCTGGGGTACGCAGTCCACTTGAGACTCACTTCTTGAGCTGTAAATTAAGAATAAGACAGGGACACCTGGGTGGCTCAGTCAGTTAAGCGTCTGCCTTCCGCTCGGGTCATGATCTCAGGGTCCTGGGATGGAGCCCCCGCATCAGGCTCCCTACTCAGGGAGGCTGCTTCTCCCTCTGCGGCTCCCCATGCTTGTGCTCGCTCCCTCTCTCCTGCTGTTTCTCTCTCAAATAAATAATAAATAAAGATCTTTAAAAAAAATAAAAAGACAGGGCTCAGGTCTGGCTGGTTGCAGAGGTGCCCTGTGTTCCAGGCCTCTCTGGTGCTGGGTGTGGCAATAACCCAGGGTGGGCTGTGGGGCGGATCACACAGTGAGCCATGTGGATGCAGGGGCACCACCGGGATGTCCAAGAGAGAATCAGCACAGACCTGCCCGCAGGGAGGAGGGCAGTGATCAGCCTGGGGTGAGGGTGGAGAGGGGCGATCAGAAGCCAGGGGCCAGGAAGGAAGGGCCAAAGGTCCCCAGCATTCCAGGACCACCAGTAAGGACCGTACCCTTTCCCCAAAAAGGTCAGCAAGATGAGTTCAGGATGTGGTAGTCAGGTCCCCAGGATGGAGGTCACCTCACCGCTTGCCACTTCTCCTATAACTCAGCCTTGCCAATTGCATCCAGGATAGCAGCCATTTACAGGGCACTGGGTACCAGCTGGCACTGAACTAAGCACCCTGCTTGCATTTGCTGTACCTTCGTTAGCTTGTGATGAGCTCCCGATGGCCAGGTGAGGCAGCGGGAACGGCTAGAGGTCAACAACACAGCCTGTGAGGGTCAGAGCCCAGGCTTGGGCCTGGTTGTTTGGTTCTTACCTGTGGTCGGGAAAGCAATTGCACAGATGTCACTGATTCAGGAAAGGAAGCATGTGGATGACCCTGCGTGTGTTCTCTCACTGCTGTAACAAGTTACTGCAAATTGGTGGCTTCCACTACACAAATGTATCATCCAAGTCTGACGGGGGTCTCTCGGGGCTAAAATCAAGGAGTCAGCAAGACTTTGTTCCCTACTGGAGGCTCTTTCTGGTCTTTTCCAGCTTCCGGAGACGCCCACACTCCTTGGCTCGTGGCACCCTTCTTCCATCTTCAAAGCCAGCAATGCTGCATCTCCCCAACCAATTATTCCATAGTGGCCCTTGCCTCTGACTCTCCTCCACTTCCTTGCCATTTTCAAGGACCCTGGTGATTATGCTGGCCCCACCAGGATAATCCGTGACCACCTCCCTATTTAAAGTCTACTGATGTGTGGCATTAACTCCATCTGCAACCTTGATTCCTCTTCACCATGTAATGTAACATATTCGCAGGGACGAAGATGTGGACATCTTTGGGGGGCCATTATTCTGCCTACTATACCCCTCCTGGTAAGGTCGGGGGAGGAGGATACAGGGAGAGACAGGGGCCCCAGCTATAGAAAGTCTTGGTGCCCAATCGGGAGGCTGCCTTTCTGCACAGAGCATGAAATCCACATCCCCCAGGGCCAGGCCTTCGAAGCACCCTTGCACACTCTGGGCATCTGTACCAGTCCTTCCGATTCTTTTGCTGGGATTCAGCTCTGTTCTCACCTGGGCCCCACACTCAGGTGGATATGGGCACGGAAGCAGGGCTCTGACTGAGCTAGGCAGGACCTCCTCACAGAGATCGAGCTGGATCTTTTGAAAAAGGTAAAATGTTGCCAGGTTCCAAAGGTGTGTATGTGTGGGTCAGAGACATTCCAGGCAGAGGAATGCCCAGGAGCAGAGGCATGGCAGCCTACGGAATGCCGAATCTTCCAGCAGGGGCTACGCCACCATCGGAGACTGTCAGCTGAGGATTTCTAATGTTGCAGAGGGGCTCTCGTGCAGAGAAAAGCTACCTACTGCTGCTTGTGTTTAAAGGAATACTGTATTTATTAAACTTATAAATTAAAGAAAGAACTAGTTTTTCTTAAACATCCAAGTGCAACTTGCGAATCTAGTTTTCTATTTATAAATCTAATTTTTGGATAAAAATAAGAACAATTCCTTTCACTTATTCTTTGATGAATATTTAATTAACTCAGAGATTCAACAGATTAAATTCTAAAAATGAATCCCAATTACAAACTTAGGTAATTAAATTCCCTAATAGATTTTAAACTACATGTTACAGGGATGAGATAGCTGGTCTTCTTAAACACCTCAAACTCAACATCTAACAGGCATTTTTTTTTTTCTTTTTCTTTACAAACAGGGAGGGGGTGGGGGTGAGGACACTCTTGCCCCCCACCTTACTCTGTCCTCCTCAGCCAAGCATATTTTTTTCTAATCAGCTAAGCAGTTTTTAAAAGATTTTATTTATTGGGGTACCTGGGTGGCTCAGTCTTTAAGCGTCTGCCTTCAGCTCAGGTCATGATCCCAGGGTCCTGGGATCAAGCCCCGCATCAGGCTCCCTGCTCAGCGGGGAGCCTGCTTCTCCCTCTCCCACTCCCCCTGCTTGTGTTCCCTCTCTTGCTGTGTCTCTCTCTGTCAAATTTTATTTATTTATTTGACAGAGAGAGAGCACAAGCAAGGGGTGCGGCAGGCAGGGGGAGAATCAGGCTCAGCGGGGAGCCGGATGCGAGACTTGATCTGGGGACCCTGGGATCATGACCTGAGCCTAAGGCAGATGCTTAACCAACTGAGCCACCCAGGTGCCCCAGCTAAGTAGTTCTTCTATACTAATAGATTACACTTATAAATATGGTCAATCAAGTCTCTTAAATGTTCAAATGCTGTTTATAAACTTAGATCATTTTGCATTGTCTCCGTTGTCTATTGCTGCATAATAAACTACTGAAAACTTACTGGCTTGAAATAATAACCAAGGCATGGAGTCAGCAGTTTGGTCTGGGATAAGCTGGAAGGTTCATCTTCTTCTGGTCTTGCCTGGGTCACTCCTGTGGCTGCAGGCATCTGACCACCTAACTGGGGCCAGGGGCCTGGGATGGCCTCAGTCCCGTGACTGGCCGTTGGTGCTGGCAGTCAGCCAGACCCCTTGGTTCTGCTCCAGGGCACTCTTATCCTTTCATAGGCTAGACGGGGGCAGTGTCATGGCACGCTGGTCTCAAGGACCTGCTCCAAGAGGGTGACCACAGAGGCTGCCCTGCCTCTTGAGGCCTGACTCTGAAGTCACCCTACATCACTTCCACCACATTCTGTCATTTCACGCGGGGTCACAAGGTCAGCCCAGATTCAAGGGCAGGAAGAAAGAGACTTGACCTCTTATCTATTTTTTGGGACGCCTGGGTGGCTCAGTTGGTTAAGCGTCTGCCTTCAGCTCAGGTCATGATCCCAGGGTTGTGGGATCAAGTCCTGCATCAGGCTCCCTGCTCAGCAGGAAGCCTGCTTTTCCATCTGCCTGCCGCTCCCCCTGCTTGTGCTTGCTTGCTCTTTCTCTCTGACAAATAAATAAAAAAGATTTTTTTATTTTTTGACAGAGAGAGAGACAGCGAGAGAGGAAACACAAGCAGGGAGGGTGGGAGAGGGAGAAGCAGGCTTCCCGCCGAGCAGGGAGTCTAATGCAGGGCTGGATCTCAGGACCCTGGGATCATGACCTGAGCTGAAGGCAGACGCTTAACGACTGAGCCACCCAGGCACCACGAGACTCAACCTCTTAATGGGAAGAGCAGCTGAATCTCATTGCAAAGGCAGCCTACAGGGGTGGGAGGAATTATTAGAGCCATTTTATCTAATTAAATCCACAAATCAGGGCGCCTGGCTGGCTCAGTTGGAAGAGTGTGCAACTCTTGATCTTGGGATTGTGAGTTTGAGCTCCACATTGGGTGTGATTACTATAAAAAAAAAAAAAAAAAAACCTCACAAATCAAATAGGACAGATTGACTTAAGTGTCTCAAAACCTTAAGTAAACACTCTGATATTAGCATGATGTAACAAAAGTTATTCCTAAACTGGTACCAAGATTCTGGGTTTGTTTTGCTGGTTTCCACACCCTTCAGGGTTGCAAAACCACCAGAGGAGCAGATTCCTCATCACAGCAGGGCTGGAGGCACAGTGGATTTGGGACCACAGTACAGTGAGGGTTTCCTGTTCCCGGTCTGAGATTTTAAGAGCAGAGCAGGACACAGAAGAATTCTGCCAGGTCTAAAGGGAGCCCCAAGCCCATTCCTCTCTCCAGGAGTGAATTGCAGAGCCCAGTGCATCCCTGTTTCCTAAGAGTCCCCATTTTTACCAGGACACCTTCCTTCTCTTTATTGCTTTAATGCAGTTCGATGAGCCCCTTTGCCTCCCAGGTCCCCCTAACATCTTCACTATGTGATCACAATTTTGAGCTTCCCTCCATCCAGGTTGTAATGCAGTCTTCATATTTTACTTTATCACCTGCCTGTATTCCATTTTACTGTCTGTGTCATTGGCCGATATTGTACAGTCATTATAATGGGAGGCGTGGAAGGGAAGAATGGATTACCACGAGGTACTAAGTGTCCGGCCGGCGCGGAACTGTAAATCACGGGCCTGGGCGGCAGGGGGCGCCCGTCCCCCGGATTCCTCTCGGGGCCGGCCTAAGGACCAGGTCCGTGATCCCCGGAGGGCTGCTGGGCCTCCCCAGGGGAAGGGCCCGGCCCGGTCCGGGCAGGCATTAGCTGCCCCTCCACGGACTTCGGAGAAGGCCTGGGAAGAAGGTGGATGTTCAGCGGACACTTAGCTTGAAGTATACAAAAACCTCGAATAGTAACGTTGATTGTAACAAGTTTTTGTTTTAAGATTTATTTTTAAGCGATCTCTACACCCGCCGTGGGGCTCGGACCCACAACCCCGAGATCAAGAGCCCTCCGCTCCACCAACTGAACCAGCCAGGTTACCTGATTGTGACAAATTTAAACAACGCAATGAAAAGAAAGCCCTGTTATGAGCTGAATCGTGTCCCCCCCAGATTCATATGTGGAAGTCCTAACTCTCGGCTCCTCAGCATGTGACTGTATTGGGAGGCAGGGCCTTTGAACAGGTGATTGAGTAAAAAACGAGGCTGTTAGGGTAAGCCCTCACCCAATCTGAGTAGTGTCCTTGTAAGAAGGAAGTTGGACCCGCAGAGACACATAAAGACCTCGTGAGGACAGGGAGAAGGGGCCATCTGTAAGCCGAGGAGAGAGGCCCCAGGGGGATCCAGATCTGCCAACACCTTGATCTCCGACTTGCAGAACTGTGAGAAAATAAATCTCTGCTGTTTAAGCCACCAAATCCGTGGGATTTATGTATGGCAGCCCTAGCAAGCTAATGCAACACCCTCTCCCCAGCCCTAATCCACAGAGGTATGTATCAATTTTGGTAGCCAGCTGTGCATCCTTCTAGACTCTTCCCATGCATGTATAATCATATGTGCAGATATACACATACAATTTTTCTTTCTTTCTTTCTTTCTTTCTTTTTCTTTCTTTCTTTCTCTTTCTTTCTTTCTTTCCTTCTTTCACAAAAATAAGATTTGGCCATACACACTGTTCCACAACTAACTTTCTTTATTCCATAGTACATCATGGGCATGTTTCCCTGTCAGTATCTATCCTTCTTTTTTAAATAATTTAATTTAATTTCAATTCAATTAATTAACAGATAATGTGTTATTGGTTTCAGAGGTAGAGCTCAGTGATTCATCAGTTGCATATAACACCCAGTGCTCATCACATCATGTGCCCTCCTAATGCCCATCACCCAGTTTCCCCATCCCCTCACCCCCTTCCCCTCCAGCAACCCTCAGTTTGTTTCTTAGAGTTAAGAGTCTCTTATGGTTTGTCTCTCTCCTCTGATTTCGTCTTATTTTATTGTTCCCTCTCTTCCCCTATGATCCTCCATTTTGTTTCTTAAATTCCACATATGAGTGAAACCATATGATACTGTCTTTCTCTGACTGACTTACTTTGCTTAGCATAATACCCTCTAGTTCCATTCACATTGTTGCAAATGGCAAGATTTCAATTTTTTGATGGCTGAGTAACATTCCATTGTGTGTGTGTGTGTGTGTGTGTGTGTGTGTACATCTTTATCCAATCATCTGTCGATGGGCACATGGGCTCTTTCCATAGTTTGGCTATTGTGGACATTGCTGCTATAAACATCGGGGTGCAGGTGCCCCTTCAGATGACTACATTTGTATCCTTTGGGTAAATACCTAGTAGTGCAATTGCTGGGTCATAGGGTAGCTCTATTTTTAACTTTTTAAGAAATCTCCATACTGTTTTCCAGAGTCTGTGCCTTCTTTTTAATGTTCACAAATATTCCATTCTATGGAGGCAGCATTCATGGTTTCCTTTCCTTTCTTTTCTTTTTGGCTTAAACAGCAGAAATTGATTTTCTCACAGTTGTGGAGGCTGAGTCCAAGATTAAGGTGCCGGCATGCTCAGGTAGAGTGAGGGCACTTTACCTGCCTTATAGATGGCTGCCTTCTTACCTGGCTTGGGGCTTCTCTTTCCGTGGCAGAGAGAGAGAGAAAACAAGCTCTTTGGTGTTTTGTGGCATAAGGGTACTAATCCCATCACAAGGGCCCCACCCTCATGGCCTCACCTAAACCTGAGCTGCCTTCCGAAGTCTCCACCTCCAGTACCATCACACTGAGGGTTGAGGGCTTCAGCATAGGAATTTGGGGCACGCAGTTCAGTCTAGAGCAAGAGGAGCGTCGTGTTTCCTGGCATCTATCATCCTCCATGGATGCACATGGTTGCCATTCCTTTTGCTGTGACAAACATCCTTGTGTCACCAGGCTGGGGTTACCTGTGGGATAAATTCCCAAGAACGGAATTACTTTTTGCATTTTTAACCGATGTCGCTAAGTGTACCTTCCCACCAACAGGATTTGCGAGGGCCCGTTTCCCCCACACTCACCGTCTCCACCACTTGGTGGTTCTCAAGAAACAGGTGGTGGAAAAGAGAGTGAGGTGGTGACATTTAGCTCTCAGGGGAACCAACCATTTGGCCCAGGGAAGGGTAAGCAGAATCAGGGGTGAAGAAGTGCAGGGGAAAGAAGGCCAGAGAGCCGCTCTGGGAGAGGCTGAGGCACCCACAGGGGGAGCAGAAGAGTGACAGGTTTCATTTGCTCATTCGCCATATGCTTACAAGCATGCACAACGTCTCCGGCCCGGACTGCGCTCGGCAGTGAACAGAGCACAGGCCCCGCCCCTGTGGAAACTTCTGGTGTGGGAGACACATGGGGAAACAAGTCAGCGAGTACACGTCATTTCAGGCAGTGCCTAGAGCTGCAGAGAGAATGAATTCAAAGAGCATCACAGGGGTGGAGTGGCTGAAGCAGGGGGAGGCGGAGGGAAAGGGGGAGGCAGCACCCAGGGCCACGGGGGATTTGGATTCCAGACACTTCTGGAGGGTGTTGGTCAAGGTTGAGAGCCAGCTGAGTTTTAAAAGGTTCCTCTTGGCAGCCTTATAGATGATGGCACTTGGACGGGCAGTCAGGACAGAGCTGGAGAAAAGTGGGTGGGACAAGCTCTGCACCAGCAGGATTTCTAGCCTCAGCAGGAACGAGGAAAGCGCAGAAACAGCCCTTGGGGGTGAGTCCTCTGGTTGTCTGTTGTCTGTTGGTTGTCTGTTCTTGTGTAACAAACTACCTTGTTTTGATGGCTGAAGACAACAGCCCTTTGATTAAATCTCATGATTTCTGGGTCAGGGCTCAGCCGGGCGATTCTTTTGTTCCATGTGGCCTTGACTAGGGTCACTCAGGGGTATTCAGCAGGAGATGAGGCTGGGCTGGAGGGCCCAAGATAGCTTCCCTCAACTTGGCCGGGATGGCTGAACAGCGGGGGCTCTCCACGTGGCTAGTTTGGGGTTCCTCAACCCATCAACCATCGCAGCCTTGGGGCAGTCAGGCTTCTGACACGGTAGCACAGGGCTCCAAGTGGGAGTGTCCCAAAAGACAGGAGGAGGAAGCTGCCAGTTTTCTAAGGCTTGGAAACTGGCCCAGTGTCACTTGCAGTGTATCCCATTGCCCAAAGTAATCCCAGAAGCCACCAAATTTAAGGGGAGGGGACATGGATCCCTTTCAATGGGGAGGGTGTCAGTGAATGTGCACTTATCTCTCATCTCCCAGAGTGCCCCTTGATGGCCTTTTCGTAGCATTGTGTGTCATAGGATAGGCCATGATCAATTTTTTTTAAAGATTTTATTTATTTGAGAAAGAGAGAGCACAAGCAGGGGGAGCGGCAGGGGGAGAAGGAGAAGCAGGCTCCCCACTGAGCAAGGAGCCCGACGCGGGGCTCGATCCCCGGACCCTGGGATCATGACCTGAGCTGAAGGCAGACGGTTAACCAACTGAGCCACCCAGGCGCCCCCATGATCAATTTAAATCTGCCTGTCATGTAGCAGGTTTCACTCTCAAGCCTCAGCCAAGCTCAGTTGTGCAAGAAATACGATGTTTTACATTTCCTTAGGTCAGGGTTTCCCAGCCTCAGCTCATTTGGGACCACGTAATTGCTGGGAGCTGTAGGGTATGTGTTATAGGATGTTCAGCAACATTCCCGGCCTCCAAGTTGGGACCATCGAAAATGTCTCCAGACACTGTCAAATGCCCTCTGGGGGCAAAATCAGCCAGGTTGAGAACCAGAACCTTGGGATCAACTCATTCTGACTCCAAGCCCCCATCCTACCCATCCGTGAGGAAATCTTACCCTGGTTACAACTAGGATTCTCATCCAGGTAGGATCTCAGATTGGGGGGAAATGTGTGGTGCCCTAAACCCAAGGAAGAGTTCCAATCCACTACCATGGCTGTTGTCAATGTCCTCACTGGGCTCACCTCAGTGGTACCCTGAATACAAAGAAGCTCTCCTCCCACCCCCACCCGAACCCTGCACCTCTCATAGGGTATGGGCTATGGGCACAGCCTGGGAGTCTTCACACGCATCTTGCAAAGTTGTCCCCTCTGACTCTGGTCGCCTACCAACTCAAAGTTTCCCAGTCAAAGCTAGAAGATGGCTGGAGAGTCCGTGGGTCTGTGTCCAGCTGACAGAATTTGCTGGCAGACTGGACATGGTTGTGAAAGACAGGGGTGAAGGACATCTCCAAAGTTTTCAGCCTGAACCAGTCCAAGAATAAAGAGGTCACTGATGGGAAGGAAGTCAAGGGAGGAACAATTTGGGGGGAGACTATCAGGAGCTCTGATCTGAACACATTGGGAAGTCCATTAGCCAGCCAAGTGGAGACATCAAGGAGACAGCTGGGTGGGTAAGTCTGGAACTCGGGAGCAAGATTTGAGCGGAAGGTAAAAACGTGGGAGTCATCTGAGGTGGTATTTATAGCTACGAGACTGACTTGAGATCACCCGGGGAGGGAGTGTGGATGGTGAGGTCCCAGGCTGAGCTCTGGGGCTCTCAAATGAATAATTATCAGATAATAATTACCATCATTTTATTTCTTGAAGCACCTGGCACAGTGCCTGGCTCTCCGTACAAGTTCTCTGAATGGAACAGAACACTATGGCACTTTATTAACCCCCCCACTTTCCCTGCTAATCAGGATTTAGAGTCTACCTTAGCAGGATAGCAGGTAGTTAGAATCACTCAGTTAAGTAGGAATGAAAATATTCTTTAGGAATTTTCCAGAACCCAGAATGGGAACTTTGCTATCACTTGCAGAAGGAAAATCAGGCTGTCTTAAAGTCCCACTCCAAAAGCGAAAGTTCTTACCAGCACAAAATTCCACATTCCACAGACCCCAGAGTTCTGGGCTGCCACCACTCCCTAATCCATGCTCCACACTCCCACCCTGAGTCTCCTGAGCTCCAGCTGTTTTCCTTTTTCTCATATAGGGAGAACTTTAAAACCGGGGTTTGTTCTGCCGGGAATTTGGTCGCACACGTTTACTCCTTCAGTCTCTCATTCGCTCCAGGATCTGCAACCTCAGATCGACTCTGAATACAGCCTCCGCCATCTTACTCCCCACCCTTGAGAGCAGAGGCACCAAAATAGCAGCATGAAATTCGGGAACTGTCATGTAATGCAAGACCTGGGCACCTTCTGTGGCGGTGCCTCTGCTTGTGTTCCAGGATCTGGGGAAGGGGACCCTGGCCGGCCGCCGTCACTGCCTCCCTGTCCCACTCCAGAGGGCTGAGTCTACGAAGAGATTTGAAAAGCCCAAGCTGGTGAAAAGTGTGAGTTGACATTTCTGAATGTCCAGGAGTGGCTTTACTGTGACCCTGAGTAAGCTTAAGATTTAGGGGTCCCTGATTCACATCCCTTCTGAAGGTCCAAACCTTTTTTAATTTGTATTTTTCTTTCCTCAGAGGGGGCTTTCCAAATTTAATGTTTTGGGTCTGATGAGACTTGAGGATGGATGATTTTGTTCAACCCTCATAGTAACCTTGGGAAGTCATTGGCACTTCATCATCCCCATTTATAGGCAAGGACACTGGAGCATAGAAAAGCCTTCTTTGGGTTCCTTGAAAATTTCAAGCTTGTTTTAACCTCAGGGCCTTTGCACTTTCTGTTGTCCTGTCTGGAACCCTGTCCTTGGCTGGCTTCTTGTCACTCCAGGTCTAAGGGGCCTTCACTAACCACCCACCTCCTGGAGCTCCTTCCTTCCCTGCTTCCCCTCTATCCCTTACCTTTTGCCTTTTTTTTTTTTAAATAGCACTCACCACTATTTTCATTTCTGTACGTTTTTATCTAACAAATGCATTTAGTGCTTTTTCTGTAGGTAGGCAGTGTTCTTTTTCTTTTTAATTTATTTATTTGACAGAGACACAGCAAGAGAGGGAACACAAGCAGGGGGAGTGGGAGAGGGAGAAGCAGGCTTCCTGCTGAACAGGGAGCCTGACATGGGGCTCGATCCCAGGACCCTGGGACCATGACCCGAGCCGAAGGCAGACGCTTAACGACTGAGCCACCCAGGCGCCCCGGTAGGCAGTGTTCTAAGCATTACAAATATCAAACAATTTAATCCTCACTACTCTGACATCAAAACTGTTTCACCCACGTTTTAAAATGGAAACAACGGGGGCGCCTGGGTGGCTCAGTTGGTTGGGCGACTGCCTTCGGCTCAGGTCATGATCCTGGAGTCCCTGGATCGAGTCCCACATCGGGCTCCCTGCTCGGCAGGGAGTCTGCTTCTCCCTCTGACCCTCCCCCATCTCATGTGCTGTCTCTCTCATTCTCTCTTTCTCAAATAAATAAATAAAATCTTAAAAAAAAAAAATAAAAAATAAAATAAAATAAAATGGAAACAACGGAAACACAGAGCGGTTGAGCAGGTTGCTTGAAGTCACACAGCTGATGAGTGTAACTACCATCTATCTCTCCTACTAGAAGACAAGATCCACACGAGCAGAAGCTGCCTCTGTGAGCTGTCTTGTTCTCTATTGAGTCCCTGCACCCAGAGTAGTGTGTCGCACGTGGCAGGACTATATAAAAGATGTCAGTGACGATGAGACCAGGTTAGAGAGAGGGAGGAATGGGAAAGAAGCCTGGAGAGAAGCTGTGGGGAGATGGTGGAAGAGCTCCTCTGAGGGGCAGCAGTGGGACTGGCAAAAGTGTGGTGGTCTGGAGACGGTGCCAAGGAGAAATGAAAGGTCTTGTGGACAGGTTTAATTTAGCAGATGAGTAAGAGAGGCCAAAAGCCTGGGAATCACCTCCTTCCTTCCTGTTCTGAGTCCAATGTATCAACAGATCCTGTTGGCTCCTCCAAAAGTTGGAACCCAACTGTTCTCAGGCTCCTCCGCTCCCACTCTGGCCCACAGCATTGTCATCACTCTCCTGGAACATGGCAAGTGTCCTGAAAGGTCACCCACACTGCAGCCAGAGGAGTCCTGATAAAACTACATCAGATCATGTCCCTTTTCTGTTCAAAACGTGCTGGCATGAACACACTGGCCTCTTGCCTCGAAGGACCTGGCCCCTGCTTCCTCTTGGCCCCTCTCCCACGCCCTCCTTGCTCCCACCATCCTGGCCACCCCAGTGCAGGTCCCACCCCAGGATCTTTGCATGTGTTGTTTCCTCTGAGTGCAAGGTTCTTCCCCAGATTTTCCATTCATCTCCCTCCCTTACTTCTTCAGGTCTTTTCTCAAATCTTAGCTTCTCACTGAGGTTTGTCCAGGCCAGCTTATTAAAAATGCAACACCATCCCCCTCACCCAACGCTCCTTAACCCTTTCTCTGCTTCATTTTTCTCCACTGCACTTAGGCAGATATATCCTATAAACTTTTTTGGCGTGTCTCCATCACTAGAATGAGTGCCAAGTGATTTTTGTCAGGTTTGTTCACTGCATTTTCTCCAGAGCCCACAATCGCCTCTGACACATTCAATCATATTTGACGGATTAATGAACACCTACTATGTGCCAGATGCTGTGCAATGCACCTGGAAAACAAGGAAAAAGGAAAAAGGACACGAGGCCCCTGTGGACCTAACAAAACGTGGCACTGACACCGAAGTTGCCGGTTTAATTTGTGACTGGACACACATATAGCCCACAGTGTAGTAAAAGCGAGGAACAGGTGGGCAGAAATTAGTGTCCTTGTAGGACGTAGACTGTTAAGGAATCATGACCGCTCATCTCAGCCTGAAAAGACCAAATAAACCTGGCAGAGTTGGTGGAAGGGGGACCCCAGCAGAGGGACCAGTTTGTAGGCAGGCCCAGAGGGAAGGAGCCCACCTAGTTTAATGAACAGAGATGTCAGCGGGCTGCAGTTTGGTGCTGAAGACGGAGGACAGGGAAAGAGGCCGTATAAGTGGGCCTGCCAGATGAGACGGGCCCTGAGCCCCAATCTAAAGCCTCCAAGAGCTTTAAGCAAGGGATGTGGATCTGCAGTGACTCTGGCTGCAGTGCTGCGAAAGGATCAGGGACAGCGGGGCTGGAAGAGGAAGCTGTGGAGACAAGCTATTGGCAAGGAGTGGGCACTTAAAACCCTGGGCAGGGATGGCGTGACCCAGATGGAGGGTAGCAAGGACACCGCAGGCCCCAAGACCCTCATCCAAGCCCTCTCCAGACCTGGCATGCGGCTTCTTTGTTCCATGAAACACACGCTGGTCCAGGAGGGAAAACCAGCCTCTCTCCTCCACGCCCTCAGCCCTTTCGCATCCCCGGGTGCTGTCGCACGTGCCCTGCCTCTCGGCGAGGCCCTCCCAGGCCGCCGCCGCCGCCGCCAGCAGATGGGCAAGCACCTCACTCGTCTTTGTTCCCCGCCCCCCTGCACCTCCCACTAATGGCGGCAGCTCCCTCTCATGGAGCGCTGAAGACGCGACTGCACGATGGGAAACCTCCCACGGCCCTAGACGACCAATCCCTTGACACGAGCGGGTCACACAGAACGTGCGTTTCCACCGAGGGGACCCGGGGAGTCACGGGCCCCGCTACGGAGAGATTCCGGTCTGTCCACCCAAACCCCAGCTCCTTCGCTATTTCTGACCACTCGGCGCCTGAAAGCGGGCTCTGGGGACGTCCCGGCCGGGGCGCTCTCCCGAGGTCCACCCAGACGTCACCCCCACCGGCTGGGACCGCCGAGCGGCTCTGTGCCGCCGGGGAGGAGCGAGTCGTCAGGGCCGGACTCGCGGCCCACGGAGGTGGGAGGCGGACACCGCGGACACCGCGGCAGAGCGACTGTGGCCTTGGACTCCCATAAACCACTGCAGAGGTGAAGCCCCACACTGCCTTTTGACGGGCGGCTATTTAAACCTATCAGCGCCAAGTGGCGGCGACTCTCCGCCCAATCGACATTTTTTTTTTAATCTGAAGGAGCGGCCGTCACGGAGTCCGTCAGCCCAATGGGAGAAGTGGAAATTTCCAGAAAGAACGGGACCAATGGGCGCGGCCAGCGCGGCCACGATTGGCGGACCAAGCGGCCAATCCCTGTCGCAGAAGTTCGCCCCTCCCCCAATCGTGGAGCCTGGGGTGGGCGGGGCTTTCCGGGAGGATCCAATCCGGAGGCGCGGGGGAGGCAGGGCTGAGGGGATTACTCTCAACTGCCCAATGACAGAGAAGCAAAGATGATGGGCTAGACTTCAAGCCAATAGTAGGGAAGCACAGAATGCCCCCTAGGGGAGCGCAACCAGTGAGCAGGCGAGGAAGGGGCGGGATCCGGGGGTCCCGGCAGCTTCTAGTAGGTTCCAGAAGGCGGCGCGTGCGGTTGGGAACGCGGAGCGGACGGAGTCGATTCAACGGGGTTCCGGGCCGGGCTATGGAGCAGGTGAAGGGGGAGGGGCGGGCCGAGGCTCCGGGGCCGCTCGGACACCGGCCGAGGCCGAGCCGCGGGTGGAGGAACGGGGCGGGGCGGGCGCCGAGCGGGGCGGCGGTCTGGGGCCGGCGAGCAGCGGCGGCGGCGGCGAGCGCGTGAGGGCCGCAGCCCACCGGGCGGGAGGTGAGCAGTGTAGCGAGGCCGGGCCGCGGGGAGCGCCGGGTCCACTCAGCGCCCGTCGCTTGCCGGCTCGGCGAGGAGGGCCGGACGGCCGGCGACAGTTCGGCCGAAGTCCGGCCCGCGGCGGGCAGAGAGGCCGTGGCTGGGCCCCGGAGGCCTCCCGGGAGGTAGCTCTCGGCTCAGCGGAGGGGGGCGGGGGGGACAGTGGTGGGGGTGCTGGGAGGCATGGAGGTGGGCGAGGGGCTTCCGTAGAGGCGGGAAGGACCGGCTCCACACTGGGGGGCTCGCCAGCTGAGAGAGCCGGGATTCCCGACGGAGAAGCCCCCCGGGACTTGGCCACAGTTAACTTGGAGGAATGTGGGGAGCGGGGACGGGAATACACTGGAAGTAGCCAGTTGGGGGAAATACTACTCCTCTGCATCGGGTAGGGCCGGGATGGAAGAGCGTTGAGTGAAGGTTGGATGAGCGGCGGGCCGACTTCTTTGCCTGATGCAGGAAAGGGAGGGTGCCGCCAAAGTCCTTGGAACGGTTTCCATCTCTACCAGTGTTTTACAGATGCATGTGCCGCCCCTCCCTGTCTTCTTTCTTTTCGGTTTTGTGTGTATGTGATTCGAGAGTAACTCAAGACTGATATTTCTGGAAGGTTGGTTTCTGATTACACAAGGAGGAATTGGTTGCTGTAGAAAATCTAGGCTATGTAGATAAGCAGCAAGAAGTTACTTGTCTCGGCTCAGCATTTTTAGGGGACCGAGTTTGTAGCTGCTGGTGGTTGCTTTCAGTGGCTTCATTATATCCTCGGCGGCCTGGAGGTTGTGAACGGCCTGGAGAGATTTTATTCAGTTGGAAGCTGTTCATTGAAGTGTAGCGATTCATCTGGGGAAAAAACCGGCCCCTTGTTTTCGGTGTGATCTGCAAAGCCTAGTGTTGCTTTCTTCAGGTATAGCCATTGCTGCTTTGATCAAATCTGGAGCCTCTAGAGTAAATTAAAAAAAAAAAAAAATAGAGTGGAAATGGAGGGATGAATAAGTTTTTTGCTCACTTGGGATAATTAAATTGTATCTGGGATTAAATAGACTAAGGTAGAGACAAGAAAAAGATTTCTGGGATGAGGAACATATTACTTACAAATTTAAGAAAGGGGTTTGTCCCTCCGATATCAAAATAAGAAAAACTTTTTATAGCGAGCTGCGCATTGTAGGTGAAGCGGATGTGCAGGGAGACTGAATGAATGACTAAACTCAGGGCTGCAACGTTCATGACTGGTGAGCTGGCCACCTGGCATTTTAACTCCAGATGTGTTCGAACCTACTGCTGAACCCATTCACCATGTGACTTCTCTGCATTTGGTTTTTATTTTCAACTGGGAGATCTGTATTCAAGTTGGACAGATTGGTGTCCACATTTTCTTTTTAGTATCTTTCAAATAAATCCCAGGGTGTAATGTACTTTTTATATTAGAATCAACGCAGAGATACAACTGTGTAACATTTAACGAAATAGTGCTTGCTATCATGTGCATCGTGGGCTGGTATTTTCTATTCTACTTTTAAAGTGCTGGTCACAGCCTACAGACTTGATTTCCTGACCTATTGCGGGTCAGTACTCTGGCAAATGATGTTTCGTAGGATAGGCAAGAACTTCATGGAACTGTTCTCAGCTGCATCTTGATACTAGCTGAGTTTTTAACTTTTTGCTTTGTGGTCTCCTTCCTGAGTTCTAAGATTTTTATCCTTTGCTGGATTTGGCAGTCTTTGAGTTTTTCCTTCTCAAGGTTGTCTCTCTAACATCTCTGGTTAATGGAAGTTCCCGATCGGTGTGCCTCAGGGTTCCAAAATCATTTGCATCGGTATGTAACAGTGGTGGGTCAGGGCTGGATGACAGAGTCAGAGAGAGAATGATTTAGTAACTTGATGACATGCTTGATCTCACCAAATGTGTTTGCATTTGAGATGTGGCCCCTCCTCTCTGGTAGGGCATCCCTGGTTAGGAGAAGCCCTCTAATTAGGACCATGTTTTGAATATTTGAGAGGATTGGAGATTAAACCACAAATAGTGTTTTATTTTCTTGCATACTTTGTATAATAATATTTAAATGCGGCAAAACTGGTTTGGGTGGGCTAGCTCTCACTCACTAAGGAACAGAGCAATGATCTACCATGCTGTGACTTATCACCACACCTATGAATGGAAATAGGTTCTTCTCTGATCATGGGTGAGCATCTTGATGCTCCCAGAGGAGCCGGTGTGAAGCCTGTGGGTTGTGGAGCGTGTGTCCAAGCACACTTCGTTCACTTCCTTCGTGAATCCCTCTTCTGTGAGGAGCAGCGCGGCCTGTGTTTGGTTTATTGTTTGGGCTTCTTGGCATTGTAATGGCAAATAAATTTGTTACTCCGTGAAAGGACCTCATGAGTGTGTCCTAGAGTGTGTCCTTCATCAGCCCTAAGTAGAGACTTTTGGAAGAGTGGCTGGAATTCTAATTCACACTGGAGCTAGTGGAGAGCAAAGGGTCAGGCTTTTTTTCCTGGTTACGTACTGTTTTCTGGTAGATTCCAAAAGGTGTGGGAGATGGTAAATGAACTCATTAATGATTTCTCTTTTGGTTTGTAAAATAACTTCTTTGTCGGTAACTGAAGAAAAGTAGAAGCGCCACTTAGAAAATTGGGACCAAGCAAGTGTGTTATGGAGAGAAAAGGTACATTGGCTTTTTTTCCCCCTCAGGTAAATGAGCTAAAAGAGAAGGGCAATAAGGCCCTGAGTGCGGGCAACATTGATGACGCGCTACAGTGCTACTCTGAGGCCATTAAGTTAGATCCCCAGAACCACGTGCTCTACAGCAACCGCTCAGCGGCCTATGCCAAGAAGGGTGACTACCAGAAGGCTTATGAGGATGGCTGCAAAACCGTAGACTTGAAGCCTGACTGGGCCAAGGTAAGCTGTGGGCACGCTGGGGCTTTTTGGACTTCACAGATACGCCTTCTGGTACGCTGTTTTTACATACTGGGCCCTCCTGACCTGGCTTGTTGTGTGTCCCTGTAGACGGATAGTTGATTACCCGTCTGTTCTCCTCCCTGAGTGTGTTCCTCAGACTGATGGTATAGGTCGCCAAGTCTGAGATACCATCCGTTGTTGAGACAGGTCTTATCTCTTGTACTGCTGAGAGAGAAAATGCTGCCAAAGAAATGGACAGCCCTGGGTCGTAAGATAAACAGGTGGGGAGGGTGAGCATCTTTGATATTTGTCTGGATTCTTCGTTCTCAATCTTGGCATTATGTGCTCCTCCTCCTGTTCTTTGGTCTTCGCGTGAATACCCGTTTTGTCCCATGAAATGTAGAACAGATTCTTTGGATTTCATCTTTTGGACTTACCTCTAGATGTCCTTTGTTTTGTATCCTTTTTTGCTGGTTTAAGGGCTATTCGCGGAAAGCAGCGGCTCTTGAGTTCTTAAACCGATTTGAAGAAGCCAAGCGAACCTACGAAGAGGGTTTAAAACATGAAGCAAATAATCCTCAGCTCAAAGAGGGCTTACAGAATATGGAGGCCCGGTTGGCAGGTAGACACCAATACACTGTTGGGTTTTTTTGGTTTTTTTTGTTTTTAAACAGGGTTAACTTTGAGGCTCCCCGCCTAAATGTCAGGCTTATAGGCTACAGGGGCATCATGGCTTAAGGGAACTGATTTCTAGTAACGTGCTTTCCTTTGTTCGGAACAGAGCGGAAATTCATGAACCCTTTCAACATGCCCAATCTGTACCAGAAGTTGGAGAGTGATCCCAGGACAAGGACGCTGCTCGCTGATCCTACCTACCGGGAGCTGATAGAGCAACTAAGAAACAAGCCATCCGACCTGGGCACGTAAGTCAAGGCAGCATGGTTTGTCTTTGGAAATGGACGTGGACATTGTGCTTCCTGGGATTTTTATGGTCGGGCATAGGGGGAGGAGGGTGTCCCTCATTCACACAACAGTGTTTCTGTCTTTGACTTTTCTCTAACGAGCGGTAGTATTTGTTGGTTGTTTATATTTCTAGAAAGGGTCAAGGGGGACATACATCAGAATAATTTGGAATTTTCTTTCCTAAGTTTCCATGCCTCTTCACTGCTCTACTCTAATTCTGATCTGGCACCCACCCTATCCTTTCCATGCGCACCAGATGCTGTCTCTTGGTATGTTGGAGTGGAAACTTGTGGTTGAGAAGAGCGTCAGGTGTAAAGATGTGTTTCTTAAGTCGTACTGCTATCTGTGACTCCTGAGATGAGATGGAGTATACCTGTAACTCATTCCTCTGTGTGTCTTCTGCCTTCAAGAAATAAATCTGACAGCTGTTACCTCGTTTTAGATGGATTGATGAAGGATAGGGTATTCCTCGGTGGTACCTTGTGGATAGTGCAGAATCCAGCAGTTTTTCTGTGGAGGAGAAGCTCTTGTATCCAGTCATCTGAGATTTAGCAGTCAGTGGGGGTTTAAAATTAGTTGTGAAGAATAATTGTGGTTTTCTTTTCTTTTTTTTTTTTTTAATCAATGCTAGGAAACTGCAAGATCCCCGGATCATGACTACTCTCAGTGTCCTGCTGGGGGTCGATCTGGGCAGTATGGATGAGGAGGAGGAAGCTGGAACACCTCCCCCACCTCCTCCTCCCAAGAAGGACACGAAACCAGAGCCAATGGAAGAAGATCTTCCAGAGAATAAGAAGCAGGTCTTGTTTTTCCTCCTTGTTGTCACACATTCCTAAACAACCTAGTCAGCCAGCAGTCCCTGTCAGGCAGGAGCACTGTGGGTCGGGGCGGCTGTAACAGTTTCTGAGCGTCCGGATGCTGTTGTTACCAGAACGGTCAGTATGTTAAAAGGTTGACTTCCCAGGCGATTTCATGAGAATGGTGTATCTCAGAGACTTGCAGCAGGGGGCTGTTGGGGCAGGCCAGTAAAGTTCTGTGTGTGATCCTTGTCCTCGCTGGGATCCAGAGAAATGTTGTCTACACCCATCTAATTTAGGCTCCTGTTTCCTGGTCGGATGTGGTGTGTAGTTGAAAGTTGTCCACTTAGCAACACAGTCTTCCAGAGCAGGAGGCATGTGCTTACACGATTTTATTTCCCTTCTTATAAATGGGAACAGCAGATTGTTGCCAAATTTAGCACCTTCAGATGGGTAAGCGTTGGTTGTTCAGGGTGTCTCAGAGCTGGAAAAGGGCCCTATGATGTGGGTGGTAGCAAGCTATGCTGAAGACTGCTGCCACTGGGCCAGCCCCTTATCATTCTCTCCCCACCCCCCTGCCGCTGTTCCCTGACAACTGAGACCCCCAGAAGGCCGCGGGACAGAAACCGACTTGGCGCAGCCTCTCCCAGTAAAACCGGGCACAGAGCTGCTGTCCTCTTGGAGGTTGGTGCAGGCTGGAGAGATTTCCTCTCCCCCAAAGAAGCTCTCTGCTTTCTGATAAAATCCAGGAGAGTAGATGGAAAGGGGGGCACTTCAGAGGAAGTGGAGGTGAAAGTTTTTAATTTTCCATTCCAACACTTAGCCCCTCACTTTTCAGTTCACAGCTGGTTGAGAAGATGCCGGCAGATGTGGTGACCTGTTGGTCGTACGTGCTGTACGGGACCGGGGGCAGGTCCCAAGCTCTTGCTCTCTCTGCCATCTGGGTTAGATTTGCTCAGTACTCCTTCCACACTTCCTCTAGGCGCTGAAAGAGAAGGAGTTGGGGAATGAGGCTTACAAGAAGAAAGACTTTGACACAGCCTTGAAGCACTACGACAGAGCCAAGGACCTGGACCCCACCAACATGACTTACATGACCAATCAAGCAGGTGAGGCCCAGGCCGAGGGGTAAGTGCGTTGTCAGGCAGTCCTGGGGAGAGACAAGGGCTGACTCTTCCTTAACCATCCTGCCTGGCAGCCGTGTACTTCGAGAAGGGCGACTACAGTAAATGCCGAGAGCTTTGTGAGAAGGCCATCGAAGTGGGGCGAGAAAACCGAGAAGACTATCGACAGATTGCCAAGTACGCGTGACCTTCGGCGGTACCTCGAGTGGTGTGGAGGGGTCGATGTCCAAGACTTAAATTTTCCTGCATGGGGAGGAGGGTTGCTGGCCACACCACCTGCTCTGTTAACAGTGGGCTGGAGAGGAGGCCGCAGGCATCGAGACAAAAGGTGTTTGGAGGGCGTAGTGTCCCAGTGGTGATGGGGGCCTTATTCCTAGTTGCCGATGTCTTTTCTCTGCAGGAGCTGACCTTGTCCCTGCTCTGCCCTTAGCAGATTCTTTTTTGCTTGTTTTTGTCAGAGCTTACGCTCGAATTGGTAACTCCTACTTCAAAGAAGAAAAGTACAAGGATGCCATCCATTTCTATAACAAGTCTTTGGCAGAGCACCGAACCCCAGATGTGCTCAAGAAATGCCAACAGGTGGGTAGGGAAAGAATGGGGATGTTTTCTTAAGTTCTTATTCCTTATAGTTGCAGTTACTTAGTAGTGAACCTCAAGTGTTTTTAAGTAGTGTTTTTGGTCATTTTATATAATGTCCTTGTTACATGATAGCACATAAGGAATAACCCAGGTTGTTTGCTGTACTTTTTTATCGGCCAAGATTTAAACCTTCTGCTGAGGGTCAGTGCATTGAGTGTTATGGTTCTTAATTGTAACTTAAGATTTTTTTTACCTTACATAACTAAAGTGTTGTGTATCGTGCCAGTTGTCATAAACTATGGGGGGGCGTGATTTTATTCATGAAAAGATTGGTCAGAAAAATTTTTTTTTTTTTAAGATTTTATTTGAGAGAGTACTTGCACACACACAAATTGTGAAAAGGGGCAGGGGGAGAGGGAGAAGCAGACTCCCTGCCAACCAGGGAGCCCCATTCAGGGCTCGATCCCAGGGCCCTGGGATCATGACCTGAGCAAAGTTAGACGCTTAACCGACTGAGCCACCCAGGCGCCCCAAGACTGGTCAGAAAATTGTGTTATTGACACATGGATCATTTTCAGGGGCTTGCTTGCCTTTTTTGTTTTGTGTGGGGTTTTTTTGTTTTTTGTTTTTGAGTGAGGGGAGGTGGAAGGGACAGAGGGAGAGAGAGAGAATCTTAAGCAGGCTCCACACCCAGTCTAAGCTGAAACCAAGAATTGGACGCTTAACCCAGTGAGCCACCCAGGCACCCCACAGTGTACCTTGATAATGAAGAATATGTAATTTTTTAAGTAATCTCTGCACCCAATGTGGGGCTTGAACTCACAACCCCGAGATCAAGAATTGCATGCTCTTTGAACAAAAACTAAAATGTTGCCCATGGTACTTTTTGGAAATCAAAATCTGCATCAGGATTTTTCTAGTGCAATATTTATGTTCATGAGAGTTTAAATGATTATCCAAAGAATTATTTTTTCTTAGGCGGAGAAAATTCTGAAGGAGCAAGAGCGGCTGGCTTATATAAACCCTGACTTGGCGTTGGAGGAGAAGAACAAAGGCAATGAATGTTTTCAGAAAGGTACATTATAGCCCAGGTGATGGAGCTTTTGGATAAGAGTCGTCCAGACCTGTCCTCTGTGCCTCGGCTGCCCGTGTGCTAAATAAATAGTCCCTGGTGTGGGGGAGGGTGGCTTTTTGCTTTCTAAAAAAGTTTCTTTTTCCCTTATCCAGGAGACTATCCGCAGGCCATGAAGCATTATACAGAAGCCATCAAACGGAATCCAAAAGATGCCAAATTGTACAGCAATCGCGCTGCCTGTTACACCAAACTCCTGGAGTTTCAGCTGGCGCTCAAGGTGGGCAGGTCTGGGAATGTGGAGCAGGCACTATGGTGATTGACCTGTACGTGAGGAATGCGGTTTTTTTTCTTTTCCTATTTTCATCAACATTTGCTTGATGGTTTTACTTTGATCTTAGAGTCAAGGTGGTGGTGTGTGTGTGTGAGTTTTGTAAAATGCAGGACTGAAGTCTGCTCCGTCCTGGCTTGTGGAGTTATATTAGTGATTGGGAGTATTTGGAAAAGTGGATCTTGGGGGCGCCTAGGTGGCTCAGTCAGTTAAGCGTCTGACTTCGGGCTCAGGTCATGATCCCAGCATGCTGGGATCGAGTCCCGAGTTGGTTCCCTGCTCAGTGTGGAGTCTGCTTTTCCCTCTGCCCTCCCCTTCCCCCCACTTGTGCACTGCGCGCGCTTTCTCTCTCAAATCTTTAAAAGAAAGAGAAGCGGGGGCGCCTGGGTGGCTCAGGTGGTTAAGCATCTGCCTTCGGCTCAGGTCACGATCCCAGTGTCCTGGGATTGAGCCCCGCATCGGGCTCCCTGCTTGGCGGGGAGCCTGCTTCTCCCTCTTCCTCTAACATTCTCTCTGCTTGTGCTCTCTCGCCCTGTTAAATAAGTAAATAAAAGGAAAGAAAGAAAAGTGGATCCTTTTCCATCTTTCCTGGTGATAAGATTCCTTTTCCTTGCTGCTGTTGTTCTCCCCTTCCCCTTTTTTATTCTAACCTTCTGAGCATACAGGTCAGTGGTCTCCAGTGCATTCACACTGTGTGCAACCCTCACCACCATCCACCTTCGGAACCTTTTCATCTTCCCAAACTGAAACTGCACCCTTTAAACACTGACTCCCTGTTCCCTCTCCCCCGGCCCCTCGCGGCCACCGTTCTGCTCTGTCTCTGTGAATGTGACCCCTCTAGGGACCTTCTGTAAGTGGAACTGGCCAGCGTGTGTGCTTTCGTGTCAGGCTCATTTCACTGAGCACCATGTTGTCTTCCTTTTGAAGGCTGAGTGCTGTTCGGTTACACGGACACGCCATGATCCACCTGTCCCCCTCCTCCGTTCTCTGTCAGCAGCACTGGTGGTTCTCCCCTTGTGGCTGCTGGGGTCCTGTGTCCGTGGTGGGGGGCATGTGGCCTCTGTTGGGGGGCCCCAACTTCAGTTCTTTTAGGAGAAGCGCTGTGTCACTGAGTAGTTCAAGGTTTAATTTTTAAATTATTTTTATTCATATATTTTTTGGGGGAAGCACGGTATTGTTTTCCACAGCGGCTTTACCATCTGCCCTCACTTTTTGATTAGGTCAGTTAGCAGGTGTGCTGTTCTCGGTCACATTGGGCATGGTCAGGTGTGGTTCTGTCGACACCATGAAGGGAGTTAGTCCCCACTGCTCTCTCGAACACAAACTGTCCGGTGCTTCTATTGGCGATTTTTAAACCATTCTCTAGATGACTATCTGTGCTGATCAGTAGATGACTTTTAAAATGTTGTCCAAAGGGCGCCTGGATGGCTCAGTCATTAAGCGTCTGCCTTCGGCTCAGGTCATGATCCCAGGGTCCTGGGATCAAGCCCCGCACCGGGCTCCCTGAGCAGCAGGAAGCCTGCTTCTCCCTCTCCCTCTGCCCCTGCTCGTGTTCCCTCTCTCGCTGTCTGTCAAATAAGTAAATAAAAATCTTTAAAATAAATAAATAAATAAAATGTCCAAGTCTGGACCACCTCTTTAAAAAAATTTTTTTTTATTTGTATGTGTGAGGGGTGCCTGGGTGGCTCAGATGGTTAAGTGTCTGCCTTTGGCTCAGGTCATGATCTCCAGGTCTTGGGATTGAGCCCCATGGTCGGGCTCCCAGCTCAGCAGGGAGTCTGCTGCTTTCTCTCCCTCTCAAATGAATAAATCTTTTTTTAAAAAAGGATTTTATTTATATATTTGAGAGGAGGGGAGAGAGAGAACGAGTGTGGGGAGGGGCAGAGGGAGAAGCAGACTCCCTACGGAGTAGGAAGCTATATGTGCCCGAGACCAGGACGCCAGAATCATGACCTGAGCCGACGGCAGACGCTTAACTAACTGAGCCACCCAGGAGCCCCAAGTCCGGACCACCTCATTGGGAAGGTGACAGTGTGACCCATGCGGAGACCCCAGTACCTGAGTCCGTGATAGTTTTTGTTGTTGATGCCACTATCTTCTGGGCTCTTGTCTGGCTTAGGGGGACATCACTGCTGTGGTACAAGGGTGACATCAAAGCCAGGTCAGTTCGCCTAGTGGTCACCTGTGAGGGAGAGTGGTACTTCCCCAGCTAGGAACCGAACCATTTCTGGGCTAGCTTTTTGCCGGAATAGTTGGAAGTGGGCCTGGGTGTGAAATGATAGTGTATGGCATTTTTTTCCCCAGAATTTTCCATTTCATAGGCACTTCAAACAAAAACACCCGAACGCCTGTGTGTCCTCCACCTTTTTGAGCGATAAGCATGGATGTGTTTTTGCCGAACCATTTGTGAAAGGAAGTGGGATATGTTTGGCACTCCACGTCTGAGCTCCTGAGTGCACTTTTCCTGAAGTGTCATTAGCTCCTGGTAATAGAGGGACAAAGGGCGTAAGGCCAGGTGCTGTGGGGCTCTTCAGATTTCCCCACTTAACCGAAACTGCGCGGTAAAGCCGTCAGGATCGAGGCCCGTGCATTTCATCTGGTTCGCGTGCATGTCCTCTTCCATTTCTCAAGCTAGAAGTTTCCCCACCTTTTGTGGATTTTTCCATAATCTCAGCTCTTTGAAGAGTCCAGGCCACTTGTCTTCTGTGGGGTGGTCCGTAGTCTGGATTTGTCGACCCTCATGGTTTCGCTTGACTTGCTCTTCTCCCTCCTCTGCTCGGCCTTCTGTGAAAGGGCCCAGGTGCCCGGATTAACAGAAGCTCGGGATGCAAGACAAGGACACTGTCGTGGGTCTGGGCGAAGTGTTCAGTTATTCCAAATGATCAGTCTGTCTTCAAGCCTCATTTCTTCTCTCCTCTCTCCTTCCCAGGACTGTGAGGAATGTATCCAGCTAGAGCCGACCTTCAGTAAGTGCTTTTCTGCCACTCCTCCCCCGTCCCTCGACACTGGCGCAGAGATGGAGAGTGGGAGAGGACGTGCTTGCCCCCCCGTTGTCTCGGGGCTGGTGGCCGTTAGGAGCTAGCATCCGCGGGCGAGACGGATGTTGGGGTTCCCATGGGAAGGTGGAAGTGGCATCCTGCAGAGCTGCGTTCTGATGACGCCTCACCTTTCTCTGCAGTCAAGGGCTACACCCGGAAAGCGGCCGCCTTGGAGGCAATGAAGGACTACACGAAAGCCATGGACGTCTACCAGAAGGCCTTAGATCTGGACTCCAACTGTAAGGTGGGGCTGCTCTTGGCTGCCAGGGGGCTCTCCCCTGCCTCCATTTCTCCTTTGGGTCTTCTCGGTGTTGGTTCGCTGCTGCTTCCCTCTTGCCTGTTTCTTCGTCTGTCTGTCTCCCCCCTTCTCAGTTCCCTCTGTTACCTTGGCCCTGCTGAAGCAGCGAACCGGTCAGTGCTCATGCGCCCCTTTCTGGCTTTGCTGGGAGGCAGGAGGCAGCGGACGGTTACCAGCGCTGTATGATGGCCCAGTACAACCGCCACGACAGCCCTGAAGACGTGAAGCGACGGGCCATGGCCGACCCTGAGGTGCAGCAGATAATGAGTGACCCGGCCATGCGGCTCATCCTGGAGCAGATGCAGAAGGACCCCCAGGCGCTCAGCGAGTAAGTGGAGTTGGGGGAGACGGAAGAGGGGAAGGCGAGCTGCGAGATGGCCCGAGCTCTGGGGGGGTTACTGTGTATGGCTTGCTTACAGCTGAAAAGGCGGGCCGCAGCTGGTGAGCTGGAAGGGCTTCGTGGCTGTGTTTGCCACGATCGCTTGAGCAGTCTGTTGGAAAGACCGGTCTGTTGGAAAGACCAGTTTTGCAGGGAGAGCGGCTTCGGCTTCAAGCTGTGTCTGCGGGTTCGTGCGGGGTGGCGTGGTGCTGCCCGCGGGCCAAGGCCTCCGCGGAGCCGTCTTAGCCAGGACTCCTGCTTGGCCACCTCCTGTTGAGCCTTCCGCGGGGTTTGCATTGGGGTTGCTCCGAGAGCAAATAAGACCTTTTTAGGTTAAGTCTTGTGTCTAATAACTTTGCTTTTTGTTCATTAGACACTTAAAGAATCCTGTAATAGCACAGAAGATCCAGAAGCTGATGGATGTGGGTCTGATTGCAATTCGGTGATGACTTGCTCATCATCCCCTTCCCTTTGCCCTCATGTGGAAAGAGGAGCTGGGACCGCAGCTAGCAGCGCGGAGCAGAGGGGAGAGCAGGGGAAAGTGAACAACTTCTCTCTATATATTTATATAGACCTATGTGGAAGATACAGAGACTCGTATTCACGTTACTCGCACCGCCGCTGCCTCTGGGCCCTCCCAGCACACGCATGGTCTCTTCCGCTGTCCTCGGGTTCCCTGTTCCCTTCCCCGCCCTCAGTCGCCGTCTCAGCTGCTCTCCCATAGTTGGTTATTTTTTATTTGGGGCAGTGGGCATGTGTGGGGAGGGGAGGCTCTTCTCCCCCAACCTCCGGGCCAGCTGTCTTCACATTGTTAACTCCACGTGCCCTTCTCCAATAAAACAAGCCAGTCGGGCGTGGTTATACATTGTTATGTCCTTGTGATTTCTTTTGCCAAGTGACCCTGAAGTGGTTGTCCCGTAGGGGTTACAACCTGGAGTGTGCGAGAGGTGGAAGTGTCAGCTGGGCACCGGAACCTCTTCCTTTCCAAGGGGGCGGATCAGTGCCACCTCAGCATGCTTCGGTCACTAGGTGGCACTGTCGCCCAACGAGCTGCTGAAAGGGAGCCTGGGGCCTTCTGACCCTGAGTAGCGCCAACTCCAGAGGTTCAGGTCAACATTCTGGCGCTTCCCACATCGTTCATCACACTCTCATCTCAGAACCGGAAACCAGCTAAATGGAGGGAACACTGGGTCCCCCCCAAGAACAAAAACATTTCCTATTGGTAGTGTTCAGATCTCTCGGGAGACCAGCTCTGTCAGCTACTCTATGATAGTTTGTCTTTAAAGAACTCGCTGCTCTCGAGGCACCTGGGAGAATCGGTTGGTTGGTCATCCGACTCTCGGTTTTGGCTCAGGTCACGGTCTCAGGGTTGTGGGATTGAGCCTCTCGTCAGGCTCCGTGCTCAGCGGGGAATCCGGGTTCTTTCCCTCTGCGCACGCATGTTACCTCCCTCTCAAATCTTAAAAAAAAAACCCAACCACTCACTTCTCACACTCTTGGCTCTTTGCTCAGAGGAGGTTCCTCTGCACCTTCAAATCCGGGTTCATCCCGCACCAGCTGCCTCCACCGAGCCGCCTAAAGTTCAACCCCAGCATCAAAGTCCTGTACCCGAGGTGCTCGGTGGGGGTACTATGTCTGCCCTGGCCCCCTGTCAGTTGGCCCCACTGTCACCAGAAAAGGTCGGTGATGACATTGCCAAGGCAGCCAGTGATTGGAAGCGCCTGAGAATGACAGGAAACTGTTGAGGACAGGCCCAGATCCTGGCGGGACCTGTTGCTGCTGTCCCGATGAGCAGAACCTCAAGGAACCCCCAAGAGACGGAAGCAGAAAAACATTAAGCCCAGTCCAAATTATCACTTTTGATTTATCAACATTGCCTGACAGATACAGCACCAGTCTCGAGCTAGAGAATTCTCTGGAACCATTAAAGAGGTCCTGGAGACTACCCAGTCCGTGGGCTGTGGTGCAGCGGGGTGCCCAGCTGGTTGAGAACTACCAAGGAACATCCTTCAATAAAGGATCATTTGACAACCCAAAAAACCCCTCACGGCTCAACTGAAAGCTTTCTAGTTACACTTGGACATGGTTGCAGCAAGCTATTTCTAAAACCCTGGACTGGGGTGGGTGTAAAACTTCCTCTTTTGCTCCAACAGCGCAGCTTTCTGAGCTAGGAAGCTGCTGAGGCCAGCAACTGGCTGTACTTCCTACCGCCTTGACTTTGCATAAGCTGGCCTTCCCGGGGGAATCTTATGCCGGCCCCTTCCTCTATCTGGGCAGCGAGGTCAGAAATCCTCGTCTCCACGGGCCATTCTGCTGCTCTTGGGTGCAACTGACACTTTTCGGGCTCTATTCCCTCCGGCCCCAAACGGATTCTCTCTGGGAAGCCTCGATTCCTGCCGGGAGCCAGCAGGGAGCATCAGGCCTCTGCTCTACCAAAGCTGACCTCCCAGTGCAGGCAATGGGACCCTCCAGGGTCACATTTGAGTAGGGACTTGACGGGCGTGACCCTTGGGTTACTCGGGGTGAGCCAGAATGTCACACGGAGGGACAGAGGGGAGGTGGCAGGTTGGAAGCCTTAAGCCCTGGAGGCGTGGGGCCGGGAGGTTGTGAATGACCAGGGGCCAATTCTGGTTCAGCTGTTGCCTCGGGCGGCTCGAAGGTTTACGTGTTTGGAAATAGAGGCCCTAACTGGGGACAGGAAACACTTAAGGAAGCTGTTTGCCTCGGGGTCTTCTTCAAGGATCTACTTGTTGGTGATAAGGGACCTCCCGGGCTGGAGCTCCCTTGAACTTCCAGCTTCCTAAATCACCTGGATCCGATCCTTTGAGCTGCACGGCTCTTCCTCCCGACAGCACAGTGACGTGCCATGGCCCAAAGGCCCCCACACCCCCCAACTCTGTGACAGGCTGGAGATGGGAGGTGACTTCCTCCTGGGGACTCTGGGTGTAGAGAACATGAGTCGGTGACTTCCCTAGTTCAAACTGAGCTGCTTCCCTCCAGACGAGGGGACGCTCCGTGTGGTGGTAGGACCCCGGCTGGCTCCTCCCTTGCTTCCTGTGCTCCCCGGGAACAAAGGTGGGGCCACAAATGGGAGCCCTGGGCAGCCTGTTGGCAGTTCGCTTCCTGCACCCGGCGTGGGCCCTCCCTGGGGAGGGGCTGAGCCCGCCCTGCTCATGATAAGGCGCAAGGGCTGCCCTCCGAAGAAAGCTCCAAAGAGAAAGCAAAGGGGGAAGGAAGCACTCACTGAGCTGCAGGTGTTTAGACTGAGGCCAGGAGTGGCTGACACTCCAACCCCTCCGCACCTGCAGCCCCCAGACCCTTACAGGCAAGGTAAGCTGGCGGCTGAAGGCCCAACCACCCTTGTCCTCACCCTCCTGCAGCCCCTCTGCCCTGCATGCCTCTCTCCATGCGGCACCCTGGACTTCTCACGGCCCTGGAGAGGCCTTGGCTGGCTTGGGATGTCTGGATCCGGGCTTTGGGCCAGGAGAGGGAGTATTTTCTGATTTGGGTCCCCCACCATTTCCAGGGTGGGCAGCTGCCAGTGTGGGTTTGGGGGTGAAATGTGGGCTGGGGAGGCAGATGGAGGTTGTGCCAGGCTCTGGCATCAAGCTGGGTGATCTTGAGTGAGCCCATTTCTCACTCTTTCCGGGCCTCGGTCTTCCTGTCTGTAAGATGGGAGTGGGTTGGACAGCCCCGTGCAGCTAGACCACCGGAAATGGTGAGAGGGCCTGAGGTTTGCCTGGACCAGCTCAGCGCCCGTGTCTCGCTGCTGCCGTGACATCCTGGCCCACCGGCATGCTCTCTGCTCCCCTGCCTGTCCAGGTCACCACAGGGCCACTTCTACTTGAACGTGGGCAGCCTACAAGGCCCCGGCCCCCTGCCCGCCGTGCCTCCTTCCCAGCCTCCGGAGAGCCGCCACAGCCATGGCGGGGATGAAGACGGCCACCGGCGACTACATCGACTCGTCCTGGGAGCTGCGGGTGTTCGTGGGAGAGGAGGACCCGGAGGCCGAGTCTGTCACCCTCCGGGTCACGGGGGAGTCGCACATCGGCGGGGTGCTCCTGAAGGTCGTGGAGGAGATTAGTGAGTGTCCCACTGCCCGCGCTGCTGACCTCAGCACCACGGGGCGGCTGTAACTGGGTCCACGGGCACTTCCGGGCCGCCCAATGGGCCGCACTCGATAACCCCGCCACAGTGACTCAGGCACCCGCTTAATCATTTGGTTCCAAAACAGACATTTCCCCAACTTCCCCTCCCTCCCGCAATCTTCCCCCCCTTCCTCCCACTCCAGCTGGTTCTGCTGAGTCCCCAAGGAGTCTGTTCACCCACTTCTGGGGGCAGGAGGGGCCTGGCCCGGGCCAAGGCAGAGGCTACATTCGAGGTCTCGGGGGAGAGCAGGGGACCTGGGGCTGGCTGCCATACCGTGTCCCCGGGGCGGAAGCCCTCCACAGGCTGGTGACGGGCCTAGCCTGGGTGGGAAGGCCCTGCCCCCACAGGAAGTTACAGCAGAACAGCCTGTGGCGTCAGGCGTGGAGAGGAGCAAGGCTAGTGACATGGGGGCTTCCCATCCCCTTTCCCTGCCAGGGGTCGGGGCTGCCTCTTCCTGGGAGGGTGGCAGGCACACCCCGATAGGCAGAGCCAGGCTTCCTCAGAGCCAGCCAACCCACCACGTGCAGCCTGGGAGGCAGGTTGGCTGGCTTGTGGACAGACGGGGCCCCGGGAGAGCCCGGCCACAGGCCTGAGGTAGTGAAGGAGCTTCCAACAGGCAGGGCCCGAGGAGGCTGTGAAAGCAGAAGTGGGAAACAGAGGGTCCCTCAGGAGACTGGGCGTCAGGCCAAGCTGCAGACAGGCCTGGGCTGAGCTAGGGCAGAGGGGGTGAAGAGACGGGGCCCCAAGGGAAGACCTGGTTGGCTCCAGGGCAGGGCACACGAGCCGTGCAAGAGGCCTAAATAAAGAGTCAGTCAGTTAGAGCTGATCCCCCAACCCGCTGCTGGGTCCCCCCAGGAGTAAGTCCCTTCAGCTCCTGTCCCCTGCAGTGGGGACACTGTCCCTACCCTTCCTAATCCCGCTCATTCCTGAGTATATCAGATGTCGACTGAGGCTCCATTAAGCCAGACCCCACGCTATACCAGCCCCTGCCTTCGTGGAGTATGGCCAGGCGGGTGAGGCGGACCCTCCACTCCCAGCACGGGGCTGAACGCCAGCCTCAGCGCAGGGGGAGAGAGCACAGGGCCTGGAGCCAGAGGGGCTGCCCGCAGCCGGGACGGGGAGACTCCCTAGGAGAGTCCCAAGAGGGGCCACGGCATAGGGGGGGCAAGGCGTGATGTTGGCGCACGGGGGTGTTCTGAACTGGGGCCTCCAGGCCAGGGAGAACAAGAAAAGAGATTGGGGTGGCTGCCATTAGGAGTTGAGACTACTGGAGGTGGGAGCGGCCACCGAAGGGTTTTCAACCACTTACATCTAGACCGGCCCCTCGGGGAGGGGTGTGCTGGAGGCAGGGAGACAGGTCCTCCAATGGTGGGCAGTGAGGACAGACAAGAGGGTGGATTTTGGAGATGAGATTGGCATCAATGAAACGTGGTGGCTACACTTGGAAAGGATAGTGCTCAGGCCTGGCGGGGAAGTCCTGTCGCCCAGCCCCCAGATGCCCTGCAGAGGAGCCAGCAAGGAGGGAGAAGGGCCTCCGTCCAGGGTCAGGCAGAATGAGTTTCCCGCGTGCCTTGGGGGCTGGAAGTAGGAGTTACTGCATTTCTGTCCCAGAGGCAGGCACGTGGCCTGGTGAACATGTCTCTGGAGCTACTGAAGCCGGTGGGCATGTCCTTTTGCCCCTGGCATGTGGGTTTCTGGCCCGGGGCCCAGGGCAGGGCCTGGTCCTGAGGTATGGTGTGTTTGGGGATGGAAGCAGGAAGATGAGGCCGTGGACCAGGCAGGACCCCTGGGAAGAGGCCAGGGTGGCGGAGGAAGGGAATCGGAACCAGGGAAGGACAGGAGCAGGCCAGGAGAAGGGGCCAAGGAGGACAAAACAGGAGCCAAATGTCAAGAGGAGATGGGGGGTGGGTGCCGCAAAGCCAGAACAGAGTGAGGGCAGCGGCTCCAAGGACTCGGAGAGGTTGGACAGATTGAGCCAGAGAATCTCTTGCATTTGGCAGCTCCGGTGACATTAGGGAGGGAGGAGGGGGGAGGGCAGCAAGAGACAGACCACTGGCGGGGAAGGGCTTTGCACACCCTAGAGGGTTGCGTCCAGCCTTTGTCTTTGTGCTCACACACGCCAGCCCGCACTCCTGGACGGAGACGTGTCATCTGTCACTAGCTGCAGGACGAGAGCAGTGTCCGTGGTTCGGACTGAATCCTCACTCGGGGGCGTTAACCTGCCACACACACTGGAACAGGCGAGGTTCCATGTCCACAGGGTTGGGATGATGACTACTCACATCTCACGAACTACAAAACCGAGGCCCTGAGAGCTGAAGGCCTTGGCCAAGGGCACAGAACGTGTAACCGAGAAACGTTTCTGGAGGGCCTGCTGTGACTGGCACAGCCCCAGGGCCCCAGCAGAGCCTCGGCCTCCCGGGATCCCGGGAAAGCCGGGGAGAGGCCAGTCAGCCAGGAATTCGGGGCGGTGCTATTCGGGGCAGCCCATGGGCCGGGGTGCTTGAGGTGGAGGCACCTGGATTCTGGGTGGGGGACTCCCCTGGGGAGAGATGCCGCGACTGAGCCCCGCAGAACGAGCAGGGTGAGCCAGCAGAGAGCCATCCTGCCGTGACCTCAGTCCTTGACCCCGAGCCAACCCAGCCTGGCCCGCGCTGGCCTTGGCTGGTGCTCAGCACCGGGGGCCGGGCCCTCCGGGGCTGACGTGCCCCTGCCTCCCCGCGGCCCCACAGAGCGCAAGCAGGACTGGTCGGACCACGCCATTTGGTGGGAGCAGAAAAGACAATGGCTGCTGCAGACGCACTGGACCCTGGACAAGTATGGCATCCTGGCCGACGCCCGCCTCTTCTTCGGGCCCCAGCACCGGCCCGTCATCCTGCGGCTGCCTAACCGCCGGGCCCTGCGCCTGCGCGCCAGCTTCTCCCAGCCCCTCTTCCAGGCCGTGGCCGCCATCTGCCGCCTCCTCAGTGAGTCCCCTGCGGGTCCCCGCTCTCCCAGCCCGGCCAGGGTCTCCCCACGTTACTGGCCCAGCCATTGTCACGTGGGCCTTGCAGTCCTGTCCCCGATCCGGCCTGCAGGGCTGTGACCTGCCCCAGAGTACCCGGGAGGGGGGCGGGAAGGTTCCAGGGCAGGACCCCGGCCCCTGCTGAGGTCCCAGCTCCCCTCAGGTATCCGGCACCCTGAGGAGCTGTCTCTGCTCCGGGCTCCTGAGAAGAAGGAGAAGAAGAAGAAGGAGAAGGAGCCGGAAGAGGAGTTGTATGACTTGACCAAGGTCGTCCTGGCTGGGGGTGAGCACACGCTGGGCAGGCCAGGGGCTGGGCGCTGGCACCGGGCCCCCCAACCCCCCACCCGCGGCCGGGGCTGGGGGCTGGGCCTGTCTAATCCTGTCCCGCGCTCCAGGCGTGGCACCTGCATTGTTCCGGGGGATGCCAGCCCACTTCTCAGACAGCGCCCAGACCGAAGCCTGCTATCACATGCTGAGCCGGCCGCAGCCGCCGCCGGACCCCCTCTTGCTCCAGCGCCTGCCTCGGCCCAGTTCCCTGTTGGACAAGACCCAGCTCCACAGCAGGTGGTCTGCCTGCCTGCTCTGCAGCCTGGGGCCCTGTCCCCTTGGGTCTGGGCTCCCACTGCCAGGGCCCACGCCCTCCCCTGTACCCTTACCCCAAATCCATACCTCCTGTTTCCAGGCCTTTCTTAAATGTGTGCTTGCCCTTGATCAAGGCCCCCCCCCCGCCCCCGCCCAGCCCCCCGCCACGCCCCAGCACTGTACCTGCGTCAGCCCTGACCTCTGCCCATGCTATGGCCCAGGTGGCTGGACTCCTCGCGGTGCCTCATGCAGCAGGGGATCAAGGCCGGGGACATGCTCTGGCTGCGCTTTAAGTACTACAGCTTCTTCGACCTGGATCCCAAGGTGGGCTGGGACAGGGGACAGCGGGGGTCTGGGTCAGTGAGACATGGGGACTTAGGGTCAGGGGTCTGGGCTCTGGGAACGTGAGAGACTAGCAGGGCGTCTGTCCATCTATCCATTGCCTCATCTGCACTCCTGTTTCTTAACTCCACCACTGTCTGGGCAGTGTAGACAGGGGCAGGCGCCCCTAGGAAGCCTGCTCAGGTGGGAGATGCCTCCCACCTAGACTCAGAGAAGCCTTCCTGGAAGGGGTGACACTGGGATCTGCAGGTTTGGGGTGGGCGAGGGACGAGGTTTGCAGGCAGGGCTGTGTGCATCTCTCCCTCCCTGCCTTCCGTCCCTCCTGGCAATCAATCCATGGGCTCCATGCAGCCCTCTCAGAAACCATCAGACCCCACAGGCGCTCCCTCGCCTGTGACCCTTTTCTCTCCCCCCTTCACTGCAAAACTTCTAAATGCCATTGTTTACCGAATCCTTGGAATCTAGTGTCCTTGCTCCCCAGAATCCTGCCCCCTGTTTCCAGGTCTTTCCTGTGGGTGCTCCCGGACTCCCTCTCTCTCCTCAGCCAGATTTATCCTGGCATCTTCTGTCCCCATCCACACACAGGGAGGACACCTGCTGAGGTGACCATGCCTGCATGCTCTCTGTCCCCTGCTCTCTTCCCTCCTGCTTCTTACTAGGCCACTTTTGACCCCCACAAGCTTGGGGGTTCTCCAGATGCCTGGTCCAGGCTCCCCCCACTCTTCCTCCTGTCTCCACAGCCTCTGGGGGTTGGCAAACCCAGAAGGCCCTCCCCAGCCATCCTTATCCCCTTGCCCGTTATAGCTCCCAAGAGTGTAATCTCTAGTGCAGACCTTCTCCCCTGAGCTCTAGACTCGAGTGTCCAGGTGGCCCGGCTCTGCTCACGCATCTAACAGGCATCTCAGACTCCTGCCTGAACCGGAAGTCGTGATCCCCAGCGTGCGCAGCACATCCTCCCACCTTTCACGGATTCATTGCAAAAGCTTTCATGGATTCGTTGCTTACGCCATTCTGGATCCTTCCCTTTCCTTCCTACCTCATCCATCTATCCATCTCTGTGCCCTGTTCATCCTCCCTTGAACTAAAATCCCAAACCACCCATTCTTCTCTATCTTTTCATCTGTCCATCTGTCCGGGGACCAGCCCGTGTCATGTTGGTTAGCACACGCCTCCTAATGCCCCTCTCTCCCCTCTTGGCCTCTCCAAGCTCCACACCACGTCTGGAATGAACAGACACGAGGTCATGTCACTCCTGTGGCTGCCTGTGGCTCCAGCTGCCGAGCCCCCAGGCCCCTGCCTGATCGGGTCCCTGCCCATCTGTCCCCCCTCCCTCTCTTCCACCCTCGGCCCCTTCCTCTCCCGCGGACTTTATTGTCCCCATCCCAGCTCTTCCTGCCTTACCTTGGATTGAGTGGTTTTCATGATTCCATTTTGTCTCCTTTATATTAATTTATTAGCTATACTTAAAAAAAATGGTTTTGGTGGTTGCTTTAGGGGCTCTAGCACAGGCACGCTATTACCACCCAGTAATACTCTAGCGCTTCTGCGTGAGAAACTTCCAACAGGACACTTGCATTTCCCCCCTCGGCCTCTACATTCCTGTTATCACACACTTCAATTCTGCAGGTGTCAAAACCCTCAAGACACTGTCATTCTTGTTGCTGTCATTATTCTTACCACGGCTGTATTGAGAAATAATTCATATACCATATCATCTGCCCATTTAAATGGACAACTCAATGGTTTTTAGTACATTCACAGAGTTGGGCAACCATCAACACAATCAGTTTTAAAACATTTTCATCACCCCGAAAAGAAAATCATACCCATCAACAGTCATTCCCCATTTATCCCTTACCCACGGAGCCCCAGACAACTCCTCATCTCCTTTCTGTCTCTATAGATTTGCCCATCCTGGACATTTCCTATAAATGTGATCATACAGTGTTTGGCTTTTTGTGTCTGGTTTCCTGCCCTTGGCATTATGTTTTCCTGTTTTAGCATGTTTCAGGGTTTCATTACTTTTTACTGCAAAATAGGATATCATTGTAGGGATATACCACATTTTATTGATCCATTCAGCAATTAATAGACATTTGGTTTCCATCTCCCCACCCACGTGTTGGCTATTATGAATAAGGCTGCTATGAATATTCATGTACAAGTTTTTGAGTGGTCATATCTTTTCATTTCTCTTAGTGTAGACCTAGGAATAGAATTGTTGAATCATTATCGCTATTACTTTTACTTTAACCCGTCAATCATTTTTTTGGTGGAACTTTTTGTTTTGAAATAACTGGAGATTCCCAGGCAGTTGTAAGAAATAATTCACAGAAGGCGCCTGGCTGCCTCAGTGGGTAGAGCATGCGACTCTCACACTTATCATTTCCTGTGCTCTTTATTCCCGCGTATAGATCCACATTTCCAGCTGGTCTCATTTTCTGTCTGCCTGAAGGACTTCCTTTAACATTTCTTGTGGTGCTCATCTACTGGTGATGATTCTTTCAGCTTTTGTATGTCTGAATCAGTCATTATTTTACCTTTGATTTTGAAAGATGTTTTAACTTGGTGTAGAATTCTTGGGTGACGGTTTGTTTCTTATGGTACTTTATTTATTTACTTATTTTTAAGATTTTATTTATTTATTTGAGAGAGCGTGTGTGCAAGAGAGAGAGTGCACAAGTCAGGGGAGAGTGGCAAAGGGGGAGGGAGAAGCAGACTCCCCACTGAGCAGGGAACCCGATGCATGGGGCTCGATCCCTGGACCCTGGGATCATGACCTGAGCCGAAGGCAGACGCTTAACTGACTGAGCCACCCAGGAGCCCCATCACTGGTTTTAAACAGTGTGATTATCATATGCCTTGGTTCTCTTCAGGTTTTTCATGCTTGGGGTTCAGTGAGCTTCTTGAATCTGTGAGTTAATAGTTTGCATCAAATTTGGAAAATTTGGGGTTGTTATTTTTTCAGGTTTTTTTTTCCCTCCCTCCCTTGATGGGATTCCAACTGCATTAACTATTAGACTGCTTAGCATCATCCCACAGCCCACTGATGCTCTGTTCATTTCTTTTTTTAGGTCGTTTTTCCAGTCTTATTTTTCTGTGTTGCATATTGAGTAGGTCTCTTGCTCTGTCTTCAAGTTTACTAATCTTTCTTCTGCCATGTTGAATCTGCCATGGATTTCATGCCTACAAGTTTAACTGAGACCTTTTTAATAGTTTCCATGGCTCTTCTTAAAATGCTCCTGTCTCTCTACCTGTTGAACACACATGATGTATTTGTAGTAACTCTTCATGTTTTTATCTACTAATTCTGTATCTAGTAATTCTTTTCTTGATTTGTTTCTATAGACACTCCCCTCGTTATGACTTGTATTTTTCTGCTTGTTTTCATGCCTGGTCATTTTTTTCCCTTTATTTTTGGGGGAGAGAGAGCATGAACAGGGTGAGGGGCAGAAGGAGAAGCAGGCTTTCTGCTGAGCAGGGAGCCCAATGCGGGGCTCGATCCCGAGACTCCGAGATGATGACTTGAGCCAAAGGCAGATGCTTTTTTTTTTTTTTAAAGATTTTATTTATTTATTTGACAGAAAGACAGCGAGAGAGGGAACACAAGGAGGGGAGTAGGAGAGGGAGAAGCTGACTTCCCACTGAGCAGAGAGCCCAATGTGGGGCTCAACCCCAGGACCCTGGGATCATGGCCTGAGCCGAAGGCAGATGATTAAGGACTGATCCACCCAGGCACCCCCCCGAAGGCAGATGCTTAACTGACTGAGCCACCTAGGTGCCCCTTGTTGTTTTTTTCTTTTTGTACGTGATCATTTTTTATCTGATGGCAGACAGACACTACAAATTTTATATTCTTGGGTGCTAGATTTTTTTTCTATAGTCCTTTAAGTATTTTTAAACCTTGTTTAGGGATGAAGTTAAACTACTTGGAGACAGTTTGATCCTTCCAAGGCTTGCCTTGAATGTTAATTAGGCAGGACAAAAGCATCCTCTAATATAGGGCTAATTTACCCATTACTGAGGCAATTGCCTTCAGAGTACTCTATCTAATGTGCCATGCATCATGAGGCTTCTCTAATCTGGCTTTTGGGAGTGTGAACTATTTCCACCCTTAAGTGAGCTCTGGTAAATGTTCCATCTGCTCCTTTCAAGTTTTGTTTTGTTTTTGTTTTTGTTTTTTATCAGCCTTGGGTAGTTTCCTTACACACATACACTGATCAGTGCTTAGCTAAAGATTCAAGAAGAGCCCTCTGCTGATCTCCAGAGCTTTCTCTCTGTGCAGCTCTCTCCTCTACAGGACTCTGTCCTGTGAATTCTAGCTGCCTTGGACTCACCAAATGCTAAACTACATTTCTTAACTTGGGGAATATGCTGGGTTCTATTTGGGGTCCCCTTCCCTGTGCAACTCTCTCTGGGCAACAAGCTGGGGCAATCAGGATTCACCATGTTTGTTTCCCTTCTGTCAGGGATCACTGTTCTGTGTGGTCTCTTGTCCAATATCTAAAAACCACTGGGTCTTTGTTGCTCTCTTTGTTTTTTGTGTGTGTTTTTTTTTTAAAGATTTTATTTTTAAGTAATCTCTGCACCCAGCGTGGGGCTTGAACTTATAACCGCGAGATCAAGAGTTGCATGTTCTACCAACTGAGCCAGCCAGTTGCCCCTGTTGTCTTTGTTTTCAAAATGAAAATTTAGGGGCGCCTGGGTGGCTCAGTCATTAAGCATCTGCCTTCAGCTTGGGTCATGATCCCGGGGTCCTGGGATTGAGCCCCACATCGGGCTCCCTGCTTTGTGGGAAGCCTCTTCTCCCTCTCCCACTCCCTCTGCTTGTGTTCCCTCTCTCGCTGTGTCTCTCTCTGTCAAATTAAAAAAAAAAAAATGAAAATTTAAAAACAAAATTTTCTTTTTTAATATTCTTCTTTTAAGTTTTTATTTATTTATTTAAGTAATCTCTACACCCAACATGGGGCTCAAACTTATGACCCCAAAATCAAGAGTTGCATGCTCTTCTGACTGAGCCAGCCAGGCACCCCAAAATTTTCTTATAGTTCACAATTGCTAGATTTTATTTTCTTATTTTTCTATTAATTGTGCACAATTAGAAGAGAGACCCCCAAAAGATACTCTTGTAAGATACTCTCTATGTGGCTATGGCTTCTCCTTTGGGGTCTTCACAGTGATGAAGTGGGAAGTTCCATAGCCATGCCCCTCCAACACTGCAGCCCAACCACAAAACTCTTTTCAAACTGGTGGATTGCTTTAGGATATCAGTCAGTGTTATCTTTTTTGTGGAACCATAGAAGGTAGCACTCTAGACCCACTGTGCAACTGTTGTCCTTGGACTGCTATTCTCTATTTCCTCGGAATCCCTCTATTGGACTTCTTGGTTCCTGAATCTCATGTGTTCCTCTGTTGACTAACTCCTTTGTTTGGATGAAACATATATTTCAATAGCTTCCCCTAAAATGGTAAGTGATTTGAAATCCTGCATGTCTGAAAAGGTCACTGTTCTACCCTCACTCAGATGATAGTTTGGCTAGGTATAGAATTCTAGGTTGGAAATATTTTCCTGCCAAATCTGAAGCCACCTTCCCATTGTCCTCTGGATCCCAGTGGTTCTATTAAGGAGTCTAATGCCATTTTGTTTTCAATCCTTCCATGTGAGACCCTTTTATTTTTTCTTGGAGAGGGAGGGGAGATATCAGAAGCTTTTAGAATCTTCTCCTCATCTCATGATGCTTTAAAATCTCTCAATACTATGTCCTAATATGGATCTTTCTTCATTGATTGGCCTGCACACTTGCTGAGCCCTTTCAGATGAGAAACTTGAGACTTTCAGTTCTGGAGAAATGTCCTAACCAATCTCTTTAATCATTTCCTCCCCACCACTTTTCTGTTCCTTTCTTCTGGAACTCAGTAGATATTAGACCCCCTAGATTGCTTCTTCAAAGAAAACACATAGACATTTATCTTGTCTTTCTCATGTCTTTTTTCTTTTTTAAGATTTTTTATTTTTAAGTAATCTCTACACCCAGCGTGGAGCTCAAACTCACAATTCCAAGATCAAATGTTGCACACTCCACCGACTGAGCCAGCCAGGCACCCCTTGTCTTTCTCATTTCTAAGTTTGTTGTCTTTTTGTTTTACTTTCTGGACAGGGCTTTGACTTATCTTTCAAATGATCTATTGAATTTTTAATTTCTGCAACTGTATTTTTTTTTAAGTTCTAAGAGCTTTTATTTTCTGGTGTTCCTTTGTAAGTTTGTTTGTTGGTTTGTTAGTAGAACATACATTTAGAAAAATGTACAAATGTATCCAACACATCAAGCAGCAGGATTTCACCAGCCCCCAGAAGCCCCTTTCATACCCCTTCCAGTCAGTATCTCCCTTGGGGGAGGCAATAATGTTAATTCTAATACCACAGATAGTTTAGCCTGTGCTTGAAATCTACATAAATGAAATCACACAGTCTGTACTCTTCTGTGTCTGGCTTTTTTCACTCAGCATTATGCTTGTATGATTCATCCACAGTGCATACAGTTGTAGCTTATTCTTTCTCATTGGTGTGTGACATTCCATTATGTCAATATACCATAATTAATTTTCCATTCTACTGTTAATGGGCATTGCACAGTTTCCAGATTGGTACCATTATGAATAAAGATGCTATGAACATTCCAATAATGTCTTTTGGTGAACATATGTACACATTTCTGTAAGGTTTGTGCCCAGAGGTGGAATTGCTGGATTACAGGGCAGCTTTGGTTTAACTGTGGCAGGTAGCTGTTAAGCAGCTTTCCAAAGTGGTTGTACCAAAGTTACACCCCCATCAGCAGTGTCCAAAAATTTAGCTTGTTCCACAGCTTCACTGGTGCTTGGTGTTTCCTATCGTTTCCATGGTAGCCATTCTGGTAGGTGTGTAATGGTATTTCATAGGGTTTTTTGTTTATTTGGATTTTTTTTTTAACAGCTTTACTTAGATATAACTTACATACCATAAAAATCACTCATCGTAAGCATTCAGTTTGATCATATTCAGTAAATTTATACAGTTGGGCAGCCATCACCGCAATCAAGTTTTAGAACATTTCATCACCCCAGAAGGTTCTCTAGTGCCCATTTGCAATCGTTCCTCCTCCCACACATAACCCCAGACAATCACTGATGTGCCTTTTATGTGGCTTTCAGATTTCTCTGATGACTAATCAGGTTGAGCCCTTTTTCGTAGGGCTACTCGCCATTTGGATATCCTCTTTAGTGAAGTTTCTGCTCAACTTCTTTGCCAATTGTTAATATTGAGTTGCTTGTCTTTCATATTGCTTTATAGGAGTTCTTTATATATTCTGTATATGGGTAGTACTTTGTCAGATAAATATATGGTGATTATAGTTTCCCACCCTGTGCTTTTCCTTTTCATTCTCTTAATGGTTTATTTTGATAAAAAGAAGTTCCTAATTTTTAATATAATCTGACTTCTATTTTTAAATATTTTTTTTTATGATGAATATCTTTTGTGTCCTGTTAAAAAAATCTTTTTTATTCCAAGATCACAAAGATGCAGTCCTACTTTTCTCTAAAAGCTTTATTGTTTTAACTTTCATGTTTAGATCTGCAATCCAGCTGGTGTTGATATTTGTATGTGGTGTGAGGTAGGGGAACAAAACAATTAAAAAAAAAATGCAGGTAACCAATAGACACAGTATCATTTATTGAAAACAGCAACCTTTCCCCAGTGACTGCTGGGTCACCTTTGTCATAAGTCAGGTGAATATAAGTGTATGGGTCTCTCTCTGACTCTCTGGTTCCATTCATCAATTTGTCTCTCTTCACCAATGCCACACAACCCTAATTACTATACCTTTATAATTATGTTCTTTTTTTAACACAGCATCCCGTTCTTGTGTTATGGGTACAGCATTTTGTCTCCCTAAAGATTTTGCCTGGTTGAAGTTTTCTTCTGCTCCCTACTCTCTTGGTTTCCTCCAAGCTCTGTCTTTTCTGTTTTTCTTGGTCTCTATAGTTTCTGCCACAGCTGTCCTTACACTGGGGTAATCCTTGCCTGCCCTTTCATATTGAGAGGCAAGACTCTAGGAAGCCACTGAAAACCCTGAGTGGATGAATAGGGCTTAGCACTTTGGGGGCTTCCTGGGGGTGCTGGGGTAGGCATGTCATCGCTCTTTGTGGGGGTTTTCTCTTTGGCTCATCAGTTTCTCAGCAGTGAACCCTCTGATCTCCCGACTGGGAAAAGAAGGCTCACTGTCAAAGTCTTGGGTGACAAGTGGGGAAGGGCTGGGGGTGTCCCACCTTTCACAATGTCAACCTTCTCTCAGTTCACCTGTTTCGAACACAGTGCACCCCCTCACTCCCTCTGCTTGTGTTCCCTCTTTCACTGTGTCTCTCTCTGTCAAATAAATAAATAAAATCTTTAAAAAAAAAAAGATTTTATTTATTTATTTGACAGAGAGAGAGAGAGAGCACAAGTAGGCAAAGAGGCAAGCAGTGGGAGAGGGAGAAGCAGGCTCCCAGCAGAGCAAGGAGCCCGATGTGGGGCTCGATCCCAGGACCCTGGGACCATGACCCAAGCCGAAGGCAGACGCTTAATGACTGAGCCACCCAGGCGCCCCTGTTTCCTGACTATTTTCAAAACTCATTCATGCCTTTACCTCAGAATGAGAGAGGGTTTGAAAGAGCAAGAGATCCCAGCTCTCTTGCTGTAACTCAGTTCCCGTTCATGTTTCTGCTTTCCATCTGCCAAAATGTTGTCAGCATCCCTCACCTGCCGTAGTTCCTGCTCTCTTCTTTGTCTTTTTGTGTTTACCCTTTTTATGCCTTTGCTATCAATGTTGGTGGGTTTCAGAGGGAGCACAGGCTTGGTCTTCTGTGGGTAACTGGGATCCCCCTTTGAGCTTCGCACTCCCTGTTCCTTCTCTCTGGAATGTTCTTCCTATCACTCTTCCCTTTAGTGGCCCATTGCCATCCTTCAGGTCTCAGGGCAGTCTGTTGCCTCCTCAAGGAAGACTTCCTGGAATGCTTCCTTATGTGGAGTAGCTCCCTGCACCCCAGCTCCATTCTCTCTCATCGCCATCATCCTTGGCGTGTCCTTGCCTGAGGGTGTGAGTGAATGGCCCCATGGAAGCTATTTCCTTTATTTATTGCTTTTTTTTTTTTTTTAGATTTATTTATTTGACAGAGAGAGAGGGAACACAAGCAGGGGGAGTGGGAGAGGGAGAAGTAGGCTTCCCGCTGAGCAGGGAGCCCGATGCGGGGCTCGATCCCAGGACCCTGGGAACATGACGCGAGCTGAAGGCAGACGCCCAAAGACTGAGCCACCCAGGCGCCCCTTATTTATTGCTTTTATCGCAGTCTTGAATCATCTCACTTACTGACTGACTGGTTTGCTCAGTCCCCCTTCTGCCCCGACAAGTGCACAGCAGACATACAGTCAACATCTGTGCAAAAAGTCTTACAGGGAAAAAGGTGTCACTTGTCTGGGCGGCCGTAAGGCTGGCGTTGGGGTCTGCTGCCCAGGTGGGGCCGCGAGCTGAGCTTGTCACTGCACAAAGGCAGGGCTGGCGGCTGAGGCTCACGGGGTCCAGGAACACAGGGAGCTCAGGGCCACTGGCACCGACTGAACCCAGCCTCCCCCACCCCTGCTGTAGACAGACCCGGTGCGGCTGACCCAGCTGTATGAGCAGGCTCGGTGGGACCTGCTGCTGGAGGAGACCGACTGCACCGAGGAGGAGATGATGGTGTTCGCAGCCCTGCAGGTGTCCGGCGGGCCGGGGGAGCTGGGGGGGGTGGGGCGCAGGCTGAGCCCAGGGCAGGGAGGGTCTGCCAAGGTGGGGCCCCATCTTCGGGAAGCCCCACTTGGGGTGCTGTGGGCTAGTGGGCCACCCACTTAGCCCTCCCTGGCCACGCACCCCACCCAGTACCACATCAACAAGCTGTCCCAGAGCGGGGAGGTGGGCGAACCAACTGGCACAGACCCGGGGCTGGACGACCTGGATGCAGCCCTGAACAACCTGGAGGTGAAGCTGGAGGGGTCGGCATCCACGGATATGCTGGTGAGGAGGGGCTCTGGTCAGGGGTTGGTGTTGGGGTCAGGGTCAAGTGTGGGGATCTGGTCCCCCTCTGACTCCTCTTCTCTGCAGGACAACCTCACCACCATCCCGGAACTCAAGGACCATCTCCGGATCTTCCGGTGAGTTTGGGCCCAGCATTGGCAGCCCCGCTGCAGGGGCCCAGTGTGGAGAGAGAGCCCAGGAGGGAGGGAGGCAGCCTGTCACAAAACTCCTGCCTCACCCTCAGGCCCCGGAAGCTAACCCTAAAGGGGTACCGCCAGCACTGGGTGGTGTTCAAGGAGACCACCCTGTCCTACTACAAGAGCCAGGATGAGGCCCCGGGGGACCCCATTCAGCAGCTCAACCTCAAGGGTGAGTGAGGGTGGCCTGGCCAGGACAGGGACAAGGGCAGGAGCAGGCTGGGGGCCTACCCGGCCCCCCTGTGGGCTGGGAGGTGAAAGCTCTCACCTCCGTTTCCCCCTGGGGGCAGGAGAAGACACCCTGTGTGCCGAGGCATTGTGCTGGGCTAGCATCGGCCCAGGGACCTCTCGGGCAGGGCCCCCCCTTCCCAGCCTCCTACCCACCCCTTCGTCTCCCTCTAGGCTGCGAGGTGGTCCCCGATGTCAATGTCTCAGGCCAGAAGTTCTGCATCAAACTCCTAGTACCCTCCCCTGAGGGCATGAGTGAGATCTACCTGCGGTGCCAGGATGTAAGTCAGGGCGAGGCTGAGGCTGGAGTGGGCAGGGGGACAGGGGGGCCGGGGGCTGAACCAGAGCCTGTTCCTCACCCCCCAGGAGAAGCAGTACGCCCACTGGATGGCCGGCTGCCGACTGGCGTCTAAGGGCCGCACCATGGCGGACAGCAGCTACACCAGCGAAGTGCAGGCCATTCTGGCCTTCCTCAGCCTGCAGCGGACAGGGGGCGGGGGCTCAGGCAACCACCCCCAGGGCCCTGAAGCCTCTGCCGAGGGCCTCAACCCCTACGGCCTCGTTGCCCCCCGCTTCCAGCGGAAGTTCAAGGCCAAGCAGGTGCCGGAGGAAGCGGGTGGTGGGTAGGACCGCAGCGTTTACCTGGCCACCCTTGGCCCCTGGATCGCCACAGAGCCTTCCTTTAGAAAGCCACGTGCTCACTCATTCCGTCTCCTTCTCCTACCCGTGTCCTTGAGACTGAGCACGCCGGTGCCCACCCTCTGGGAGAGGTCACTGCCGGCTTCCACTTCAGGGCCTGGCTCAGCTCCTACCTGTGGAGGGGTGAGAGGGTGCAGGCCACGGCCCCACACCGGGCCCCACCCCTGCTCCAGGCTCAGCATCCTGTCTCCCTGGTGGGGACGGGCAGGGGGACTCAGGGGCTTTGAGGGCCCCTCACCTGGTATGGTCCCGCAGCTCACCCCCCGGATCCTGGAAGCTCACCAGAACGTGGCCCAGCTTTCACTGTCCGAGGCCCAGCTGCGCTTCATCCAGGCCTGGCAGTCCCTGCCCGACTTCGGCATCTCCTACGTGGTGGTCAGGTACGGCCCCGGCCGCCACCCAAAGCCTCCCTTCCCGCCATCCCGCACCCCTGCAGCAAACACCAGAGTGAGGGATCAGGCCAGCAGGGCGGCGGACCCGTCCCGCTGGAGGCCGCTGTTCGCGGCTGTGCCGGGGGCTGCCCTCTGCCCGTTCCCAAGCCTGCAAAGATAGAGCCAACCAACAGTGACGACGCTACCAAAAAAAGTTGTCAGTGAAAGGCACGGACACTTTGCCTGAGGCTGCCAAGTGCTATTATAATGATTCTAGCAGTTAACCCTCATTTCCCAGCTGAGGAACTTGAGGCCCGGAGACGCTAGCTGACACCCGCACAGCTTGCCCGGGGACGCGGCCCCAGGCTCTCCGGGTGGGCTCTGGGGCCGTGCAGGGCGGGGCTCTGGCTCACAGTCTCTCCCGCCCCGGGGACTAGGTTCAAGGGCAGCAGGAAGGATGAGATCCTGGGCATCGCCAACAACAGACTGATCCGCATCGACTTGGCCGTGGGCGACGTGGTCAAGACCTGGCGCTTCAGCAACATGCGCCAGTGGAATGTCAACTGGGACATCCGGCAGGTGGGCCAAGCGTAAGGGCCAGGGCGAGGGCAGGCTCCAGGGGACCCCGGCCAGGCCCAGCCAGGGCAGGACGGGGGCTGCTCTCCTCCCCCTCCCCGACCAGCCCCTCTGACTGCCCGCTCTGCAGGTGGCCATCGAGTTTGACGAGCACATCAACGTGGCCTTCAGCTGCATGTCGGCCAGCTGCCGCATCGTGCACGAGTACATCGGGGGCTACATTTTCCTGTCGACGCGGGAGCGGGCCCGCGGAGAAGAGCTGGACGAGGATCTCTTCCTGCAGCTCACAGGAGGCCATGAGGCCTTCTGAGGCCTGTCTTAGCGCCCCCACTTTGCTCACTACCTGCTATGGCCACGCCTAAGCCCACACCCTCTCCAGACATGCACCGAGCTGGGCACATTCACCTGCTGTCCCTGGTTCTGTGCAGACCAGGGACCTACCGGGCCAGACTCTGCCATCTCCCAGGCTAGGGAGGGTGGGTTATGAGCTCGTACAATGCCCGCCCTTCCCTTGTCCGAGGGGCCAGGACCAACACCACTGACCCAGCTAGAGTTCCTGAGCACATGAGGACAACTGGCTGTAGCTACGGGATGATGATAATTCATGGTTTCAAACTGGAGCTTCTTTTTTGTTATCTTTTTACATTTTTTAAAATAAATATTTTATTGTTGGATCATCCTTCTTCCTCTGGAGCTGTACTTGGGGTCACTCTGACACTCCGTCTCCTCTTCATTACCAGCCAAGGAGAGGGACTTTCCTGAGATAGAGACAAGAGGTTAGGGAAAGGGAGACAGAAGTCAGCCTGGGGCTAGGAGCTGGGAGGGAGGAGAGGGCAGAGGGCACAGGCTCCAGGCACCACGAACAGGAGGAGGGTGGTGGTTCTCACGGGTAGGGCGTAGCTGCAGGGCCTCCTTGAAGTACTTGGGAAGCAGGAAGCCATCAGCATTCCCTGGAGTCAGGATCACTCCATTGGCAGAGCGGAAGAAGGGGATTCCATCTGCAGACAAAGCCAGATTTGGGACTCCTGCCCTCTCTGAAGCCCTAGGGCAGTCCCCGCTGTGTCCAGGCTCACCTGCCAGGGCCCGGGGCCCGTCAATGAACACAGCCACTTCGCAATTTGGCCGCATGCCTGTGGAGACAATTGGAGCTGGGGCCTGGGGCACTTGGGAGCCGGTCATCAAACCTGGGCAGGCTCAGCGGGAGGTCCTGGGCTCAGGGGCGGGGATGGGGTTACTATAGCAGGCAGAGCATGGAGTGGCCTTGGACAAGAGAAGGTATGATCCTTGGAGAGGGACCTGGTAAGGACAGCTGGGGAGGGCCACTGACCACTGACGACACCAGGGTCCCCAGGCAGTCCCGGGGCCAGGTGGATATGGGTCCTTCCCCGGCAGGACAGGCCCTTGAGCAGGATGGATGGCCAGTGCTGCCAGAATGTGCCATGGACAAGCCTCAGGGGCAAGGCCTGTGGGGTCTCCAGGGGCATCAGCTCCAACTCAGGTACCTGGGGTGGCGGGGGGAATGGACGGCAGTGAGACCCCCCTCATGGGCAGGGGTCCCACCTGGCTCTCCCACTGGTCCCCTTAGCGCCCACCTGCAGGGAGTGACCCTGATTGGCCCGGATGAGAAGGCCGGTCCCGGGCTCCCCTGGCTGCAGGGCAAACCGCTGCTTCCTGTTGGTGTCCACCACGCGCTGCACGTCTTCAGCCGAGAAGCTGTGGAACTGGGGCAGCTCCAGGAGGGCACACAGGGGCACGAAGCCATCTGCGGACAGGCAGGATGCTCAGGAGCTGAACTGGTTCTGGCCTGGGCCAGAGGTAAGAGTGGGAGCCACAGGCAACCAGAACAGAGCCTGGGCGCGTGGCGGGGGTCGCAGGGGTTTACCTGTAAGAGTCTCCCCTTTCTGAGCCTCCGTTTCAACTTACATGGGACTAGGATCTGCCTCGGGGAGGGTCACAAAGATAAAGTGTCCCTTTTTTAGCATAGTACCCTGCCCAGAATGAATACTCAGTAAACAGCAGTTACCCCAACAGCCCCCAGTACCCACTCTTAGGTAAGTGTCTATTGGGCCACTGCACCGGGGGTATGGCCAGGCCTGGCCTCCCAGTTTGCTCTAGACAGGATACTGGGCTCTGGGCCTCGGTGCTCCCTGCACATGGAGGAGATGGGCCCTCCGTGCCGTCCCCGTGGGGCCATGGGGCAGGGCAGCACAGACAGGCTCACACTGCTCCCTCGCCGCCAACCACTCACCTCAGTCTTCAAGATTCTCACTTACCAGCCCTCATGGGAAGCCCCAGCTTCAAGGCCCCGTGCCGCAGGGCATAGGACAGAGCCTTGGACAGCTGCACATCTCGGTCCTGTAAGAGCCCAGAGGTGGTCCCGGGTCCACTCCCACCCCGCCAGCATATTCCAGGGAGCCAGGGCATCAAGTCCTCTTCCTCTACCCTCCCACCAAGAAAGTGGGGGTGAGGGTGGGGTGGGCGCACCTGTTCCCGGGGTCTGTGAGCCCTTCTACCCCTGGGTCCTGTGGTTTCCTGCCTCCTTCCTCCAGGGGAGTTCATGGCTAAGACCTGCGAGGAACAGTGATATGTGGGGACGGTTAAGGACCCTCTCACGCCCCCGTCCTGCCCAGCATGTCACAAAGCCTCAGGATGTGAGAGCTGGGAGGCGGATATCCTGCTCATTAAATTCACTTCCCGCCCCCAACTCCCTGATACAGATAGGGAAACTGAGGCCAGCAGGCAAGATTTGCCCAAGGTCACACCGTGTCCGCCACGGATCCCAGGGAAGCCGAGCCCCGGCGCTCCAGGCTCGCGGGGCTGCCCCGCAAAGTGGGCCTCAGGAGGCGGCCCGGGCCTTCAGGCTAACGGGGCGGAAGCGTCAGGACCGGCCAAGACAGACAGAGTTAGGAGGCGGGAACCCGGGACGGCTGGCTCCCGGACTCGGCGGCATGGCAGCCGCCCCGCGGACCGAGGCGCAGGGACCGGCCAATGAGAAGCCGGGGAAGAAGGGGACGGGCACTTCCGCTTCGGGAAAAGGGGCGGAGCCTGCGGGCCGCGCAGTCGGGTGAGTGCCGGCTGGAGGCTTGAGCTTCCGCATCCTGCAAGGGGTCCCGGCGCCCCAGGGGTGGGTGGCAGGACCCTGGTTTGGGAGAAATGGGCATAAAGGGGGTGACTGGACTCAGGACCCCCGGGTGGTAGAGATGCGCGGGAGTCCCAGGGATGTGTGGCAGCCGGACTCTCGGGGCTCTTGCTGGGCTAAGACACTCTATTGCCCAGGGAGTGGTCATGGGGGTACAGAAGGGCTGGGGGCACGCTAAGGAGGTCTGTGGCAGAGGGGGCCAGCTGCTGGGCCCAGGGGTCGCTGTGGGGCTCTCGGGGTGACAGGCCTGGCTGTGTCCTCCCCCAGAGCTGCCCTGTCCAGATCATGGACCCTGAAGTGTACGTGCTGCTGCAGTGCCCCCCAGGTGGGCTTCGGGAGGAGCAGGTGCGGGCTGAGCTGAGCCCAGACCACGACCGTCGCCCACTGCCAGGAGGGGACGAGGCCATCGCTGCCATCTGGGAGAGCCGGCTACGGGCTCAGCCCTGGCTCTTTGACGCCCCCAAGTTCCGCCTGCACTCAGCCATCTTGGCACCCACTGGCTCACAGGGCCCACAACTGCTCCTGCGCCTGGGCCTGACTTCCTACCGAGACTTCCTGGGCACTAACTGGGCCAGCTCGGCTTCCTGGCTGCGACAGCAGGGGGCCGCTGACTGGGGTGACAAGCAAGCCTACCTGGCAGACCCACTGGGGGTTGGCGCCACACTGACCACTGCAGATAACTTCCTTGTCTTCCTGCGTCGCTCTCGGCAGGTGGCCGAGGCACCTGGGCTGGTGGATGTGCCTGGTGGGCACCCTGAGCCTCAGGTGAGATGCCAGGCTGGGTGCAAAGGCACAAAGACTCAGCTCAGCTTTGTTTTCCTCATCCCTTAAAGGGGGGGATGGGTGGTGACCTGGTGCTTCTCTGAAAGACTGCCCAGGGCAGCACCTCAGCCTCCCCATTGACCCCTGTTTCAGACCTGTGGGAAGCCAGGGGATGATGGGGGGTGGGGGGGTGGGGAAGAGAGGACTGGCTGGATCTCTGGTTGTCCATCTGGAAATGGCAGGCCTGGGTCAGGGGATCACCAAGACTCTTATCTATGCCTAACCAGGCCCTCAAGGCCAGCAAATAATTGGGGGGGAGGCAGGGTGGGAAGAGATGGGGAACAGGGGCTGAGCCTGACCTCTCCCAGGCCGTGTGCCCTGGTGACAGCCCCCTGCACAAGGACCTCCCTGGGGAGCTGGTGGTGCATGAACTCTTCTCCAGTGTCCTCCAGGAGATCTGTGATGAGGTGAGTGCAGGGTGCCCCAGACAGGTGGGCAAGAAGGGAGGGGGTAGAACATGCCAGAATTCCCCAGGTGTGGGCTGGCAGGAGAGTCTGCAGGCATCTGGCATTGGGAGAAGAGCTTGGCTTTGCAGTCAGGCACAAGTGGAATGGAATTCTAGCCCTCATATCTGTGTGCCTCAAGCTCTTCCTCTTTAAAATAGGAACAATAGGGGCACTTGGGTGGCTCAGTTGGTTAAGCATCTGCCTTCCGCTCAAGTCATGATCTTAGGGTCCTGGGATCAAGCCCCGTGTTGGGCTCCCTGCTCATCAGGGAGTCTGCTTCTCCCTCTGTCCCTCCCCCACACTTGTGCTCTCTCTCTCTCAAATAAATAAAACCTTAAAAATTTTTTTAAAACTAAAAAAAAAAAGGAACAATGATAAATGTCTTGCCTACTCCCCTCCCCTCCCCCGTGTGTTGAAAAGAGGAGTAAATGAGAGTCCCAGTTACTACAGATTTCCCTTGGGTGATCCTGGGCAAATTGTTTGGTCTTCTGGGTTCTGCTTTCCCATCTGTAATATGAACATGCCTAAGATCTGACATTTTGTGATTCTGGGCACTTGAACTACGAACAGTAAAATGCTGTACAAGGATAATGTTCTTCATTGAGAAGGGCAGGGATGTGGGCAGTGGGCAGTGACAGGTGGACCTCCTGTCCCAGGTGAACGTGCCACTGTGCACCCTGAGCCAGCCACTGCTATTGGGCATCGCCTGCAATGAGACCAGTGCCGGCCGCGCCAGTGCCGAGTTCTACGTCCAGTGAGTGAGCTCTGGGGTACAGGGTCCTGGGTCCTGGGATAGGTGGGTGGTTGAGGGGAATGGCTGAGGCAGCTGGGGTTCCCCAAAGATCCTCCAGGGACTGAGCACTCACCAAGCCACTGTCCTGTCCTTTTGCAGGTGCAGCCTGACTTCCGAGCAGGTGAAGAAGTACTACTTGAGTGGGGGAGCCGAGGCCCACGAGTCTACCAGAATCATCTTCGTGGAGACACAGGTGTGGAGTGGCAAAGTGTGTCTTGCTTGGACAAGGAGCTGGTGTTGGGCTTTGCATAGGCCGGGTGATGCATGTCTGTCTCCCTGGGGCTGGGTCAGATGGGGCTGCTAAATCTCTTAGAGCTCTCCTCCGGAGCCACAAGGCCTCTTTGGGGATGCCCTCAGTCCAAGAGACAGCCAGGAACCTCTTCAGCCTCCTTAACGTGTCTCCCTAGGGACGGTGAAGTGCAGAGGGTTCTGAGGCTCAGGAACACTGGGTACAGCTCCTGCAAGAGACCTGAGGGCTGGATGTTGAGGGTCTTACTTTCTCCCCACAGAGGGTATGGAGGTTGCAGGAGACCGAAATGTGGGCTGAGCTCTGCCCCTCGGCTAAAGGCGCTATCTTCCTCTACAACCAAGTGCAGGGAAGTCCCACCTGAGTCGCCCTAGGGCCCTCAACCCTCGCACAACTTGGAAGACAATAAAGGACTTTATTCTTGGATTCCATTGGCATCTGCTGTTTCCGTGAGACAGAGATGGACCGCTGGGAGAGACCTGGGTGGGTGAGAGACAGGACGAGTGTCTTGGGAAACAACAACAAAAACCCAGCCTCAGTTTTCCCCTCTGCAAACTGGGATGAGGACCGAGGCCCCCTTACCAGGATGTGGTGAGGGTTCGGGCCTCCTATGGGGTGGAAGCTGCTTTATGAAAGATGTCTCGCTGCAGAGTAACAGCCGTGTTCCCGGGACAGAGCGACGGAAGCTGGGTCAAAAGCCTCAGTGAGGGCAGGCAACGTCCCTCCCGCTTTGCGGACGGGCGCCAGGAGTCTTTCCGCAGGCCCGCGGGCCTCGACCTCGTTGGGTGGGCCTGAGGCGCCAAAAGCCAATGGGTGTGCGGGGTGTGGCCTTCTACGCACTTCCGGACCCGCCGGTTCTGTGGGCGTGGCATGGGTGTCTAAGCCAATGAGGACGTGGGGGCGGGCCTGCATAGGCGCAGGAGTTTGGCGGCCGCGGAATCCGTGAGCGCAGCGGAGGCGGGGCTTGGCGAGCCCCTCCTTCACCCGCCCCCCACCCCCCCCAAGCTCCCAGGGTGGGTAGGGGGTCCCGGCGTCCCGGCGTCCGGGACTTCTTGTCCCCGGACACCGAGAGCAGTGTGGGGAAGGGCTCCGGACGCCCGGGTCAGAGGCAGGGACAGGTCCAGGACACTGGGGTCTGGTCCTGAGTAAAGGAGGCCCCACCGCCCCTGGCTTCCCCAAGGCTGCTTCAGTTTCCCTTCGCAAGTAAACAGGGCCAGACCCTTCCCTTGAAGTGCTTGAAGTGTGGTCCCATCCTGGTCCCAATGCACAACTCTTTGTGGCCTCCTTTCACCAGCCGCCTGCCTGTCGCCATGCTGTCCCTGTGCCTCTGCGGGTTGTGGCGCCGCAGCCCCCCCATCCGGCTCTTCTCAGCGGCCACCGGGCAGCGGTGAGTCGGGGGCCGGGGGCAGGCCCCCATCATTCGGTGGGTTTTTGTTGAGGAGGGCCTGCCCGGCTCCAGGCCTGGACCTAGGTACAATAGTTGTGAGCTGTCTACTCTGTGTCAAGTGCCTTACAGGCTTGTTTCAGGTAACCCTCCCCTTCACGACTGAGGACACAAGATCAAAGATTAAGGGACGACCCCCAAGATCATACAGCGAGTTCAGTGGCAAAAGTGGAATTTGAGTCCGAGCCAAACTGCTCTTTTCACGACTGTGGTGGTCGTCAAGCATCACTGAGCAACTCACTGGGGGGGTGGGGCTGGGGTTGGTTTACAAAAACGCAAATTCCTGGACCCTGTTCTGGAGATTCCGATCTGCAGGAATGAACTGGGGCTCAGGAATCTGTTTTTTTTAAACAAGCTTCCTGGGTGTTTCTGCCACAAGGGGTCTGAGGGCTACACATTGAGATGTTCTGATCTGCACCATACCTGAAATGCTCAAAAAGGGAGGGATGATTTGGAGATGGATCTCCCTTGGCACGAGCCTCAGCTTCCTCACCTCCTGGTTTCTTTTTCTTTTTTTCTTTCTTTCTTTCTCTTTCTTCCTTCCTCCCTCCCTCCCTTCCTTTCTCCTTTTCTTTTCTTTCTTTCTTTCCTTTCCCTCCTGGTTTCTGAGTTGAGGAGTGTGGTCCAGGGGCTCTGGGAGGGGTAAGGGAGGAATATCCTCTGTGTTTCCATAGCCCCTGCAGTTTCTGGCCTATCTCCACAGGTCTGGCCCCAGGAACTACTATGAACTGTTAGGGGTGCATCCTGGTGCCAGCACTGAAGAAGTTAAACGAGCTTTCTTCTCCAAGTCCAAAGAGGTACCAGGTGTCCTAGGTGGGGAGGAGGGGGGGGGGGTCCGTCTGATTCAGATAGGGTACATTTCAGATTCCCAGGAGTGGAGTTGAGTGGCTCACTCTGGATGCCACATTCCCTCAGCATGTATAGAGAGTGGGAGGTGCCCCGAGGACAAAGGTCTGGCCAGTTGGGAGGAAAGGTTGGGGGCAGGAGCCAGGGGTTCTGTGTGACGGGCTGGACGTTGTTCTTTTGACCTGCCTGCTCTTCAGAAGGCCTGGACCAGGGCATATAGTGAGAGCCAGGCAGCAGGTGGGGATGGCTTGAACAAGGGGAGGGGGCAGGAGTCTGTGCTTCCTGACTCTCTGGCCTTCTAGAGGGGTGGGCACCCTGAGAGGGAGGGTACTGTCCAGGCAGGGCCTCCGGGAATGACTTGAGCCTTTGTGGGTGGATGTCATTGGGATGGGTTCTGTGAAGGGACATGCAAAAAGAGCTGAAGGGAGTCCTGCCCCACCCCAGCTGCACCCTGACCGGGACCCTGGGAATCCGGCCCTGCACAGCCGCTTTGTGGAGCTGAGCGAAGCATACCGAGTGCTCAGCCGAGAGCACAGCCGCCGCAACTATGATCTCGGGCTCTGCTCAGCAACTCCTCCGAAGTCTGCAGGAACCGCAGCCCATGCCCGGTGAGCTCACCAGGCACACGGGTATAGCCATCCTGCCCCTGGCCTGCCCCGCCCCCCGAGTCTCCTGGGGAGCCTCATCCCCGCTCTTCCTTTCTTCTCCCTCCCAGCAGCTCCTGGGAGCCCCCCAGTGCACAGTACTGGGCCCAGTTTCATGGCGTGAGGCCTCAGGGACCAGAGTCGAGGCAGCAGCGGCAGCGGCACAACCAGCGGGTCCTGGGGTACTGCCTCCTGGTCATGCTGGCGGGCATGGGCCTGCACTACGTGGCCTTCAGGTGCCTCCCTGCCTTCCCCCCCGGGGTGATGGGCGGAGGGGGGGGAAGCCCGGTGTGGTCAGCTTACATCCACACCATCTCTGGGGCCTGTACTTCTGTGTCTCTCCAGCTAAGAATGGCATGAAATTGGCCTCCTGAGCGTCATCTTACTTGGCCAAGGCAGCTCTGCAGTCACTAAAGGCTAATGTCATTTTCAGGTTTTTTGGCATTTGAATGTAAATCTTTGGTGCTGGAGCCCACCAAGAGCATGCACAAGAAGGAAATATGTTGTAACTGGGCCTCAGCAGCAACCATCCTCACTTGTTGGGCAACCAGCTGTCTCCCTGCCACGCTTTTATGCATGCCATGGATACTGAGGTTCTACGACAAAGATACCTAAGGGCTGGTGCCCACAGCTAGCAGCCTGCCTAGCTCAGCGATGGAGTTAGATCTATACCCTTTCTAGTCTCCTGCGAGGACGAACACCCTGATGTTCAGAACCGCTGTCACCACCTTCAACAGGGCAGCCAGGGACCTGGGTCACCGGTGGACCCTGGATAAGCCCTGGCCATTCTGGGCCCCTCTCCCCACGTAGGACAGGCAGTTAGGCAGAGGTCCTCACAGATGTAAAGCTGTGAGACCCTAGAGTGGCATGGATGGCATGGGTTGGATTTGGGAGGCCGCAGGGATCGGGGTTAATTGCAACCCCCTTGCAGGAAGCTGGAGCAGATGCACCGGAGCTTCATGGATGAAAAGGATCGGATCATCACAGCCATCTACAATGACACACGGGCCCGGGCCAGGTCTGTCCCTGCTCCGTCCTGCCCTCCTTTCAGTGTCCTGGCACCAGCCTCCGGGATCCTCCGTCCTGACCACCCAGGTGCTCTCTCCTGCAGGGCCAACAGAGCCAGGCTCCAGGAGAAACTGCAGAGGCAGCAGCTGCAGCCACCCCCAGGAGACCCGGGGGTCGTGGCGCCGCCGGACACAAGCACCCGCCCCTGAGCGGCTCACTTGGATGGGGGCTACCCCGCGGGACTTCCCACTCCCCAAAACGCGTGCAATAAAGTGCTTTTCAGAGCTCGTATCCGGCTCCTTGCTTCAGGCCCAGCGGCCCCCTCCCGGGCCTCGCCGGGAGACGGCACCCCGCCCTCCGGGTCCTGGTGGCGGCGACCCGGGAGCCCGGCCCCCTGGGCGGCGCGTCCCCTTTCCCCTGCTGCGGCGGGAGGGTGTGTGTGTGTGTGTGTGTGTGTGTGTGTGTGTGTGTGTGTGTGTGTGTGTGTGTGTGTGTGTGTGTGTGTGTGTGTGTGTGTGTGTGTGTGTGTGTGTGTGTGTGTGTGTGTGTGTGTGTGTGTGTGTGTGTGTGTGTGTGTGTGTGTGTGTGTGTGTGTGTGTGTGTGTGTAGGGGGCGGGCCCCGGCGGCGGCCTCGCCCCCCCTTCCCCCGCCCCTCCCCCGCCCCGCGGCCCGGTGGGGAGCGCGTGTCTGGGTCACATGAGCCGCCCGCCCGCCAGCCCGGGCCCGGCCCCCCGCCGCCCCCGCCGTCCCCGCCGCCGCCGCCCGCCGCCACCGGCCGCCCGCCCGCCCGGCTCCTCCGGCCGCCGCTGCTGCGCTGCGCTGCGCTGCCTGCGCTCAGGGCTCGGGAGGGGGCCGCGGAGGAGCCGCCCCCCGCGCCCGGCCCCCGCCCGCCGCGCCCGGGCCCGCGCCATGGGGCTCTGGCTGCCGCCGCCCCCCGCGCCACCGGGCTAGGGCGATGCGGGCGCCCCCGGCGCGCGGCCCCCGCGGGCACCATGAGCCCCCTGCTCCGCCGCCTGCTGCTCGCCGCGCTCCTGCATCTGGCCCCCGCCCAGGTACGTGCGTCCCCGACATCCCGCCCGCCCGCCCGCCGTGCCCTCTCTCAAGGTTGGCGGAAGTGGGGAGTCGCGGAGCGGCCTCTGCCTCGGGGATCCGCGGGGTCGGGCTGCGGACCGGGGCGTGGCGGGGATCCGGCCAGGGCATCCCCCGGGAGGAGTCCCTCCCCGTCTGCCCGCCAGCCCGCCAGCCCGCCAGCCCAGCCCCGGGCCACTCCCCTGCCCCACCCCGTCCCCTGGGTTCAGCCGGGGGCGGAGCCGCTCGGTGCCCGCAGGACTTGGTTCGGCGCCCACCGTGTCCCCTCCTGACCCGCGGCGTCCGAATCAGCCGGGCCCCCAGGCTTAGAGATTGGACGCCACCAACGCGGCCACTGTCGTGGCTGGGGCAGGTCTCCGGTGGCCAGGAGACGACAGGTAAAGCTAGAGTGACCCCAGGAGCAGAGCAATCTGGAAAAATGTCATAGAGGAGTTGAAGCCTTTTGACGGCCAGGGCAGAGCCCCGGGGACAGCGACAGGGCGAGCCCTTCCTTGAATGCACCTTGGGTCCAGGTCCCTTCTCTCCTACAGGGCCCCGTGTCCCAGCCTGATGCCCTCGGCCACCAGAAGAAAGGTAATAGTAACAATAACTGCGCTAACCAACACTGAGGAGGTTTGCCCGTCACCTTGTGTAATCCCAGCCACTCTCCAAGACTCGAACTCTTATTCTGCCCATTTCGCAGAAGAGGAAATCGAGGCAGTGGGGTTCCTGGGTTCCTGGGCCGGGGAAGGCAGGTTGTGAGGGCAGAGAGACGGCTAGTGGAGGGTGGCTGCGACACAGGAATTAGGGAGAACAGCTGTGGGGGGACAGGGGACAGGGGAACCAGGGAGGAGCTGCAGGAAACCCAGGGGGGACTTAACCCTTGTGCATCTGCCCCCAGTGGTGTCATGGATAGATGTCTATACCCGTGCCACCTGCCAGCCCCGGGAGGTGGTGGTGCCCCTGACTGTGGAGCTCATGGGCACCGTGGCCAAGCAACTGGTACCCAGCTGCGTGACGGTGCAGCGCTGCGGGGGCTGCTGCCCTGACGACGGCCTGGAGTGCGTGCCCACCGGGCAGCACCAAGTCCGAATGCAGGTGCCAGGGCAGGTGGGGTGTGCCCAGCTGGCGTGGATGCTGGGGCTCTGGGGGCGGTGGGACTGGGGGCGTGGGGGCAGTGGCCAGAGCCTTGGCTGGTGGGCGAGCGGTTCTCCCTCCAGCCCATGAAGATTCTCCCCCCACCCCCCGCCTCTCTCTCTCATTGTCTCTCCTCTATCTCTGGAACACAGATCCTCATGATCCGTTACCCGAGCAGTCAGCTGGGCGAGATGTCCCTGGAAGAACACAGCCAGTGTGAATGCAGGTGCCAGCCAGACCCCCGCTTCTGAGCTCACAGAGACCAGGCTCCGGCGGGGGCGGGGGGCCAGGGGGTGGCGCCGGGCATGGTGGCACACCACAGTGGGGACCAGATTGCCAAGACTCGCACTGGGGTAGGCCTGGGATCTGGGGTAAGACAGTAGGAGGCTTGGCTTTTCTGATCCTCTTCCTCCTCCTTGTGTCTGTCTGTCTCTCTTACTTTTCAGACCAAAAAAGAGAGAGGGTGCTCTGAAGCCGGACAGGTGAGTCTCTTGGTCTCTTGCTGAAATGGGGTTGGAGCCCAAGCCCAGCAGCCAGGATGTAACGTGTGGATGGGGCGGAGGGGGTGGGGGTGTGAGTGTGTCAGGAAGCTGCAGTCCCGTCCCCTCTTTCTCCTCCCACTGTGTCCCCCTGTCCCCTTTTTCTCTGCTCCCCGAGTCTGTGCGCTCTGGCCCAACCCCAGCTCCTGGGAAGACTTTCCTTTCCCGCCCCAGACATGTTGCTTCTCCTCCTAGGGCTTCCACTCCCCACCACCGCCCCCAGCCCCGCTCCGTTCCGGGCTGGGACCCTGCCCCCGGAGCACCCTCCCCAGCTGACATCACCCATCCCACTCCAGCCCCAGGCCCCTCTGCCCACGCTGCACCCAGCGCCGCCAGCGCCCTGACCCCAGGACCTGTCGCTGTCGCTGCCGACGCCGCAGCTTCCTCCGTTGCCAAGGGCGGGGCCTAGAGCTCAACCCAGACACCTGCCGGTGAGGAGCTGCGGGCGGGCGGCATCTGTTTGGGAAGGCCTCGGGGCTCCCGGAGCGGGTCCGGGGTGAGCCTGTCAGGGAAGGGGAAGCTGCTGAATGTGCCGAACAGATATTTACCAGGCAGCCACCAGGATCAGTGTTAACAGAGTTCACATTCTCATGTGGGAGTCGGGCTTGAGGATACATGATGCCCGCAGAGGAGGTCAAGGGCTGAGGTCAGGGGCACCCGACATGGGTCCCTGAGAGGTCACAGAGGCCCCAAAGGTAACATCTGCCTGCAGTCAAGATGAGAGAGACGGCTCTCCAGTTTGTGAAGCTCTGGGCCTTTCTAAAGGCTCCTGTGGGAGACATTTGTCCCACCTTGGGGACTCTGTGAGAGGCCAAGGGACACCATGGAATCCTTGTCCACCCTTGTCCAAGGTGCTTCTCACCCCTCCTCCCTTCCACAGCGAGGCCATGGGGTGGCATCACGTGGGCCAGGCCAGTTGGGGCTCGCCAGGAGTGGTAGGAAAGAATGGGGTTCACAGAAGGTAACAAAGGGGTGAATCTAGAGGAGCACGGGCTGAGCCGTGCCCACATGACCAGACCCCTTCCTCCCTTCCTCAGATGCCGGAAGCTGCGAAGGTGACACGTTGTTTTTCAGACTCCGCAGGGCCACTTGCCTCACAGGCCGCGCCCCCCCCCCCCCCCCCCCGCCCCAGAGGGGGACAAGAGGGCAACATGTTGAGAAGAGCCCAGTCCCAAGATCTCCGCGTGGGCAGAAGCTGCTCCAGGACCTGGGCCTCTCAGAGGACTTCCCAGCTGTCCCGGGTCCCTCCAAGGCTGCCACCCAACAGGGTGGGCAGCTGGACGAGGAGATGTTAGGCAGCACCAGGGGTCGCGGACTAACCCGGGAGAGAAGGGGTCCCATCTCCGTTTTCACCCACCAGGTACAAGTGAGCGTCTTACAGCTGGCTTCTCTGTCGCCTCCCTAAGAAGACACCGATCCTCCACACATACTGGGAGTTGGGCTTCGGTGTGAGAACTGTGAACCCCCGACCCTGATAAAAGAGATGGAAGGAGCTGTCCCTGCCTGTGTCACTGTTTGTCACTGTCCTGGCTGGGGGATTCAGGCATTCTGCGTCACAGTGCCTCCTCGAGCCAGAGCTGGTCTTACTCCTTCATTGTGTCTGTGGAGGAAATGAGGCCCGAGGTCCCCTACCAGGTCACGGACAGAGCCGGAACTGTGTCTTCTTAACAGTCCTGTTGTCACATCCAGGCCCTGTCCCCCCTGCTCATCACAAAGGCTCCTTTCTGGAAGGAGATGGCCTGCTGTGGCCAGTGAGCTTGAGGTGGGACCCAGATCTGCTGAATGATCTAGGTTGTCACTGCCCCCTCTCTGAGCCTCAGCTTCCACATGTGTACACGGAGGGAATGGATGAGCTCTATGGCCCCGGCCCTTGGGCTCCAGGAAAGTCACTATGTCTTCACTTGATAGAAAAACCCATCTTCTGTGGCGGGCAGCACTCTATATATAAGCTACTTCCTCTAGCTTAACTCTGAAGGCACGCCCCTGCCCTGTCCCCGCCTCTGCGAAAGGGAAGTACCCAAGGCTGGTGGGCTTGGTTTGGGAGATAGGTCCCCTCACCCCCAAGCACACAGTTTTCTCCACCTTCACCTCCCTTCACCTTGGGCTCCCCACCAGCCCCTGCTTGGGACTCTTCTGACTTTTGTCTGACCCAGCCTAAGCTCTGCGCCCAGCCTTCTGCCTGCAGCCTCCAGTGGGGAGTGAGGGGCAGACCAAAGGCCAACCTTGGGGACCCAATGCTTACCTTGCTGAGACAGGACATTCGGGGGCAGAGGTTAACCCAAAGTGGCTACCCTAATGGAGGCCTCTGAGGTGGGAGATTGGAGGGCATGGTAGTGATCTTGTTGGGCCCAAGGCAGGAGTGGGGTTAAACCAGAAGAGACAATTCCTGTGATTACCGATTTCAAATCATTTTTCTCAGCTATGCTGTCACTGAAAATGCCATAGCTCAACAGAAGTGAGACAGATGAGGGCTGGGGACCCTAGAGCTGCCCCCTCCCCAGCCCACTCAGTGCTGGACACACACAGTACTTTATATGCACCCCCTCGCTTAGTCCTCAATTCTAAGGTCAGCACTGGTGATTATCTTCCTTTTCCAATTGAGGAAACAGGCTCAGAAAGTCTGATGGACCTGGGGATGTGACCCCCAGTTGGCCGTCTGTAACACTCAGTTTAGGTTTCGTGGCCTCCCAACTACAAGTTCATTACTTCAGTTGAGAGATGTTGACTGGGCACTGCTGGGTGCTGGGGCACCTGAAAATACCAGTCTGGTTGGGGGAACCGGCCCAGCCAGACCACTGCCGTCATGACTCAGTGGTCAGTGTGCGGCAGGTAGAGGCAGGCCTGGACGCCGCGCGGAGCAAAGGGAGAGCATTAGCTGTGGGCCAGGGCCTGGGGGAGCACCTCATGGCCGCAATCCCACCGTGGCCCTGCCAGGTGGGTGTTGCCAAGCCCGCGGTACAGGGACTCCAGAGCCTACCAGGCCCAGGAACTTGCTCAAGGTCACATTGCCAGTCAATGAACGGCAGACCCCAAATTCAAACGCAAGTCTGAAGCCCAGGCTCTCTCCACTGCAACTAACTGGACACTGTGGATCCCGAAGAGGCCCAGGGACAAACGGGAACGCTGTGGGGGAGCCTGGGGATGAAATAAAATGGCGTCTCAAGACCCCCTCCGGGAACCCCTGTCCGCCTGACCTTAATTTCACCTCGACCGGAAGTGCCAAAGGCACTTTAGGAAGTCACTTTCACCTAACCTTATCGACTACCCAGCCACCGGAAGTAGCGCGTCGTCACGTGGTGGCGCGGGGGCGGGGCTGGGGGAAAGGCCGCCCCAGAGGGCGTGTGGCAGCGGGTTTCGCACAGTCCAATGAGGGCGGGCGGCGTGGCCCGGCCTGGTAGCGACGGTGACGCGCCTGCGCAGAGGCGGCAGCGCGACTGGGGTTGACTCCGGGGGCGCGGCGAGGAGGTGAGCGGGGGCCACAGCCCGGGCTGGGGGGAGCCGGGGTCCAAGGGGGCAGGCTGGATCAGGCCGGGCAGAAGCGGGCCGGGGCTCCGAGTGTTAACGAGGGATAGGTTAGGAGGAAATTGGGGGTTGGGGTCGGAGCTGTCTGGGGATGCCGCAGGGGGAGGGTTCTCACGCCGCACGGGGCGGAGCCCTGGGAGTCGGGGCGGGACGTGGTACAGAGACGGGTGGAACCTCTGAGCTGGTTCCAGTAGAAGGCGGAGCTCCGGGGCTGGGGGCGGAGCCAGGACAGGTAGGGGGCGGAGCCTGGTCCTTGGAGGAGGAGCTGGAACAGGGGGAAGGCGGAGCCTCGGGTTTGGAGACCGAAGGGGACGGAGCCCAGGCGCTGGGGGCGGGCCTTCAGCCGGTGAGTGGCGTGGCTACCGTTCAGGAAGAAGGGTCTGGTTCTGTTGAGGGCGGGGCTCCAGAGCAGGGGGCGGAACTACGTCCTCTAAAGGGTGGGGTCAAGGAGTCAAGCGAAGGGGTAGGCCCAGGTAATGGCCCGGGGCGTCCACGCGGGGGCGGTCTCCGCGGGGGCCGGGCCTGGGGACGCGGTAGGCCGAGAACTCCCCCAGGGGAGGTGGTATGGGTGGAGCGGGCTCGGCGGCCACCCGACACGGGGCCAGTCTGGGTACCCCGCAGGCCCCCGAGGGCTCAGAGCTGGGGCGGCGCCCCGGGCGGAGGCACAGGCGCGGCCTGGGGGGTGCCTCCGGAGGATCGGGGCTCCCCGGAGCCACCCAGCGGCGATGTATGGGTCCCTCGGGGCAGGCCCCCTGCAGCGGCCGCAGAAGTGTGGGTGTGCTGGGCGGGGGGCAACTGGGTGTGGCGTGAATGGGGTCGCCCGGTCGAGACAACTGCTGGGCAGCCAGATAGGGTCTGGACTTTGCGTAAAGGGACGGGTGGGAATTGAAGAGTGGAGCTGGGGACCGGGAGGGAAGGAAGGGCTGGGGGTGAGCAAAGGGGCGGGGCCCTGGCTGCTGTGGCCTCCCCTGACCCCCTCCCCCCGCTCCTGGGGTCCTCGGGCAAGCCCCCTTCTCACTGGACTGGTAAGTGTGGCCGCGGAGCCCGGGGGAGGGGGCGGTGACCCGGGACAAGGGGATCCCTAGGGGCAGGCAAGGTACGGTGGGGGTGGAATTCTCCTGGTACCTGCCCCTATTCCATGCCTTCCCCGCCCTACCCCCCGGTCGGTTGGTCGGTCGGTTGGGGTCTGTCCCCGCAGAGACATGAGGCTGAGCTGGGTCCTGACAGTACTGTCCATCTGCCTGAGCGCCCTGGCCACTGCTGCGGGGGCCGAGGGCAAACGGAAGCTGCAGATCGGGGTCAAGAAGCGGGTAGACCACTGTCCCATCAAATCGCGCAAGGGGGACGTCCTGCACATGCACTACACGGTGGGTGAGGGAGTGGAGCATTTGGGGTGGGTGGGGCTTCTGGGGACCTGAGAGGACTTGGAAGTGCGATCCCTCAGCCTACAAGGTGGGTGACCTTGGGCAAGTCCCCTCTCCCTTTTACACTAGTTTCCATAGTTCTACCCTGCTGTTCACTGCCTGATCCCCAGGTTGGCACCAGCAAGCAGTGACAGTGTCCTATGAGCTGCCCAAGGCTCTGTCCCCTTCTAGGGCTATGGCTGCCAATGGGGAGCCAGCTTGGGGAGAGCAGCTGGGTGGGGAGGTGTGTCAGAGTGGACCCTCCTCTTCACTGGCCTTCCCATGGTCCCACAGGGGAAGCTGGAAGATGGGACGGAATTTGACAGCAGCCTGCCCCAGAACCAGCCCTTTGTCTTCTCCCTGGGCACAGGCCAGGTCATCAAGGGCTGGGACCAGGGGCTGCTGGGGTGAGTCAGGGGGCCATGGCTGTGGTCGAGGAGGTGGATTGTGGGAGGCAAGCCCCAGGGATGGGGTGGGGGGCAGGGAGCCTGGGTGCTTGCCATGTGCTGAACATGTGTTGTCCTGCAGGATGTGTGAAGGAGAAAAACGGAAGCTGGTGATCCCATCAGAGTTGGGTAAGAGGCCCTTCCTAAGCCTGGAGAGGGGAGTTTGGGTGTGTGTCTGGGGAAGGGTGAAGGCTGGTTCAGCCTCTGCATTGGTTTCCACCCCGTCCATTCATTATAGCACATGCCTCCTCCAAGTCTAGCTAAGTCCAGCAGTGAGAACAGGGCAAGACCCCTGGGACACTTGATTCTGGTGCCCACCCTCTGCCCTCTACCAGAACTTTTGTAGCCCCTTCCCGTCTCCATTACACCTTCTCCATTTCTGGCTTTCTTGTTGAGATGGGCAGAGGCCTGGCTTCAGCCTGGATGTCTGCAGCACATCTCTCCCTTTGCCTGACTACAGCTCACTGTTTCTTTGTGCATCTTTGACAGGGTACGGAGAGCGGGGAGCTCCCCCAAAGATTCCAGGTAATATACCTTCCTGTCCCCCCAGGTCCTGCACCCATCTCATCTCCCTGTGGTCCTGGTTCTCATTCTGTCCCCTCTTCTCCCCTGCAGGTGGTGCAACCCTCGTGTTTGAGGTGGAGCTGCTCAAAATTGAGCGACGTTCAGAACTGTAGCGAAACTGGGAAGGGGCAGCGGAGAGGCCCCCATCAGGGACCAGACTGTTTAAAAAAAACCAAAAAACAAAAAAAAAAACCCTTAAAGCCCATGAAGTGAGCCTGTGTGTGTTTGTGGGCCCCGAGAGACTTAGAACCCACAGCTTCAGGCGGTATATGCTCTCCCTTGGCACCACCCAACCCCTCTTCTTTCTTGGCTGCAGAGAGCCTTGGGTGTGGGCTCAGTGACATGGGGATCACGATGGCCAGGCCCTAGGTGGCATGGTGGCCCCTGGCCTGCCAGCAGCAACACCACTTCCCCCAGCCCCCCAGCCACTTCCAGCTCTTGGTCTGGGAGCCAGCACTGGGCTATCGCCATGGCTACATGGCCCTCAGGAAGGCCTGTGCTCACCTGGGAAGAAGCTGAGCTGATGGCAGTTCTAGAGCAGTGTGTCCACCCTAAAAGAGACCAGCTGAACCTGTAAGCTGCACCAAAGGCATATCCTAGCTTTATTAAAGGGCCGCGCCGCAGAGTCAATATAAAAACACAAAAAGTCCCATCAGTTTAATAACAATAAAAAACCCCAAAAATGGAAAACTGAGGGGGCAGGGAAGAGGCCCCTGGGCCAGGGGCACGGGGAGCCCTGCTCACGGCACCAGGCCTGGCCGCAGGGCCCCCCGGTATTGCTGTTGCTACGAGGTCGGGGGGCAGCGATTGTCCTGTGGGAGCCACCGTTCACCTGGGTCAAGGACCCTTACTTCTTCTGGGGTGTGCTCAGCTTCTGCATGCCCCGGATCTTGTCCAGCAGGCCAGAGATGAAGGCCTGAACAGAAGGGAGGACATTAGGGAGACCAGACTCCAAGATGACAGACACCCAGGCTCCTCTCACGCCCGCCTCTGGGGAAACCACTTACTTACCTCAGTGGGTTTGTAACAGTCAACCAGCAGCTCCTAGGAGGGCGTGGGGAGGGGTAAGTATGGCTGTGAGTTCTAAGGAACAGTGACCTAGGGTTCACCTGTGCCCACTTCCAAGGGCCTGGGGCCACCCCAAGGTGCAGGCGATGCCAGGCCACCCAACAGCTAGGCAAGCACCATCAGCCCCATTTGACGGAGGCGGAGGCCGAGGCTCACCGTCACAGAGCTGAATGACTAAAACCAAAGGAGGCCTAAATCCAGAGCCTTGCTCACCCAAGGGGCAGTGCCTCCAGCCCTCTCCTCCCTGATCCCCCTACCTGGCCCTGCTGTCTCCCAGCCCCTCTCTCACCTTGACCCTGGCAGCCCGGGTATCATCACTCTCCATGTCCAGGAGTTCGTCCACATCAATCTCCAACTCCGGGATCTCCTCTTCCTGGGGTGGGGGTGGGGGAGGAGGGAGAGACAAGGGCCTGAGTTGGGGGAGAGGGTGTGAGAGGGGCTCTGGCTGAGGCCCCTGCCCTACCGCAGGATGAGCCAGCCTTCCTCACCCAGCCGACAGCGGCAGCTGTCCGAGGAAGAAAACAGATCAGGCCTGTGCCAAGGCAAAATGCCCAATGAGGGGGGGGAGCTTCCTGTCCCTGCCAGTTGGGCACCGTGGGTGCCAGACAGGGCCAGACAGCTAGGGCTGGGGGACCCTGGGCTGAGAACCCTGCAGATGTGTTGCCCCAACTTCCCGGCGCCCCCTCCCCCAGTCAGCGCACAGGTGGGGCCAGCTGTCTCAACTCCTCACAGCCCCTCCCCCTCCCCCAAACACCTGTCACAGCTTCCCAGGAGTGGGGAGGAAGTACAGGGTGAGGGGTCAGTGGGAAGGACCCAGGCCTGCTAAGGGGGAAACAAAGAGCCTATGCTTTGCTGAGGGAGGGGGTGCCCGCCACCCCTCCCCCCCCCCCCCCCCCCCCCCCAGGAAGCGTCTATCCAGTCTGGAGCCAGCTGCATTCCAGGGCTGGTCTAGGGTAGGCAGCACAGGGCAAGCCCACTCCTCCACCCTGCCCCCCGGGGCCTGAGTCACCATTTGAGCAAGGAAGGAGTCATGGGGTGGAGAACCAGAACCCAGAGGACAGCTAGCCTGCCCCTACACCAAAATGGAGCTGCAGGCTGGCCCATTAGAACAGCCCAGACCCTTTACAATCCCACCAGACTTGCGCCTTTTAACCAGTTTAGATTAGGAGGCACCAGGTAGACCTCCTTCCACCGCCAGCCCGGGCTAGCCTCCTGCCTCCTGCCCATGGCCCAGGCTATCCCTTGAGGCTTCTACAAGACCCCAAGCTTGACCAGGGTAGTGACATGAGGGCGTCACGAGAGAGAAGACAGGAGTGACTTAAGGTCAGACAAGAAAGAGCACACACTGGGGGCGGGGAGTATAGAAAGGGAGGGGAGCGCGCGGAAGCGGAGCGCCCATTGACTCCAGGTGACAGGCAGGAGCAAGGTGGGGTTCCCAAGCAGCCCGACTAGGGCACGATTTTAGGGTCTCGGCGCAGAGTAGGGGACACACCTGGCAGTCGTAGAGGCGAGTGAGCTGCTCCAGGATCCACTCCTCTAGGTTGAGGCGCTTCCGTAGCTCCTTGCGGTCGTACTTGACCGTGACCTTCCCTTGGCGCCTCACTGGGCCCTCGTCGTCCGCGCCGCCCGGGCCCTCGCCTGCAGCCCCAGGGGGGCTCTGAAAGTAGACGCGGGGCCCTGGGCCACCACTGCCCGGCCCGGGGGCCGGGGCCGCCAACGCCGCGCCCCCCGCGGGGCCGCTGTCCGCCATGGCGGCCGCCGGGGCCACGTGCGCGCGTCGGGCCCCTCCCTGCGCCGCCACCTCCGGGACGCCCGCCGGCTGGCTCCGGGCCGCTGGCTCGGGTTAGCTCGCGGGCTCGGCTCCGCGCGGCTCCGCGGCGAGGGCGGCGGCGGGGGCGCCCGGGGGCAGCTGCAGCATGCGGAGCCCCCGGGCCTGGCCTGGCCGCGCCCCGCCCCCTCCCCGCCGATCCGCCCGCCCTTTGTCCCCCGCGGCCGCCGCCCGAGCCGCCGCCGCCGCCGCCGCCGCCGAAGCCGCTTTCTCTGTCTCGCTCGCTTCCCCCGCCCCCCGACCACACCCCCTTAAAGGGCCAGTCCCTCCGCAGGCCCCTCACTCCCACCCCGCCCCCGGGCAGGGGATAGGGGAGGGTCTAGTCGTCAGGGGTTTGGGCCTGGCTGTTTGATACCCCTTTTAACCTTTCTGCCTCAACCCTGGCGTTCTAGGCGCCCAGTACCGGGATTTGGGCTCCTGCCGGGATGCTAGTGTTCTGTCCTCACTGATGCAAAAACAGGGGTCATCTGGGAATGGAGGGGAGTGGGCAGTATGTGCAGGACGAGGGTCTGGAGAGGAGACTTGGGAGCCCCTCAGGTCTGGGTCCTCCGGTCCTTGGCCAGAGGAGGGCAAGCAGCCTCCTCCGCGTAGACCGACACGTGGACCAGGCTCCCAAGGGTGGAGGGGTGGAGAAAGGGGACAGGAGCTGCCCAGGTCCCCGGACGCCCTACTCGGCGAGGACACGCAACCCCCACGGTGGAGGCCCAGGGTAGGGGCGAGCGGAACCGGCTCAACGGCCCGAGGGGCTAAACCCTAGGCTGCCACCGCCCCCCGGCCAAGATGGCGGCGGGGAACGGAATTATGGGAAACGTAGTTCTCGGAGTCTGGCCGGGCCTGGCCGCCCCTCCCTCTCAGCGGAGCCAGGGCGGGGAAGCGCAGAACTTGTTTGGGGCGCCCTCGTTCGGCTGGCTTCGACAGGACGCGGCCAGCCGCGCCTCCACCTGCCCCCCCAACTCCCCGCAACCTCTATGTGTACAAAGAGGGAACTCAGAAGTAAAGAGCTGGGAAATGGGGGAGACGGTACCCCCGATAATAAAAATGATAATAACAGCTGACCCATAAAAAGCGTTCCTCGGGTCGGTTCCATACAGTCGGCTCCAGCTTGAGGCCACCTCATTCACTCTCCCACAGATCGTTGCCCTGCAGCGCCTTCTGTCCTTCAGCATTCACAGGCGCCTTACCTGGCCCACCTCTCTCTGACAGACCGTGTTTCTCATTTCGGCACCCCGTGAGATCTTCCGTATCTCTGAATGGTCTCTCTCATTCATGGGATCTCTGTCTCTCCCTTCTAGACTGTGTGCTCCGTGGGGCCCTTGTTTACTGCTGATGCCCAACATGCAGTGACCGGCTGGGCTTCAGACCCGCGTGTATGGAGCAGATGACCCGATTCTTGCTGAACTCCCAGCACCAGTGTCAGACTTGTAACTGTTGGCTGAACACGTGACTGAATGAAAGAATGAATGGCTTTCTCTGTGCCTAGCATTTCCTCAGAAGCTCATGGCCAAGATTCAGTGAGAAAATACGTGGAAGGGTCAATGACAGTACCACAGAGGTCAGCTTGTGAACCCAGACCCCCTGACACAAAGTCTCTACTCACCCCCCCATCCGCCCCTAGAAAGCACCCAACAAGGGCGTCTAGCCCCTCAGAGATGCTTCCACGGACGGCAGGCTCGCCCTCCGCAGTCCCAGGCTGAGTCTCAGCATCTGAGGGGCAGCAAGCCGTTCTGCCCCAGTCTCTCACAGACACCTTCTCTCTGGATGTCAGAGAAACCCACTGCAGCAGGCACGGTTCAGAGACAGGCTGAGACCAGCCCAAGGTCACACAGCGGGTGCTGCGGCCAAACTCAAACCCAGCACTTTGAGCTTACCCTGTAGCTGGGAGAAAGAGACAATGAATGCAGAGGCTGGGAATGGTATGTGTTGCAGGTGGGGCCTGGGTTGGGGGCAGGTTCTCAGGGCGCGTCTCATGCCTCCTCCCTTCCCTCCCTTCTCCTGGTCTTATCCTCCTGTCAGCCAGCCTGGGGAGCTGGTGGAGGGCTGACCCTTGCTCTTGCAGATTAGGCAGGACCCATTATTTCCACTAGGAGCCCCATCCCTGGCCTGGCCCCTGGCTCCCAGCCTGGCCTGTGGGAAGAGCAGTTTACCCGAGTCCAAATTCCCTACTACAGCCCACCTCACCCCACCAGGGCAGGTCTGCTCTCTGAACCACAGCGTTGATTCAGGCCTTAGGGGTGCTCATAGTTAAGAGGGGAGATATATATACCATAACTTGCTGTGGGAATGGAGCCTACAGGCCATAAAGATCCAGGTCCCAGCCCTCGATGCTGTGAGCCCAAGTGACGGCGTTCCTATCCCTCCTGCCCTGAGGGCTAGTGTGAAGGCCTCCTGTCATGTCCAAATTTTGGGGTACTCCTGGGGGTTCTCTGGGCAGGGTGGGGAGGAACTGGGGATCCTCTTCCTGACACTCCCACTTTCCATCCCCACTGCTTCTGCTCGTTCGGTCCCTTGCCATGGCCACCCACCCTGAGAACATGGTCATGCTGGCCTGCAGTCTTGTGGGAGGCTGGGCTGCCCTGCACAGACCCTCAGAATGGAAGAACTGGGTTCAAATCCTCGCTCTGCCCAGCACGTTGGGAGGCCGTGAGCAAGTCGCTTACCTGCTCTGAGCCTCTTCCAGGGGGCTGATTCTACCAAGCTCCGGTGGCTGGGGGCCGAGAGCTCGGTGCTGAGGGCCTACATCCCAGCCCTTGCTCTCCTGCCTAAACCCTCCTGGGACTGGAGTATGCGGCCGCCACCGCGCCTCATCTTGCAGGCCTCAGACTGTGGCTCCCCAGCTCCACCCCACCTGAGGTCCCAGCCCCCTCTCCACCAGAGTGCAGCTAAGGCTGCTTTCAGCACCTCTTTGAAGCAGAGGCCCTGGAGAGGGAGGGTCCCGTGGGCCAAGACCGCTCCCTTAATCGAGGGTAGAGGTGGAAAGGCTGCCTTCCTTCCACCATTACTGCTTGCCAAGAAACCCTATCACCATTATCAAGCCTGGAAGAAAGTGTCCGAGGAGGAAGGAGCCCTTTAATAGGGGCTACCCTGGCCTTGGGAGACATGGGGTGGGGGGGGCAGGGAGAGGCTCAGGCTCAGGAAACAGGCTCCCATCCTGTTTGCCAAGGAGCTGCTGCCCAGCATATCTCTGAAGTATCCCTGTCCAAGGCCTAGAACCCTGGCTCTGGCCTGCTAGCCCCGGCACTGGCTGGCAGGCCCTCTGCCCCAGAGCGGATCTGTGCCCTTTCCTCTTCCTCCCTGATGCCTCCCAGTCTGCTAGCCACTCATCATATGTCCAGCTGCCTGCAGCTAGGGGTCATCTTGTACCCATTTGCTTCTTTCATGCCCCCGCAATCTCCAGCTTCTGGACAAGGTGACTGAGGCACAGAGGGGCTGGGTTCTGCTGTAGACTTGAACCCATGCCTGGGGGAGCAGAGGCTGCCACTCTCCACCCTGCATGGCTCTGCCCAGTGAGACCCGGTGGTCTCTGGATCCCTCAAGGGTATGGCTCTGCTCTTCTTTTGAGAGAGGATGAGGGGATCACACGTCCTGCCCCCCTTTCTCTGTCTCCTCAAGGGCAAGGAGTGGAGGCAGGATGAGCCAGCCTTCAAGTCAGAGGGCTAAAATCCTCCTACAAAGTTGCGTGACCTTGGGCAAGTCCCTTCCCCTCTCTGGGCCTCAAGTGTAAATAGTAATCCCACCCCACAGGGTCTCTGCCAAAGGCAAGGAGATTCCTTAGGTTAGAGCTGGTGTCCCACAAGGTGGGGATTTTGAGGATGGCCGGTGCCAGGCAGGGCCTCCCCTTAGGGGTCTGAGAGCCTGGGGCGAAGGGGCCTGCAGGGCCCGCTCCTCCTTGGCTGACCCCTCCTCCCCCAGAACCAGCTCTAGTCTCTTTCTGGGTTTCTAGGTGACTTGGCTGGCCCCTCTGGATGAGTTCTACTTTAAACCTACTGCTGCTACTGCCTCTGTATTGGGGGGGCTCCCACAGGGGCCCCCAGGCAGGAGCCCTCCCCCCCAGCCAAGCCCTGCGGGAGGGGCTGCAGCCCCCACCTATCCCAGTGCCCATGCGCCTTCCCCCTCCCATCCCTGGAGCGCCGATTTCAGGGCACCTGCTGTAGGCCAGGCACCGCAGAGCCCCTCCTCAACCCCCCTTGTCCGCGGACACCCGCGAGGCTTCTGAACCCTCTGGGCAAACGAGCAGAGCAGTTGTCTCCGTCGCAGGGTTCAGTAGGAAGCCCCACAGGGACAGGGTCCAGGTTCAGTCATGGGGGTCTACAGAACAAGAAGGGGGCTGTTCTAGGGCTTACTCTGGAAGACCAGGATGCTTAGGTCCTTAAAGGAGGCAGCAGGCGCCCGGCCTCCCCGGGCTAGGGACGGGGGAGGGGCGCCTGCCGGCAGGAGGCCCATTAGCTGGCTAAGTGCTCCCAGGGAGGGGGGGGAAGGGAACCGAGCTGCGGCAGGAGGGGGTGAGGCGAAGTGAGGGCAGAGAGGGGGGGTGGGAGTGGCTTTTCCTGCACTCAGCTCAGTGTTGCTGGAGTGTGGTGGGGGCAAGGCTCTGCGCCCCCGGCCCTAGCCTGGCCCTCCGGTAGTACCCTCGCCCCCGCCCCTCCGAAACCTAAGCCGGCTGACCCCCTCCCAGTCTTCAGCAACGCCCTCTACACCCAGTCCCTCTGGCTGCACCCTAACAACCACCCTGGCCCCAAGCTCTGTCCTCCAACCCCAGGCAAGTCCGGATGAGCACCCCCAGCGAAGCGCCGGGGGCCCTGTTATGCCCCTGCCCCATCCCCCCTCGGGCTGCAGTCGCCGCCCCGGCCGCCAGGGGGAGCCGCCGACACGGGGCGGGCGGGCCCGACGCGGGTGGGAGGGGGCGGTGCCGCTGCGGCCCCGCCCCCGCCCCGCCCCGCCCGGGCCCCGCCGATTCTCTGGTCGGTCCGGGACAGACTGGCGGGCGGGCGGGCGCTGACGCCGCGGGGCCGGAGCGGGCCGCGCGGGAGCGCGCGGAGGGAGCAGCGGCGCCGTCGGTCCTCGTCGGGGCTCCGAGGGTGCCCGACTCGTCCCCGGCCGGGCCATGGCGGGCGCCAGGCCCGGCGTCCACGCGCTGCAGCTGGAGCCGCCCACCGTGGTAGAGACCCTGAGGCGCGGGAGTAAGTTCATCAAATGGGACGAGGTAAGCGCGGGGGGCCCACCGTTCTACCCAGTTCCTGGGACTCCCTCGTTCAAGCTCAGTCAGACGCCGGGGACCCCCACCCGAGCCTGGCCTGGCCACGGCGCCCCCCCACCCCGAAGCCACTCTTGGCTGTGCTCCGGAAACTTGAGTCCCCAGTCGTGCCCGTAATGAAGACTTTGTCCCCCACCCCCAACCCCAGTCCATTCAGCTGTGTAAAATTTGGCTTTCCACTCTTTGGCCCGGAGATTTCGAACCCCAATGAATCCCGTTCCCCCCCCCCCCACACACACACGTCTTTTCACTCGCCCTTTCCACCCCTCCCTGCCTGCCGGTCTAATTCTGGTTCCCCCAACCCTGGCCTGGTCCTCAGACCATTGCCTGGCACTGGATCTGGCTGGAGGACCCTGGCTCCCAATCGGGCTCAGCGCACCCCCATTCTTCCTAGTGCCCTAGCCTGAACATTGTTCTCCATTCATCACTTTTTCACCCTATTCTTGCTGCACCCCTTTGCCCTGCTTCAGGAGCCCATCCCAGCTCTCTGCTCAGGAGGGAGCACCAAGTCACCCCCTAGTGGAGTCTTTGCCCCCCAGGTTCCTCCAGCCCTGGGGAACTTTGCTCTCCACTTCTTAGCATCAGGGACTTTGAACCCCAATAAATCCTTGGCCCCCCCCCCCTTTCTACCTGCCCTGCCGCTTCCCAGATGCCCCGGCCCCCACCTGCGGCTCTCCGACCGGTCCTCCGCCCCACCCCCATTTTCAGACCGCCCCCTCCTCTGCCCCCTGGGCCCCTCCTTCCCCAGGGCCTCCACCCGGCCTGCCTGAGCCACCCCGCTGCTTCTTCCCAGTCAGGCCGGAGGCCTGGAAGACTCTGGGTTCCTTTCCGGCTGGGTGGGGCGGGTAGGCGTGGGAGCTGGGGGGAGGGGCTGGGGGCGTGGCCTGAGGTAGCAGGTGTGCCTTAGAGGGGTGCCTGGGAGCTCCAGGGACCAGGGGAGACCCCTCCCCCCCAGTCCTGCGTGCAGGGAAAAGTTTCTCCTTTTCCTTCCAGTGTGATAAACCCAAATAAGGAAGTGGGAACTGGGAGAGGGCCCTGGGGGTGGGGTGGGGGTTGCTGACCGGGACTTAGGGCTGAAGAGCAGGGGGCCTGGGCTGTTTTTGAAGGCCAGACACTGGGGGAGGGGCAGGGGAAGGCCTTGGGGTCAGTACCCACAGAACTCCCCTCTCCTCACACTACTGGGGGACCTGAGCCACAGCGCAGGGTTGGGAATCCCAGGGAGGGGCTGAGGATTGGTGTCAGCACAGTGAAGTGGGGAGGCCCAGGCACCCCCAAAGTTCCAAGGCCTCCTGGCCTTTATAAAGAAAGAGATGGGCGGGGCTGGTGCAGGCCCCAGTTCTCCAAAAAAGGAAACTGAGTCTGGAAAATGGAGACTAATCCCAGTCCCCACAGTGGAGTTACAGCTAAGGCCAGGAGCTGGGAGCCTAGTAGGGGTCCTGCTTCCCTCCTTCCCAGGCCTCTGGACTCTGGAGCCATACTGCCTGTGAGCAAATTCTAGGGCCTCCTCTTGACCTTAAGCAAGCCACACAGCCTCCCTGTGCCTCAGGCTCCTCATCTGTTAGATGGGAAGAACAATAGCATATACTTCATAAGAATGTTAGGAGAACTGAGTGAGCTCCTAGAGGGCCACTGGCCCTGATGACCCCCCCCCCCTTTGGCTGCTGGTCCTGAGTCACACAGGGGTGGCCCTGGGAGTGTGCCAGCAACCAGATCCTCCTCAGAAAATAGGGCTGGCATACCCTTCCGGGCCCTCCTGCCAGCCGCAGGGCTGTTTGAGGGAGGACAGAATTAACTGTCCAGTCCCAAGGGCAGGGTGAGTCCCCTTCTGGCAGGATTCAGTCTATATTCTGTTAGATGGGGTGAGCCGCAAGACTGAGGCTCCCGTTGGGTGCAGTGCGGGGTGGGGAGGTCATGGGCTTTGAGGCCGATGTCCGGGCTGACTGGTTGTCATGGGGCCCTGAGGGACACATGAGCTGTAGAAGTCAGACTTCCGAACCCTCTGCTTTCATGCTGTAAATATTCTCAAGGGGGTTTCAGGGTGCTCCGACTCTGGGGAGGCCTCCCCAAGGAGGTGGGTCAGATTTCATGGGTCGAGAAGGAAGGAAAGAAAGGATATCCTAGCAAAGGAACAACAATGCAAAAGCCGGAGGAGGGGAAAGATAGTGGTCCATGTGACTGAGCCTTAGGGTCAGATACGGGTGAAGCCAGGAGGGGCATTGGGTCCCCAAATGTCATGACAGGGACAATTGTGTGAGCTTCATCCTGAGGACCGTAGGGGAACCCCAAAGGACCTGTGGGCTAGATGAGGCTTCATCTTCACTCACTGGCAGGAACACTGGGGTGGATGGCCTGAGGGAGCCCAGGGCCCAAGCCTGGCCCACAGCCCTCATTCACTGACCCCTGCCGTCCCATCCTGTCCCCAGGAGGCCTCCAGTCGGAACCTGGTAACCCTGCGTGTGGACTCCAATGGCTTCTTTCTGTACTGGACCGGACCCAACATGGTGAGGGGGGGCAGTGGTACAGCTTGCTCAGGTCTAGGGCCCCTGGCCCAGACCCTCGAACCCCTCCCACCCGCCCAGGAGGGTGGGGCCCCGCTGCTGGCTGACCTCTCCCACGGCTCCCTGGACAGGAAGTGCTAAGGGCGGGGGCTGAGGCTGGGGCTACAGCAGGGGGTGGCCACTCCCTGGCCTGGGTGGAGATCTTGGGGGCCCTTGGTTCTTGCCCCATAGCCTCTCCGACCTACCCTGGCATCTGGTTTCCCCAGGAGGTGGACACACTGGACATCAGTTCCATCAGGGACACGCGGACGGGGCGTTATGCCCGCCTGCCCAAGGTGAGTGGTGGGGTCCCGAACTAAGAATGGGAGTGAGGCCTTGGGGGATGGGGACACCCCTCTTTACCCTTGGCTTTCAACTCCTCAGGACCCCAAGATCCGGGAGGTGCTGGGCTTTGGGGGCCCTGACGCCCGGCTGGAGGAGAAGTTAATGACGGTGGTGGCTGGGCCAGACCCGGTGAATACGACATACTTGAACTTCATGGCCGTGCAGGATGACACAGCCAAGGTGGGCTGGCGCCTAAGGGTCGGCCATGGGAGCCACCGCCTCACTTGCCGAGTCAGCTGTCACTTAGCGTCTGTCGCGCACTAGGCTGTTCTCTGCCCCTATTTCTAATCATCCTCTGACAAAGCAGTATTTAAGCACTTAACTGTGGATCATACCTGATTCTGAGTGTGGTCTGGGGCTGGGCCAACTCCTCTGTTCCCCGTTCACCCCCTCCCACCCTCACCCCGTCTCCCGACCCCTCAGGTCTGGACCGAGGAGCTGTTCAAGCTGGCCATGAACATCCTGGCTCAGAACGCCTCCCGGAACACCTTCCTGCGAAAAGCGTGAGTCCCGGGCCTACCTGCGGGCTGTCGGGGACTCGGGTGGCCATGCCCAGCATGTGACCCTTTGGCCTGCCTCCCCAGATACACAAAGCTGAAGCTGCAGGTGAACCAGGATGGACGGATCCCGGTGAAGAAGTGAGTACCCTTTCCCTCAGCACCTTCTCTCCTGCCCCTACCTGGGTGACCTTCGCCCCCATGACTCTGACCCCTCTCACTTGCTCAGTATCCTCAAGATGTTTTCAGCAGATAAAAAGCGAGTAGAGACTGCACTGGAATCCTGTGGCCTCAATTTCAACCGGGTGAGGAGGCAGGGGCAACATAGGGAGGGCATCAAGGTGGGGGCCTGGTCTTTTGGGGCTGACTGCCCCTGGGTTCTCACCCCATGCTTCTGCCCTCCCCCCCCCAGAGTGAGTCCATCCGGCCCGATGAGTTTTCCTTGGAAATCTTCGAGCGGTTCCTGAATAAGTTGTGTCTGCGGCCAGACATTGACAAGATCCTGCTGGAGATGTGAGCAGGGCTGGGCCCACCTCCTAGCCCCCAGTGCTCTATGTGTGGCCTCTGCGGGCATTCCCTTCCAGCACAGTGAGGGGAAGCAGAGCTTCTGGGGGTCCCGGGGGGCCGGGACTGGGGCCGTGCTATGAACTGCTCTGTGCTGGCCCTTTGCTGGGGTTACTTGTATCAGCCTACGCCGGGCAGGGGACCGGGCGGCTGGATGTGCTATGGGACTTGCCTGAGCTCACAGAGCAAGTGACCACTGGAGCTGAGTTTGGGTCCAGGGTCCGGAAGCAGGCCTAGCAGGCCAAACCCTTGGGGGTTTCCAAAGCCCTTGTTAATGCCAATGCCAGCACCTCGTGGTTAGGAAAGGGGATGGGAAAACTGAGGCCCAGAGTGGACAGCCATTTGCCCAAGTCCCAGTGAGCAGGTGCTAGAGCCAGGCACCAACCTCCCGACTCCCGCTCCCAGGGTGAGGGCGTGGAGCAGGGGCTGGTGAGGCTCCAGCCTGACCCAGCTTCCTGCCTGGTCTAGAGGCGCCAAGGGCAAGCCATACCTGACGCTGGAGCAGCTCATGGACTTCATCAACCAGAAGCAACGGGACCCGAGGCTCAACGAAGTGCTGTACCCACCCTTGCGCCCCTCCCAGGCCCGGCTGCTCATTGAGAAGTATGAGCCCAACCAGCAGTTCCTGGAGCGAGGTGAGCCCGTGGGGATCCCGTCAGAGCGGGGGTGGGGGGTGGCAGCGGGAGGAGCCCCAGCTGAGCTTGCTGACCCCACCCGTCCCCCAGACCAGATGTCCATGGAGGGCTTCAGCCGCTACCTGGGAGGTGAGGAGAATGGCATCCTGCCCCTGGAGGCCCTGGATCTGAGCGCAGACATGACCCAGCCGCTGAGCGCCTACTTCATCAACTCCTCACACAACACCTATCTCACAGGTGAGCGAGCCCCCCTCGGGCAGCTGGGGTGGTGGCCTCCGTGCCCTCTGCCCTTTGCCTCTTCCATAGCTTCCCTCCTTTGGGGGTGGCCAGTGCTAGGCATGCAGGCGAGGAACAGGCAGTCTACCTCGGGGAGGAGCGGGGCTTCTCTGCACGGGCGCCTTTCCTGGGTGGTCTGGAAGGAGCACTGAAGACCGGGAGCAGGAGACTCCTTGGTGCTCTTCAGCGGGAAGGAGGCCGGAGGCAGGGTGGGTGCTGGGGCAGGTAGAGGTGAGAGGGAGTGAGAAAAGGAGGCAGGGCTAGACCAGGGCGTGGAAGGAATTTGGATTTATCCTAAGTGGGCAGGAAAGGCTTTCTGGAGGGGAGGTGATGAGACCTGGTATGTTTTGGGAAGAGTGACAAGCTCTGCGGAGATTGGATGGGAGGCAGGGAAGGGCCTACTGTCCCCAGGCAGGAGGTGATGGAGGCCGGTGCGGGGCAGCGGCAGGCGGTGGGAGGAGGAGAGGGAAATGAGGGGCCATGGGGACGTTGGGGACAACTCCCCCCTTCAGGCCAGTAGCTGGGGGGGCGGGGGGCAGCAGGTGTTTATCCGCGAGAGGGTGAGTCCTGGAGGAGGAACCAGTCATCAGCCAGCGCCGCTGGATGCTGACTCTGCCCAGCTTGGACGCATGCCAAGGGCTGGGTGGCAGGCCCGGGGCCCGGCCTTGGGGGATTGCAGGAGAGATGGTGCTGGTTCCACAGTGAATTAAGGAGTGATCGAGGGCTGGCCAGACAGCGTGCCAGGGCCGGGCTGGGCCGCCACAGGGGCCTCTGCGTCTCCAGCGTGGCTGGTTTCAGCACAGGCCTGGGGAGGAGGGCGAGGAGCCAGGCTGGCCGGGCGGCTGTGGTGATGTCTGAGGTCTGAGGGTCACTGTACCCAGCGGGGCAGCTGGCCGGGACCTCGTCGGTGGAGATGTACCGGCAGGCGCTGCTGTGGGGCTGCCGCTGCGTGGAGCTGGACGTGTGGAAAGGGCGGCCGCCCGAGGAGGAGCCCTTCATCACCCACGGCTTCACCATGACCACGGAGGTGCCGCTGCGGGATGTGCTCGAGGCCATCGCCGAGACCGCCTTCAAGACCTCGCCCTACCCCGTCATCCTCTCCTTCGAGAACCATGTGGACTCGTGAGTGGGCCCCTGACCTGGGGGACCCCACCCCAACCCCCACCCCATCGGCCCAGAGGCAGCCATCCCACCATGGCACTGTCCGACTGTTCCTGTGACCTCTGACCCTGAGGGCCTTTGATCTACCCTGGGGACATCAGCCTTACCGACCCCCCTCTCTGACCTTTGACCTTGGCCCCACAGGGCAAAGCAGCAGGCCAAGATGGCCGAGTACTGCCGTTCCATCTTTGGGGACGCGCTGCTCATCGACCCGCTGGACAAGTACCCGGTAGGAGGGCTTGGAGCTGTGGCAGGGTGGGGTGGGGGGGTGAGGGCACCCCGGCGGGCCCTGACCTGTCTGTGCCCACCAGCTGGCCGCAGGCGTCCCCCTGCCCAGCCCCCAGGACCTGATGGGCCGCATCCTGGTGAAGAACAAGAAGCGACACCGGCCCAGCACTGCTGTCCCCAACAGCTCTGTGCGCAAGCGGCCGCTGGAGCAGAGCAACTCGGCCCTGAGCGAGGGCTCTGCCACCACTGAGCCCTCCTCACCTCAGCTCGGTACGGCCCTGGCCCAGCCTTCGACCCTGATCCCGACCCTGAGCTCTCACGTCACTGAGCCCCGCCACCCTGGCGACCCTCCTTCTGCTCCCAACCTGCCCTCCCTCCTCACCAAGCCTCTCAGCTGAGGAGGGGACCTCTGACCCCCGACCCCAGGCACTGACCTCACTAAACTACACCCCGACTGGATTGGGTTCCATCCAATTCCTGATCCCCCAACCTCAGCTTCCCACCTCACAACCAGATTATGACTGAATTCTGACCCCTGGCCTCCGTGAACTACATCCTCATGCTTTGGCTGTGACCCTCAGACCTCTGACCCTTGTCCTGTGACCTCCTCTGAGCCTCTCTACCCAACTGGTTATAATTTTAGCTAACCCTCGATCTCTCACCTTACTGAAGTCCCCTGTATATCTGACCCCTGACCGCTCACCCCACTAAGCCTCCTCATTGGGTGTGGCTCTGATTGACCCCTGACTTGCAACCCCTCTGTGTCATCCTTTACCCCCACTGCCAAGGCAGTTGGACCCCAGATCCTGGCTTCTCACCCTTCTGAGCCACGCTGCCTGCCTCTTTGATGGATATAACTCTGGACCTTGACCTTTGACCCATGACCCCTGTGCACTACTACTGGGTTTAATACCATCCAACTCGTGACCTCTGCTCTCTCCCCGAGCCACCCTGCCCTGAGATGACCCCTCGACGTCCCCACTGAGTCACCTCCACAACCCCTCCTGGCTCCCGAGTGTCTGTGTTTGTCCTGACCCCCTCTGGCCCCATCATCTGCAGGGTCCCCCAGCTCTGACAGCTGCCCAGGCCTGAGCAATGGGGAAGAGGTGGGTCTGGAGAAGCCCAACCTGGAGCCTCGGAAGTCTCTGGGCGAGGACGGGCTACAGCGGGGCCCTGATGCTCTTGGATCTGCTGACCGTGAGGATGAGGAGGAAGATGAGGAAGAGGAAGAACAGACAGATCCTAAAAAGCCCACCACGGATGAGGTCAGCCCTGTAGGCAGGAAGAGGGAGAGGGAGCATGGCTTAATTACCCAGGCGTTTGCTGAGCACCCACTGTGTGCTGGGTCTGGCCATGATCAGATGCTAGCCCTGTTCTCCTGGAGTCCACAGGGGGTGTATGTATGGAGGGGGGAGAAGGGGTCTGAGGTAAACAGGCATGGAAGCAAGTGAAATTATGCTCGTGACTGGGCTGGGGAGGGGCAAGTTAGGGTGTAGAATTGGGGGGAAGTAGGGGAGACTGACTGGGCAGGGAGGTTGGGCAATTGGACCTGAGCCAGAGGGACACCATATGCAAAGACCCTGTGGCAGGACTGGAGAGTACAGGAAGGGGCAGTGTAAGACAAGGGAGTGCTGAGTTCTGAGGAGTGGAGGTGACGGAGAAGGTGGATCCATGAGGTCAGGTTTGGGAGGGGCCTGGAGTGAGGAAGGGTGTGAGCAGGGGTGGCCAAGTTCAGCATTGCGGGTGTTGAGGTCAGGGCTCTTGGTGGGCCACCGAGAGGAGATAGCAGCATGGTGGTTAGAAATAATGGCTCATCTGCATGGGAATCATTGAGTCCCTGGGGTTGGGTGAGGAGTTCCAGCTTCCAAGGATCAGGGAGGCAGGAGGCAAAGGAGGAAGGTAGGGTCCAGGGCAAGGCCCCAGAGGGGATGGGACCAGGACTGACAGGCCGGAGGGACTGGGGCCCTTGCTGAGAGCCACTGGGCAGTGTGATTGCAGAGGCGGGCAGAGGGTCAGCACCTCGTTCCTGACAGGGGGCAGGTGAGGGAACTTCCAGCTGAGGGTTGGGGGGCATGGCACTGCTGACCCTTCGTCTGGGGGCCGCAGGGCACTGCCAGCAGTGAGGTCAATGCCACCGAGGAAATGTCAACACTCGTCAACTACATCGAGCCCGTCAAGTTCAAGTCATTTGAGGCTGCTCGAAGTGAGTGGGGTAGGAGACGGTGGGAACAGGAGCCAGCCCAGCCTTTCCAGGCCTGACCCCCTCCCACTCCTCCCCCCCCGCCCCCCAGAAAGGAACAAATGCTTCGAGATGTCATCCTTCGTGGAAACCAAGGCCATGGAGCAACTGACCAAGAGCCCCATGGAGTTTGTGGAGTATCCTTCCACACTGCCAGGGCTGGCCGACCAGGATGGGGGTGCTCAGAGGCTGGCCCAGATGTTCTGACCCCACTTCCGCCACCCGCACAGGGTCCTGACCCTCGAGCACCCTGGTCTGGGCTTGGGGCTAGCCTGGGAAACTGCTCAGGGGCGGGGCCGAGAGGCAGGGGGCTAGAGGGGCAGCTAGAGCAAAGGCCGGGAAGTGGGTTCACAGGAGCGGAGCATGGGCCTGGCGAGCCGGCCAGGAGGCGGGGGCCAGTACACGACGTGGCCCCTGACCGCCAACCTCAGATACAACAAACAGCAGCTCAGCCGCATCTACCCCAAGGGCACCCGCGTGGACTCGTCCAACTACATGCCCCAGCTCTTCTGGAACGTCGGCTGCCAGCTTGTTGCGCTCAACTTCCAGACCCTGGGTGAGCACTAGCCTGCCTCGACTGCCTGGCCTCCAACCTCACTGACTTCTGCTCGGTGACCCTGCCCGTGTTGTCTGAAGGGACCTCTGACTCTCTAATCCCAGGGTAGCCCGTTCCACCGTCAGGCACCTCAAGTGTTGACATGTTCCTCCTGGCAGCCTCTGACATGGGATGGGGTGGGGGTGGGGGGACGCTGACCCTCCAGACCAGCTCTCGGGACAAGAGCAGCTGAGGTGGAACCGGGACAGGAAAACCAAGGCCTGGGCAAACCCCACCTCCTGACCTTGGCTGACCCTAGACTTTCCCCCTGTCTGATCTTTCCTGAGTCTGGACCCCTGATCCCATTTGATCTGACCCTAATGCCCCCTCATCCTCCCTCTACATTGAACTGTCCTTCCTGCCTCCTCACCCTATTGGCCTTGCTGGCCCTCGGCCTCCCCCTGTCACCCCCAGACGTGGCGATGCAGCTCAACGCAGGCGTGTTTGAGTACAACGGGCGCAGTGGCTACCTGCTCAAGCCCGAGTTCATGCGGCGGCCAGACAAGTCCTTCGATCCCTTCACCGAGGTCATCGTGGACGGCATCGTGGCCAATGCCTTGCGGGTCAAGGTGGAGCCAGGGAGCAGTGACGGCTCTGGCGGGCTGTCCTGGGGGTGGGACTCTGGGCAGTTGCCTCACTGTCCTGCCTTCCGCCCCCCCCCCCAGGTGATCTCGGGACAGTTCCTTTCCGACAGGAAGGTGGGCATCTACGTGGAGGTGGACATGTTCGGCCTCCCCGTGGACACGCGGCGCAAGTACCGCACTCGGACCTCTCAAGGGAACTCCTTCAATCCCGTGTGGGACGAGGAGCCCTTTGACTTCCCCAAGGTGAGCCTGGCGCCCGTGCCTGCCCTGCCAGCCTCTCTTGGCAGGGGGAGCAGCAAGCAGGCACGCGGGTAGTGCTCAGGGGTCGGAAGGCAGGGTGCCGAGGGACCTCGAGCCTGGGCCTGTCACCTCCAGGCCCCATGTAGGCCCTGCGCGTGCCAGGGTCGGGCTCGGGCTCCTTGCCCTCTGGAGGCTTCGAGAAGAGGACAGCAAGGTGAGACAGCAGGAGGGCCCGCAGCCCCCTGTGAGGAGAGGGTGTAGCCCGCCCCATCGCCCAGGCAGGAAGGACCGGTCTGCGCTCACAGGCGCAAGCTCACACCGGCTCGTCCTGGCCTCCCGAATGGACTGGACCTCTGTGCCCCAGACCCAGGGCTCCCAGTCCAGTTCCTAAGCTGGCGAGGCCTGAACCTGTCCCGTCAAGAGTGGTGCCTGGAGGGGTCTGCCCGTTCTCCTCACGGCCGGCTGAGCGGCAGTGCTGACGGACGGGCGGTCATTGGCTCAGCTGGTCGGAGGGTCCGCTCGGAGCGCCGGCCTCAGTGGCAGCCGTCCGTCGTGGCTCAGTGGACACGGCGGCCACGGGGCGGCCATGGGGCGGCCACGGGGCGGCAGTGAGGCTCAACGCCGGTCTGGGCCCTCAGGTGGTGCTGCCCACACTAGCTTCGCTGCGCGTCGCGGCCTTCGAGGAGGGCGGCAAGTTCGTGGGGCATCGGATTCTGCCTGTCTCGGCTATCCGCTCAGGTGAGGCCGTCTGGGCTCTGGGAAGTGCAGGGGCAGTGGGGGGGCGGGGGCTGGTGGGGCCCAGCCGCTTTGCCGCCCCATCCTCGCAGGGTACCACTACATCTGTCTGCGGAACGAGGCCAACCAGCCGCTTTGCCTGCCAGCCCTGCTCATTTACACCGAGGCCTCCGACTACATTCCCGACGACCACCAGGGTGAGCTGGGGGGGGGGGGGGCGGGGAGACACAGGCCAGGTGGGGTAGGGGGCGGGGGCGCCAACCAGGACAGCCGTTGTGGGGGGTGAACAGACCTGAGGGTGGGTTCTGTGGTCCTTCCACGGAACCAGAACGGCGGGGATGGTGTGGCCTTGGGGCTTGTGTCTCTGAAACCCTTGCCCTCCGCCCCCACCCAGACTACGCTGAGGCCCTGATCAACCCCATCAAGCACGTTAGCCTGATGGACCAGAGGGCCAAGCAGTTGGCCGCCCTCATTGGGGAGAGTGAGGTGAGCCAGGGCAGGTCAGGGGCAGGTCGGGGGAGCAGGCTCAGGCTGACCTGGACCCTGGGGGCTGCTGGGGGGGTGGGGGTGGGGGGGTGCGGTGAGGGCTGATCTCCGGGCCAGGTCCTGTAAAGCACCCTGCAGCCTTCCCCACTCTCCTCTGCCTGCACTGCCCCATCCCAGTCCCAGCTGGGGCTCCGGCCCCTCTCCCCATGAGTCGGGCTGTTCACTGCCTTACTGCAGATGCCAACCTGATGCATTTACCCACACCCTCTGCTGGGAGGGCTGGTTCCCCTTTCTGGCTTCTCTCATCCAGACCACATAATAAAGCCAAGTGAGTGCCGCGCGCCAGATTCTGCCTGGCCGGGTGGGAGCTCTTTTCACCCACTCGACTCATATAATCCTCCCCGCACCACCTGAGTTTGGTCCTGCCACCCCAGTGTAGACACGGGAACGCTGAGGCTCTCCAGCTGGGCCTTCAACCCTCAGCTCTGCTCCGACACCGGCATGATGTGGGGCTTCTGGTCTCTCTGACTCAGTGAGCTCAGCAGCCCAGGGTTACTGTCCACACGTTAAGGATGTGGGAACTACCCCTTTTGCCTGTGAGAGGCTTTCAGGACAGACCTGGGCTGGCATTCCTCCAATGGCAGCAGGGTCAAAGTTGAAGTGCAGGGTTCGGCTGCTTCCCCGAAGCAGTTGGAAGCCACAGAAGCTTTTAAAACCCGGGGTCCTGGGAGCCAGGAGCCAGGCAGTGGCTTCTGTGGGGAGGGGTCAGGAGCAGAGCCTTGCCCGCACGTCCAGACCCAGTCCCACGGGGCCTGTGGCAGGCGGAGAGAGAGGCTGCTTGGAGCTGTTAGCGGGAGAGGCTAGTGCCCACTCTGCGGTCACTTCCTTCGTTGATTTAATCAGGAGCCAAGCAACGAGGAAGATGAGCAGCTGTGGGCAAGGTTGGAGGGGGGACTTGGAGAGGGAGGAAATTTGGGGTGGGGCCAAGGCTTTCCTGAACAATCTGGAAGTTTCCCGAGCACACGCAATGGGGCCTGGCATCCGAGAGACACGATCTCATGTTACCTTTCCACACCCCGCGTGGAAAAGGGGTTTTGAAATTTGAGCTCTCTTATTTCTTTCGTAGTTGTTCCAACAGCCCCATATGATAGACGAGGAGCCCAGGCCAGACGGGCTGAGGGGAAGCCGACCGGGGGCACTGGGGAGCCCTGGGAGGTTAGAACAGCATTTCTGGAAAGAACCTTCTGCTCTCTCCCCGTCAGGCTCAGGCTGGCCCAGAGACCTGCCAGGAGACTCAGCCTCAGCAGCTTGGGTCCCAGCTGACCCCAAATCCCACACCCAGCCCGCTGGACACCTCCCCGCGCCGGCCCCCAGGCCCTACCACGTCCCCTACCAGCTCTTCCCTCAGCAGCCCAGGTAAGGGGCGGCCAGGGCGGGTTGGAGGATGGGGGACGGGTTGGGGGATGGGGGGGTGTGGGGGTAGCTCTGCTGTGCTTCCCCCACCCCTCACAGCCCTGCCTTCTCTCTGCAGGGCAGCGGGACGACCTCATCGCCAGTCTCCTCTCAGGTGTGGGGCGGGGCTGTCCCGGAGGGGAGTGGGGTGCTCCTGCGGGCTGGCCTGCGCCCGCCCCCACCCAGCCCACCTTTGCTCTGTTGCGCAGAGGTGGCCCCGGTCCCGCTGGACGAGCTCCGAGGCCACAAGGCGCTGGTGAAGCTCCGGAGCCGGCAGGAGCGAGAGCTGCGGGAGCTGCACAAGAAGCACCAGCGGAAGGCCGTGGCCCTCACGCGCCGGCTGCTCGACGGCCTGGCCCAGGCCCGGGCGGAGAGCAAATGCCACCAGCGGCCGGGCGTCCTGTGAGTGTCCCACCTGCCCGCACGCCCGTGGGCGGCGTGTCCTGGGGTGACTACGAGGGTGTGTGCGCCTGTGGGGGTTTTCACTGGGGGCCGGGGGTGGGGTGGGCACGGCGGGATGGCCAGGGGCTGCCCCTTGACCCCCGGGGAGTCAAGGTTTGGTGTAAGGAAGATCGAGGAACCTTCCACATGGGCCCCATCCTCTGCCAGGGAGCCGCGCCTCGGCTGAAGTCCCCCACGAGCAGCCTGTCTTCCCAGAGACTGTTGCCCCTACAGGCTCCCAGAGTTCGTTCCCCCGGAGCTAATGGGCCTGGTTGTTGGCATCACAGACCCTGCCCCCGCCCCCCCCGCCCCCGGGCTGGTTTCTGCCATTGCCTATTGGGATCTGCCCTGTCCGCCACTGCCCTCCCAGCCCAAGTCCAGGTGACAACCTGAGGATCACCCAGAGGGATTCTTCCTACAGAGGCGGGGAGAACGAGAAGGAGGAGGAGGAAGAGATGAAGCGGTATCAAGAATTCCAGAAGAGACAGGTGCAGAGTCTGCTGGAGCTGAGGGAGGCCCAGGCGGATACAGAGGCTGAGCGGAGGCTGGAGCACCTGAGACAGGTGAGGTGGGCGTGTGGCAGCGAGGGACAGCCTGCCTCCCGGACAGAGCTGGCATCAGCCTGGGTCACCTGTTGGCCACCTGTGTCCGCAGGCTCAGCAGCGGCTCAGGGAGATTGTCCTGGATGCTCACACAACTCAGTTCAAGAGGCTGAAGGAGATGAACGAGAGGTGAAGGCAGGAGATCTTGTGGGGGGTGGGGCAGGGGACTCCCTGGTGCTCGGAGGAGAGGAGAGCCCCCGGACCTGCCATTGACCCTTTCTCCACCCCCACTTGGCCCTTCCAGGGAGAAGAAGGAACTGCAGAAGATTCTGGACAGGAAGCGCCACAACAGTATCTCAGAGGCCAAGACAAGGGAGAAACATAAGAAGGAGGCGTAAGGGCCCTGGGGCCGGGAGCCGCTGGAGGGCTGGCAGCTGCTGGGGGCAGGGGGCCGTTGGGGGCTGGGCAGGCAGGGCTGGGGGCCAGGCACCGAGCCCCCTCTTCCTCTCTCCCTGCAGGGAACTGACAGAGATTAACCGTCGGCACATCACCGAGTCGGTCAACTCCATCCGTCGGGTGAGTGAGGCTCAGGTGCCACCCTGGCCCCAGCCCACCCCTCTCTTCCTTCAGTCATGAGGAACTTGTCTCCTCAGTGCCTGGCCTGCCTGTGTGTGGCTACGTTGCCCTAGAGGGACTTCTAGAGCCTTTTCCTCTGGGCCCTCTCCGGCCCTGATGTATCCAGAGCTAACCGTCTACAACAGTGTCTCATGGCTTTGGAGTCTCTGGGTCCGGAACCTTTGCTATAAGGGTCACCTCAGACCCCTGCTCCCCCCCCCCAGTCCTGGGAGCCTGCCCCTGCCTGACCTCTGTGCGCAGCCAGAGCCCGAGGGCCCTCCCCGCCCCTCCCTCAGAGACCCTCGGCCGAGCCCAGCCCTCACCCCCGCCCCCCTGCAGCTGGAGGAGGCCCAGAAGCAGCGGCATGAGCGCCTCGCGGCTGGGCAGCAGCAGGCCCTACAGCAGCTGGTAGAAGAGGAGCCCAAGGTGAGGCCTGGGGGGAGGCGGGCAGCGGGCGGGCAGAGCGCCGGGTGGCCGGGCCTCGCCTGTGTCATTCCCTCCTCCTCCCTCAGCTGCTGGCCCAGCTGGCCCGGGAGTGTCAGGAGCAGCGGGCGAGGCTGCCCCAGGAGATCCGCCGGAGCCTGCTGGGCGAGACGCCGGAGGCGCTGGGGGACGGGCATCTGGTGGCCTGTGCCAGCAACGGGCACGCACCTGGGAGCGGTGGGCACCTGTCTGGCGCTGACTCGGAGAGCCAAGAGGAGAACACCAAGCTCTGAACTGGCTGAGCAAGAGGTGGCCGCCGCACGGGTGCTGGGAGGGCAGGAAGCTAAGACACTAATGCTTTTTTTTTTTTTTTTTAACTTTTTATCTTTAGAAATTTTATTTTTTTAAACTGGGGCAAGCACCCCACACTAACTCCCTTCTTTCACCCTCCTGGGGCCCCATTCGTCCCCAGCCCCTCCTTCCTGCCTTCAGTCCTAAGGAAGGTGCTGGGTCACTGTGGGCCGCAAGGGTTTCGCCCTCCCATGATACCCGCGCCCCAGAGTGGGAGCTGTCTCCCTCACTTCCCCGGGGAACACTGGCAGAGACTTTGAGCTCTGGGAAGTAGGGGGTCACATGCTTTCTCTATTCTTTGGGAATTTTTTTTTACATGAATAAAAGTGGATTTCAGGGACCCTGTGTGCAGTGTGGTTTGGGGTGGGGGGCAGTTCTGGAGAGGACCCTGGGCCCTGGGCCTGGCTCCGCTGCTCTCCTGGGGCTTTGGTTTCCTCATCTATAAAGTGGGCTGGTGGGCATTGTGGGGTTGAGGTCAGGCCCCCAGTGGAGGGCTGCTGGGTTTCAACCTTGAGACCTCCTTGCCTGGGTCCTTGCAGATCTTCACAATGACCTGACATCCAGTGGCCTCCCCCAGGCTTTCCCGCCTTTATGCCCTCTGTCCCCGACCCATCGCTTCTGCCCCCCCCCGCCAACTCCCATTTCTTTTCTCCCTCATGGGCTCTTCTTGTCCTCCCTTCACAGAGGCTCAGGCCTCTGCGTCAGGAAGCCTTCCCTGCCCCCCCTTCCTGTCGCCTGATAATGACCCAAGCGCCCAGCATCTTCCGCCGAGGCTGCTCTGGGCCCCTCGCAGGCAGTTGACTCTAATCGGGGATGGACCTGGTCCGCTCAGAACCTGTCCACCATCAGGGGCCCCGGGCTCTCAGTGATACAAATGGGGGGGGGGCTGGTAGTGACCCCTGGGAGAAGGGAAGCTGACCGTCACAGACGCTCACAGGGACCAGGAGACCCAGCATCCCCCTCATCCCTGTGAGGGAGACGTTATGCCTGTTTTACATATGAGGAAACTGAGGCCCAGAGCAGAAGTCACATGTGCCAGGCCACAGCTAAGTCAAGATGTCCTGACCCGGAGGCAGGGCGGGCCTGGACCCGCTATGACAGACTGTCTTCCGCCTCGGGACAGCGTGGAGTGGCAGAGACCCCGCAGCGAGGGTGCGGCTAGGTTCTGCTGCAGGGTCAGGCTGGCACTTCTTCAAGGCCTCTCCCAGCTTCCTGGGGCTTCCCGGGCTGACTACCTCCCTCCTCCAGAGGCAGGCAGCCTCTTATCTGGGCTTATCTCCTGCCAATTGAGTGTTTTCGTTCTTTGTTTTTGCTGCAGCCTCAGGCAAACAGATAGGGTGGGGAGGCGATAGAGCAAGGGCTTCCAGAGCTGGCCCTTCCCAGGGCTGGGGGCCTCTCCCCTTTGCCCTGCTCCCTCAGGGTTAATACCATTGTCCAAACCCTCCCTGCGTCTGTGGTCAGGCCTGGTCCTGTCCCCTAGAGTAGGCCTGGCCTACTGTATTCCGTGGCCAGGCCCCTCAGCCACCAAGGCCTATCTTCCTGATTTGCCTTGTCTCTACCTACAGAAACACTCCATGTCAGTCCCTGGGTCCTCAAAGGCCCGGCTAAACTCCAAACGCCCGGGGATGACATTCCAGCCCCCTCAGAATCCTGGCCTCTGCTGCCCACCCCCCATCCTTCCATGGGTCCACTCTTTTCTCTACAGGGAATGACCACTCCCTCCTCCATCTCTCTCTTCAAGGCCCAGCGCTAACTCACCTCCTCCCTGAAGCCCTCCCGGACTTCCCCTTGCCAGAGGGAACCGCCCTCACCCCGGTTCTGAGTCCCTGTTACAGCACTTAGCTGGCGGTAACTCCACTCTAAGAGGCTGGTTCTCCCCCGGCCGCCAGGAAGCTTCTGATGGCAGAGCTGTGGCGTAATTCATCTCTGTATACCGGTCCCAAGTGCTGGCTGGTCTATAGGGGGCGCCAATAAATCTTTCTGGAATTGAGCTCCGAGCTCTGCTCTCAGGTCCTGGGGAAGATTCTCAGTTCCCTAGTGATCAGTCCAGTCACAGCCCTGGGCCCAGCCTTCCGTCGCCCCCTCCCCTGCTCCGCGCGTCCTGCCAGTTCCCTGGACAGAGCTGGCTCCAGGCCGGCCACACAGTAGCTATTTGAAAGGACTGACCCAAATAGGAACAAATAACCCTCCCTGGGGAACGGCGGCACGGTTTGCAGAGTGCGGAATTCCGGCGGCCGGCCGGCTTGCAGCTCCCAATTAGCATATTAGAGATAAGGACCTGGAGGTGCCCGAGGCCCGGCTGCGCTCCGCTTTCCGGAGGCCAAGCAGCCCTGGCTCTGGGCGCCGCCTGGACCCCTTCCTGGTCCCGCTTCCAGGTTAAGTCACTCAGAAAGAACCGTGTAAAGCGAGGGCATCTTTTGAAACTGTCAGTGCTACCTAGCGCTTCCCCAGCCTGCGAAGCCCCAAGCGACGGAGCGAGGAGACTCGGAGGCACAAACGCAGGCTTTATTAGCACATTTCGTTGTGAGCGATGGCCCGCAGCGATACCGCGGAGGAAAGGGCTCTGGTGAAGTTAGGGCTTTTCCGGCTTCCAACTTGGCGCAGACGCTAGGGGTAGCCCAGCGCCGGGGGCGGGGTCACGGGGCCACTTCCGGCGGCTAAGGGCGGCTAAACTTCAAAACTTCCGACGGGGCCAAACCCCTCCGTACTCCTCGTACACACCGGAAGGGAATTCGGCCTTTGGGTCAGATCGCCTCCTCCGAAAAGGAAAGAACTGATCCTCTTTCTTGCATAAAGCCTGCGGAAAAGACTTCCGCCCACACCCAAGATGGCCGCCGGCGGCGCCGGGAAGGGGGGAGAGTTTCGGGCTGTGGGACTGGTCATTGGGAGGGGGCGGAGCCTCCTCTCCCCAAGTTCCGATCCCACCAGGACTGGATGACGCGCGTCCAGCTGGGGCTTTGTCGCATCTGCGTCGCTGTGCCCGCGCTCTTCGGGCGAGGAAGTCCCTTCGGGGTGGGAGGAGGAAAGGGTTAAATGAGTTAGCTTGTCCTGGCAGCCCGAGTCGGAGCCCTCCACCTCCGGAATCCCACAGCTAAGTGAGATGCCGGCGGACCTAAAGACCATAGCTCCCGGCATGCCCTGTACCGAGGGGAGGAAGGTGGAAGGATCGCTTGGGCCCTTAGAAATGGCACTGGTTATAACGATCCCAGACGTACCGTGCCAGGGACGCGGGGAGAGAACGCCTAAGACTCTGTAAGCCCCAGAGACCGAGACCTAGCCGCGAAGCCGGGACGGCAATTCAAGACCTAAGTAATTCTGAAGTTGAGGCCAAAGAACCCGGATATCGGAAAGGGGCCGACCGCGAGCACAAATACCAGCATGCCTCGCGCCCCGAGGATTTGGGGAACTCAGGCGCTTTAGCCTTCTGACGCACGGTCTGGACTACAGATACCGGCAGGCCCTGGGACGCAGGAAGGGTCAGGCCAGAGGGAGAGGAGGGGGTCCCGGAACTACAGATCCCGACACGCTTTGGGGCCGGCGCTCACCTTGAAGGAGCCCTGGAACTCGTCGCTCATCCTCCGGAGCTCGCGGCCATAGCGCAGTGCAGCACAGAGGTTGGGGGGCGCTGAGCTCGAGCGCCCCCGGAAAGGGCTGAGCTCTTCCTCCTCCACCCCTTCATCCTCCTCGGTCCCCGCGGGGTACGAGCTGTGGCGACTCCGGGTCTCCACAGCCCCAGCGCCTGCACAGGGACGGGGGCGACATGAGTCTCCACTCCTCTGCGCCCCCAGCCTTGCCAAAGCCCTCGCCCGCTGATGTCTGTGTGCACAGTTCGGTTCCTTCATATGTAAAGCGAGGGAAGCTCCTGGGGCTTTTGTGAAGATTCGAATTAACTTCTCATTAATCCCACAAACCTTAATTGAGCCCCAATAATGGGCCAGGCCCTTAATGTACTGAATGACCTCTGCCTCTGTGCCTGCCATAAAACAAGAACGAAAGTAGTATAGTTATCAGCGCAAGACCATGGGGCCTCAGGGCATTCCTTGGAGGAAATCAATCACCTGGATGAGGTTTCCTGCCCTAGGCAGGGCTGAACTCCAGCTTTGCTAGTGATCTGCTGGCGCCCATTTGTTTCACTGTTGTGGCCTAGGGAGACCTTGGGCCCCTGGAGAGCAAGGACCTGTCAGCAGCATGTCTGGACCTCCCAAAGCACCTGCTTTGGAGAAAGAGTCGGAAGGGTCTGTTGACTTTTTTTTTTTTTTTGGGGGGGGGGTCTGTTGACTTTTGAAGGTAATGATTATGGAGCGCTATGTGCCAGCCCTGGGAATTCCCTCATTATGCTCCTAATCTCCTAAGAAGTGAGTCATAACACTGCCTCCATTTTACAGACAAGAAGACAGAGGCTTAGAGGGCGGAGACTTGTCGATGGTCACACAGTATGAAGCTCTCAGGTTGGAAGTCTCTTGAGGTTTCTTGGACTCCAGAGTCCAGTGATCAACCACTGAGCTACACCTCTTCCCTTATCAGACCACCCTTTAACTCTGAGCCAGTGTGCTCACCTCTGTGTGGGGACAGATCTATCCCCTACTACCAGTGGCGTGGAAAGGTCACATAAAACAGTGTGAAAGTGCTCTGAAAGCTGAAAGTAAACGACAGGTTGTCATTCACGGTCACCTCTCCTGTGTTCTGAGTCTGTCTGACCTGTGTACCTTGTGCCATCCCTCCACTCCTGCCAACCCCACCCCCAAAATCTAGACCAACAAAGACCTAGAACCAGTCCCAGGAGCAAAAACCCAGAGCTACCTAGTAGCGTGAAAGCCAGTATGAAAACAAGAGCAGGGGAAGGTGCTCAGGGGCCCTGACAAGGCCCATCTGTCAGGGAAGGCATTTTGGAGGAGTAAGATTTAGGCTCTGAAGCCAGGGGATAACAGTGTCTCATCCTCTCCCAAAGGACCTTACGCAAAGCCCTGTGGGTCACTTTCGGGGGCTGCAGGGCCTCCAAGGGGCTCAGCTCCAGAGACGTGGCTAAGAAAGCTCAGGAGGGAAGAGGGTGCTGGATCCAGAAAGGCTTAGGCTAAGAGGGTGGTCAGAGCTCCTGGCTGTTCTGAGCTTCACCAAAGTCCAGGCCTGAGGTTAAGCAGGAACACCATCAAGCCTCTGAGGAGTGAGGTGGAAGTGGGAACAGGCAGCTAAATCAGAAATAAGGATGGAAAAGACAGGAATAGAAAGACCCTTGATAAGGACAGGCCCACCTACAGAGCACTTTCCAGTTCTGTGGAGCGTGGGGGTGTGGGCAGAGGCAGGGGCCACACCTCAACCAGATTCCTGCATTGTGATCTTGGGCCCTTTTTTTTTTTTTAAGATTCTATTTATTTATTAGAGAGAGAGAGGAAGAGAGTGCATGCTCCTGGACAGAGGGGTGGGGCAGAGGGAGAGGGAGAAGCTGACTCCCCGCTGAGCATGGAGCCCAAGGAGATGCAGGGCTCAATCCCAGGACCCTGGGATCACAACCTGAGCCAAAGGCGGACGCCCAACCAACTGAGCCATCCAGATGCCCCACCTTGGGCCCTTTTCTAACTTGTTGGGGCCTCAGTATCTTCCTCTATGAAATGGGGGCAGGGGTACCTAGGTGGCTTGGTTGTTTGGGTGTCTGCCTTCAGCTCGGGTCATGATCCCAGGGTCCTGGGATCTCAGGTCATGATCCTGGGGTCTTGGGATTGAGCCCCTCGTTGGGCTCCCTGCTCTAAGGGGAGCTTGCTTCTCCCTCTCCCCCCGCTCATGCTCTTTCTCTCTCAAATAAATAAAATCTTAAAAAATAAAAAATAAAAGAAATGGGGGCAGTCCCCATCTCCCAGGACCACCCCGACAACAGATGAGATAAGGAGAGCACCAGATTCTGCCCCCTTTACATCCTGAAGCCTCCCAGCTTCCCAGTGAGGTGGCCGGTAAGTTCCCCCTATATTACAGATGAAGAAGGGGAGGCACCTAGAGGTTAGGAACTTGCCAGAGGTCCTGCAGTGGGCACACCCTCCTGGCCACTTAAGGGCTCAAGGAACGTCGGCTATTCTCCGTTACTAGCTTTTAAGAATGCACACAACCACTACACCTGACAGACGCTAGTCCCAAGAGTTGGAAAGTGAGTGACTTGCTCACGCTGCCCCCTCGCCCAAAAATCAGAACAAGCAGAAGAGCACTTGCCGTGTCAGGTTGGAAGCGCTTCACCTGAATTGATTCATTAGGTCCCCACCGCAGCCTATGAGGAAGGTTCCTCACTGTCCCTATTTTACAGAGGAGAAAAAACTAAGGCACAGAGAGGGTAAGTCACTTCCCCAATGTCACACAGCTAGTAGGTGGTGGAGCTGGGATCCAAACCCAACCAGTCTGACTCCAGGGCCTGTGTGCTTAATGCTCGTGCTCCAGGTTCCCAACATCAGCCCACAGGCCACCTTGGGGGTGCCGCTTGGGGAAGGCACCTCTGGGCCTTCTGTGAGTGCCAGCCCTACCAGGAGCCTATCCTCAGGGGCAGGCTATTTTCACCAAAGCCATGGATTTAGCGATGCCAAGCCAGCCACCAACAGAATGACGAGCATTTGCATAAACTGAGCTTTTAAAAGTGTCCTTCTCTTTACTGGGAAAAAACCTGAGGAATTTTCTGTGAACTCCCTGGGGGAGTGGACATGCTCGCTCTGAACGCTCCCACCCTCAAATCAGCTCTCGCCCCTACACGTCCCTGGGCAGGGCAGGGGTGGCCTCTCCCAACTCTGGGGAAGTTAATGGAGGGAGAGGGCGTGGCTCCTGCCTGGGTGTGAGCCTGGGTGTGTGCTCAGGCTTGCCCACTCCCACCATCCTCTCAGCCCGCCTGGTGCTGGGGGGGGGGAGCGGGAGGGGCCTCTGGCTGGAGGTGCCCCAAGGCCCAGCAAAGCTTTAAGTTCTTTACCGTGGGGCTTCTGGGTAAGCGGTAGGGCCGGACACATCCAAGTTCACGCTTCTGAGAGCATCCTTACACACTTAAAACGGTGGTAATCCAGGCACCTTGAGGCAGTGAAGCTTTGCCATCAGGCAGCACTGGGTTTGAATCCTGATCTCCTGCATGCAGGTGCTCACATACTGCTTGCCCCCCTCCAATGTGGCACCCCAAACTGAGCAGGCACGTGAGGCCCATCAGCTTCCGGTACCTGCAGGAAGCCCAGACTCCCTGTCTACCCTAAAGCCATTTGGGGTAAAGAAATCCCTTACTGGCCTGCAAAGAACATATCCCATCTTGCTCAGAGCTGCTAAATCAGAAAACTCTAAAGCAGAGGCCAGCAAATGTTTTTGGTAAAGGGCCAGAGAGTAAATGTTTGGGCACTGCAGGCCACGCAGTCTGTTACAACTACTCAGTTTTGTGGTCACTGCTTGAAAGAACCCATAAACAATATATAATTGTGTTGCTGTATTCCACTAAAATTTTAAAAATGTCAAAACTATTCTTAGCTCATGGGCTGACAAAAAAAATAGGGATTTAGTGGTTTTCCAACCCCTGCTTTAAACCCAACTGTGTCTGTCCTCTGCCTAAAACCTTCGATGGCTCCCCATTGCCAAGGAGGTAAAGTCCAAACTCCTTAGCGTGGCTTTCAAGGCCTTTACATTCTGGTTCTAACTTATACTTTACTTGTCCATTTTCAGGAGGGCATGGGGGTTATTCATGTCTACTCCACCAAATGAACAGCAGTCTTCAGCTCTGCTCAGAGCCTGGGCCAACTCACAGTAACAATAACAGCAACAACTGCAGTAAGAGTAAGAACAGCAGGGGCACCTGGGTGGCTCAGTTGTTAAGCGTCTGCCTTCGGCTCAGGTCATGATCCCAGCATCCTGGGATCGAGCCCCGCATCGGGTTCCCTGCTCAGCAGGAAGCCTGCTTCTCCCTCTCCCACTCCCCCTGCTTGTGTTCCCTCTCTCGCTGTCTCTGTCAAATAAATAAATAAAATCTTTAAAAAAAAAAAAAAAAAGAGTAAGAACAGCAAACGTTCCTCTGGGCCAGGCACTGTTTCTAAGCACTTTTCCTATATTAACTGATCAGATCCTCCCTACAAGAAGGGAGGACGAGTTCTATTCTCATTTTACAGATAAGAAAACTGAGGCCGACAGAGTTAACTATCCTGCTCAAGTTCAACCTGCTAATAGAGGGTGGAGCTGCGTTTGAACCCTGTGGTCTGGCCCACTGGGTGGTTCCCCTTCCCTCTCCACCATCCACACACACCCCCACAGCTCACCTTGCACCTACCTGTCCCGGGCACTGGGCTACGCCCTGCGGCCGTCACAGCACAAAAGGTGGCCCAGTCTCTGCCCTGGGGACACAGACAGTCCAGTCCCACAGGGCCCAGGGGGCAGGGACTATGAAGAGTGACGGGACTCTGCCCACCTGGAGGGGGCAGGGCTCTGTGGCTCCGGCAGGCCATCAGCACTTGCCGATCTTTTATGGGAAAATCACTTGCTTCTTAGGTATTGAAAACTAAGTCAAGGGGCACCTGGGTGGCTCAGTCGGTTAAGCGTCTGCCTTCAGCTCAGGTCATGATCCCGGGGTCCTGGGATCCAGCCCCGTGTTGGGCTCTCTGCTCAGCGGGGAGTCTGCTTCTCCCTCTCCCTCTGCCTGCCACTCTCTCTCGCTCCGTCAAATAAATAAATAAAATCTTAAAAAAAAAAAGAAAGAAAAGAAAACTGGGGTGCCTGGGTGGCTCAGTCGGTTGGGCGTCTGCTTTCGGCTCAGGTCATGATGCTGGAGTCCTGGGATCAAGTCCCACATCGGGCTCCCTGCTCAGCGGGAAGCCTGCTTCTCCCTCCCCGGCTCCTCCTGCTTGTGTTCCCTCTCTTGCTCTCTCTCTCTGTCAAATAAATAAATAAAATCTTAAAAAAAAAGAAAACTAAGTCAAGGGGGGATGGAGGGATGGGGTCACTGGGTGATGGGCATTAAGGAGGGCACGTGATGGAATGAGCACTGGGTGTCACATGCAACTGATGAATCACTGACCTCCACCTCTAAAACGAATACACTATATGTTAATTAATTAAATTTAAATTTAAAAAAAACTAAGTCAAAGTTTAAGAACTCCTGTCAGTCCTTACATGTGATAGCTATTTTCACCCCTGCGCCCCTCCTCCTGGAAGGGTCTGGAGCTGGGGAAGGCGCCCCCGCCCCCAGGCCGCACACCCCTCCAGCCCTGTCTTTATTCATTCCCAGGACCCAAGTTGCCCTTCTGCTTTCCAGCCTCTCCTTCCCTGCCCTTCCTTCTCCAGCTCTGTCTGGCTCTCAGTCCTGGTCAGAACCTTCAGTAACTCTGTCCCAAGCCTCGCAGCTCCTACCTGGCTGGCTCCCTCCCTTGGAAGCCCACTCGAGTGACGCCAGAACTCCCAGAGCAAGCTTACCCGCCACACCAACCATTCCCTCCCCTCGCAGGTAGCCTCAAGCACCCCTCCCCAGCTGGGCTGAGACAGGCACAGCTCTGGTTAAACTCCAACTCTCCCGGGGCCCCCAGCAGCCAGTGTGGCTGGAAAAAAGCACAGCCATGCCGCCTCTGTTTCGGCTCATGGCCATGGGCGCCTGGGTGGCTCAGTTGGTTAAGCATCTGCCTTCGGCTCTGGTCATGATCCCAGGGTCCTGGGATCAAGCCCCACATCGGGCTCCCTGCCGAGCAGGGAGTCTGCTTCTCCCTCTGCCTCTGCTCTTTCTGCCCACTCATGCTCTCTCTCTCTCTCTCTCTCGCTCACTCTCAAATAAATAAATAAAATCTTTAGAAAAAAAATAGTTTATAATTAAAAAAATTCGTGGCCATAAAACCCAGTGGCACCTTTGACATTGCCCAGCCCCACTTGCATGCTCTATGCTTGAGGACGGACGGCCACTTCCAACCTAATCCTCTCTCCTCAACCTTTTCTTGGAGAAACTGGCAGCACCCACAAGAGAAACTTCTACTACTTCCCATGAAGTATCTACCCACGACCACGCACCCATGTCCGCTGCCCCGCGTTTAGCTGAGCCAGGCCTCCCCAGGAGCCAGACCCCTCTCTCCTACTCAAGGACATCTCTTTAGCTAGCCTCCCTTCTCTCCTGCCTCATCTGGCAGTCTCCTGGCTCCTGGATTACTCCCATCAGGCTATTGTCTTTCCCTTTAAAAAAAAACAAAACCAACAACAACAACAAAACAACCCTTCCTTGATCCTCCTTGGGCCTTCTCTGCTCCCCTTCCTGGAGCACAACTGCCAAGAGTGGGCTCTCCTTTCTATCTCCACCTCTCTTCCCGTTATCCGTCCCCACAGAACTGAGCTCAGCTCCCCCCCCACCTCCCCACCAAAACTGCAAGGGCCCCCCGTTGGCAACTCCAGCGCTCCACGCCCAGCCCTCCTCTAGCCAGAAGCATCCCCTTGCTGCGTGGGCCCTGCCTGCTCCCGGTTTCCCTCCCATACTGCTGCTAATTCCTTCCAGGTCCCCACTTCGGGCTCCTTCTCTGCTGCTGCCCTCTGAAGGCCAAAGCCCCAGGCTCAGCCCAGGCCCCTGCCTGTCTACACTGGCTCCCCGGGCCTCAGAGAACACGACCTCAGTGATTGACAACTCCCACCTCCCACGTGTATAAATCCCGCCTGGACCTATCCCTACTGGAAACGTCCACCTGGCTGCCCAAAAGGCCCCTCTACCCTCACCTGGCCCAAACCAGGCTCCTGATTTGGCCGCAGTTCCATCAGAGTTAAGAGCAGCTCCGTCCTTCCAAGTGCCCAGGCCAGATTCCTTGCTGCCACCCCGACTCCTCTCTTCCCCACACACCCCACACCCAGTTTGTTGGCAAATCCTGCCAGTTCTACCTTCAAAATAAACCCAGAGCCCAGCTACGTACCATCTCCTCTGCCACCACCGGGCCCAAGCCATCATATCCTCCCTCACTGGGACTCTCGCAGCAGCCTCCTCCGCACGCCACCCCCCCTCCCCGGGCTGCTTTTGCCCACTGCAGGCTAGTCTCAACACGGAGCCCCTGGTGGTATTCTTGATCCCAAATCAGACCGCCCTGCCTCTGCTCAAAGCCCTCCCGTGTGTTTTCACTCAAAGTGAAAGCCAACGTCCTGACACAGGCCTTCCAGGCCCTGCCCAGATGCCCCTCCCCGCCATTAATCCCTCGCTGCGTCTCTACCTCTCCTCCCCTCAGGGGCCCAGACTGTGTCCTGCCCTCAGGGCCTTTGCATTTGCCCTTCCCTCGGCCAGGATCTGTTTTTCCAGCCAGCATCAGTTTTTCTGCAGATAGGGGCAGGGCTCACCTCTGACCACTTCCAACCTTGGCTCAAATGTTGCTTCTAACCAAGGCTGACCCTGATCACCTCAGTTAGGGTCACTCCCCCAGCCCTCCCCCCCCACACTCTGGATTCCAAAGAGAAAGTAAAGAATGTTTCTGGCGCTGCCGTTATGCATCATACCATTTGTTTGTTTGTTTGTTGACAGCCTGTCTCTTTCCATTCAACTAGAATGGAGGCACCACAAAGGGCAAGGACTTTTATCTCTTTTGTTCACTGATGCACCCCTGGCGGCTGGGGCCACACGTGGCACAAATTAAGCGCTTGATAGGGAGGATGAAGAGGAACAGCGAGGTGGGGGGTGGAAAGCTGTGAGCAGCAAGTGCAAAGATCCGGACGGTAAAGGAGTTAAAGAAAGCCTGTGGAGTTCAGTCTGACAAAGTGTGTGTGTGCGGGCTGGGAAGCAGGACTTCGTAAGCCTTCTTGTTCCTGAACGTGGGGATGGGGTCATTTCGGCTTCGTGACATTAGGGATAGGAGTTCTGTTTACAGAAGATCGCTGTGGTTGTTCCAGGAGCCCACACCTGGGGTGGGCACTGGGTGGTGGGCACTGGGGAGAAATAGCCGCTGTTCTCCAGTGCCCATCCTTCCATCTCAGCACTGGGTCCCCTCGCTGAGTGTGCACAGACCCCTTGGGGTCACTTGCCCCTGGCAACTGGCAAGGATGACCCCAGTGTGGGTGTGTGCCACAGGGCAGGAAAGCACACACCTGGGGGCTAAGGTCCAGTGCAAAGCTTGGAGTCTTCCAGGGCCTTGGAGTCTTCCAGGGCCGCTTCCTACCAAAGGCAATGCCAAAGTGGGACCTTAGGCAAGTCCCTTCCCCCATATGGCTCACAGGCTCTCTCTAGGTGATCTCTGTCCTGGTCCTAAGCTAACAGCTACATTCTTTGAGCATTTACTATGCCCTGGCACTATAATTAAGTGCTTCCTATATATTTCTGCTAATCATCCCAACAGCCCTACAATGGTGGTGATTAATTGCTCTGTTTTACAAAAGAGGAAACTGAGGTGCAGAGAGGTTAGGCACTTACTTGAAGCCAGCCAGTGAGTGGGGATGCAGCTGGGATGGGGGGAGTTACTGGGCTGGGGGCAAGGTGGATAGGCAGGTGGTTGGGGGGTGGGTACCTACCTCCATGGTGGTTGCTGCTGGCCGGCTGCCCCTGCTGGTGACCAGCTTCCCCTAGGAGGCCTGGGGCCGTCTGCCGGTGCTTACCAGGGCCTGGGGGCCGGTCCCCTGTGGGGCTGGGGCCCAGGCCCCTATCTGCAGGGCTGGAGTCTTCCTGCTCACTGGGCTCAAACTCTGGGATCTGGAACATGCTCTGGGCTGTGGGGGCAACATGGTAGGTAGTTAGGGCACAGCTGGGGCAAATGGTGGCCAGTGAAGGGGGGCAGCAGATGCCTCTAGCTCCCTCTCCCACCTTAGAACCCCAAGTTCACCCTGCCTCCCAGGCCCGGATTTGTCCACTGACTCTAGCTGGGCAGGTCGTTCAGCCTGTCCACCCAGGACCTAAATCTCTTTTGGAGCCCTGGTGCTAGTGAAGCAGTCCCAGGCTCCTACTTAGGCCCCGGCCCACCCTGCCCTCGGTGACGGCACACGAATCTTACCCCAAGCCCGATCTCGAGGCCCCTGACCCGGGCCTGCCGCCTCCCTCTAGGACTGAGGGAGCCCGGCCCTAGTTGCCCGGGCAACGGGAACTGTCACCGACCCGGCCCAATCAGCTCTTGAAATGTCACTAGGGCTGGCCAGGGGGGCGTGGCCGCTCCCGGCCCAGGCTCCGCCCCCGCCGGCGGACCTGCTCCCGGCCAGCCGCCGTCGTCCTGGGTCCCTTCCTCGCCTCCCGCCGCTCAGTTCCCGACTTCCTTGTGCCTGGGACATGTGTGGGAGCAGATGAGGGATTCTCTGGGGTCCTCACTTGGAACCTGGAGATCAGCTTCTGCTGACAAGCCCTTCAGCCCCTCTGGGCCTTAGTCTCCACTCCTGTAAAATGAAGATAATGACACCTCCCTTAGAAGCCAGTGAACTTTGTAAACCGAGTGGTGATTACTGTGGGTGAAAGCACTTTGCAAAGCTTCAGTTGAAGCTCAGCCGTCGATGCAGGTGTTGTTGCTGTTGTCACTGCTTCATCTGGATGCAAGTGTTGCTGCTGTTGTCACGGCTCCGTGTGGACTGGGTAGCCGGGTCGGGAAGTCCCGCTCCCTCTTCCCCACAGTGGAAACCTCGCACCGCCCGCCTCGGGGGCACTACTCTCCGCGCCAGCTCAGGAGCGCTCGAGATAAGCAAGGGAGCCTCCTCCCCGGCAGGATGACTGCCCCGGCGCAGGAGAGGGGGCCCCGTTGAGGGTGGCCGTAGGACTCGCTGAGGCTTCGCGCCGAGCAGGCTGCCGGCCAGGTGAGCGGGAACCGCGGCCCGCCAGGGAGTGGGGCGGGCGTGCCTCGCCGGGACTGCGGAGCCCTGCGGGTTAAGCCCAGGGGGCGGGGCCCGGGGGCCATCTTGGCTGTGGGCGGAAGTTTCCTTCGGAGAGCCGGTGAGGGGAAGTTGTTGCCGCCCCCCGGGCGGGCGGCGCGATCTCAATTTGGGCATAGGGAAGAAAAGCACGGGAACTGGCGGCCTCCCAAACAAACGAGGGCAGGTGGCTCCGGGCACGGCCCACCCGGGCGCCCGCCGGAGCTGTTCCGCCCCAGCGTCTCGGCCTCCCGCTGCCTCTAGTAACCCCTAGCACCCGCCGGCGGCGCACCCCGCGCCAATTCTCGAACGGCTCCGCGCCGGAGACCGTGCGGCGCGGGGCTGCGGAGCTGGTGGGGCCAGATCCTGCGCATTTAGCGTAGCGAACGGCGCCCGCGCAGGCGCAGGCGCAGGAGGGGGCGGAGCAGCGGGAGCCGGGGAGCTGGGGAGCCGGAGCCCCGGGTCCCAGCGACCAGAGCCGGCTCCCCCAGCGGCGTCCTGAGGACCCGGCGTCGGCCTCCTCCCGCACCCCCCGAGGCTGGAGAGTGGATGCAGTGGGGGGTGGGGTGGGGGCAGCGTCCGAATTCCGAGGACAGAAGGCAGAGGCCATCCCCAATTCGGATTATTGGAGGGGAGAGAGACCCCCAGTTTGGGGAGGGGGAGAGCTGGGCGTTGAGCGTCCCCGGCAGCGGCCGCTGCCTTCAGCGGAAGGGTATCTGCCGGCTCTCCCCCTCCAGCCGGGACGACTCGAACGAGCAAGGCCAGGGACCCCTGTCCTTCATCCTCTGCACCCCCTCGCCCTGGCTCTGGGGCTGGCCCAGGGAGGAGACCCTGCCCACTTCCCGCCTCTGCCCTCCACAGGGTCTGTCCTTCCACGCCCCAGAGTGAGGGGCCCAGGCCCCAGGCTGCCTGTGTCCCGCTGCAAGGGCAGGGTCCCTCTGTTGAGGGGGAAGGGCCTGGCCAGCTGCAGCTTCTTCCCTCCTGAGCTCCCCATCTCTGTCGCTGCACCCTGCAACTCCCACCTCTCCATATTTATTTCCCTGGCCCCCTGCCAGCCCTCCATCTCTTTCTCTGGGATTCAGGCCTCCTTTCCTGACATGGAGAGTAACCTGTCTGGCCTGGTGCCTGCTGCTGGGCTGGTCCCTGCGCTGCCTCCTGCCGTGACCCTGGGGCTGACTGCGGCCTACACCACTCTGTATGCCCTGCTCTTCTTCTCGGTATATGCCCAACTCTGGCTGGTGCTCCTATATGGGCACAAGCGTCTCAGCTATCAGACAGTGTTCCTGGCACTCTGTCTGCTCTGGGCTGCCTTGCGCACCACCCTCTTCTCCTTCTACTTCCGAGATACCCCCCGAGCCAACCGTCTGGGACCCCTGCCCTTTTGGCTTCTCTACTGCTGCCCTGTCTGCCTGCAGTTCTTCACACTGACACTTATGAACCTCTACTTTGCCCAGGTAACCATGGTAACGGGTGGGGGTGGGCTATGGGGTGGCAATCCCAGAGGCCCAAAGGAATGATGGGCATCTCTGCTCCCAGGTTGTGTTCAAGGCCAAGGCGAAGCGCCGGCCGGAGATGAGCCGAGGCTTGTAAGTACACGGGACATATGGGCATATCCCCCAGGCCAGGGGCAGGGAGCCGCCTGGTGTCCATTTCTTGCCAACCCTGTGCAGTGCCAAGGCGGGGACAACTTTGCAAATGTTTGTGAAAGGGCCATGAAAAGTTAGGCACGTGGTGCAGATGGCTCAGCAAAGGCGCTGCGCCGGTGAAGGGCGGCGTTGCTGGAAACAGCCATGCTAGTGTGAAGGGAAGGGGTTCCAGCGTCATCCACGATGGAAGAGGAGCTGGAGGGCCCAGCCCTCAGAAGCCCCAGACTGCTCTTCTGGCTGACCTTGGGTGGTGATAAGCTTGTCATTTGTATAACGTCTTACAGTTTATTAAGAACTTTCACAAACATTTTTACAACTTACCTGTGAGGCTGTTATTATCCCCATCTGAGAGATGAAGAAACTGAGGCCCAGCAAGGTAAAGCCACATGTTCAAGGTCATAGATCTGGCAGAAGGCAGAGCTAGGGCTTACACCCAGGTCTCTTTCTTTCTTTTTCTTTCTTTCTTTCTTTCAAGATTTTATTTATGAGAGAGAGAGAGAGCGCGCACAAGTGGGGAGGAGGGGCAGAGAAAGAGGGAGAAGCAGACTCCCTGCTGAGCAGGGAGCCTGGGATCATGACTCCAGCCAAAGGCAGACACTCAACCAACTGAGCCACCCAGGCGCCCCTGACCCCAGGTCTCTGACTCTCAGTCTTGTGTTCTTTCCACTGTATTATAGCTGTCAGTCACCATCTGACCTCTGTGGGCCTCGCCTTCCCCATCTGTGAAACTGGAGAGCCGGGGTTCAGACTGGATTGGTCTGGATTGGTTCTGACTGACATTGGGGTCTCCTGGGGGAGTTTGGGGGGTCAGTGAGTGCCAGCGATGGTTGTCTGGGGCTGACTGTGCTGTGGGCTGCAGGCTGGCTGTCCGAGGGGCCTTCGTGGGGGCCTCGCTGCTCTTTCTGCTGGTGAACGTGCTGTGCGCTGTGCTGTCCCGCCGGCGCCGGGCACAGCCGTGGGCCCTCCTGCTGGTGCGAGTCCTGGTGAGCGACTCCCTCTTTGTTATCTGCGCGCTCTCTCTTGCTGCCTGCCTCTGCCTGGTCGCCCGGCGGGCGCCCTCCACCAGCATCTACCTGGAGGCCAAGGTAGGGCCACAAGCCCTGGTCCCCGGGTGTCCCTTGGGGTCTCTGGGCAGTGATCTTCCGGGTAGAGAGGGAGTTGGAGCTTCCCCTCCCTGAGGGTCCTCTACTGTCATCTGTGCCAGGGGACCAGTGTGTGCCAGGCAGCTGCGATGGGTGGCGCCATGGTCCTGCTCTACGCCAGCCGGGCCTGCTACAACCTGGCGGCCCTGGCCTTGGCCCCCCGGAGCCGGCTGGATGCCTTCGATTACGACTGGTACAACGTCTCTGACCAGGTGGGCATTCAGCACCTCGGCTGCCTCCTTAGTAGCCATGGCTCTTGGCCCCCAGTTGGCCTCGACTCTGTCTGGGTCCCCCCCGCCCCCGGCACAGTTGTGGATTATACAAACCCTGCCTTCCCACAGGCGGACCTGGTGAATGACCTAGGGAACAAAGGCTACCTGGTGTTTGGCCTCATCCTGTTTGTGTGGGAGCTGCTGCCCACCACCCTGCTGGTGGGCTTCTTCCGGGTGCACCGGCCCCCACAGGACCTGGTGAGGGCCAGCGGAGACGGGTGGACGCTGGGAATCCCTGGGCCGGGGTCTGGCAGGGCTGTGGGAAGCCAATGGTGGGGCGGGAGAAAGCACGATGGTGGTTTCCTCCCCCAGAGCACCAGCCGCATCCTCAATGGGCAGGTCTTTGGCTCCCGTTCCTACTTCTTTGACCGGGCCGGGCACTGTGAGGACGAGGGCTGCTCCTGGGAGCACGGCCGTAGCGAGAGCACCAGGTAGGAGCCCTGGCCCTGCCTCAGGTCCTCCGGGCTCCCAGCTCGCTCCATTGAACCCTGGGGATCTAGATCCTGGTCCTACCACTTTCCCCCTGGGCCCCGCCCCTGCCCTGCCCCTGTTTCCTCTCTGTACGAGGTGAGGTCCCCTCTGGTTTCCACCCCAAGATGCAGTTTGCCACAGTCTAGAGGGTTCAGGCCCTGGGGGCTGGAAAGCTGGGGCACTGGGCCTTGTGCTAAGCCTCTCTCCCTGCCCTGACTCTTGTGGATGTGGCCCTGGTCCCTGCCTTGGGACCGATCCTTGTTTCTCTGCCTGCAGCATGTCGGGCAGCCTAGGCTCTGGCAGCTGGTACGGCGCCATCGGGCGGGAGCCAGGCTGGTGCGGGGGCAGCCAGACACGGACCACTCCTCTGCTCTTCTCCCAGGTGCTGGGACCAGGTGGCCACCACCACAGTCTCTACTCCACTCCACAGACGTGATCCCCTCCCATTCTCCCCCTTGAACACCCAGACCCCAGTCCTCCCATCCTAGGCCCCTGTGCCAAGTACATTTGCCGCTTCTTGCCCAGGATCATGGGAGGCTGTGGCCGCCTCTTCCCCTGGCTGGCTCCTTGCTACTCCTGTCATAGTGAGCTTGTGCTGTCCCCTAGGATGGGGGGCATGGCCCTGGCTGCCAGATGCCTGCAGCACCTTGGCATGACCTGCCGCCTCCACTTTTGCACCGGAGCCGGCTGCCTCTCCTGCACCTGCCCCTCAATAAACAGTCTCTGCGCCCCTCATCCGTTCACTGTCTGTCAGTTGTCGGCTTTGTGTTCCCTGCACCATGGCCTGTACAGCTGAGGGCTGGCCAGACCCAGGTCCTCCAAAGGCGTGGCTGGGCTGGGCAGGGGTCACCTACCTGACCCAGGCTGATGGGCCGGGAGAGGGAGGGAGCCTGCAGCCTGAGGGGCAAGGAGGCCAGAAAAGTCTGTTTCCACCCCAGTCCCCTCCTCACTTGAAAAATGTCTACTCTCTCCTCAAAACCTGCTTCAAATGTCACCTCCTTTATGAAGCCGTTCATCTCCAGGTCAGGGAGCCATGTCCCCCCTCCGGGGTCCTGTGGCACCGTGATTATGGGTCTCTTATGCCTGTTCCCCTTGCCGGGTTGGGATTTCTGGAAACCCTGTTCCCCTGTCATCCTTCCCAACCTGGCATTCTGGGCCAGGGGTTAGTCCAGGGCCGTGGAGGAGTTGGCCTGTGACTGAGGAGCCCCCACCTCCCCACCAGGTGTGGATTTGGCCAGATAGTTGGGCTGCCCCCACATAGTCTGCCTGGTGGCCCTGAGGGCCCCTTCTCTGGCTGCCCCTAAAGCTGCAGTCACTGCCTGCTGCTGCCACGGCCTTGGTAGGGCTGTCATCTGTCCTGTGGCTGGGAGTCATTTATCAGAGGGTCTCTCTCCTGTCCATGTACCCGGACATCACAGCTCCTTGGAGTTCCTGGGGCCTACCACTGATCCTGCCTTGAAACTCTTCACTTGGGATGCTCCTGGGCACCAGGCCTTCAGGGCCTCCCAAGAGAGGGCATCTGAGACTGAGAATCAGCTTGAAGCTGAACAGTCACTCTTTGTTGAAAGGAAAATTGCTAACGTTTGTAGGGCACTTTATTGTGTGTGCCAGCCTCCGTTTTGAGCATTTACAAATACTGACCTCCTTAATGCTCAGAACAGCACTCCGAGGTGATAATTAATCATCCCTTTTCTGTAAGTAGGGACTGGGAGGCTGGAGAGCTTGATAACACATCTGCGCCCCCTACTGGTAGGGGGTGGTCAGCCTTAGAGCCCAGGCTTAAAGCCACCCACTGTGAGGGCTGAAGACCCCAGGCCAGAGGATTTTTGGAGAGATCAGGGTTTAAAGAAGTGGGTGGGCACACAGAGGGGAGCAGCTCCAAGACCTGCCACAGCCCCGGCTGCTCAGGCTGTGGGGGAGTGCTGGCTCGCGTTCCATGCTGGGATGGCCACGGGGGTAAGGGCCAAGGGATCGGGCGGGAGTAGGGGCAGGAGGTGCCCCGGCATGACTTTCCAGAACTGGGTCCCAACCCTACCTCAGCCAGTTTCAGCTTGTTTCAGTGGATCGCTCACCCCTTTGTCCCGCGGGGCCGCCTCCCTCAGGAGTGCTGAGCCCATGGGCCAGGCTGTCCCCAGGGGCGGGGAGTTGAGGGCCCTTCCGATCCGTAGTGGGCCTGGGAGATGCTGGGAGATTAACGTGGCGCCTGTCCGGAGAGGTGAGCCGGCAGATGTCCAGGCCAGGGCCGTGCCGCTGGCCACACTGGATGGCCGGCGGGGCAGTACCAGGACTCCAGTCTGAGACTCCAGGCCGGACCCAACGGCGACCCGTCTCGGGCTCCTCTGCCCCTCACCTGCCGAGACCGGCCGGAATTGGGGGGCTGGGCGGCCGCAGGTAAGGGGCTGCGGGGCACGGCGCCGGCGGCGAGGGCGCGGTACGGAGGGAGGCGCGGCGCTGGAGGGGTTAAGCTTGGAAGGAGGGGGGCTTCTGGCGGCGGGAGGGGGGTCCCAGCCCCGGCGGCCGCCCGCTCCGCCCCTGCCGCCGCCGCCGCCTCCGCGGCCCAGCCGGCACCGGCGAGGCCGCGCGGGAGCCCGGGCCGCAGCCGCAGCCGCAGCCGCAGCCGCAGCGGGGCCGACAGTGAGTGCGGGGCTGACGCGGGAGGGAGTGCGGGGCGCGGGCGGGACTCCCTGGCAGGGAGGGGTGCGCAGGGGGCGACCGGCCGGGCGGGGCGCTCACCTCCCCGCGCGTGGGCGCCTCCGGGAGCCGTGCGGCCGCGCGTCCCGCCGCCCGCACGCTCCCAGGCGTCAGCGTTGAAGACTCTCGGGAGGCGGTGGGAGCGAACGGCGGGTGTGCAGTGTGTCTGGGTGGCGGGCGCTGCGCGGTGGCCCGGCGGCCTGGGTGTGTGGACGGGAGTGTGTGCACACGTGCGCGTGGACCTCGGGGGTGCCTCGGCCCGGCGCGCACGCCCCCGGGGGTCCGGGTGTGCCCGCGAGTCTGGGGAGTGTGCAGGTGGAGTGTGTGCGTGCAGCCTGGGCAGCGGGGCGGGCGGGAGCCGCAGGGCGGAGCGTGGGCGCGCGGGTCTTTGTGCCCGCGTGTGTGCGCGTGGACGCCGCCGCCCGCTGTCCCCGGGGGGTGCTGACGGCTGTCCGGGAGGATGCTGCCCCGGGGCCGGCCCTGGTCGCTCCCGCCCCGTTTCTTCCCGGAACCGGGCACCCTCCCCACCCCCCAGCCCGGCCTCGCCTCTGCGCGGCGACCGGGGCCCGCCCCTGGGTTCCTCGAAAGCCCGGCGGGGCGCTGGGAGACCCAGGACGCTCCCCGCCCGGCCCCTCGCGGGTCGCGGCAGAGCGGGGAGAGGCGGGAGCGGGGGAGAGAAGCGCGAAGATGCTGCCGCAGCCGCAGCGGAGGAGCCGGGACCCGCCATCCCCGTCCCCGCCCTGCGCGGTTCGGCCTCTCCTCCCGCTTCCCCTTCGCGCGCCTCAGCGCCCCCTCAGCCTCCTGCTTGGAAGCCGGTTCCTCACGCCCCCTCCAGGCCCCCGGCGTTTTCTCGCTCGCCCTGCCGGTCCCTCAGCAAGCTCAGTCTCTCTTTCCCCCTTCCACTCTCCTTCCTTTCCCTTCCCGGTGCCCTCTTCTCTTCTCCTGTCCTGGAGTCCCCGGACAGGGACTGAGGGTCGGGCAATGGAGGTAAGGGGGAGGGCCGAAGTCGGGGGACGGGGTGTGCCCTGGTACCAAGTGTCCTGGCAGAGGGATGTGAAGAGAGGACATCTATGGGCTATAGGGCTGGGGGCTCCAAGGACCTTTGGGTGTATGGGGATTGGAGGAGGAGGGTGGAGGGGTGGCAGGCTAAGTTATTGATCCCAGCATCCCTGGTTCTACCCACAGTGACCGCAGCCCCCCAGGAGCCCCCTGCCCGGCCTCCCCAGGCGGGCAGCGGAATCGGCCGGGCCCCTGGGCGCGCCATGCGCAGCACCACCCTACTGGCCCTGCTGGCACTGGTCCTGCTCTACCTGGTGTCTGGTGCCCTGGTGTTCCAGGCCCTGGAGCAGCCCCACGAGCAGCAGGCCCAGAGGGAGCTGGGGGAGGTCCGAGAGAAGTTCCTGAGGGCCCATCCATGCGTGAGCGACCAGGACCTGGGGCTCTTCATCAAGGTGCGTGGGTGGGCAGGAGCCCCTTCAACAGTCGCCGGTGACCCCCCCCAAAAAGTAGCTGCATGCCAGTGGGGCCCTGCGCTGGGTTGCTGCCTCCAGACGGGCACCCGGAGGGCAGGGTGCAGCTGAGGGGTGCAGGGCAGAGGCTGGGATCCAGGTCTCTGTGTTTTCAATATGGCGACCTTGGGGGCATTTGTCTGCCTTGCTTTTCCTGGGCTTGCACTGAGCTCCTGGGCTGTCTCCTTCAGTGTGATGGTGGTTGAGTGAAGGAACGAGTGAAGGAAGAAATGAATACATGGCTGGAGCACATGAAATATGTTACATTTCGCAGGCATAACGCACTGGTTCCGGGTTGCTGGATGAAATCCAGGATGCCTGGATAATTGTGAATTTTAGCCACTAAACAATGAATACTTTTAAAAAATAAATATGTCCCATGCAGTATTTTTAATTACTGAAACTGGCAACCCTACCCTGGTTTCTCTACTTCTTTGGAGTCACAGATGCCTTGGAGATGCCCAAGAACACTGTGAACACTCCCCTACCCCCTGGAAAAATGCACTTACATCCTGGTGGTTTCAGAGGGTGTCAGAGGGACACATTCAGAGGGTTCCAGGATCCCCTAAGCCTGCCACCATGGATACCAGGCTAAGCAGCCCTTCTCCTCAGGACACATGCTTATGATGAAGAGGCCAGAGGAAGGGGTGGGTTCAACTTTGGTTCAGTGACTAAAGAAAGTGCTGGGCTTCAGCCTCCTGGGGGTACTATCAGGTAAGCACCTTCGTTGCTTCTGTGATTTCTGAGTCACTATCATATAAAACCCCAAGGATTAACTTTAATAAATTGATGTTTATTACTTTATTGAAGAGTACCCCTCCTTCCCTGCCTGTTCTTTTGGAGGGAGGAGCCATGGGCATGGAGGCCTCAGTGTTCCAGCTGATTCCCAAGGTGGCAGGACCAGGAGCAGAGATGAGGATGGGGTGGGGCCGGGACACAGGCGGCTTGACATTGGCTCTGACACTTCCAGAATCCCCGTGAGCCTCAGAGAGGCCTGGGCAGGAGAATGTGTCTGGCCAGACCACAGGGCAGAGCAGGGGAGGGAGGGAATCTGACCTATTTTATCTTCACGATGTAAATGCTTTTTTCCTGGATAAAAAAAGAAGAAAAGGAAGGGCAGAAATTAGAAGTGTGGGCGACAGCTGCTTTCTCTTCCACAACTAGGCAGTCCTGCAGTAATTATGCACCTACTATGTGCTGGGTGCTGTGCTAATACACTGTAGGGTAAGCAGGGAAATTGCTATGGGGGTGGAACAGAGGCAGGCTCTACCCTAGAGGCTGTCACTTTGGGATGAGGAGACAGATCCATGGACAGATCACTGTAGGATTCCGTGGAAAGGGAGCTTTCCTTGTTTCCTTCTTTGTTAAACACCTGTTGTATGCTGGGCCCTGAGCTAGGTGCTGGGGGCAAGGAGGGAGATGGGGGGGGGCCTCTGGGAGGAGCAGGTAATTGAAATGAGGCAGGTGAGCCATGTAGAATTTAGAGATGTGTGATTGGTTTGCAAGAGACCTGCAGGCAGAGGAACAGCATGGGCAAAGGCGTGGAAGTTGGAAAGCTCAGAGTGTTTTGCAGAACTCGGATTTAGCAGATGCGTAGTCATTCGAAGCAAAAATTAGAACACACAGGATGACAAGAGATTTTTTTTTCCCCCTAAGTAGTGAATTTATTGGAAAAGTCTTGCAAAATAAAATTTAAATCACCTTAATCATACATTTCACTTCTTGGCTTCATTTAAGAATTACTATTACAGGAAATGGGATCATCTCAGAAAATCTGGGGGTAAGGTCACTGCAACTTGGATTTCAAATGGGGGTCCCAGGAGAGAAGGCTGGGGAAAGGGAGGTGGGGACTAGATTGAAAAGGGGCTGAGATGCTGGGCTGCGAGTTTGGACTCTATGCTGTGACAGCAGGGAGCTATGGAGGATTTGGGGCAGTCACTTTAGGAAGATTAATTTGGAATGGGTCTTGCTAATGAGGATTGCATTCAGAGAGAAAGAATGTGGTTTTGATCTCCCCCACTGCCTTTGTGCCTTGGCTCTGTGCTCCTTGGGGAAGGGCCCCTCTGCCCCCCTCATTATGCTCTGACCTCTGTCACTTAAGGCAGACACTCTCAAAACACAGACTGTGTCTTGAAAGGACTGCAAGGTGGCAAGAGGGGCAGACACATGGCCATTTCATTAATTTAATCCTATTTCTTGAGCACCTACTCTGTAGCACAGGGTTCGGCTTGGACTTCAACAGGGTGGGCGGGGGTTTGCGTGTCTACCAGCCTTCCGATATTGGGTACAAAATTTGATGGTATATGAACCTTCCTGGAGAAAGGGTCCCTAACTTCCATCAGATTTTCTAAGGCAAGGAACTCAAAACTCAGCTTTCCTAGGGCCAATGGGGGTGGTGGGGTCTGTGGAAAGCTGGAAATCACTGGGCATGATCACTCCTTGGACTAACTTAACACACAGGGCTTACTTTAACTCTGCACAACTGTCTGAGGTAGGTGTTAGCATCATCATCCACACCTGATAGAGGCAGAAACTGAGGCACAGAGAGTTAACTTGCCCCAGGGTCACACAGCACCGAGATTTGAACCCAGGCAGTCTGGTCCAGGTCTGTGCTCCTGACCTCTGTAAACTTGAAATCTTTTGTGTGAAATTAAGGGGCAAATAACTAAAATCTTTTTTTTTCTTTTAAGATTTATTGATTTATTGATTTAAAGAAAGAGCGCTCTAGCACACACACTCGCCAAGAGGAGGGTGGTGGGGGAAAGGGGCAGAGGGAGTGGAAGAGAGAGAATCCCAAGCAGACTCCCCCGCTGAGCGTGAGCTCAACCGGGGGCTCAGTCTCAGGACCCTGAGATCCCGACCTGAGCCGAAATCAAGGGTCACACATTTAACCGGCTGAGCCACCCAGACGTCCCAACTAAAATGTTTCTAAAACAATGTGGAGGTCAAACAAAATCGGGCCACCCAATTTGCAATGTCTACTCTGAGGGACAGCCCTCAGGAAGACTGGAGAGAGGGGGAGCACTGGGAAGGGGAGGGAGGATACCACTCTGGAGACTGGAGGGCCAGGGGCTTGGCGGGGACAGTAGGGAAGCGCTGAGGTTCCTCCTTCTGCGCCTTGTCCTGCAGGATGTGGCTGATGCCCTGGGAGGGGGTGCGGACCCTGACATCAACTCAACCAGTAACAGCAACCACTCAGCCTGGGACCTGGGCAGCGCCTTCTTTTTCTCAGGCACCATCATCACCACCATCGGTGGGGGAGGGGACTGGGCACGTGGAGGGGGGCAAGGGGCCGCTGGGCTTTCTCCTGGGGGAAGGTGCAGAGGGAGGAAGTGGGGGCCAGGCAGCCCCTAGACTTCCTGCACGGCCCCTCTGCCCAGGCTACGGCAACGCGGCCCTGCGCACAGATGCCGGGCGCCTCTTCTGCATCTTTTATGCGCTGGTGGGGATCCCGCTGTTCGGGATCCTGCTGGCAGGGGTCGGGGACCGGCTGGGCTCCTCTCTGCGCCGCGGCATCGGTCACATCGAAGCCATCTTCCTGGTGAGCTGCTCCTTGCCCTGCGCGCCCTCGCCTTGAGCTCGGGTTACCCTTCCCTACGTCCCCGCCCCGCACGAGAGCGCGGACCTCGAGGTCGCGGGAGCCTCGCGCACCGGATCCCGGAGGAGGCGGTGTGTGTGGGGGGTGTGACTGGAGGTTTTGGCGACGCCTTGGGTCCTTCTGCCCATTGCCCCTCCCTGCAGAAGTGGCATGTGCCACCGGGGCTGGTGCGAATACTATCGGCGGTGCTCTTCCTTCTGATCGGCTGCCTGCTCTTTGTCCTCACGCCCACGTTCGTGTTCTGCTACGTGGAGGGCTGGAGCAAGCTGGAGGCCATCTACTTCGTCGTAGTGACGCTCACCACGGTGGGCTTCGGGGACTATGTGGCTGGTGAGGCCACCTTTCTTGCGCTGCACTTCCCTATCCACTTTATTCATGCCCAGTGGCCCTGCACTCTTGCGTCTCCCTCCAAATTCCTTGTGGTGTGTGTGCGCTCACAGGCACTTGCTCCAATCCCTACATGCCCTCACGGAATGCACCTTCACGTTTTTGCACGGATGCAACACCTCATGTGCCCTTACATTCTTGCATGCCTGCACCCCGATGCATGCTCACACATAGATTAAGTGCACCCCTCACACGTGTCACATTCTTATATATGTGCACCCCTCCCATATGCTCACATTTTTGCGCGTGAGCACACTCACGTGCATATTTTTATCGGCACACCTTCAAGTCATGCACACTCATCTAGCATGCATTCACACACACTCTAGCACACATCCTTTGATTGCCCTGGGGAGGCGGATCCTCTCACTGAGCTGAGAAGAGGGGCAATGAACCAGGAGCTCACAGGCTTAAAGCCTGCTCCACAATCAACGTCTTTCTGGCCTCCCCGGTGGTATCCCAGGCGCCAGCCCCAACCAGAGCAATGCAGCCTACCAGCCGCTGGTGTGGTTCTGGATCCTGCTCGGCCTGGCCTACTTCGCCTCAGTACTCACCACCATCGGGAACTGGCTGCGAGTAGTGTCCCGCCGCACTCGGGCAGAGGTAGGCGCCCCTGGGTCAGCGCTGCGCTTTACAGGCTCTACCCTAGCAGCGAGTTGATCAGCCTGCCTCCCTTCCAGAGTGTGGGCTTCTCAAGGCAGGGACGGAATGCCCCCCCCCCCCCCGTGTGCACCTGCCCCGGGGACAAAGGGTTAAACTTGGACCGGTTTGCTGATGACTCCATCTCTGCTCTCATGGATAGGGCTTCGAGATTTAGAGAAAAACAAAACAAAACAAAAAGCAGGAAGCCCAGTTAAATGTGACTTTCAGATAAATAGCAAATAATATTTTAGTGTAAGTATGTCCCAAATGTTGCAGGGGAGGGAGATGCATATATTAAAATTGTATTTGTCGTTTATCTGAAATTCACATTTAACTGGGCGACCTGCGTTGTGTCACCTTACTGGTCGCGCCGGCCGAGGAGCTCGAGAGGGGCGCAAAGGTCTCCAGGGGGCACAGGAAGGATAGCTGAAATAAAACCGGGGCTTTCTAGAAAAGCTCCTAGAGAAGAGGACTCTTAGGTTCGGAGGAGAGGAGAGTGTGTGGCTGGTTGATGAGCCTTTCCCGGCTCTGGCGGGCTGAGACCGGAGGACCAGGAGGAAAAGGGAGGACGTGCCTGATTGGCGAAGGGGTAGGTTCCCGGGGTGGCCGAGGCGGTCGAGGACCCGCGGCCGAGGACTGCCTTTACTCCTCGCGCAGATGGGCGGCCTCACGGCGCAGGCCGCCAGCTGGACCGGCACGGTGACGGCGCGGGTGACCCAGCGAGTCGGGCCCACGGCACCACCGCCGCTGGAGAAGGAGCGGCCACTCCTGCCTCCGCCGTCGTGTCCGGCGCAGCCCGCCGGCAGGCCCCCGTCCCCGCTCCCCGTGAAGGCCGAGCCGCCCTCCCCGTCCTCCCCGCCCACGGCCTCGGCGCTGGATTACCCCAGCGAGAACCTGGCCTTCATCGACGAGTCCTCTGACACGCAGAGCGAGCGCGGCTGCGCGCTGCCCCGCGCGCCACGGGGTCGCCGCCGGCCCCCTAACCCTCCCCGGAAGCCCGCGCGGCCGCGGGGCCCCGGGCGCCCGCGGGAAAAAGGCGTGCCGGTGTAGGGGCGGGACCCCGGGCCCGGGCCTCTCAAAGGGTTTCGTTCTTGCGCCCTCCCCGGCATGCTCTGCTTGTTCGACCAAAGAGGCCTCTCGACCGGACCGAGGCCTGCGGAGGAGGCTACGGGTTGCCACCCCCGCTCCTGGCCCTCTCCTCACTTTATCCATTTGCAGACCCCCCCCCACCCCCCCAAGGCTTTCTGTCTCGCTGTCCCGGCCGGGCCCGTCCCTCACCACACCTCACGACTGTGCCTCAAAAGCCTGCATCAATAAACGGAAACAGTTTGCACCGCTGCGGGCGTGCGCGCTCCGGGGACGCGAGCGGGTGTGGGAGTGAGTGCTTGCGTCGGGCCACCTCCGGGGCAAGCCAGGCTCCTGTGACCCCCGGGCCGAGCCCCTCCTCCCCACGCCTGCACCGAAAGGGCCACGCTTGGGCTCGTGTCTCTGCCGGGAGGCTACCGGGTAGGGTCCGGAATCGGAATGTGCCAAGGTGTTCTGCGCGGCTCCAACCTCAGCCCAGATATGGGGCGGTGGGGACGGGGGAGAGAGAATGGCATCTAGCGTGGGGGGCTGTAGATTGAACTCTCCCCCGCGAGACCCGCAGCACCATTCGGGAACGGGATCCTGCCCCTCCCCGCTCCTGGAGCGTGACCCCTTGCTCCTCGCCCCGAGGCCTGTGGCGACTGGGTCCGTTGGGGCAGAACCATGGAGGAAAAGCCTTTCAAAGTAAGACCTCTTCCCGGGCCCCTTCCCCCTGGGAGCCCCCAGCCTGGGTCCAGCCTGGATCCCTGGCTATTCTCTCCCTCAGCCTTGGCCCCGGGGCAGCTCCCAACGAGCCCCGAGCCGACGACTCCAGCCTGCTCTTCCTCTCCTTCCCAACTCCCCGCGGCCCTTGGCTTCCCTCGTTGTATGTGGCCCACAGGCGTCTTTGGGCAGCCATGGCTCAGACAAGTCGAGCCCAGACAACGACATCCGGAATCTGTGGACCAGGGCCACGCTGTCGCAGCCGAAGCTGAATGTGCCGCGGTCCAGTGTCGGCGAGGACTCAGACATGGAGGGCAGCGGCATCGGCAGCAAGTCCCGCCGGTGGTACAACCTGAAGGCCGGCCGCGACTCGGACGGTGGTTGGGAAGAATGGGATGACGGAGAGGACAAGGACAGTTTCAGACCGGAGGATCTGGATGAGTCCTCCTTGTTGGAGCTGGAGCTGCGTCGGGCCAGCTCCCTGGGAAGCCGTTTAGGGGAGGACGTCGATTCCAAGACCGACACCGGTCAGTGTGGCCTCACAGGGCTGTGGGTATCCACAGGGCAGGGGGCTGGCCAGGACCTCAGTATCTGTTGCTGTGAAATGGGGGGGGGGGGGAGGGGAGAAGCTGTAGGATCCGTTTCCAGGGTTCCCTTTCCCCGGACCGGCGCCCTCGTTTATCTTTTACGCTTTAAATCAACCAGACATTCTTGGAGCGCCCCCTACCGGGCAGGCGTCGTACAAGGTCCTGCGGCCATGGCACGCCAGGTCCGAGAGACACCTGCGGAAAATGCGCAAAGGCAGCGCCGTAGGACCCGTGCTTTTAATGGAATCACTGGGATGGTTGAGAGGAGGGAGTTATTTCCTTGTGTATGGATTTGCTGTCGTTGAGGAGGTGCCTGTGTTTCATTCACTCAGTTGTTGGCTACAATTTTAAGTACCTACTTCTTGCTGGGCACTGTCTGGGACTCCCCCTCCCCCCCCCCCCCCCCGCCCCTACATCGGGGGATTAAAACGCATAACAATATTGTAATGCCATCTATTGAGCGCTTGCTGTGTGCCAGGCACTGGGCTTCCTTTGCATGATCACCTTAAACTTCACAACCTCCATAAGGGGCTCTATTCTTTTTTTTTTTTTTTTTTTAAAAGATTTTATTTATTTATTTGTTAGAGAGAGAGACAGCAAGAGAGGGAACACAAGCAGGAGGAGTGGGAGAGGGAGAAGCAGGCCTCCCGCTGAGCAGGGAGCCCGATGCGGGGCTCGATCCCAGGACTCTGGGATCATGACCCGAGCCGAAGGCAGACGCTTAACGACTGAGCCACCCAGGCGAAGGGGCTCTATTCTTATTACCCCATTTGACAAATGAAGAACTTGAGGGTCAGAAATTTTCAGTCACTGCTTGTAAGCCTCACCTAATGGGGTAGTCAGAACTGGCACCTTGGTGGGTGGAACAATAAAGCCCAGGGTAGTAACCGACTGTCCCATACTGTTTCCCAATAAGGTAGCACCTGGAGCTGGTCTCTGAAGGCCACTCCCCTGCCACCACAAGCCTGCCCATGTGTTTCGTTTCCTCTGCTCCAGGGAAGACCCAGCGGTCTGCAGATGACTGATCTCTCTTTTTCTCTTCTCCCAGAAATGTCTTCCTCAGAGTCATCGCTTAATATCTCGAAGCACACACCCCATCGAGCCTACTGGATGGAGCAGCAGAACAGGGTTAGCACCCAGAGAAACTGGGGATTTTAGTGGGGTGGAGATGGGCAAGGTGGGGGTTGCAGAGGTGAAGGGGTGAGGGTGGTTTGTAGAGCAGAGGGGCAGGCAGGTTGGTTGGGGGGCCTTGGGGTTAGAGGGGGCAGGTGAGGCATTTCAGCTCAGGGCAGGGCTGGGGTCTCTGGGACATCTGAGCCTCTTGCTGCTTCTCCAGCTGCCACTGCCTCTGATGGAACTCATGGAGAGTGAAGCTCTGGAAATCCTCACCAAAGCCCTCCGGAGTGAGCCCCTTCCCCAGCTCCCACAAGAGACCCTGGGGGATTTTGCAGGGCTTGGGCCTCTGGGAGTGGGGTTTCAGGACGTGTCTGCCTTGTCAGATTCCCTTACCACCCACCAGTATTCCAGGAGCCCTACCAAAAGTAAAAAATTGGGGGACTGGGCACAGGGACACCCAGTGGGGAGAGCATGAGGTGACCCTCAGGGGCCTGGGCGCCAGCCTTAGCACAGCCCCTCTGTAGCTGATGTGGCTTTTCTAAAGCGGTTTCTCCACTCCCCAAAGAGGATGACAGTCTGTGTGTGGACTTGGCCCTCTCCCTCAGTGCTCTGAGGAACCTCTGGACAGTGGATTATTTGGGTGAAAGCCCCCTCATTTGCCCTGCTTATAATATAAGGCAGGGATGCTGGCTAATGGCTTAGAGTGGGTGGTCCAGGAGGTGTCCACAGAGCTGCCTGCTACCACTGTCCTGGTTCAGGCCTGCAACACTCTAACCTTGCCCTCACCCATGCTCCACCTGACTCTCTCATCCTCCTCCACATCCCCCATCTGTTTGGAGTACAGGTGTATGACTTGACCTTTAAAAAAAAAAACTGTCAGGGCCAGCACCTTGGAGATCCAAAGTTTCCCAGACTAACACAGACCCGAGTGCCAAGCGCTCCTGCTACCCCAGATCACCCGCGGTTCCTCAAATCTCAGGTGCAGCACCGCTGCTGGGGAGGCCATGCTCCTGCTCACTGCCCTGAGCCGAGCTATGCCCTCCAGGCTACCGGTCAGGTATTGGCCGGGACCACTTCCTGACCAAGCAGCTGCAGCGATACATCGAGGGGCTCAAGAGGCGCCGGAGCAAGAGGCTGCACCTCTTGGTGCACTGAGAGCACCGCCTCGGGCTCGGGCTCGAGTGACAGACAGCCCGACTCCAGTCCCCGGCCCCTGTCCCGTCCCCAGACCCAAGCCCGACCCTGTCCACGTGGAATTTGAGTCCTAGAGAAATAAAAGACTCTGTGCACGGTCGGTGAGTCAGTGCGTGGCTGCCCGCGTGAGGAGGACGCACATGGCCCCGCCTTTCCCCGTGACCTTCACTCGGTCACCGCAGTGACCTTGAGCGTTCTCCGTCCAGGCCCTATTGGCTCCGCCTTCCCGGGACTCGAAATCCAGGACTTCTTGCATGTTTTATGCCTGCTTCTCCCATCCCGGGTCCAGCAGCTGTGTGGGGATATTGGATCTGCGGTCCAAGTGCCCCGATGGTGTAATCTTGGGGGAAGGGCGAGAAGGTAAAGGGGCAGCGCCTCCCCTCTAGTTTGGGCATGCTAGGCCCCGCCCCTCATGCATATGCAGTTACACTAACCTCTCCGCTCGTCCCGCCCTCTCATTTACATATGTAAGTCTTCTCCCTGCCCCGCAATTGCGGCCACCGAGCCACCTCGCCCACTTCTCTCGCGCACAGCGCGCTCCGCCTCCTTCGTTACGTAAGAGCGCTCTTGGTTCCAACCCCCTCCCGGAGCCTCTCCGCGTCTCCTCTGGCCCCGCCCCCTCGGCCACCGCCTTCACAAGTGCGCCGCTCCGGCTCGGCGGCGGTGGGCGGGACCTTCATGAAGGACCGCCCCCTGGCTTTGCCGGCTCCGCCCCGACTGGTCTGGGCACGCAGGCGCTGCCCGCCCCTCTTGTCTGATTAGCATAGGGCGCCGAGACCCGCCCCCTGCTTTGCATGCGCACGGCCGGCCCCACCCCCGCTGTCAGCTGGAGGAAGCAGAGTAGGAAGCGGCCGCGATGTCCTTTTGTGTCCTACAAGCCGCCGGCGGCGCCGCCGAGTGAGGGGACGCGGCGCGGCGGGGCGGTGCGGCCCAAGGAGGCGGCGGAGGAGGGGCCGTTCGCGGCCCCAGGCTCACCCCGGCGCTCCGGGCCGCTCGGCCCCCATGCCTGCCCGCCCGCCCTGCCGGAGCCCCAGGTCCGGGGGCGGAGGGGAGCGCCGCTGGGGGGGGTGGACGGGCGGGGCGCGGGGGCCATGTGCGAGCGCGGCTGGGAGGCGGGCGGCGGGGGGCGGGCTCCGGGCGGGGTCCGGCTCCAGGACCAGCCCGGGTCACGGTTGGGACCGGGTCCAGGGCCAGACGGGGTTAGGGTCTGGGCGGGATCCCGTGTTGAGGTCTTAATGCGTCGGCCTGGGACAGGGGCCGGTCCTGGCTCGGGCTTCACGTCCTGGCCAGGGTCAGGCTTGGGCCTCGGATCCAGTCTTGGGGCAGGGTTCAATCCGGCACCTGGAGCAAGTCGAAGTCCCAGGGGCGGGCCTGGGTGGAAGATAGGGAGGGTTCCCTGTCGGAGAAGGGGCTTTGAAGACCACGTGGGGGCGCTCGAAGGGGCCTTGAGCCACCCTCCTCTCTGGGTCAAAGGTCATCGCACCGGCAGGGGAGAACTTCCTCCTCCTTGGCGCTCCCCATTTACTTCCTGATAACCTGATAGAGGTCCCCCGCGGGCGGAGGGGAAGGGGAGGCGCAGCAACTTTAGGCAACTTTCCGTAGGTGTGCGCAGGTTGGGGGGGGCGGGGCGCTCCTGAGGTGGAGGATTCTGCGGCAGCTGGAGTGTAAGAGTGATTGTGCTGGCGGGGTTTGGGGGGGTGAGGTGGGGTGTAAGGAGGTGGAGCCGCGTTCTCCGGTGGGCATGGGATTGGCATGCTGGGGCAGGAGGGGCGGTATGTCAGGTGTGAAAGGCTCTGAGTGTATTTCCACAAGGGTCTATGCCTGTGTGTGTCAGTGTGGGGGCATGGTGAGTGTGTTTGGGAGTGAGTGTGTGTGATTGTGAGCCTTGAGTGTGACTTTGTTTATGGTTTGTGCACTTCGGGTGGAGTGTGTGAAGACAAACCGGGAGCATGAGTGAGAGCTGGGGCTTGGGGAAAGCCATGTGTGAGAGCATGGAAGTGCCCAGGAGAGAGTGAGCATGTGTGAGCATGTGAGGACACCTGAGGACCCAGGTGAGTGCGAGTGTGTGAACCCACCACTGCCCTTGTGTGCCTGGTTTGTGCTTTTAAATGGAGGATGCCCAGGTGAGGGGGAAATCATCGAGATCCCCAACATTTGGAGAAAATTGAGAGGTATCTTGCTACTGACTGGGGATTCCAGATGGGGTTGAAGGTCACCTGGGGACTAAGGTTAACCCTGCTCCCTGGCCCGGATGGGAGTAGGGAGTTTCCAGGCCTCCCCCAGGTTCCCAAGTGGGAGACCTTGCCGTCAGTTACTGGCCCTGGAGGCTTTGGAGACTCTGTTCCCATGGCAACAGCTGGGGGGGCCCTCTTCATGGGCAGCCCTTCCTTGGACTCTGCCCCCCTTCCCTCCCCCTCGATGAGCCTGGAAGCCTGGCCCTAGGCCCGGGGTTGGGCAACCAGGGTGGCACTGTGTCTCCGTCCCCCATCCCAGTGTCTCCCTGTGACCCGACAGGTCTCTCCCTGCAGGTGACCAGCGCCATGTCCAGCCAGGTGGTGGGCATTGAGCCTCTCTACATCAAGGCAGAGCCAGCCAGCCCTGACAGTCCAAAGGGTTCCTCGGAGACCGAGACCGAGCCCCCCGTGGCCCTGGCCCCTGGCCCAGCTCCCACCCGCTGCCTCCCAGGCCACAAGGAAGAGGAGGATGGGGAGGGGGCTGGGCCTGGTGAGCAGGGTGGTGGGAAGCTGGTGCTCAGCTCCCTACCCAAACGCCTCTGCCTGGTCTGTGGGGATGTGGCCTCCGGCTACCACTATGGTGTGGCGTCCTGTGAGGCCTGCAAAGCCTTCTTCAAGAGGACCATCCAGGGTGAGCCCCCACCACACTCCTGTGCCCTTTGCCCTCTGGGCCTAGCGCTACCCAGTGGGTGCACTGCCACGTGGCCTTAGGCCCCCAGACTGCTGCGGTACCACTTGGGGTTCCCAAGTTCCTCTTCCGTCCTGGAAGTGCCGTTTCCCTGAAAAGTTAAATAAAGCCACCAGGATGTGTTGATGGCTTGGATGTGGGATGTGAGAGAGGGCTCAGGAAGCCTAGGTTTCTGGGTACTAGAGGCCTAGCACCTTCCACAGTGGCTCTGAAAAATTTGAGACAGCCTCTTTCTGCTTCTAAACTTTGTTCTTGCTTCTGGCAGCTGCTGAGCTCTCAGCAGCATAGAACCCCCCGTCCCCCCCCTTTGGTGGATTTCCCCAAAGCAGCATGAGCATAGGGCAGGTTTTCGTGGGTAACTGAGAGGGGCTACACTGTATTTCAGCACCTGACTTTAAAAAGACTATTACTGAGTTTTTCTCACTCAGGAACACATATCAAAACATGAGCAAGATGCGATGTAATAAGCTTTACTTGGGATGTGCCTGTTACTTATATTTTTATAGGAAACACTGCTTACTTTGGGGCAATAACGTGTCCTTTTGGAGAACATTTCTTGAGTGCTTACCCTGTGTCAGGCCCGGTGCCCTCTGTGTTCGTGACCTCTTACTCCCCGAGCAGCCCATAAGGTGCCAGCGCTGTGACCGTACTTGAGGCCCAGGAAGATTTTTAAAACTTTGTTCAAGTCCCACAGGTAGAAAATGGCAGAAGCAGGATTTGAACTTGGGTTGATTTAGGTCCAGAGCTGACTGCTGCCTCTGCTTATTACTTATAACTGAACTTCGGACATTGTGACATTGCAAGTGGGTTTTGATTTGGCCAACACCCACTGCTCTAAAACCGTTTGTGCTCTCTAATGGATTCGAAGGCCAGTGAACTAAGGGGCCCAGGCCCAGGCGTCTCCTGCCCACGTTGGACCCCTTCATTCTCTGTTGACTCTGTTGACAAATGTTTACTGAGCCCTAGCCATAGATTGTAATCATTTATTGAGCATTTGGGCACTGTGAACCATGCTGAACATGTTACCTTGACATTCCCTTTCATTCTTACTAGCCGTCTTTGTAGGAAGTCCTGTTTTTATCCCAGTTTTATAGATGGGAAAACTGAGGGGTTGGGGGCTTAGGTATGGGACTTGCCCAAGGTCACACGGTTGTTAAGAGGTAGTGTCAGGATGGATCCCAGGCAGCCTTCGGAGCCTTTTTACTTCCCTGTGCTTTGCTGTCCCGACAACTGTTCCAGGCCTGCGGACATAGCTGGGACTAAGCCATTTATATTCTAGCAGAGGGAAGAGAGAAAACAGTGAATTGCACAAAACTGTTGTAGTACAGCTACTGTAAGTGCTGGAGGGGGAGGAATATAGGATGTGTGCCAAGGAACCCGGCTAGGTTGGAGGCTCTGGAGGTCTTCTCGGAGGAGGTGTCTTGAGGCGCAGGCCTGAATATAGGGTGTAGGAGGAATGTGCCAAGGGCATGTTGGCTGGTTGTGTCATTCAGTCCTGGCGGTACCCCTGTGAGGCTGGGAGGGCCACCATGTGTTAGTCAGCCAGTCAGAAGCTGCCATTACATACCAGGCCCTTTTCCTAGTGCTTGGCCATCCTGGCCTTCACGGAGCAGATGCTAAAGGGGGAAAGACAGATAATAAGATGAATAAGTACTTGTGTGGCGACTCAGAGGGTGCTGAGAGCTGACGAGAAACTATCAGGCAGGGCAGGTGGCAGGAGAAGCCTGCAGAGGGGCCCCCGACATTCTCACAGCGGGGCCAGGGAGGGCCTCCCTGAGGTGACTGGGAGTAGAGCTAAGAAGGAGGTAAGGGAGCAGTGGGCCCTGAGCCTGGGGTCTGTGGGAGGAACAGAGTATGAGGGGGATGAGGCTAGAAAGGTTGAAAAGCCAAGGGCTGGAGGCCTCACCGGCCTCAGGAGCACTTGGGCTTTTATTCTGAGAAGGGACATCACTGGAGGCTTTGGAGCAGGGGAGGGACAGGATCTGACTTGGGTTGAATGGATTGTCCTGGCCCATTGTGTTGACATTAACTGAAGGAGAAAGCGACGGAGGAGGAGGCCAGCGAGAAGGTGGGGTGATGGTGACTCGGGGCAGGGGCTCCGGGAGCAGGCACGGGGCACAATGGGTCGGCTTCTGGACATAGGAGGAGGTAAAGCTCGCCAGGCCCCGCTGATGGGTTGGATTTGGGTGTAAGAGAAGAATCAAAGATGTTTTCTGGATTTCTGCTTGAGCCACTGGACAAATGGGGTTGTAGGGTTTGGAGTGGTAGGTCGTGGGCTCCATTTAGGACAGGTGAAGTTTGCCACGCCTTCTAGACCTGCAAGATGCTGAGGCAGTGGAAAACGAGTCTAGAGTTCACGAAGCTCTACTGATAGAAACGTGAAGGCCCACGACTGGTGAGCTCACCGTGGGAGTGAGTTGGGAGGTCCAAGGGCAGCCCTGGGGTCGGTCCTTCGATGGAAGGTGTGTGTGGGGATGCACAGAAATGACAAAGTGGCCAGTGAGCTGGAAGGTGGTGGTGTCCTAGAGGCAAAGGACGACAAGTGTCCAAGTGTTTGTGGGAGCAGGACGTGATCCATGGCATTAGATGCTCCTTTAGGCCAAGCAAGATGAGGACAAGAATGGACCACTGGATGTAGCAACATAGAAGCCGCTGTGGCCCTTGATGAGAACAGATGGGGTTAGTAGAGCCCAGAGACGTGGCTTGACAAGAGGCCTGGGGCAGAGATCAGCCTGACTCCCTGGGTCCCAGGTTTCTCTGGCCTCGTCAGGAGCCCCCAGCCCAGAGGCCATTCCCCTCACTGTCCTGGGCTTCCCTGCCCCACTCAAGGCACTCCCGCTCTCCCCAGACCTGCACTTGCCCAGGGCACGTCAGGGCTCTCCTGTCTTCTGGGCCCCCTCCGGGCTCTGGGAGGCCGCCACTGGAGCCCTGCGTCTTCCTGGCAGGGAGCATCGAGTACAGCTGTCCGGCCTCCAACGAGTGCGAGATCACCAAGCGGAGACGCAAGGCCTGCCAGGCCTGTCGTTTCACCAAGTGCCTGCGGGTGGGCATGCTCAAGGAGGGTGAGCGCTGGGCAGGGGCCTGGGTGTGTGGGGCGGGGGTGGGCTAGGCTTGGGGCGTTCTGTGGGAAGAGACGGGGCGGGAGGGCTCTGCAGAGCAAGCCACCCCCAGCCCCACGGACACAGCCTTGTCCCGAAATTCAAGGCGTACGTCTGGACCGTGTCCGAGGCGGGCGGCAGAAGTACAAGCGGCGGCCAGAGGTGGACCCGCTGCCCTTCCCAGGCTCCTTCCCTGCTGGACCCCTGGCGGTAGCCGGAGGCCCTCGGAAACCCGGTGAGCGTGCTGTGGGTCCTGGGAGCCCTAGGGCTGGGATGGGGCTGGGACACGAGAGGCCTGTTAGGTGTCAGTCACCCAGAATGGATAGCGTGGGCATCGGGATCCCGGTTTGCCCTTCATCTGTTCATGTTTCCCTGAAGGAGTATTTTTGAAAATACCCTTATCAGTCCCTGAGTAGTACACCTGGGATCAGGGAAAGACTTTTCTCACGTTCAGAACCTGTCCATGGACTTGCTTTCCCTGGGAGAGAGTGGGAGGCCTTCCTGGAGAGAAGTGTCCAAGCCTGGCTGGCCAGTGGCTATTAGGAAGGCCATGGGGGGCGGGGTAGCTAATTTGGGGCAGATGCCTGACCCCAAAGGGGCCTGCAAGGTGATGAATTCGAGTGCCTCTTCCAACTGTCCCAGCAGCTCCTGTAAACGCACTGGTGTCCCACCTGCTGGTGGTTGAGCCCGAGAAGCTATATGCCATGCCCGACCCGGCGGGCCCTGATGGACACCTCCCGGCTGTGGCTACCCTCTGTGACCTCTTTGACCGAGAGATTGTGGTCACCATCAGCTGGGCCAAGAGCATCCCAGGTAACGGGCCCAGGTGATCCGGGGCTTCCCTCTGCGGGCCGGGCCTGGCTCTGGTGAACTCGTTCAGCCAGGTCTGCTTCCCACTGTCCTCCAGGCTTCTCGTCACTGTCACTGTCTGACCAGATGTCAGTCCTGCAGAGCGTGTGGATGGAGGTGTTGGTGTTGGGTGTGGCCCAGCGCTCACTGCCACTGCAGGATGAGCTGGCCTTCGCCGAGGACCTGGTCCTGGATGAAGAGGGGGCGCGCGCCGCCGGCTTGGGGGAGCTAGGGGCTGCGCTGCTGCAGCTGGTGAGGCGACTGCAGGCCCTGAGGCTGGAGCGTGAGGAGTACGTCCTGCTGAAGGCCCTGGCCCTTGCCAATTCAGGTGAGTCCGGGGCGGGCATCGACGGGAGTCTCCGTGAGGCCCTCCACTTCGTAACCCCGACGGTGGCATGGTCTCATCTGGCAGACAAGGAAAATTGGAGCTTAGGGGAGAACACTGACTTGTTGAAAGTCCCAAAGAAGGCAAGGGCAGGCCTAGGAGCCGCACGTAGGATTTCGAGCTCTAGGGCTATCCTTACATGGAAAGCGAACCATCTAGTGGGAACGGGGGGAGGGGACCAAAGGTGGCCACAATTGAGGGAGGAAGGGGGGGGCCCTGGCTCATGCGCAGGAGCGGTGAGTGGTGCCTCAGGCAGCCCTCAGATCCACGTCTGGCTCCTCCTCGGGCCCCATCCAACAGTGCTCAAGCAGGTGTGGGCTCTGCCCTTTCTGGAGACGGTCCGCGTCCACAGCGTCCTCTCCTCTCCTTGCAGACTCTGTGCACATTGAGGATGCCGAGGCTGTGGAGCAGCTGCGAGAAGCTCTACACGAGGCCCTGCTCGAGTATGAAGCAGGCCGGGCGGGCCCCGGAGGGGGTGCTGAGCGGCGGCGGGCGGGCAGGCTGCTGCTCACACTACCGCTCCTTCGCCAGACAGCGGGCAAGGTGCTGGCCCATTTCTATGGCGTGAAGCTGGAGGGCAAGGTGCCCATGCACAAGCTGTTCTTGGAGATGCTCGAGGCCATGATGGACTGAGGCAAGGGGTGGGCATGGGTGGGGGTGCTGGCAGGACCCGCCCAGTATGGGGTCAGCCCCAAGGGGGCAGAGCTGGGGTCTGGGCAGTGCCACAGCCTGCTGGCAGGGCCAGGGCAATACCATCAGCCCCTGGGAGCAGGCCTTACGCCCTCCCCTCCCCCCTCCCAGGGGGTCTTAGAAGCTGGGAATGTGCACGCCCAGGCTCTGGGCACAGTGCTGCCCCTTGCAAGCCATAACGTGGCCCCAGAGTGTAGGGGGCCTTGCGGAAGCCATAGGGGGCTGCAGGGGACGTGGGGGGGCGGGGCAGAAGCCTGATCTCAGGGAGGGAAGGGAGTGGAGGCCACAGTCTCCCAGTGGGTGATGCTTTTGCTGCTGCTTAATCCAACCCCCTCTCCAGAGCAGAGGGGGATTTGGAGAGCAAAGGCCCCTGCCCCCTTCGCTCCTCTCCTCATCATTTGCATTGGGCATTACTGCCCCCCCTTGAAGCAATAACTCCAAGCAGGCTCCAGCCCCTGGACCCCTGGGGTGGCCAGGGCCCCCCATCAGCTCCCACCCAGCCTCCTCGGGGGGTAGGGAGAGCACTGCCTCTATGCCCTGCAGAGCAATAACACTATATTTATTTTTGGGTTTGGCCAGGGAGGTGCAGGGACATAGGGCAAGCCAGGGCCCAGAGCCTTTGGCTGTACAGAGACTCTATTTTAATGTATATTTGCTGCAAAGAGAAACCGCTTTTGGTTTTGAACCTTTAATGAGAAAAAGAAATATATCGAGCTCAAGAACACTGTGTTTCGTGTGTCACTGGGTCCAGGTTTGGGGATACACGACAGACCTAGCAAACAGGATATACATCAACAAAAACATTCCTGGTTACAGACTGAAAAACTAGCGCCTGGCACGATTAAGTCTCGGTTTCCTCATCACTCAGCAGCATGTTGGGGATCCCGCGACTGATGGGGAACAGACGTCCAGACTCTGGGCACTGCAAGGTGCCCTCCAGCACATCCACCTGTGGGGAAGGGGGAGGGAACAGAGCTGAGCACTGGCAGCCTCCTGCGGCTGTGACTGGCCAGGAAAGCAAGCGATGGGTCGGTTCTCACCTCCAGCAGCACGTGGTGCATCTGCCTCAGGAATTTCTCATCGTGCTCATACCCTTCAATCGGCCCTTTGGGCACCTCGACCAGATGCAGCTGTGGGCGAAGGCCTAAATCAGCTCTGGGCATCCCGCCCCTTGCTTTGAGGCCAGGTTCCCCGGCCTGGGGGCAAGGGCCTGCGGTGAGACCACCCCACCCCAGGGTGAGCACGGGCGTGGGGGAGGGTCCTCACGGTATCCGCCGCCTCCAGAAGCGCCGCCCACTCCACCTTGGGTATCATACGCGCCACGAAGTCGGGGTTGAACTCCACGGGGTTGATGCGGACCTCGGTGGCCTGCGGGGCGGAGGAGTTTTGTTAGGGACAGGAGCCTGGCTCCCCTACTCCGCCCAGGAGACCGGCGCGAGATTGCCCCGGGCCGATACCTGGAGGCGCAGTGGGAAGCCACGGGGCCCCACCCCCCGCACATGCGAGCTCAGCAGGTTGTGCGTTAGCAGCTTCATGTCGCCTCAGCGCGCTCTCAACAAGCCGGAACCGGAAGAAGGCAGAAACTCACTGCGTCACTTCCGGGGCCGCTCCATTCTCCGTCCTATTGGATGGCTCGGAGGAGCGGAAGTGGCGAACATGCTGGAACTTCTCGTGCTAGCGAAGTAGAGGTATTTGGAAAAGCTTGGTCGGATCACGCGCTCCTACCGGAAGCGTCCCGATGGGAGATGACTACGGCGCAGGCCCAGTGGTTTCCATTCGCTACGAATTATGCACAGTGTACTTCATATGTAAAGCAGCCGCAATGCAGTGGCCTTCGTTGAATGCCAAATAAACATGTTTTTCTCCTACACCAGCGCCTGACACCATCGTCTCCCGCCCCTCGCTTCCGGTTAAGGAAAGGAAACACTGCAGGAATCCGTAAACTAGGCCCATCACAACAGCTACACCCTATCCTTCTATGCAAATAAGTTGCGCGGCTGCCGAAAGCCCCGCCCATTCGTAACTGCGCCGGTGGTCCAGCCCCAAATGCAAATAAGCCGAGCGCCCCAGAAGCTCCGCCCCTGCACGCGCTCCTAGGCCTGCGCAGTGGAGGAGCCTCTCCGGGGGCGGGCACGGCCGGGGCTCCGCCTCTCGCGGAGGGGACCCGCCTGGGCACAGCCCCCCAGGCACCGCCTCCTGCCGGGGCTCCGACGCGAGGGCGGAGGGGCAGTGCGCTCTGGTTTGGGCATGCCATTCGTTCAGCTACGCGTCCTGAGTGGTGGGGCACGCTCGGTTCTCGTCCGGGCAGCTGCCGTCGAGTCTGCAGCATCGGCGCCATCGAGAGCAGGCGGGTGCCGGCGACCAGGCAGGGAGTGGACGCTTGGCGGGGTCTACGGTTTCAGAAGCGCCGCCTCAGCCATGGCCCCAATCAAGGTGACCGCTGGCCGGGACCGGCCTGAACTCCCCTCCCGCCAGTCTTCCCAGTGCTCTCCGTCCCGCTTGTCTGGGGGAGAATCACCCTCCTTCCTGCCCTCTGGACCCCTGCGCGCTCCGCCGGACGCTCCTCCCGCAGTTCTCCTTCTCCCCTCAGCAACACCCCGTGGCTGCTCCCCTCCCCCAATTCTCGCCAGTTCTGGGGACTCGTACCCCGTCTCCTGGACAGCCCCCAAGGCTCTCGAGCCTTCCCCTCGTCCCCTTTTCACTTCCACTATGCGACACCCTGTGATGTGTCTCCACCATTTTAGGCGATTGAATACCATGGTCTCCTCCGCCTTCTGGAACCATCTCCTTTGCCACAGGGCCCCTTTTCAACCTCCATACATGCCCCTACCCCCATACTCTCTTGTACGTTTTTGTTATATTCCTGGGCATCATTCTTCACCCCATCGTCTGAAACAAGGGTTTTCTCTTAAAGCCCCTATTGTGTCTCTCCCGTTGCATTTCTCCCGTGCTCATTTCCACTCTTCTGCTGAATCTTTCATCCCCTCACCTGGAACGATCCCCTGCTCCTGGGAACCACCTCCCTTACCCTTCCACCCTCTTCTGAGACCTCCTCCTCCTCCTGCTTAATCTTACTCCCAATCCCTGATTTGCCCTCCTTTCATGTACCTCCTCTGGCTCCATGAAACCCTCACACACTCCCAGGCAGACTAACCCATCCCCTTTGAGAGATGCCTTTTTATTTTATTACCCTCCCCCCAACTTTTCCATCTTCTGCTGCTCTCCCTTTTTCTCTTCCTGAGGGCTGGACACTCAGACCTGGCCAGGGTCCTCTCCCTCCCTGTTGTCAAGGTCTGCTCCTCACCCCCCAATAGATTCCCTGCACTCCTTCCCTGCCCATTTATCCCACTTCTTTCCGGTAAGAAACAGACTCCTTGTTTACTCAACCCCTTGCGACACCCAGAGAGGCCTCCTCTCCCATTTTCTTTTGTCACCCGCAGGCTGGTAAAAGGAATAGGGGCCACCTTGAAACCCGGAGGATGTGGAGGAACCAGGCAGTGGCAGGGAGAGGGGAGGGCGGCTGGGAGGGACTTCTGGAAACTTTGACAGCTTAGGACATTACAGCTCTGTCAACTCTGCTCTACTAGGAGCAACTGCCTGGTCTGGTTTAACGCCTTTCTCTTGGCTTCTCCTACCCACTCCCTCATTCCCCAACTGCTTATCTCCTTATCTAGTCAGTCAGTCTCTAGTTGTCTTTGCTCATATACAAAGTAACCAAGTAACTCCTTACCAAGTCATTCCCTCTAGGTGGGAGATGCCATCCCTTCCGTGGTGGTTTTTGAAGGGCAGCCTGGGAACAAGGTGAACCTGGCAGAGCTGTTCAAGGGCAAGAAGGGGGTGCTGTTTGGAGTCCCTGGGGCTTTTACCCCTGGCTGTTCCAAGGTGAGACCTGCCCTTCTGGGACTCAGCGGTTGGAATCTCGTGTCCATGTCTGTATTGTTCCTAAGTTCTAGGGCAGCTTGCAACGAGAGTATGTAGTGGCGGTGACAGTTACAAGGCCTATCAGAGCGGGGCGCCTGGGTGGCTCAGTCAGTTAAGCGTCTGCCTTCAGCTCAGGTCATGATCCCGGGGTCCTGGGATCCAGTCCTGCATCGGGCTCCCTGCTGGGTGGGGAGCCCGCTTCTCCCTCTCCCTCTGCTGCTACTCCCCCTGTTTGTGCTCTCTCACTCTCCCTCTGTCAAAGAAAATCTTTAAAAAAAAAACACAAAAAACAAAGCCTATCAGAGCGTTCAGAAAAAAGCGGAGGCCGTGAAAAGGTCGTGGCGCCAGGAACGTAGGAGAAAAGGGTATTGTAATTAAATCCAACATCTGTTATTGATCTTGCTGGTGATTGGCGATGTGGAAGATACTCGGGTAAAGTATAGTCACGTCCAAGGGAAGTTCACGGTGACCACCGAGCACTCAAGTTTGGATCCGAGCTTCTTGCCGCCAAGGCAAAAAGGAACTGTGGCTGACACATTTCTAATTGATCAAAGATATTCAAGAGGGAAGCGAGAAGGGCCTGGAGATAAAGGGTACGCCACAGAGTAGAGGCAGTTATCCCTTTGCTGACCCTTTATGTCCCCTCCTAGACCCACCTGCCAGGATTTGTGCAGCAGGCTGAGGCTCTGAAGGCCAAGGGGGTCCAGGTGGTAGCCTGTCTGTGTGTTAATGATGTCTTTGTGACTGAAGAGTGGGGACGAGCTCACAACTCGGAAGGCAAGGTGAGGTATGGGTCCTGCAGGGGATCAGGGGCCAGGCGGGGGATTTTTCTTTGACCTTTACTTTCTCCTTAGGTTAGGCTCTTGGCTGACCCCACTGGGGCCTTTGGGAAGGTGAGTGCATCCCTGCAACCCCTACCCTATAGGGTGGTCCCTGTGCCAGGCCTTGGATGCATGGAGGGACATGGCTAATGTGGGAAGCAGCTGGTGGGGGCAGGGCTTGGTCTCTTCTGGTAGTTTCTAAGCCTTGTCTCTGCTTTTCCTTTTAGGAGACAGATTTGCTACTAAATGATTCATTGGTGTCCCTGTTTGGAAATCATCGGCTCAAGAGGTAAAAGTGGGAGGGTCCTCTGTGGGGTTCCCCTGCCATCCCTTCAATTTCCATTCCCAGCCTCCAGGCCCAGGCTTTTGTAATTGGCTCAGTGTCTCTCTCTCTCTTTTTAAAGATTTACTTATTTATTTTATTTTATTTTTTTATTTTTTTAAAGATTTTATTTATTCATTTGAGACACAGAGATACGGAGAGAGAGAGAGCATGAGCAGGGGGGAGACAGAGGGAGAGGGAGAAGCAGGCTCCCCACTGAGCAGAAAGCCCGACGCGGGGCTCGATCCCAGGACCCTGGAATCATGACCTGAACTGAAGGCAGACGCCCAACCATCTGAGCCACCCAGGCGCCCCTTACTTATTTATTTTAGAGAGAGAGCGAGCGTGCAGAGGGAAAGGGAGAGAGAGTCTTTTTTTTTTTTAAGATTTCATTTATTTATTTGATAGAGCACAAGCAGGGGGAGGGGCAGAGGCAGAGGGAGAAGCAGGCTCCCCTCTGAGCAGGGAGCCTGACACGGGACTCGATCCCAGGACTCTGGGATCATGACCTGAGCCCAAGGCAGATGCTTAACCGACTGAGCCACCCAGGTACCCCGAGGGAGAGAGAGTCTTAAGCAGACTCCACGCTGAGCGCAGAGCCCGACGTGGGGCTAGATCTCACGACCCTGAGACCACGACCTGAGGGGAAACCAAGAGTCGGACGCTTAACCCGACTGCACCACCCGGGCGCCCCTGGCCCATCCTCTCTTTCCGGCAGGTTCTCCATGGTGGTAGAGGATGGCATAGTGAAATCCTTGAATGTGGAGCCAGATGGTACAGGCCTTACCTGCAGCCTGGCCTCCAGCATCCTCTCACAGCTCTGAGGCCCCGGGCCCCTACTCCTTCCGCCCTTTCCTGTTCCACCAGTCCAGCCTCAATGGGGGCCACCAAGTGGGAATTGTGACCAAATACCTGCAATAAACATTTCTGGTTCACAGTTAGTCCTTGAGTTTTCTTTTCTTTTCTTTTTTAAGATTTATTTACTATTTGAGAGAGAGTGTGCACGTGCATTGGGGGTCGGGGGGTTGGGGACGGGCAGAGGGAGAGAAAGCAGACTTGCTGTCGAGCTTGGAGCCAGGACTTAGGGCTTGATCTCATGAACCTGAGATCGTGACCTGAGTTGAAATCAAGAGTGAGACGTTTAACTGACTGAGCCATCCAGGGGCCCCTACTCCTTGATTTTGAGTTGCTGATTTGCTGAGGGCCAGGCCTTGGGACAGTCACAACTGTGAGGGTAGTGGGCAGGGGCTGAAGGGGTACTAATGGGGGATCCTGATTTCATTTTTCATGAGGGCGAGCCTTTGAATGAAGTGTTAATGAAGCGTCAATATACAGGTTGGGAAAGGACCAGTGGTCTGAAGAGCAAGGGAAGGAGCAGTCTGTGCTGAGGGAGTAGGCCCTAGGCACACGTGAGCTTGGCTGGCATCCATGACCTTTTGCCTTTGTTCTCTGGGTCTTGGCTGACCTCATGTGGACCGTAAACCTCAGGGTTGAGCTTTGGTGCTAGGCACCCCCCGACCTGGGCCAAGCTTTAGCCCCACCATTCTTTTAGACTCTATCGAACCCCTCCCAGGAGCACCCTCATCCCAGGAAGGGCTCCTGGCACCTTGAGGCCGACCAACTGGTAGAAAGGGCTCCATCAGTGGAGGCAGTACTGGTTTAGTCCAGGAGAGCTTCCTGGGAGAGGAGTCTGGGTGAGCTGTTCCAGGGGAGAAGATGCCAGTGAGGCCTGACCAGTGCTGGGTGTACTGTGAGGGGCTGGGGGCAGGGAGGCCAGCAGGGTCGGGGCTGCAGGCCAGTGCTGTCTGCAGGCCCTGCCCTTGGGCCTCTGGCTTTTGCCCCTGGGAAGCCTTGCACTTGGCATCAGGCAGCGATTACTAGGCCCCTGCTGTGTTTAGGAGCTCATAGTCTTAAGGAGGGCAGACACTTAGAGTTGCCTCTTCTGGATTCTCCATACATTGTCTGGCACCTGAAGCCTCACAGGTTAAGGAGCTGGGAAAGCATCGCCAGGGAGAGTCCTGGCTGGGCCCTAGGGAGTCAGACCCGAGCTTCTGAGAGAAGGAGAGGGTCGGAGGGGTGCTGGCATTCCTGGCCCAGACCTGGGGCTGTAGTTCTGCAGGCACCATGATCAGGAGGATATTGACCCCGAGGGAACCCACCTTGCTGGTCATGCTTGGGGTTTGGCCACGCGGATGTTGAGGAGTCGCAGTGGAGAGAGATTGTGTGTGTGTGTGCGTGTGTGTGTACGTGCACGTGTGTTTATACAACTCCTGGAGAAGTTTGGATAACATCTGTGTGAATGCATAGATTTTTGGTGCTAATAAACATGCATATCAATCCGCCATGTTATGAATATTTGCATTGATTCTCCCTGCTTGAGCTGGAAGTCTTTTTTTTTTTTTTTTTTTTTTTTTACTGAACACAGGTAAGGTGCCCTGCTCAGGATGCATTTTGGGAAACAGTAAAGAAGTGAAGGATGGGAGAGAGAGAGAGAAAGCTATCCTTTCTCCAGCTTCCTGGATATTGGTTCCCATTGTTTCAGCATAAGTTTGACCAAGCGGGTCTGAATTAGAACTAGATTTGCTTGAGGGTGATAACAATTGCAGTGATTTGAGACAGAGGCTTAGCTCACAGATACGCAGTAGGAAGGTTGACAGTCTAGGGCTAGTACAGCAGCTCCATGATTACAAGGGACCCATGCTCCTCCCGTCTTGCGCTCTGCCATTTTAAACATCTGCCTTCTACCTCACAATCCAATGCAGCTGCTTGAGTTCCAGCCATCACAGCTGTAGTCCAGCCAGCAAAAGGCGGAAATGGGGAACAGGCGTTAAAAGGTCCATGCCAGCTCTCTTTTAAGAAGGTCTTCTGGAAGCTCTCACATATCATTTCCACTTAAATCTCACTGGCCAAAGCTTAGTTGCATGGTCACACTAGCTGCAAGAAGAGGCTGGGAAATGTCCACTTTATTCTGGGCTGCTATGTGTCTAACTAAAAGACCAGGGGTTCTATTACTAAAGCAGAAAGGGAAAAAGGAGACTGGGAAGAAACAAGCAGTGTGGGCTACACGGGGTGGGTGTGTGTGTGTGTGTCCTGTCTGAGCACAGGGACTTTTGGGGGCTCCATGGCCTCCCAAAGGATGGTGGCACCCGCTGCTGCTCCCATCAGCCTTGGCAGGGACAAATCCTAAGCTGTCCCAGGTCCCTGTGTGGTCACCTCATATCCCCAATGACCCTTCTCCAGCCTCTCTCCTGCTCCCTGCAAACCTTGGTCTCCACAGTCACCCCGATTCCCCAGCTTGTGGGTCCTCCAGCCTCTTCAGCATCTCCTGACAATGTTCATCACCTGGGATGCCCCTCCCTTCCCTACCCCTGCCCAAAGCGCTCTACCCTTTGAGGTCCCAGGTCGGTCCCGTTTGCTGAGGACCACTGCCCCCTCCTGTCCCTTGCTTGAATGATCCACGTGGGCCACACCCTCAGCTTCATCAAGGATGGAGGGGGGTTTTGACATATAATTCACATATCATAACATTCACTCTTTAAACGTGCACAGTTGAGTGGTGTTTCTTCTACTCACCAACTTGGACGACCGTCACCGCCACGAAGACAGATCTTGAATCTCCACGACTTCTCCCAAGATGAAGTCGCTCGTCTCTTCTGAGCGACGCACATGTGCCCATCCTAGTTACAAAAGGCGTGTTCCGACTTCTAGGGGGTTCTGCTCGCCCCCACGTGCCCCTGCGGTCACATCAGGTGTCTTGCACCCAGCGGCTGTTTGCCGAGAGTCATCTGGGCACCAGGCCCCAGGCTGGGCTCTGGGGACACGGTGGTGAGCGCTCCAGGCACGGGCCCTGCAGACACCACCACCAGGTGGGACTCCAGGCTCCGAGCTCCTGTCCGAGCGAGCTGGCAGTGCCCTGGCAGCTCTGGTCCCTGCCTCGACATGCCCACAGGGGTGCCAGCCCCCGGATGAGCGCTTGCAGTCCATGCGGGGGAGCTGTGACAGGGCAGCCCAGGTTGGGGTGTCTGGGGTATGACAGAAGGACTCTGGCCACTAGCCCACCCCGCCACCGGGTACGGGAAGGGGAATGACTTCTAGTCGTGGGCTGGAAGATGAATAGACGACGGCCAGGTGAACAGAGGTGGGAAGGGTGTTCTAGGTGGCAGGAACAGCCTCGCCAAAGCCTAAAGGTGAGCAAGGGGAGCAAGGTCCGGGCAAGCAGAGATTTAGGGGTTTTGTCCACAAGCCACAGCTTAGTTGGCTTCTCTTGGTGAACATCCGGTGTCTCCGGTATTTGGCTTAGGGCGGCTTCGGAGGGAGACATTCTATTTTTGTTTCCTCCTGGGCTCCTTCCTCGGGGCGTGTTCCCCAATGCTGGAGTGTTGGGTCACAGGGCTCTGGCGGTTTTAATGGTCTCTGGAAACTCTGAGGCCATTTTGACAGCCACCAGTGATGTGTGCGGCCGCGTCTCTCCTCACCACGTGCCAATCTGGGCTTTACCTCCTGGATGTATTTTTGCTAGCTTAATGGGCATTTAATGGTATCTTGGCACGGTCTTTCATGAGTGTGTCTTTAATTACAAGGGAGGCTGGCAACCGTGGGGCTTGGCACCGCTCTCCCTGAGCTCGCTAACCGGGCGCTGGGCTCCAGCCTCGGTCTCCCACCGGCCAGTGACAAGGCAGCAGGCAGCAAGGGAGGTGATGCAGCTTTTGGGTTTACCCTTAACTTTACTGACCCCTGCGCCCCTTTGAGCCTCACTCTCCTTATCCCTGACATAGGAATTCATTTGCTCAAAAAACATGACTTTGGCTGCCTTCTGTATTTTGGCTCTACCTCTTCCTGGCTCTGTGGCCTTAAGCAAGTGACTTAACCTCTCTGTGTGTCAGTTTCTTCATCGTCCTGGTCTCCATGGCTCGGCACCGTGAGAACGTGGGAAGATGCACAGCAGAGCGGAGTAAGGCTAGGAGGGAAAAGGACTGGGATCTGCTTTAGGAAGGGAAAATCTTTTCCGAGAAACAGGACATCCAGCGAGAGCAGCAGAGTGAGAAGGAACCAGCCGAGGGCAGAGGGAGGGTGCGTGTGTGGGGGGTGGTTTCACTTTGGAGGAACAGCAAATTTCAAGGGGTCCAGGGTGGAAGTCTGAGGAAGCAGGGAGGGCCCGGCGGCAGAGGAGGGGGGAGGAGCCAGGGATGAGCTTGGGTGGACAGCTGGGCCCACTCAGCAGAGCCTCGGGTCTCGAAGGTCATGGTAAGAGGTTAGAACTTGATTCAAAGCACAGGGAGAAGCCACTGGAAGGTTTTAAGCAGTAAAGGTTCGTGAGCCAGTATTTCCAAAAGACTCTTTGGGCTCTGGGTGGAGGCCGCGCGGAGGAGGACTGGTGCTGACGTCTGCCTTGGTAAGAGTCTCAGGGTGAGGCAGGGCGGATGCCCCCTAGGAGTGTGGGGACGCACTGGGGAGAGCAAGCCAAGTGTCAGGTGGTGGGGGCTGTGCGGTGTCATGCTCTCTTCAGCTGCTGGGGCTCACATCTTGCAGGTGGCCCCCTGAGTCCCTGGGGACCTGGCCCGGCCCTGGGCAGGTGGCCCTGGGTCCCGCGCTCCCTGACTCTGGCTTCCCCCTGCCTCCTTCCATCGGGCAGCTGGTTCAGGCCACCCCACTGGGCGTTTCTGCTCCTGGCCCGCTCTGGCTCCATTATTTCTACCCCCAAATGGTGGGTAGGAAAACCACCCCTTCTTAGCACTTGGGTGGGGAGGAGGGAGTTCCTCAGACCCAACACCAGAAGCCCAGGTGCCCAGAAGGCCCTGGAGACTGTTTTTTTTTTGTTTTGTTTTTAATTCTTGAGCTTGGGGCCCTGAACTTTCTGGTTACGGGACTGGGTCCTGGCCAGGCCAGAGGGGTGCCCCGTGGGGCTCTGGGCCTGCTGCAGGCAAGGGACGAAAGTGGCCCTCTGACTCAGCCCTGGTTGGTCCCAGGCTCTGGTTGGCCCTGACCACCACTTGTCCTGGCCGCCCTGGGCTCTGCTTCCTCAAACCCCAGGGCCCTCCTGCCTCTGGCCTCTGGGGTCAGACCAGGGCTATCTAGAGAATTCAAAACCAGAAGGGAACTGGGAGATGGCGTCCCTCCCACTCCTACCCTGTGAAGATGGGGAAGCTGAGCCCCGAGGGAGGAGATTGCCATTGATTAAGTTGTCCATTTGTCTGTCTGTCTTTCTCTGCTTCTTGCCTGCCTCCTGGATCCCCATGCTGTCAGTAGTGGGAGCTGAACTCCCTTAAAAACTGCCAGAGGGGCGCCTGGGGGGCTCAGTTGGTGAAGCACCAGGCTCTTGATTTAGGCTCAGGTCATGATCTCAGAGTCAGCTCTCTCTTTCTCTCTCTCAAAATAGATAAATAGATAAAATTAAAAAAAAAAAAAACCTGCCAGACAAAGATATCTGAGAAGGGCAGACACTATAGCACTGCAAACATTTAAAATATTTGTCAACAGGGGCGCCTGGGTGGCTCAGTCGGTTGGGCGTCTGCCTTCGGCTCAGGTCATGATCCCAGGGTCCTGGGATCGAGCCCCGCGTCAGGCTCTTTGCTCAGCGGAGGGCCTGCTTCTCCCTCTCCCACTCCCCCTGCTTGTGTTCCCTCTCTCACTGTCTCTCTCTGTCAAATAAACTCTTTAAAACATAAAAAATAAAGGGACGCCTGGGTGGCTCAGTCGGTTAAGCGGCTGCCTTCAGCTCAGGTCATGATCCCAGGGTCCTGGGATTGAGTCCCGCATCGGGCTTCTGGCTCAGCAGGGAGCCTGCTTCTCCCTCTGCCTGCAGCTTTCCCTGCTTGTACTCTCGCTCACTCTCTCTTGCCTATGCTCTCTCTCTCTAGCAAATAAATAAATAAAAAAAAATCTTTAAAAAAAAAAAAAAAGATTTAAAACATAAAAAATAAAAATAAAATAAAATAAAATAAAATATTTGTCAACAAGACACAGTTTATTTTTTTAATTTTTTTATTTTTTAAAGAGGCCCGTCCCTCCCTTCCCCTCTCCCCGAAGCCTCCCTGGGCCTGACTCAGCTGGAGCGAGTCAGAGAAGAGGGTTGAGGGGCAGCCAGGCATGTGTGGAGGGACGGATGTGAAAGCCATCGTTGACCCAGCGCCTGCCTCCGAGGCTTGAGGAAGGGTGTGCCTGGGAGATGTTGAGCAAGGCAGGGGCCCTCGGCAGCCAAGGGATGAGGCCCAGTCACCGCGCTTGGCTAACCCCAAGCAGGCTCTCTGGGAGGACTTCCTGGGCTGGAATCCTCGGGGGAGGGGGTGCAAATAGAAGTTAAGATCCACGGAGGGTCAAATCTGGATGGACCCTTGATATTATTAATACTAAAGATAACAACCACACCGGGGACCATTTAATGAATGTTTCAGCTGGGCCCCAGCTCATGGAATCCTCATAACAACCCTCTGAGAGGATTATCTGCATTTCCAGATGCTTCTCAGCAGGGATGAACAATGGCTGTGCTCTTCTGCCTTGCACACCTTCCCACTGCCTGGTGAGACCTGGCTCGCCATGGCCGTGAGCTCCTTGCTCTTTACACAGTGGCCCCACTGCCTTCCTTTGGTTGGTTCTACCACTTAATAGCTGTGTGACTTTGGGCAGGTTAGTAACCTCTCTGAGTCTCAGTTTCCCCCTCTGTGAATTAGAGACCCTTAGTCCTTAGGTCACGTATTATTAGTCCAACACAAATAAGTCAATAAGCCTAAAGTACTTTTTTAAAAAAAGATTTTATTTATTCATTTAACAGAGAGAGAGAGAAGAACAAGCAGGGGGAGTGGCAGACAGAGGGAGAAGCAGACTCCCTGAGGAGCAGGGAGCCCAATGTGGGGCTGGATCCCAGGACTCTGGGATCATGATCTGAGTTGAAGCAGACGCTTAACTGAGCCTCCCAGGTGCCCCTTACCTTTTTTTTTTTTTTTAAAGATTTTATTTATTTATTTTAGAGAGAGGAAGAGAGAGGGAGAGAGAGAATCTCAAGCAGACTCCATGCTGAGCGCAGAACCTGACGCGGGGCACGATCTCATGACCCCAAGATCATGACCTGAGCAGAAACCAAGAGTCTGACGCTCAGCCGACTGAGCCACCCAGGCGTCCCAAGCGTGAAGTTCTTGTAACCATGACTGGCTCTTGGTAAGCCTGTTTGCCATGGTTGTTATTACCCCATATTTCATCAAATCTAAGATGTCATCCATTGTAAAAGATGCCACTCAGGGAAGACAAGAATGCTGCCAGTTGACTACGTCCCAAGTCTCTTTCATCACTAGACCTTTATTTTATACTTCCCGAAGGAGCTCTTTTTGACTTAGATGGAGATTCTCATCATATATAATTTGGAGGCACACACGAAAAGGAAACTGGAAGCAAAATAAGTTGTTTTATGGTGTTCGGAAAACTCCTTCCCATTTAGAGTCCGGCGGAGACGGAGGCGTGATGTCTGGGTTTCACCACCACCTCCTCCAGTGAGTCATGGTGAGTGCTGGAGCACAGCCCCCCAGCCCCCCAACTATTCATAAGACAACCCTGAAACTGGGGCGCCTGGGTGGCTCAGTCGTTAAGCATCTGCCTTCGGCTCAGGTCATGATCTCAGGGTCCTGGGATCGAGCCCCACGTCGGGCTCCCTGCTCGGTGGGAAGCCTGCTTCTCCCTATCCCGCTTCCCCTGCTTGTGCTCTCTCTCTCGCTGTGTCTCTGTCAAATAAATAAATAAATAAAATCTTAAAAAAAAAAAAAAAGACAACCTTGACAACCCTGAAACCGACAGCAGCAGGAGCTGTTGCAAGCCAGCTTCGGGATAGATTTCTGCTTGGGGAATGTACTGACAAGTCTGGATCTCTTCCCTGGGGGCTCGCACCCTTTAAGTCCCTGGGGTTAAGGGAGTGCTCACTCAGCTCTTGCCTCTGGGCCTTCCTTCCAAGCTGCTGACGCCCTTTCTGTCTGCGGGTTTGCTGCTTCTGAAGTGTGGGCACGAGCAAGCAATGACAACTATGTCAGGACTGCAGCCAGCCAGAAAGCAACTCTACCATGTAAGCCGGTTAGGAGATTTAAGGGGGAGCAAGAAAGGGTCTTGGAATCCACGACACATGAATAATCTCTGAACTTTGCACTGGGCAGGGCTTCCAGCCACCGCAGAGCCCTTGCACGTTCTGTTTCTGCTCTCTTCCTTCCTCCCCTCTTTGCCTTCTTCACCCAATCATTCCCCATCTCAGCTTCCTCGCGTAGCCCCCCGCCAGGATGCCTTCCTTGACCATCCCCGGGAGTCAGTCCCTTCACTGTTCATGCACATAGTATAGCTGCAAAGTTACATTTTGAGTGCGTGTGTGATTTTGGGGGGCAGCCATCTCCCCGGTGTCCCGAGGCTTGTGGGTGCAGGGACTAGGTGACTTTCACCACATCCCAGTATCTAGCTGTGTCTGGCAAGGCGCTGGTGGATGAAAGAATGAATGGAGGCCCCATAGTGCGCAGTGGGGGGCCTGGGAGGTCCTCCTGGCCTGTCTACGAGACATGCTGCAGGCCTCTGCACTGCAGGGCCGGGGGTGAGCAGGAGACAGGCTGCCGGTCTTTGCGCTACACCGCTTCCCTCAGAGGCCGGAGACCAAGCCTCTTCTTGTACGGACGGGAAATTGAGGCCTGTGAGGTCACATGTCCATGGCCCAGACCTCCTGTGTCAGTCCGGTGTGCAGAGAGATGGGGGAGGGTGGGGCAGAGGAGGGGGGCTCACTCCTGGCTGGGGTTCGGAGGAGATTTGCCGGGGCAGCGGCATCTGACCCAGGCTTCCCAGTTTGGGAGCGGAGCTTGGGTGAGTTTGAGAAACATGGAGGGGAAAGCGAAGCTGGGCAAATCAGAAGAGGCAGGTGTGGACGCCCAGACTCACCACACGAGGCCCAGAGTCCTTGCAGAGGCCCTGGAAGATGCGAGGCCGAGGTCCCCATCTCTAGTTTCAAGTTTCCAGAGGCGTGGCGGACTCACCCGCCATGGTCCCCTGCGCCAGGAGAGCTGCGGCCGTCCCTCCCGGGTGGCCCTGACCCCACCTTCCCCAGCTAACCTCCGTGCCAGCTCTGTGGCCCTGCGGAGATGCCGGGAGGATGTGGGGTGGCGAGGTGGGGGCTGAGGCAGGACTCTGGGGGTGCAGAGGCCCGCCTGCTCCCGGAAGGAGGAAGCTGCACAGGGTGTCTGTGGCTGGGCCCTGGGATCCCCGACCAGGGGAACTTCCTCTTCCTCTCAGGGCAGGTGTAGCTGCCACAGCCGGACCAACACCCTGGCCCTGTCATGGATGGGGGCAAGGGGCCCAGACTCAAAGACTTCCTGAGTGGGAGCCTGGCCACCTGGGTGAGGGGGCAGGTGGGAGGCGGCTGGGAAAGGGAAGTGAGCAGCAGGGAGGGGCTGGTGCTGGGTTTGGAGGAGGGTCCGGGAGAGTGGGGGGCAGGGAGGTGCTGAGGGCAGGGGTGGGCACAGATGTGGGGCTGGAGAAGTCGAGGGAGCCATGGGGCAGGGGTCAGGGGCATTTGGGGAAGAGGTGAGGAGGAGGCTGCGTGGGCTCAGGAGGCAGGTCCAAGGGGCTGGGAGTCACTCTGCTGGGAGGGGAGTTCCTAACCGGCCCGGCTGACTTGTCTCTGCTCCCCACAGGCCCTGGGACTGGCCGGCCTGGTGGGAGAGGCGGAGGAGCCGGAGGGGGAAGAGGAGGAGGAAGGAGAGGGGCCCCTTTGCCCGGAGAAGAAGTTCTTGCATCTCAGCGATGGGGCCCTGCTCCTCCGGGTGCTGGGCATCATGTAAGAAGCCACAGGCCGGCCTAGGCGTCTGAGGTGGCGCCTCCCCCCACAGGCTACTGGGAGGAGCTTGAGGGCTGGCGGGTGGAGCCTGACTGGGGGAGGTGGGGCCTTGATGGAGCCCCCCACCTAGCTCCCTGTGCCCACAGAGCTCCTAGTTCTCGAGGGGGACCTCGGGTGGTCGCCGGCCGTGATGCTCCTTCATCCTGGCGGGTGCGGAACCTGAACCACCTGTGGGGCCGGCTGAGGGACTTCTACCAGGTGAGGGGCTGGGAAGGGGAGGCTGAGCCTGGGAGGCCCCTGTGGGAAGGCCCCTCTCTTAGGTCCTGTCTCCTCTGCCCCCAGGAGGAGCTGCAGCTGCTGATCCTGTCGCCACCCCCAGACCTCCAGACGTTGGGGTTTGACCCCTTCTCAGGTGCTCTCTCCTACTACCCCTTCCTGCTTCTATCCCCTCACCCCACCCGTAACTTTTCGTGGCTTGTGCCCTGCAGAGGAGGCGGTGGAGGAGTTGGAAGGCATCCTTCGGCTGCTGCTGGGGGCGTCAGTGCAGGTGAGCAGGGGAGGGAAGGGTAGGGTTCAGCCTCCGTGGAAGACGAAGACGTGGGGGATTCCTGTGCCGGCATTTCCACCCGGTCTCCCTGCAGTGTGAGCACCGGGAACTCTTCATCCGACACATCCAGGGCCTCAGTCTTGAGGTCCAGAGTGAGCTGGCTGCTGCCATCCAGGAGGTACTTGGGCTGGTCGATAGCCTGGGACTGGCACTGCCAGCTGGGGGCACCCTGCCCCTCACCTTCCTCCGCTGAACTGCTCTCCCTACCCGCCCAGGTGACGCAGCCTGGGGCCGGTGTGGTGCTGGCACTGGCTGGGCCCGAGCCTGGGGAGCTGGAGCCTCCGGAACTGGAGATGCTGTCCCGGAGCCTCCTGGGGACTTTGTTAAGGCTAGCAAGGGAGCGTGATATGGGGGCCCAGGTAGGGGGCTTTGTGACCCAGGTGGAGGAATGGGAGGACTGCAGGGACCCAGATATGGGGGGGGGGATGGAGGTTGGGGCCCAGATGTGGGGTTGGGGATGAGGGTTTTGGACCAGCAGAGCTTCAAGAGCCAGATGTGGCTTGTGGTGACTGGGGCGCATGGGATACGTTACTTCTGGCTTCTGACCCTCGACTTCCCACAGCGGCTGGCTGAACTGCTGCTGGAGAGACAGCCGGCCCCCTTGTTGCCAGAGGCTCCTGCCAGGACTCCCCCAGAGGGCCCCTCACACCACCTGGCCCTGCAGCTGGCCAACACCAAGGCCCAGCTGCGGCGCCTGAGGCAGGAGCTGTGAGTACCCCCATCTGGGAAGTGGGCCTGGAGGGAGAGGGGCAGATTAGACGTGGATGGAAACGGGTGGGATCAGGCCTGGGGGTTCTGGGTCCCCACACCCCTCCAGCGTCCCTTTTCTTCAGGGAGGAGAAGGTCGAGCTGCTGCTAGACTCCCAGGCGGAGGTGCAGGGCTTGGAGGCCGAGATCCGACGGCTCCGCCAGGAGGTGCGCTCAGATGCTCCCCGCCGCTGCCGCATTCCCTAGCCCTCTCCCCACGCCTCCTCTGTCCCATCGCCTGCCGCCACCCGGGCTCCTTCCCCTCCCTAATCCCTCTGGCCCGCGGCTGGCCGACCCCAGCTCCGCACCGTCTGGCTCAGGCCCAGGCGCTGTCGGGACAGGCCAAGCGGGCCGAATTGTACCGCGAGGAGGTAGAGGCGCTGCGGGAGCGGGCCGGTCGCCTGCCCCGCCTGCAGGAGGAGCTGCGACGCTGTCGCGAGCGGCTACAGGTGGCCGAGGCTTGCAAAAGCCAGCTGGAGGTGAGACGGGAGGCGGGGCCTGGGGAGGGCGGGGCGCGGGGCGGGGCCGGGAGGCGGGGCCTGCCGGGGATGGGGTGGGCCAGGACGGGGGGCGAATTTGGGCCTGGAGAAGAGAGGGCGACGTCAAATGGATAGAACAGTCGCGACCAGGAGAAATGGGTGAGGTGGTGTCTGGGGGAAAGGCCCTCTGGAGAATGGGGCGGTTGGAGGGGAGAGGTGGGGGCCGTAGGTAAGGGTAGGTCCTGGAGAGGAGGGTGGGGCCGAGTGCAGGGGAGGAACTGTCTGGAGAGAGCCCTTCGCGGTGGAGCCTAGAGGGATGCCGCCTTGGGAGGGAGTTCTTGGGGAGAAGGGGCGGGGCCTACACAGGAGGGGGCGGGGCCAGGTGCTGGGGAAATGGTACCTGGATAGACCCTGGAGAGGGAGGGGCAGGTGGGAGGGGGAGGCGGGGCCTGGAGAGCATAGGGGTGCAGGGTCAGATGAGGGAGGGAAGGCAGCGTCTGTGGCCCTGGAGTGCTTGGGGGCAGCATCACATCCCGGTGTCTCTGCTCCCCACCAGGAGGAACGGGTTCTCTCCGGGACTCTGGAAGCCTCCAAGGCACTACTGGAGGAGCAGCTGGAGGTTGCTCAAGAGCGCTGTGCTAGGTTGCATGAGACTCAGCGTGAGAATCTGCTGCTGCGGACCCGTCTGGGCGAGGCCCATGCGGTGAGATTGCCCGAGTGACCCCCAGTCACGCTGTCATCTGTGACCCCTGGTGGCCCCAGTGGTCCCTCAGAGTTCTCTAGAGCGCCCTGTGACCCCTGACTCCTTGTTTCCCCTAGTGATCTAGCCCACACATTGGCCTGGCCGTGGTGGGGAAGGCTTGTCTGACCCTGCCCTTCCCCCAGGAGCTGGACACTCTGCGGCATCAGGTGGAGCGCCTGGCAGAGGAGAATGTGGAGCTGGAGCTGGAGCTTCAGCGGAGCCTGGAGCCGCCCCTGGGCTCTCCCGGGGAGGGTGAGTAGGGCCCCGGTAGAGGGGCTGCGGTTGTGGGGCTGGCTGCCTCTTTTCCTGCAACTCTAGTGGGGATGGCTTCTGACTTCATTCTCTTCCCAAGGTGTTGTGGCGGGGGGAGGGTCTATGAGTGTGTGGGAGGAACCAGGGATCATGGCAAAGTGTAGGGAGGGGTCCTAACCTCATCTCACATGTCCCAGCACCCGTGCCAGGAGCAGCCCCCTCCCTTCATGATGAAGTGAGAGAGGCAGAGGCCGGGCGGCTGCAGACCCTGGAGAGGGAGAATCGGGAGCTTCGGGCCCTTCTGCAGGTGCTCCGGGGGCAGCCTGGGGGCCAGGTGAGTCCCCTCCCCCAACCTTCCTAGCAGGTCCTTCCTTGCCTCCTCCTGGGGGCTTAACCCTTCCTCTCATGTACCCTCAGCACCCCCTGCTGGAGGAGCAGAGCGAGGACTCCTTGGTTCCAGAGCTGGATGTGACTCCCCAGACTTGCCTGGCCTCAGACCTGGGCCCCCAGGGTTTGGCCGGCCAGGTGGGGGATGAAGGCACCCAGGCCTTGGACCCGGCTCCCCCGGTATCAGACTCGGCCCTTGAGAGAGTAGCTGTGCCTCCCCAGGCTTCTGACTCAGACCCACAGGTGATAGAGAGACCCCTCCAGGTGGCTGCCGCGGCCCCCCAGACCTCAGACTTGACCGTCCAGGAATCAGGCCGTGTGGTAGCAACACAGGAGTCCCTGGAGGAGGCTGGCCACGGAGCCCTTCTCCAGACCCCCAGCGCTGTGGTCTCGCCTCAAGTTCCAGGGGTGGAAATTCAGGCTGAGCTGTTGGGAGGAGAGACTGGAGAGCCAGGGCCCAAAGCCCAGGTACTGAGGCAAGAGGGCCCTGCAAGCAAGCCTGGACCCTCAGAGCTCAGCCTCCGTGGGCAGCTGGAGGAGCAGGAGACCCCAGGCCAAGGGCTGGACCTACCCCAAGGGCAGAGAGAAGCCAGAGAGCATGAACAGAAGCTGGAGGGGATGGTTGGGGACCCAGGCCAGCAAAATCCACAGCAGAAGTCGGAAGGGGCGCCAGAGGCCCAGACCTGGGAAGGGCCGATCCCAGGGGAGATGCTGGCTGGTGGTGTCCCAGAGCAGGAGGCCCTGAGGGAGGAGGTGGTGCAGCTCAGGAAAGAGGCTGAGGCCCTTCGAGCGGAGCTAGAGGCCCAGGCCCGGAGGCTGGAGGCCCGAGGCACGGAGGCTGCCCGCCTCTCCGAGGAGCTGGCTCAGGCACGGAAGGCAGAGACCGAGGCCCAGGGGGAGGTGGAGGCCCAGGCCCGGGAGCAGGCTCGGCTGCGGGAGGCCGTGGAGGCAGCCGGCCGGGAGCTGGAGGCCGCATCGAGGGAACGGGAGGCGCTGACAGAGGCCCTGGCAGCCACAGGCCGAGAGCGGAGGCAGTGGGAGCGCGAGGCGCCCAGACTGAGGGCCCGGGCTGAGGCAGCTGAGGAGCGGCTGCAGGTGCTGGAGAACGAGGGCCGCCAGCACCTGAAGGAGGCTGAGAGGGAGAGGCAGGCCCTCAAGGAGGTATGTTGGGGCTCACAGCCTGGGATCGGAAGCGCGGTTCTGGGTCAGTTGCTGGGGTTTGGGTTATTCATTCCATCCGTGGCCCTGGAGTGCTCGGCACCTAGCTGGGGCTGGAGAGCGAAAGGTGAAGTCCACCCCTGCCTTCTGAAAGGTGCTTGGCCTGATGTCCCCTACCTCTGGTGGGGTGGGCTGGAGGAGGGGATAAGAGTATGGCTATGGAGCCAGACTGCCTGGGTGCCAATCCTGGATCTCTGACTGTGGTAGCTGACTCACCTCCCCCCTATTCCTCCTTCCCTAAACTGGGGGTGCTCTTCATCACCATCTCAGTGGGTCTTTTGGAAGACCAAGGGAGATAACCGTGTGATGAGCCTCGTTTATGCTGGGCAAAGGCTCAAGACATGTTGATTATTTTTTTAAAAATATTTGTTCCTTTATTTTTATTTTTTAGAGAGGGGGAGAGGGGTAGGGGAGAAGGAGACAGTTTCTCTCAAGCAGACTCTAGCCCAGCGCGGAGCCCAACACGGGGCTCCATCTCACGACCCCGAGCTCATGACCTGAGCCGAAATCAAGAGTCAGATGGTTAACTGACTGAGCCACCCAGGCGCCCCCAGACATGTTGATTATTATTATTATTATTTTAAAATTTATTTGAGAGAGAAAGAGAGAGCAGGGGGAGGGGCAGAGGGAGAGGGAGAGAAGTAGGCTCCCCGCTGAGCAGGGATTTTCCCCCCTCCCACCAATGTGGGGCTCGATCCCAGGACCCCGAGATCACCACCTGGGCTGAAATCAAGAGTCAGACACTCAACCAACTGAGCCACTCAGGTGCTGCAAAGGGTGCAGGAGGCCATGGGGGAGGGAGCTAGTGCCAGGGTGGGGGCAAGGAGGCTTTGGAGAAGGTTCCTAGGAGCGGTCAAGATTCCACTAGGTGGAATCCACCAGGGTGGGCTGTAGGAGTGGGATAAGAGTATGGCTATGGAGCCAGACTGCCTGGGTGCCAATCCTGGATCTCTGACTGTGGTAGCTGACTCACTACCTTCCACTAGGAAGGCCATTTCATTCAGAGGGAACGGCATGTGCAGAGACCTGAAGGCATTAACGCTGCTTAGGGACCTGGCAGGTGCAGGAACAGGGCCGGAGAGATGTGCTGGGCCAGCCTTGCTGGTGGCAGTATTCCGTCCCCAGGCAGGGAAAGCCACCCAAGGGTGTGGGCAAACCTGTGTGAGGCTGGGTTTGAGGAGGGTCCCCTTGGTGTGCAGGGGAGCCTGCGGCCATCAGGAGGCAGGTGAGGCCGCCTGGGGCTGGGATGGGGGATGGAGGAGAGAGACCTGGAAACCCCTTCATTCATGGGCTCACGCATGTTGACAGGGATCTCCTTGGCGCCAGGGGCTGTACCAGGCAGCCTAATGCCCGTACTGGGGGAGGCTCTCAGGGTCTGGGGTGGAGACAGGACTGTGCAGGGAGCTGTGGGAGTCCAGGAAGCACAGGGGACTCAGGCTGGGTCATGTCAGGGAAGGCTTCCTGGAGGAGGAGAGAGAACTGCAGTGAGCCCGTAGGAGGCCCAGGTGCTGCTGCTGGGTGTGGGGGGTGTGAGGTGGGAAGTGGAGGGAGGCTAGGCAGAGGATTCACTAGCAGGTTCCTACTGGGCAGGGCCTCATCTTCCTTTCAAGCTAAGGAAGGAGTTGTGGTTGTTCTTGGGAAGGAAATGACCTCCGTGACCTTCACATGAGGGCAATAACCTTTAAACCCAGTGGAGCATTGAAGGGAGCAGAGTCGTCAGGTACTCATGTTGCAAGGCCCCCCGGGGGAAGCCAAGGAGACTAGGAGGCAATGGGAAGGATGTTCAGGCCAGGGGGCCCCCGTGCTGCTGGGGGACAGTGTGCTGCAGACGAGGAATCGAATCTTCAGGGTCTTCAGAGCAGTTTTCAGTCTCATCCCTATTGTCCGGACGAGGTCACTGAGATTCAGAGAGGAGGCGTAATTTGCTGAGAGACCCCTCGGGCGGCGGAGAGGAGCGGGGAACACAGTGTTGGGTTGACCGAGGTTAGGCGTAGGGCAGGGCAGGCCTGGGGAGTGGGATCATGGGGGTGTGGGTGGGAAGGTAAGGCCGAGAGGGAGTCTCTGGGGTTCACTGTGTAGGATGTGACTGCGAGATGCTGCCAGGCAGACCTGGCTTCTAGCCCAGATCCCCTGCCTACTGGCTGTGTGGTTAGGGGTGAGCTCCTTAACCTGTCTGTCTCCCGGGAAACTGGAATACAAATGACCTGCCTTACAGGATCCCATAAGACCGTAAGACGCTGTAGAGAGCTGGGGGCAGCTGTGGAGTGGCCAGGCCGGCAGGTGGGCCGGGCAGGTGAGGGTAGGGGAGGGTGTGCTCCGAGGACTGAGCCCGTGGAAGAGCCTGAGGACAAAGGGGAATTTTGTGAGATTTCCTGGGCAGGCAGTTCCTGGTGATGACTGGGTGTGGTGTAGGAGGAGTTGGCTAGCCCCGGCGGGGGGGGGGGGGGGGGGGGGGGAGGGGTTGGGGAACCGAGGGCAGATGGCGTCCCTGTCGGCTGCAAGTGCAGGGGGCGGGGCGCTGAGGGCCGTGGCCAGGGCCTGGAGGGGGCCAGTTCCGCGGTCTGGCCCGAGGTTCAAGTCTCTTCATCGGTTCCACTGTTCTTTCTACCCCTTAGCCCTTGGGCTCTTGTGGAGGTGGGCCAACAGGAAGCAGGGGCACTTGTAGTTTTTCATTGAGAGGCAGTGGCCCCGGGGGAGGCTTGGTGGGGTTGCAAAACCGGGAAGATCAGAGCAGACGCTGTAGACTCAGTGTCCAGAGTAAGGCTTTGGTAGGCAGCTGGTCGGAGTCGGCCCTTCCTTGTGGTTTCATCCTGCCAGGGCCCCCAAACCCTCAGAATGGTTTGGCCTATGTCCCTCTGCGGCCCACTCTGCCCCCTTCCGCAATGGTGTGGCCCAACCGCCACAGAGTCTCTCCCCACCCGCCAGCCCCCACTGTGGTTGAGCCCGACATTCACCAAGTTCCTGTCCTCTGTCGCCCTCCCCCTGTGGCCCAGAGCGCTCTTCAGATCTGCCTCCTCCAAGCCCCTCTTTCCCTCACGTGGCCCGCATGGCCTCAGCACGTAGGACACGTCTAGCTGCCACTGGGCGCACGAGGAACCGTGGGCTCAGAGAGGTAAAGACACTTGCCCGGCGAGTGTCTCTGAGTCCCGGACCAGGGGCCTCCCTCACCCGCTGCCAGGCTTAGGATCCCAGTCTTCCGTAGTCACTCCGCAAGGCGGCCAGGCTTTGCTCCCCGTCGGGGAGTGGAAGCCCAAAGGGGTAAAGATCTTGGCCCAGGGTGGGGCACCTGGCTCACTCCATCAGTAGAGCATGTGACTCTTGATCTCAGGGTCATGAGAGCCCACTTAAAAACAAAAACAAAACAAAACAAAAAAGATATTTGCCCAGGGTGACAGAGGAAGGACAGAAAGCTAGGCCTCCAGATGCTCAGGCCTTGGAATGTGGCCCCCCTGCTCCCCCCTCCCCGGGTGAGTCTGGTGGTCTTCCCTCCCGGCCCTGAGCCCGCTGTGCCTGCCCTCAGGAGCTAGAGAAGGCCGTGGTGCGGGGCCGGGAGCTGGGAGCGCGGCTGGAGCACCTGCAGAGTGAGCTGGAACAGGCGGCTCTGGAGCGCCAGGAATTTCTGCGAGAGCAAGAGTTCCAGCACCAGAGGTGAGGGTGTCGCCCCAGGGGCAGAGAGGGGGCAGCTAGGGCTTGGGGAGGGGTTGGTGCCACGGCTTCTCCTGGCAGGTACCAGGGCCTAGAGCAGCGGCTGGAAGCAGAGCTGCAGGCGGCAGCCACCAGCAAGGAGGAGGCCCTGAGGGAGCTCAAGACCAGGGCTCTGCAGCTGGAAGAGGAGCTGGTCCAGGTGAGGCCTGCGGCCCCGGGTGCTGGGAGCCTCGTCCCACCCCGCCCTCCATCCTGCCTGCGGACAGCCGCGGCTGTGTGCGCTCAGTCCCTCCAGCCCCGCGCTGGTCTTGCCCCTTGATTTTGGGCCACTTGCTTGCCTTGTGCCCCATCTGGGGGCCTATTGGAGAGCGCCCCGTGCTGGGGGTCAGGCGGACTCTGCCCAGGCCTTGTAGTCTTCTGGGGGGCCTTGTTGCCCTCATTCCTCCAACGGACAGACCCCAGCGGCTCTGCTCTGAGGTGCCGGCTGTCTCTCTGGGGCCTCACCACTCCCAAGTGAGCTCAGTTACTGCCCTTGTTCTTGGCTGGCCATTGTTTCTGAGGCTCCCAGCTCAGGGCTCAGCTCCGCGTTGTGGTGGGGCCCAAGACCAGGCAAGGACATGGGCCACCATAACACGGGGTGTCAGGGGACAGCGGGCACCCAGCAGAGCCCCTAACACGTACACGTAAGCTTTGTCGGGGGAAAGTGGTGTTGAAACTGGGGCCCGGAGGAAGGGCAGGGTGAAGAGAGAAGTGGCCCAGGCAGAGGCCAGGCCCTGCTGCAGAACTGAGCGACGTGGAGCAGGGCAGACAGAGAGTGACAGATGGACCTGTGGGAGCCAGGAGCGCGGGGGGTGGGGGACCCCGTGACGGAGGGATGGGGCAGCGGTGCTGCTCAAGGGGTGAGGGTCCCCTGGGCTAGGTCCCTGCACGATCCTCCGGCCTCCTCCACGCCCCCGTGTGACCTCCCGGGGCCTCTCCTTGCAGCTGCGCCAGGGCCCCGAGGGGCTGGGGTCCGAGGGGCACGCTGAGCTGAAGACCCCGGGGGCCCAGAGTGGGCGGCTCATCGAGGTGGAGCGCAGTGTGAGTGTGACCGTGGCAGGCACGGGGAGGGGGTTGCCCCAGTGGCCTGGCCCTCGCTAACCCCCCTCCCTTCCAAATGCAACACGCAGAATGCAACACTGGTGGCCGAGAAGGTGGCTCTGCAAGGACAGCTGCAGCACCTGGAGGGGCAGCTGGGGAGCCTGCAGGGGCGAGCCCAGGAGCTCCTGCTGCAGAGTCAGCGAGCCCAGGAGTACAGCAGCCGCCTGCAGGTGGGTGGTTGCCTGGGCGCCCCGCCCCCTGCCCAATCTCAGGCCCCCTTTCCACTGCTGCCTGCCCTCTTCTCTGCCCTAGCTCCCAGCTGGCTGCCCTACCTGTTCCCTAGTCCCTGACCTCTGAACCACCCCATTCTGCACCCCTCTAACCCCGCTCCTGCTCACTTCTACTTGCTCCTTCCCCTTGAGCCTTCCCCCTTCCCCTCACCTCTGTGCTGTTTTTTGGCTCAGCTCCATCCCTCTCAACAGCCAGCCCTTAGTCCCTTCCTCTTTCCCTGCTCCTACCCCGGCCTCATCTGTCCCACCCCTGCCTTGTGCCTCTTGCCCTCCCCTCCGCAGCCTGGCACCAGCGCCCATCTCCATGATACCGCTCCCCTCTCCTTGCCCACTCACCCCCGCCTCTGCTTTCTGTTCCCTGTCACCTCCGCTCTAGCACTCGGCCTCCTCCATAGTTCTCTCTGTATTCTCTGTCCTGCCCCTTGCCTTTTGCCCCTGGTCCCTTACCCCCTTTCGGAACTGGGATTGCACCCCCTCCTCTGTCTAGGCTGAAAAGTCTGTCCTGGAGATGCAGGGCCAGGAGCTGCATAAGAAGCTGGGGGTCCTGGAGGAGGAGGTGCGGATGGCGCGGCAGTCCCAGGAGGAGACCCGGGGGCAGCAGCAGGCTCTGCTGCGGGATCACGAGGCCCTGGCCCAGCTGCAGCGGCGGCAGGAGGCCGAGCTAGAGGGACTGCTGGTCCGGCACCGTGACCTCAAGGCTAACATGCGGGCGCTGGAGCTGGCCCACCGGGAGCTGCAGGGCCGGTGAGCCTCCCCCAGACTCCCGGCTTCTCTCCCCAGCACCCCTGGCCTGCGTGGCTCTGACCGCCCCCGGCCCCCTCCCCAAGGACCACCACTCAACACAGCCCCCTCTGCTGCCGTGGTCTCACGTGTGGCTGGGCCCCGGGGTGAGCTCACCCTGAGGCTCGTTCATCATGGGGAGTGGTGGGCACCTCGCCGGGCATTCTGCCCCCTCGCTTTGTTTGGGGGCCGGTGCTTAGGAGAGGGCAGACCCCTAGGTCCGGATAGTCCAGCCGCACACTCGCCCCGGCGCCAGGTCTCTGCAGCCCTCTCCGTCCCTGTGCATCCCAGGCATGAGCAGCTGCAGGCCCAGAGGGCCAGCGTGGAGGCGCAGGAGATGGCCTTGCTGGCAGAGCGAGAACGCCTGATGCAGGACGGGCATCGGCAGCGCGGCCTGGAGGAGGAGCTGCGGAGGCTGCAGAGTGAGCATGACAGGTACCAGCCCTGGCACAGCCCCGCCCCTCTCGGGCCAGGTCTCAGTGTTCCCGTCTGCGAAGTGGGTTGGTGGTGAGTTAGTCACTGTCCCTGTGGGGTCCCGCTTTGCCTCTCTTGCCCAGCGTGGCCTTCTGGCCCCTATGGGGGGGGCCTGGGAGGGGGTTGAGTGCCCTCGGAGAGCGTCTCTTCTGGACTCTGCAGGGCTCAGAAGCTGTTGGCAGAGGTGTCTCGGGAGCGCGGTGAGCTGCAGGGTGAACGTGGGGAGCTGCGGGGCCGGCTGGCGCGGCTGGAGCTGGAGCGGGCCCAGCTGGAGGCGCAGAGCCAGCGACTGCGTGAGTCCAACCAGCAGCTGGACCTGAGTGCCTGCCGGCTGACCACGCAGTGCGAGGTGTGGTGAGGGATGGGCGGTGGCCGGCTGGGGGCTGGAGAGTTGGGGGGGGTGGAAGGTGGCCACCCTGAGCCCCGTTAAATCCCCCACCTGCCCTACCGCCTGCTTCCCCCCCCCCCCCCCGCCCCCAGCTGTTGACAGAGCTTCGGAGCGCCCAGGAAGAGGAGAACCGGCAGCTGCTGGCCGAGGTGCAGGCGCTGAGCCGGGAGAACCGGGAGCTCCTGGAGCGCAGCCTGGAGAGCAGGGACCACCTGCACCGCGAGCAGCGCGAGTACCTGTGAGCAGGCCGTGGGCGGGCCCAGATCCGCTGCCGGGAGCGGGAGCGGGAGCGGGTCCCGGAGACCCCTGTGGCTGCTCATGGACGGATGCCCGGGGGGTCCTGGGGAAAGGGCCGGGTCTGACCGCCCGGGGCTCAGGACAGTAGCAGTTTGCCAGCACCAGAGCGCGGTGTGCGAGCAGCAGGCAGGCTCGTGGCGGTGGGTCCTGAGCCGCGTTCCTGCCCGGCCTCACGCCCGCCTCCTCCCTCCTCATGCTCGCAGGGACCAGCTCAATGCGTTGCGCCGTGAGAAGCAGAAGCTGGTGGAGAAGATCATGGACCAGTACCGAGTGCTGGAGCCTGGACCCCTGCCCCGGACCAAGTGAGGGGCCCCTCCACCCCCTGGAGCTGGGGATCCTCCCACCCTCTGCCCCTGCCCTGCCCTCTCCAGGCCCCGATGAGGGTTTGCCTGGCCTTTGCCATCCCCAGCGTGGCCCTCTTGTCCCTCCTTCCTCCCTGGCCTTACCCCCTCTTGTGCCCTCTTGCCCCCAGGAAGGGCAGCTGGTTGGCAGACAAGGTGAAGAGGCTGATGCGGCCCCGGCGGGAGGGGGGCCTCCATGGGGGGCCACGCCTGGGGGCCGATGGGGCTGGCAGCACCGAGAGCCTGGGGGGCCCCCCAGAGACGGAGCTCTCCGAGGGCAGGGAGGCAGATGGGACAGGTGGGTCTGGGGGCCGGGTGACCAGGATGGTCCCTACCCCATGTCTCCTACCCCCACCCTGGTGCTTGCCAGCGCCCCTCGTCTCTCCCTTCATCTGGTGTGGCTTGCACGTGTACCCCCGCTGGCCTTCCCTGCCGCAACCCCACCCTGCGTCCCTGCCACAACCCCTTCAGCCGGCACCTCCCTCCTGCCGGCGCTGCCGCGCACCCTGTCCTACCCATCCGCAGCGGTGTCTAGGACCTCAGAACGGCAGGGGACTTTAGTGAGAGGTCAGGACTGTGCAGGGAGCTGTGGGAGTCCAGGAAGCACAGTGGACTCAGGCTGGGTCATATCAGGGAAGGCTTCCTGGAGGAGGAGAGAGAACTGCAGTGAGCCTGTAGGAGGCGCAGGCGCTGCTGCTGGGTGTGGGGGGCAGATGAGGAAGCCGAGGCCCGGGGAGGGGATGTGCCTTGCCCCAGGTCACACAGTCAGCTAGTGTCAGAGCCGGCCCAGGCCAGCCTCCTGTCACCACCCTCCCTCACCCAGACCTTACCCCTGCCTCTGCAGCCTCCTCTCCTTGCTCCTTTGCAGCGTCACCCCACCGGCCCCTCCACTCTGCCCAGCCCTTTCCTGCATTGCTCCACACCCTCCCTGCCTATGCCTCTTGCAGGGTCCCCTTCCCCGGCACCCATGCGCCGGGCCCAGAGCTCCCTCTGCCTGCGGGATGAGACCCTGGCAGGGGGGCAGCGGCGGAAACTCAGCTCACGATTCCCTGTGGGGCGAAGCTCTGAGTCATTCAGCCCCGGGGACACCCCCAGGCAGCGATTCCGACAGCGCAGGCCGGGCCCCCTGGGCGCGCCCACCTCCCATGGCAAAGGTGAGAGATGAGGGTCTCTGCTCCCATTTGCTCCCCAGCTCCCTTGGACCCACTAACCCCTTGGCTTTCTCCTGTCCCTTGGGTCTCCCCACAAGCCCTGCCCGCCTCTGCTGTGGTCCCCATGGCCCATTGGCTGCCTTGTGCACCCCCAGGACCTGGCGTGGGATGGGATGGCTCCATCGAGACCCTGTCGGAACACAAAGCAGATGCTAACGGAGAGGGTGAGTGGGGATATTTGGCCTGCCTGGGGCCCCTGGTTCATCCAGTCATCTACTTGACAATGAGCCTTCACTGAGTGCCAGGGGATGTGCTAGGGATACAGCAGAGAACATTCTGGTACAGGAGGGAGATAGCAAACAACGTGCATAAAAATAATAATTATCTACAACGGCCCTGTCCAGTAGAAATATGATGTGAGCTACATGTGTAATTTAAAATTTTCCAGTAGCCTCATCAGAAAAGTAAAGAGAGACCGGTAAAATTAATTTAATTTTTTATATTTATTTATTTATTTATTTTTTAAAGATTTTATTTATTTATTTGACAGAGAGAGACACAGCGAGAGAGGGAACACAAGCAGGGGGAGTGGGAGAGGGAGAAGCAGGCTTCCCGCAGAGCAGGGAGACCGATGCGGGGCTCGATCCCAGGACCCTGGGATCACGACCTGAGCCGAAGGCAGATGCTTAACGACTGAGCCACCCAGGCGCCCCATTAATTTAATTTTTTAAAAAAGATTTTATTTATTTATTGGAGAGAGAGAGAGACAGAGATAGCAAGAGAGCAGGAGCAGGGGGAGAGGGAGAAGCAGGCTTCCCACTGAGCAGGGAGTCCGATGCGGGACTCGATCCCAGGACCCCGGGATCATGACCTGAGCCGAAGGCAGACGCTTTACTGACTGAGCCACCCAGTGCCCCTCCCCCCTTTATTTTTTAAGGTCTTATTTATTCAGGTAAAATTAGTTTTAATAACATTTTATTTATCCCATTATACCAGAACGGTTACCATTTCAACCTGTAGTCAGTGTGGAAAGTCATTAATGAGATATTTATTTATTTAGTTAATTAATTAATTTTTATTAATGAGATAGTTTATATTATTTTTTCCTGCTACGTCCTTGAGTCCAGCGGCTGTTTTACACTCCAGCACATGGAAGCTCAGATGGGCCACATCTCAGGGGCTCGGTTCTGCACTGGGCGGCCCAGCCCCAGAATATTAGGAGGTGGCAATGCTCTGGGAAGAGAGAGCACAGGGGGGAGATCAGGAGCGCTGGGTGGGACAGGTTGTGAGTTTGACTACAGTGCTCAGGGTAGTCCTCAGAGAGGAGGTGAAGTGGGAGCAAAGACTTGGAGGTGAGAGTTTCCTGTCAACATCCCTGGGGACAAGCATTCCAGGCAGAGGGAACAGCCGAAGCAAAGGCCTGGCAAGTTCAAGGACGGGCAAGGTGGCCAGTGCAGCTTGAGTGAGGAGGGGGGAGCTGAGGGGAGCTGCAAGGGGCAGTGGGGGGGGGCAGAAGGTGGGGGGCCCTGGGGGCCTCCTCGAATGCTGGGAGCTCCCGAGGGAGTGGCCTGAGCTGAGCCTTCCTCTTCAGGCCTCGAGGTGCAGGAGCCGGAGAAACGCCCTCTTGCCCCTTCCCTCAGCCAGTGACACCATGTGGACGGGGGGCTTGGGAGTGCAGTCCTTTCAGCACCAGAGTCCCGGCGGGGGTCTCCAACAGCCCAAGAATTCGGGGATCCAGGCCGCCTGGAGCCAGTCCTTGGACAAGGAGGCCTGGGCCCCCAGCTCCTCTAAGGCCTACCCTGGGGCCCTGAGATGGAGCTGGGATAAGCCTGTGGACAGAGGGGACGGCTGGTCCCCAGGAGCAGCTCCTCGCCAGGGCACCGGCTCTGCCTTGCGGCCCTCGCTGCGGAGGCCGGCTCCGGGTGACCCCCCAGCTGAAGGAGACAGGCAGAAGTGGGCAAGAGAGCTCGCTGCCTGGTCTGGGCGGGGAGCCAAGGACCATTCATTGGGGAGGGTGACCTGGGCCCATCTCTGAGCTGTATCTGGTTTGTGAGGGACCTGAGAATAAAGCTGAGGTACAACCACCTGAATTTGTGCTCTGTGTCTAGTGGTGGTATCCAGGAGTCCCAAGGCACCCACCATGTACACAACCGAAGTCTGTGTGGGCTGGGGTCCGTGCCCATTGGCTTCCTCACCCTGCCCAGGGCGGCAAAGGGCTTTCTTCGAGGGACGGGCTAGTCGGGCTCACTTGGATGTCCCAGTGGGGTGGGGAGGTGGGGTTCTGGGTAGCCCAAGTCTGGGCTCCGCCTTTGCTTAGAAGGTGGGGTCTGGGCTCCAGTGAAGCCCCAGATGCTCCGCCCCCTCCCTCTTCCCTCCTTTTACTTCTTGCCTCCTCATCCTCTTTCTCCACCCCTCTAGGGTTGAGCTCCTCCCTAATGGGTTCTCAGCCCAGTGGGATGTCACCTAGTGTCACGGGCTTTCATGGAGGGATAAAGAGGTGGGAAGGACACTGGTCTCTGACCAGCGCTTCCAGAACGACGCCCAGGAAAGGGGCAATTAGGCTAGGTGGCAGGACGTGAGTCAAGGCACCCAGGGCCGCCCAGGGTAGGGTGGGGCTGCCAGGGCTGAGGTGAGGCAGCCTGAATCTGGGGGTGGGCAGAGCTGGGAGGGGTGGCCAGGCCAGCCTCCCCAGGGTGACCGGCAGCAGCCTGACTCATGGGGTTTCCACAGCCCCCCTTGGGGATAACTGACGGCTCTGCTCTCCTCTCAGCCCAAGCTTCAGAGTGTGGTGAGGTGGGAGTGGACCCCTGGCCTCCAGCAGGGCTGAGGAGCTGAAAGCCCCTCCCCATAGGCCTCAGCCTGGGGGCTCTGATGGCCACCCTGCTCTGTTGGTGGCTCCTGTCAGTCGTCAGGGAGGCTCTGGAGGACAGGCCAGCCAGGGGCCCTGGGCCGGACCGTGAGAGGAGGCCCCCTGTGAGGTTACTTTGGGCCCTGTGCTGGGCTTGGGGACGACGGGACAGAACCACGTGAGAGGTGCGTGGCACTGGTTGGGCTGCGAAGGGTGGCTGGGGGCTGCCGTGCTTCCACAGGTCCACTCTGAAGAGATTGGTCAGGAAATCAGCCACCCCTCCTGTCACAGAGTTGGGCTTGGCTCCAGTACCCTCTCAGCGCCCCCTGCAGGTGCTCCCTGGGCAGGCGCTGCCCAGAGACAGGGTGGTCAGGGCCCCTGAGCCCCCAGGCCCTCCGCTGCACAGGCAAGTCCACACTTGAGTGAGAGGTGCTGGGCCGAGGCTTCCAGGGCAGCACCTGGACAAGGGTAGCCCTGAGGCTTCAGGCTGTCAAGGGAACCTGCACATCCCCTCCCCCTCTTTGTCCTGGTCAAGGAGTGATCAAAACTGAGTGAGTGAATTGAGATCTCTGTGAAATCCCTCACTTTGGCTGGCGGCTAAGAATTGGACAGAGATGCATGGCTGCCCTTCGGCCTGGCACCCTGGAGGGGGCGGCTCCAAAGCGCCTCGGTGCCCCCCCCAGCCCCCTTGGCTTCCGCGGGCTTCAGCGGGCACCCGGGCAGACACCTGGCTCGGGAGTGGCCACCCAGTAGAGGCTCCAGGTTCTCCCCGGACCCCAGATGCGGCTCCCAAAGGGTGTTCCCAGGTCCCCAGGAGGGTCGCACGGGGTCCCGGAGCGCACAGCCCTGCCGCCGGCCCCGCGCGCCCGAGGGAGCCGGGCCGCCCCCACGCGCCCACCCGCCGCCCGGCGCTGTCACGTTCCAGCCGCCTGACTCAGGCCGCGCGGGGCGGGGAGCGGGAGGCGGCGCCGGCGCCCGCCTCGGCCCCCGGAGGCGGCACCAGGAAGCGCCCGCCCCGGCCGGAGCCGCCATGTAACCGGCGCCGCCCGGGAGCAGAGCCGCGCGGGCCCCCGGCGACCCGCACGCCATGGGGGACGAGGACGAGGACGAGGGCTGCGCCGTGGAGCTGCGGATCACCGAAGGTGGGGCGGGGGGCGGCCAGGGGGCGCGGGGCCGGGTGAGGGCCGCCGGGGCTGGGCCGGGAGGGGGGCATGCACTGGCCGGGCTCATTCGCCTCCTGTGCCCGCAGCCAACCTGACCGGGCACGAGGAGAAGGTGAGCGTCGAGAACTTCGAGCTGCTCAAGGTGCTGGGCACGGGAGGTGAGGACCCCCACCCCCGGGGCAGGTGTCCCGAGCCTGGTGCCCTGGGCCTCCCGGCGGCGCACCCGCCTGGGCCTGGGCCAGGCCTCCGGCGATGCCCCCCACCCTTTCCCAGCACGGCCCGCCTTGCCTGCCCCGCCCTGCCCTGCCAGGGTTTGCATGCCCACTCCCAGGGACATGCCTACTCCTAGCACTGCTCCACATTCTGTTGCTCCTCCCTGCAAGGTCCTCCGGGATTTGCCAACACCCTCCAGGGCTTGCAGCCCTCCCGAGGGGTTTGCACACCTCCATATGCGAGCCTGGTCTCCTGCTTTGCTCACTCCCAGCTTTGCAAGGTTCCCGGCCTGGGTTTGCACATCCCTCCCCCGTCCACTTTGCATCCCCCTGCATCTGTCTGATCTGCCCCAGCTCTGCCCATGTTCTGCCCCCACCCTGCATGGCAAGCCTCCAGGAGTTGCACGTCTTCCAGCCTGGTTTGCACATCTCCTCCCCGCTTTTGTGGACCCTCCGGGGCTGTGTACACCTTTTCCTGAGAAGGCTGTGTCAGCCTTTTGCACCCTTGCCTCTCACTCCAGCTCCTTCCCCCAGTGTGCACACCCTCTGGGTTGGCATCGCCCCCGCCCCCGCCCCCACCAGTCCGCACCACCCTTCCGCTCACGGTCTACCCCTCCGCTCGCTCACTGCTCCCACAGCCTACGGGAAGGTGTTCCTGGTGCGGAAAGCAGTCGGGCACGATGCAGGGAAGCTGTATGCTATGAAGGTGCTGCGTAAGGCAGCCCTGGTGCAGCGCGCCAAGACGCAGGAACACACACGCACCGAGCGCTCCGTGCTGGAGCTGGTGCGCCAGGCACCCTTCCTGGTTACGCTGCACTACGCCTTCCAGACGGACGCCAAGCTGCACCTCATCCTGGGTAAGGGCGGGCACCTACCGATCCTGGGGGCCACGGAGGCAGGTGGGGCCGCTCGGTCGGCGTTGCGTCCCAACCCCCATTCCACCCCCCAGACTATGTGAGTGGAGGCGAGATGTTCACCCACCTCTACCAGCGCCAGCACTTCAAAGAGGCCGAGGTGCGCGTGTACGGGGGCGAGATCGTGCTGGCCCTGGAGCACCTGCACAAGGTGGGTGAGGACCCGGCCTCCGGGCTCTTGCCACGGGCACTGAGGGGCCTCCAAACATGGCAGCCTTGAAGCGCTCTCTCTTGGGTGGTGTTGGTGGGGGCCGGGCCTGGACGCCTCTGGAAGGAAGGCCTTAGCGCTGCCTGGGGAGGGGTCTCCCCCCCTCCCAGCCCCCCTGTGGCACCTCCTCAGAGGGGCTTTCCTCCGACAGGGAACTCGGGGCTGCCTCCCGGGGCCACGCTCGCAGAACTTCCTCAAATGGAGACCTCATGCCTTGGCTCCCAAGGCCTTCTTGCAATGGGGCTCTTCACACAGGCTCTCCTTCCCTCTGGGGCCTTGGGGCCTGTTCCCATGGTGTCCTCCTTCCTTGCTTTTACATCGGAAATGGCTTTTGCCATCTGATGGCCCGGTGCCTGGGCCCACTGCTGCACCGGAGACCCCTTCTCTAGGGGGCTCCCCTTATCCCGAGCTGGGTCTTGGTGCCTGGGCACGAGCCGTAGGAGGTGGGGGTGTCGGGGAGGAAGCCTCAGCACTGCTCTCGCTCCCACCAGCTGGGTATCATCTACCGAGATCTGAAGCTGGAGAACGTGCTGCTTGACTCCGAGGGCCACATCGTCCTCACAGACTTCGGGCTTAGCAAGGAGTTCCTGACGGAGGAGGTGAGCGAGGGGCACTCTCCCTGCCTCCTGCACCCCCATGCAAGCCTCCGCCTTCCTGTCTCCTGTTCCGAGCCTGGCTCTGCGTTTTGGCCGCGCAGAGGTAAACAGGTCCGGGCCCTGCCTTCAGGAGGCGCTGCCCCCCTGTTCCAACCCTCACAAGTCCAGCGAGTCCTACTCTGAGCCTTGGGGACTGCTGGGTGTCCAAATGGGTCCTCTTGCCCTCCCAGAAAGAACGAACCTTCTCCTTCTGTGGCACTATCGAGTACATGGCCCCCGAAATTATCCGCAGCAAGTCGGGGCATGGCAAGGTGGGTTCGCGGGGGGGGGGGAGTGGGTGGGGAGTGGCGGTGGGGTGAGGTAGGGGTGGCCACAGGCCCTCACCCTGGCTCTGCCCCGGCAGGCGGTGGACTGGTGGAGCCTGGGCATCCTGCTCTTCGAACTGCTGACCGGGGCCTCGCCCTTCACACTGGAGGGCGAGAGGAACACGCAGGCAGAGGTGTCCCGGTGAGCGGGGCTGGACAAGAAGGGGGGGGAAGGGAGGGGCCTGGGCAGGGTCGGGGAGGGGGCTCGCTGCCCCTGACGCCCCCCCAATCCTCCCAGACGGATCCTGAAGTGCTCCCCTCCCTTCCCCCCCCGGATCGGGCCTGTGGCACAGGACCTGCTGCGGCGGCTACTTTGCAAGGACCCCAAGAAGCGGCTGGGCGCGGGGCCCCAGGGGGCGCAGGAAGTCAAGAACCACCCCTTCTTCCAGGTGAGGTTCCTGACTCCCCCCCACAGCTCTCCGCACGCTACCCAGACCGGGCCGCTGCTCTGGGTTGGGGGACCCTGGAGGGATGATCTGAGACCAGCTGATTTCACCTGACTTAGAAAAACCGCCAGATAAAGCGGGTTTGTCTTCTCCATCTCTGGTGCAACTTGGAAGGAGTGTTCCTGGGGGAAAGAATTGTAGGTTCACTGACTGTCAGGGCTGGCAGGGACTTGAGAATGCCTTCGTTGGTCCTTTTACGGGACAGGTTCAGAGAAGGGAGGCGACCTGCTCCAGATGGCACAGGAAATGGTGTAGAGCTGGGGATAGATTGCAGGTCTCCTGTTGGCTCACATCAGTACTAAAAGTCACACTTAGGGCTCTCCGCACCCACCCAGGCATTTTGTTCTTTGTTCCAGCATTCTCTGTGTGCCTGCCATTCAGATGGACAGTTGGTTGGTCGCTTGGGTTTTGTTCAGTTGTTAAGAGCACGCACGGATTAGAGTGCGGTGCAGGGTGAATTCTGTTTCCTTGCGAGAGCTCGCTGGCTCGGGCGCTGTGCGTGGCCAGCGTCGTTGCCTCGCGGGACCCTGTACCAGTGAACGCCTGCTGTGTGTTGGCTCTTTGCTTGCATCATTTCATGTAACCTGCAGAAGCATTCTGATGGGGAAACTGAAGTTCAGAGAGGTTAAGTCATTTGCCCAAGGTCACACAGCCAGGACGTGATGGGGCTCAGATCCAAGCCCAGGTCTGGATGATTTGAAGCCTGTGCACTTCACTGCTGTGTTCTGTTTACTTGTGGGCATCAGATTAGCCACTTGTCTGACATTGTCACGGAAGTGCCCATTTATGGGCACTTATTGTGGGCCAGGCACTCGGTTACTCTTGCTATGAGTGCTATCTCCAATCTTCCCACCACGGTCCCTTGGAGATGCTTTTTGAGACAGGAATCTAAGTCTTTGTGGTGAAGTTGTCCCTTGGTGGGGGAAGGGGCTGGGCAGTGTCCCTTTCCTTAAGCGGATTCCTCAAACCCACCCTGCGTGCATGCCAGGCCCTGGGTTCTGGGAGTCGGTTGACCGGCAGTCATACTGGAGAGTCCCTAAGGTCTTCGAGGCCTGATGCTCAGAAGGGGTGTTCCCTGCAGTCCCCCTGCTCTCAAGACAGCCCCTTTGGTGATAGCAATGCTGAGGTCCTGGTACCAGACCCGGGGCCTTTGAGACCAAATCAGGCATCTTGGCTGCAAGTGACAAAAAGTCCTACTCAAAATGGTGATGTCCCTGGTATAGAGAGATTGGCTGCTAAGAAGAGAGAGCGGAGTGAACAGTGGTCTAAACAAGATAGAGGTTTATTTTTTATTTCTGTTCTCATATAAAAGGTTGGAGGGCCAGGGCTGCTGTGGTGTTTTCATGAATACAAGCTCCTTTCTTCATTTTTTTTTTTAACTCTCCTCCATTCTTAGCATGTGGCCTCCAGCCCCAGGGTTGCCTCGTGGTCCAAAATGGCTGCTGGAGCGCTTGCCATTTAGGCTGTCATCTAGGCAGAAATCAGGAGGAGAAAGGAGGGGAAGGGCAAAATGGGCACATGCCAACTGTTCACCCTCCTCTTGAGGTTCTTTCTCTGGATTCTCACAATTTTTACTTACAGGTTATGGGTCGTCCCTAAGTGCAAGGAAGTTTGTTAAATACTGGCTTTTAGTTGTGTACATTGATTGCTTCCTATGATAACACTGGGGCTATGGTACTAAGGAAGACAGGGAATATGGAAGTTGGGCAGGCAACAAACAGGCTCTGCCATCCTAGCTTAAACTTAAAAAGGCATGTGTTAGTTCCCGTATGTGAAAAGTCCAAGGAAGAGTGGTCTGCCCTCAGGCAAGGCTGCATCCAGGTGTTGGATTTATGTTTTTAAGAATTTCTTTCTTTTTCTCTTGGGTGTTCTCCATGGGGACTTCATCATTAGACCCCGAGGGGGTCCCCAGCAGTTCCAGGCCCATGTCCTTCCAGATTTAAGTGCAGTTGGAGAAAGATTTGTTTTGCATGCCAATGCTAACAAAAGTCCCAGAATTGACTGAGTGTGGTGGAGAGATGATTCTCTAAGGGAAATAGGGATTCTCTTATCAAAGGGAGAAAAACAGAAGCCAGGGAGGCAGGGAGAACAGCTTTCCAGCCAAATGCCAGAGAGACCCTTGCCTCACTGAGGAGGAGCTGCCCAGTCAGGGTGGCCTGAGGGGACAGGGGTTTTCACTTCCTGCCCTTCACCCCCAATCTCTCATTCCATTTCTCCAGGGTCTGGATTGGGCTGCTCTGGCTGCCAGGAAAATTCCAGCCCCATTCCGACCCCAGATCCGCTCAGAGCTGGATGTGGGCAACTTTGCAGAAGAATTTACTCGGCTGGAGCCTGTCTACTCACCCCCTGGCAGCCCCCCGCCTGGGGACCCTCGCATCTTCCAGGTGAGTGAGAGCTCACCGAACTGCAGGTGCCATGGAGACAGGATGATGCTGCTGCCACCCTGGACTGGGGCTGACTCATGGCCCTGCATAGGCCCTGTGTTCTGATCAGGACTCAGCATCCCCCCCAGACCCTGTCCACTGCTGGGGTACCTGGAGTTGTCAGTCACACAGACTGCCACGGCAGGGCTCGTCTTTGAATTACATGGTTTATCTTTAAATTTCATGATAACTTCCCTTCTACTCCATATATCTTTACTGTAATGTAAAGATACTGTTTTAACTATCCAGTTGCTTAAGTGGATAACTAGAAAGAGATGCCATGTTTATACTGTGGCTTTGCGTGTCCCTTGGCAAACCATATCACATGTGTGGAAGCACAGGCCTCCTCCACTCAGTTTTAGAAGCTTAGGCTTGTTGGGCAAGGTCAAACTGCTTGGCATTCAGGGTCCTGCGTGATGCGGTCCTCGCTCAGTGCCCTAGCCTCAGTGCTCACTGTTGTCCCACTTGGTACTCTACCACCTACGAACAGCTCAGAGGTTCCAGAGCACACATCTGTGCCTTTGCACATGCAGTTCCCTCCACCTGGAGGACCTTCCCCATAGCTGCCCACCTGGCACTCCCACTCACCTTTCAAGTGAACCTCCTTGTGCGATGCTGCTCCTGTGTGAATTCCTCCCCGCCGCTCTGGTCCTGGGTTGCCCTCTCCTTGTGCACTGGTCCTCTGGAGGTGGCACCTCCTTCTAAGCACCGTGTCAGGTTGTATCCTAACTGCCTTACTGGGACTGCCTCCCCTGGTCTGGAAGCTCCCAGAAGGCAGGGACTACGTTTAAATGCCCAGTGTGGGGGCCTGGCCTGTAGGACATGGTCCATAAATATGAAATAAGAACAGGCCAATAGCAAGTGTAGATGGGTCAGCCCCCCTGTGAGGCTCTCCCAAGTGATGGCTGTGTTGGAACAGCCCTCCACTGATTTATTAATTTATTTTAGAGAGCGAGAGAGTGGGTGGGGGGAGGGGCAGAGGCAGAGGGAGGGAGTCTAAAGCAGACTCCATGCTGACCGTGGAGCCTGATGCAGGGCTCGATCCTACCACCCCGAGATCATGACCTGAGCTGAAACCAAGAGTCCGATGCTTTACTGACTGCACCACCCAGGCGCCCCCATTATCTCACAGTTCTGAGAAAGTTCTTTCTTGTGAATCAGTGGTTACTTTCATTCATTCATTTATTTTTTTTATTTTAATTTTTATTTAACTATTTTATTATTTTTTAAAAAGACTTATTTTAGAGAGAGAGAGTGCACAAGCCTGGGGGTGGGGGGAAGAGGGAGAGGGAGAGAAAATCTCCAGCAGACTCCCCACTGAGCCTGGAGCCTGATGTAGGGCTTGGATCCCACCACCCCGAGATCATGACCTGAGCTGAAACCAAAAATTGGACTCCCAACTGACTGAGCTACCCAGGCGCCCCTCATTCATTCATTTAATGATTCAAGAATATGTGTTGAGTGACTACAATGTGCCCGGCACGGATCTGGGCCCCAGGGACGGATCGATGAACCTAACAGACAAGTGTGGAGTCTGCGTTCTTGTGCACAGTGGGGCTGTGTTTTTAGGAGAAAACAATTCGTCGTTAAACTTACCCTTAAGAATCCCTTGAATTGCCTCTTTGTCTTTCCTCAGTAGCCCCCCCTTGCAGAGGAGGCCAATGTTTGGTTTGAGATGAAGGCATAAAGACTTTTTGTATTCAGTGGGTGGATTTGAATTCTCATAAGCTAAGTGTGTGTGATGCCAGGCCACGGCCCTTTCATGCCTTGGGTCCATCGTTTTCTGGGTCACTGCACTGTGCTAAATGATGCCCTTGGCGCTCAGGGTGGGGGGTTTACTGTGCTGAGAACGGTGGAGTCACAGACTGGTGGGGGGACATGAACCCAAGTGATCATAGAACAAGGTGGAATGAAATGTCCACCCACCTGTGTGCACCAGCATACCAAAGCAACGTCCTCCCCCACCCACTCTGGTCCAGGGTCTTCCTCTGAGCCCTGCCCCTCACTGGGCCTGGGCCTTCCAGGGACTCACTCCATATGCACCTGCAGGGACTCCATATGCACCTGCAGCCCCTATGCCCATAAGCCCCCTCCACCCCCCTCCACCCCGCAGGGATACTCCTTCGTGGCGCCCTCCATCCTGTTTGACCATAACAACGCGGTGATGATGACGGATGTGCTGGAAGCATCTGGCGCTGGAGACCGGCCTGGCCGGGCAGCGGTGGCCAGGAGCGCCATGATGCAGGTGGGTGGGGCCTGGGTGGGGAGTTGATTCTGGGGTGTCTGGGCTCGCGGATTCCAGACCTGGCTTCAGCAGGCGCCCATGGTGTGACCGCGGTGAGGTTTGGAGGGGCTCCCTGGTGGGATCTCTGATGCACCCCCTTCGCCGCCAGGACTCTCCCTTCTTCCAGCAGTATGAGCTGGACCTGCGGGAGCCCGCGCTCGGCCAGGGCAGCTTCTCCGTGTGTCGCCGCTGTCGCCAGCGCCAGAGTGGCCAGGAGTTCGCGGTCAAGATCCTCAGCCGCAGGTGGGCGGGCCCGGGCTGGGCGGGGCCGGGCGAAGACGGCTCCGGGAGGCGGGGCCGGAGGTCGGCCCAACTGACCGCACCTGCCTTGCCCGCAGGCTGGAGGAGAACACGCAGCGAGAAGTGGCCGCCCTACGGCTTTGCCAGTCGCACCCAAACGTGGTGAAGTTGCATGACGTGCATCACGACCAGGTGACCCTTTCTTGGGCTGGGGCACAACGCAGGGACTCAGGAGGCTGCTCTTGGAGGGCGGCGGGCCGGGGGGTGGGGGTGGGGGATGGGGGTGTGGTGGGCGGGGAGGCAGGCAGGAGGAGGGGCCTGAGGACTGGGTGGGTGGGGGCGCTGAGGGATGTGGCAGGCCAGAGAGGTGGGATTTGAGTGGAGTAGGGCAGGAGGATCGGAAGGCGGAGCTGAGGATGGCCAAGGGAACAGAATTTGAGGAAGACGTGGAGGGGGCTAGGATTTAAGGTGGCAAAGGGGCGGAGGCCCAGAAGGACGTGGGGCCTAAGGGTGGTTTTCGGGTGGTCTTGAGTTCCGGGCTCGAATAGAGGCGGGGACTGAGGCTAGGGGCGGGGCCTGGTCAGTGGGAGGGGCCCGGTGTGGATTGGACCGGGGAGGTCGGTAGGTAGGTCGGACCTTGACCCAGGTGGTGACCGAGGCCTGCCGCTCCGCCCCGCAGCTGCACACGTACCTGGTTCTGGAGCTGCTGCGGGGCGGGGAGCTGCTGGAGCACATCCGCAAGAAGCGGCACTTCAGCGAGTCCGAAGCGAGCCAGATCCTGCGCAGCCTCGTATCGGCAGTGAGCTTCATGCACGAGGAGGCAGGCGTGGTGCATCGGGACCTCAAGCCCGAGGTGGGCGTGGGGCTTGGGCAGCCGGGGAGGGCTGAGGCGCGGCGGCTAGTCTCTGACGGCCGCCCCGCCGTCCTCACAGAACATTCTGTACGCCGATGACACGCCCGGAGCCCCCGTGAAGATCATCGACTTTGGGTTCGCGCGGCTGCGCCCGCAGAGCCCCGCGGGGCCCATGCAGACGCCCTGCTTCACGCTGCAGTACGCAGCTCCCGAGCTGTTGGCGCAGCAGGGCTACGACGAGTCCTGCGACCTCTGGAGCCTCGGTGTCATTCTGGTATGAGACGGGGTCCCCGGGACGGTTCGGGGTGCCTCCAGCCTGGGGCCAGAGGGTTTCCTGATGCGGGCCAGCAGGGACAAGCCCCGAGGCAGAGGACAGGGGTCATCTTGGTGGGGGTGGCAGGGTTTGCTCTGAGGCTGGGTTTAGGGGTCGTCCTAATACAGAGGCAGGGTTGCTTAGGTGCTGGGGTCAGGGCCCCCGAGTATTAGGGGTTGGAGGTCAATATCATCACGCATGGACCTCAGGAGTTACCCTCGTGGAGAGGGTGAATGGTTCTGTGGGTGGGCTAAGTCAGCCTCCTGGCCTGTCTTGGCCCTGCAGCCTGGACCGTTCTCACTTTCCCCCCCGCCTCCCCAGTACATGATGCTGTCGGGGCAGGTCCCCTTCCAGGGGGCCTCAGGCCAGGGTGGGCAGAGCCAGGCGGCAGAGATCATGTGCAAGATCCGCGAGGGGCGCTTCTCTCTTGACGGGGAGGCCTGGCAGGGCGTGTCTGAGGAAGCCAAGGAGCTGGTCCGAGGTGCGGAGTGGGGGGGTGGGATGGGGTGGGAGGTGTCACCAAGGGGGGCGGCCATGGGGTCAAGGTGGGGCAGGGGTCGTCAGTGGGTTAGGTGTTTGGTCTGGGGGACTGGTCAGGGAGGAGAGCGGGGCTGTTGGGATCTCTCTGGGGCGCAGCCTCCACGCTCGGCCCCTCCTCAACCCTTCCCTGCCCTGCCTCCAGGGCTCCTGACGGTGGACCCCGCCAAGCGGCTGAAGCTCGAGGGGCTGCGGGGCAGCTCATGGCTGCAGGACGGCAGCGCCCGCTCCTCGCCCCCACTCCGGACACCCGACGTGCTGGAGTCCTCGGGGCCAGCTGTGCGCTCCGGGCTCAACGCCACTTTCATGGTGAGGGGCGGGGCCCGTGGGAGGCGGGGCTGGGGAGGCGGGGCCTCCGGGAGGCGACGCCCTCCGAGCCCATAAAGGTGAGGTGACTGAGTCCTGGCCTCTGGTCGGTGGCCACCCTGACCTTTGGGGAGTCTGGAGGCCAACGACCTGTTGGCCTTGACCTAGTGGGATGGGAGGGAGGATCCGGGATGGGGTTAAAGCTAGGATCTGGAAGTCGAGGCCCGGCGGGTGGTGGTGGGGCCCTCACCTCCTACTCTCGTGCAGGCCTTCAACCGGGGCAAGCGCGAGGGCTTCTTCCTGAAGAGCGTGGAGAACGCGCCGCTGGCCAAGCGGCGGAAACAGAAGCTGCGGAGCGCCGCCACCTCCCGCCGCGTCTCCCCTGCGCCCGCCGCCCCGGGCAGGGCCCCCGCCGCCAAGGGAGCCCCCAGACGAGCCAACGGCCCCCTGCCGCCCTCCTAGCCCCCGCCACAGCGACCCCTCCTTCCCCCCATAGGGGCTGTGACCTGGGAGCCTCGGTATCGGCCCCGCCCCATCCCCAGGGATTGCCCTTCCCTCCCCTTCCCCCCACCCCACTCCCAGACAGAGCAGAAGTATTTTTATAAGCAGAGAATTTTTTATGTCTTACCAGATAGAGTTAGAGATGCAGGGAGGGAGGGGCCTCTGCCAAGACCGTGCCTCCTCTGGCCGAAGGCACTTCTCCCCCAGGGGGCTGCTCCACCCGAAGGGCTCCTCCCCCGTTTCTCCATTCTCCGCACTGAGTTGCCACGGGGAGAAACTGGGACCTCTCCCCTGCCCTCCCCTGAGGCCCTGCTCTTGGGAGGGAGCGCCCCTCTAGCTGTCACTTTATGGACTGTCTGTGCAATTACGTCCACCAAAGACCTGTGCTGGGGGGGGGGGTGTTCAAGGAGAGGTCTCTGAAGCATTTCTGCCTCACTTTATGTCACCTGCTTCTCCCCTGTTTGGGGCGAAGGAAGGAAGTAGGCGACCCCTAAAAGGGGAGGCCCCTTCTCCCCCCCTCCCAACCCCCCTTGGCACAGCTGCCTCTGGCTGGGGGCAGGGCCTTGAGGGGCTGGGCTGGGCATCCGTAGTCACTGCCTCAGCCCACCCAGGCTGTGCCTTTGACTTTAAAATAAAAGTCCATCGAGTGCTGTGTGTGTCATCTGTGTGTGTGAGGAGGGTGTGCAGGGCAGAGGGCTTGGGGCAAATCCTCAGCCGAGGGGGCCTGGGGCCTCAGAGAGGAGGGGCAGGGCAGACCCTTCTGGGGAAGACCATGCCCTTTGTCCTTGACTTTTAGCCTGAGCAGCAGGGGGGTCAAACAATCATCCCAGCTGTGTATTCGCACAGCTCTGCCATGTAGCCTTTAGAATTCTCTTGGTTGTAAGTAACAGAACCTAAACTTACTTCAGCAGAGTGGGACTTTTAGGCCCTTACAACTATACTTTGCAGGGGGAGACCCAGGCAAGGTCTGATCTGTACACAAACACATGATCAGGACCCAGTTTCTCAGTCTGAACTTTTTATTCTGTTTTCTTGGGGTTGTATCCTGGAGGATTTTCCTTTTGGCCCCAGGGTGGGTACAGGGTGCTCCGGGGGCTACGGACTGAAATAGGGTGATGAAGAGAGTCTTTGTTGTAGCATTCCCGAGGGAAATGCGAAGATGTACTCTGATTGGATGCACTGAGGTCATGTGTCCACGGTGGACCAATCGCTGTGTCCAGGGATGCCTTAGCTCTGGATCACGGCCTCCCCTCTGGAAGCTCGTCGGGCTAAGAGCAGGAGGAGGGCCGGGCGCTTAGTGAGAGGCCAGTTGGGCAGAGCTCGGTGCCTGTCTGCGAGGGACCGAGTGAGGGGAGCCGCCCATATTCGTGCTGCTCAGAGTGATCAGTGTGGCCCCGCTCCAGCTCTGCGATCCCAGCTAGGTGGTTGGGGCCACAGGGCCACTGTGGCCCCAGCATCTTTGTGGGCACCCGGGTCAGAGCTATTTGTATAGTGCAGAGAACCCTCCCCCAGGATTGCCTGGATAGTACCACTCTAGGTGTCTGTCTCTAGGCCTTCTCTTCCCATATTACCCCGTGGGGGCATCTCATGGTGGACCTTCCTATCTTGAGGTTTGCCTCTTACTGGGGGAGGTACCCGGAAGACATGAACCTAGAGATGCTGAAGTCCGGGCAAAGGCAGGCAGGCCCCAGGGGCAGGTGGGGTCCCGTGGGGCACATCCAACTGTGTCCCATCCTGAAGGTGTGAGAGAGGAGGGAAGGGCCTAGGAGCAGGTCCCCAGGAGAAGAGGAGAAGGGGAAAGCATCTGGAATTCTGAGTCCTGTGTTACGACTGTGGCATGAGCAGCTTACCAAACAGCCGCAGGCTTCCCCATTTTATTTTTTTTAAAGGGGGTCACATGACTGTTAAGATGAACTGGTGAATGAACAGATGTGACATTGTGGTCATTCAGTCATGAAGGATTTACTGAGATTTACTGAGGTCTTCTGATGCTCAGGGACGGGCCTGAGCACTCTACGTGGATTAGCTCCCTGACTCCTCACAATTAGTTTATGAGAAAAGCATCATCTTCATTTCAGAGATGAGAAAGGTGAGCCTCAGTGAAGGTCAGCACCTTGCTCGAGGTCACTCAGCTAGAAGTGCATTTGACCCCGGTGGGCTGATTCCAGAATTCCTTCAACCCCAGGAGTTCCACTGTAAAGATGGGCTTTAATTTTTTTTTTTTTAAGATTTTATTTATTTATTTGACAGAGAGAGAGAGAGAGAGAGAGCACAAGTAGGCAGAGTGGCAGGCAGATGGAGAGGGAGAAGCAATCTCTCCGCTGAGCAGGGAGCCGGATGTGGGGCTCAATCCCAAGACCCCAGGATCATGACCTGAGCCGAAGGCAGCCGCTTAACGGACTGAGCCACCCAGGCGCCCCAAGACGGGCTTTAATTTTACCCCAATGCTGGATGTTTCGATTGTTGAAAACTTTGTTTCTATCATAAATGATGCTGAGACAAACGGGTTTGTACACAAATCTGTGCATTTAAAAGTAGCTCAATTGAGATAAGACTCATATAACGTATTATTTAAGAGCCCATTTAAAGTACAATTCAGTGATTTTTAGTATATTCAGAGTTGTGCAGCCATGACCACGGTCTAATTTTAGAACACTTTTCACTTCCATGGGCAACTCTACCCATTGGCAGTCACGCCCCATTGCCCCTCAACTCTCCAGCCCAAGGCAACCACTCATCTGAGTCCTGTCTCTATGGTTTGCCGGGCATACTTTGATATATATTTTGAAATATACTTTCAAATAACCTTTCATAAATATTGTACTGGCATATAGTCTCAGAAGCAGGATATGAAAATGGCCCATTTCATTCTATGCACCGAACATTGTCATTTAAAAACCTTTGCTAATTTGATGGCTAAAAGTCTCTCATCTTCAGTCTCCTTACCCTTTTATCCTATGTAACTCACCCTAAGAAAGAGGTCTTCTTGGCTTCATTTCATGGGTGAAGGAACTGGGGCTCAGAGGATGGGCCTCGGGGGGGAAGCCTGTTGGGGGAGGAAAGGGCTGCGGCTCAGGGCAATGAGCCAGCCTTGAGCTGAATCCTTCCTCTGCCCTGTGTGGCCTGACACACATTAGGGGAGACAGCTGTGACTTGGGTTGTAGGCTGGGCCAGGTGTGGACCAACAGAATGGGCGGGGAGGGGCTGGCCACAGGCGGGGAGGTGGGGAGGCCAGAGGCAAGCGATCAGAACCTGCCGTCTGGCAGCCTGCTTCTACACCTTGACGTTGGCCTCTCACAAGGCCAGCCTTATGTGGTTGTGGAATCAGGAGAGTGGAAGGGGCTCATCCTTCTGCACTGGGCCTCTATCCCCCTCGGAAAATGGCCTCAGAGAGGGGCATCTGGGTGGTTCAGTTGGTTAAGCACACGACTCTTGGTTTCAGCTCAGGTCATGATCTCAGGGTCGTGAGATCCAGCCCCGCATCGGGCTCCACGCTCAGTATGGAGTCTGCTTGAGATTCTCTCTCCCTCTCCCTCTGCCCCTCCCGCTGGTGCTCTCTCTCTCTTTCAAATAAATAAATCTTTAAAAAAAAAAATGGCCTCAGAGAGCAGGCTCGTGCCCCTGGCTTTGTTAATATGCTGATGTCCCCGAGAGGGCCTGACAGCCCCCCTATGCATTCACCTCCCCACAAGTCACTGTTAACTAACCACCGTTGCAACTGAAGTCAGGGTGCCAGTTTTTCATCCTTGCCCTGTGCAAGCACTGTTTGACTCTGGGCAAGTTGCCCCTCCCTAATGTTCCCTGGGGCTCTCAATAAGAATATTCCACAGAGGGGCGCCTGGGTGGCTCATTCAGTTAAGCGTCTGCCTTCAGCTCAGATCATGATCCCAGGGTCCTCGGATTGAGTTGGGCTCTGTGCTCAGCGGGAAGCCTGCTTCTCCCTCTCCCACTCCCCCTGCTTGTGTTCCCTCTCTCGCTGTCTCTCTCTGTCAAATAAATAAATAAAATCTAAAAAAAAAAAAAATCCACAGTAATGGAGCAGGGATTGCAAACTGGTGACCTGCAGGCACAGGTAGAGACTTGTTTTTCTGGTGGGGGGTGTAGCACATGTTTTAAAATGAGAAAATGCATATGAAAGTCTGGATGTTTGACTTTTATTGAAAACTGGAAGGGCTCCCCGGGGCAGTCTTCCTGCACGGCCTGACCAGCCAGTGCAGAATCGTGTTGCCACCACAGAGAGGGCCTCTGCTTTCTAGTTTGCCACAGTCCCCACCACTCCCTATCGCTCACACCAGCTCTGTCGCTCATTTATCTCCTTGGTCTTTCTAGGTATTTGGGTTTGCAACTCTGGTATAACTAGTCTCCTTCCACATTCACTGCTGCACAAAAATGGGGTTTGTGAAGGGCAATGAGTCTCCTTAAATCTTTATTTGTTTGTTTCAAAATTTAAATTTAGTTTACATTTGTGAAGAGATATAAACTCATGATTCAAAATTCAAAGGCTACAATAGAGCACACAGTGAAAAAAATTTCCTTCCACACGCCCTGCGTTACCAGAGGCGCTGATGTTAACCAGCTCTTCTGTAGTCCTGTGTGGGCATATTTCATGTCTGTCAGACTAACATATAATGTATAGGTGGGGGCGCCTGGGTGGCTCAGTCGGTTAAGCGTCTGCCTTCGGCTCAAGTCATGATCCCAGGGTCCTGGGATCGAGCCCCGCATCGGGCTCCCTGCTCCGTGGGAAGCCTGCTTCTCCCTCTCCCACTCCCCCTGCTTGTGTTCCCTCTCTCACTGTCTCTCTCTCTCTCTCTGTCAATTAAATAAATAAATAAATAAAATCTTTAAAAAAATAATGTATAGGTGATCAAGAAAAGTTCCCCTTCATTGAATATTAATTTTATTTAAATAGAATTTATTTATTTATTTATTTAAAAATTTCATTTATTCATTTGAGAGAGAGAGAGAGACAGAGCACAAGGGAGGGCTGGAGAGGCAGAGGGAGAAGCAGGCTCCCTGCTGAGCAAGGACCCCCCCCCCCACAAGCCTGATCCCAGGACCTGGAGATCATGACCTGAGCCAAAGGCAGATGCCCAACCCACTGAGCCACCCAGATGCCCCTATTTATTTATTTTTTTTAAATATTTATTTATTTATTTGAGGGAGAGAGAGAGAGCACAAGCAGGGGTGAGGAGCAGAGACAGAGGGAGAAGCAGGCTCCCCACTGAGCAGGGAGCCCGATGTGGGGCTTGATCCCAGGACCCTGGGATGTTGACCTGGGCCGAAGGCAGACGCTTAGCTGACTGAGCCACCCAGGTGGCCCCCATTAAATGTTAATTTTAGAAAAAAAAATCAGGAAATACAAAAGGAAAAAAAGAAAAAATGAAAAACCTTCGGTGGCATTACTCAGAGATAATCTTGTTAGTTAACATTTTGATGCATTCACATCCAGATTTTTCTTTATCTTCTTTCTTTATATTTTATATTTATTTTTATTTTTTAAGATTTTATTTATTTTTGACAGAGAGAGAGCACAAGCAGGGGAAGCAGCAGGTGGAGGGAGAGGGAGAAGCAGGGTCTGCACTGAGCAGGTAGCCCGATGCGGGGCTCGATCCCAGGACCCTGGGACCATGACCTGAGCCGAAGGCAGATGCTTAACGACTGAGCCACCCAGGTGCCCCTATATTTTTATTTTTTAAAGATTTTATTTTTAAGTAATCTCCACACCCAAAGTGGGGCTCGAGCCTATGACGCCGAGATCAAGAGTTGCTCGCTCCACAGACTGAGCCGGTCAAGGTGCCCCTAGATTTTTCCTTATTGATAGTGATTTTCAATGGATTTGGCACCAAAATGTAAATAAGTTACTATAACCTGTTTTAAATAGATTTGAATATCTATGCCAAGAATTATATTAAAAAATTTTTGTAGGGGGGGCCGTGCCTGGCCAGCTTAGTCGGTGGAGTGTGCGACTCTTCATCTCTGGGTTGTGAGTTTGAGCTCCACCTTGGGTCTGGAGATTACTTAAAAATAAAATCTTAAAAAAAAAATTTGGGGGGATATTATGATTTATTTAGATTTTTCTCTATTTTTGGCTACTTGGGCTGTTTTCAGTTTCTTGCTATTTTAAACAGTGCTGCAATGGGCATTCTTTTTTTTTTTTTTAAGATTTTATTTATTTATTTATTTGAGAGAGAGAGAGAGAGAGAAACAGCATGAGAGGGGATAGGGTCAGAGGGAGAAGCAGGCTCCCTGTCGAGCTGGGAGCCCGATGTGGGACTCGATCCCAGGACTCTGGGCTCATGACCTGAGCCGAAGGCAGTCGCTTAACCAACTGAGCCACCCAGGCGCCCTGCAATGGGCATTCTTGTGCCTACATCTTTGCTCACCTATCCAAATATTTCCTTAGGATACATTTCCTAGAGGTGAATTAATGTGCTAAAGGATGTGCTCATGCATGCACATTTTAAAGGCTTTTGGTATATATGATCATACTGCCCTTCAGAAAGATCCTATCAGGGCGCCTGGGTGGCTCAGTGGGTTAAGCGACTGCCTTCAGCTCAGATCATGATCCTGGAGTCCCAGGATTGAGTCCCGCATCGGACTCCTTGCTCAGTGGGGAGTCTGCTTCTCCCTCTGACCCTCCCCCCTCTCATGTGCTCTCTCTCTCTCATTCTCTCTCTCGGATAAATAAATAAAATCTTTGAAAAAAAAAAAAAGAAAGATCCTATCATTTTATATGACTCGCAGCAGCATGGGCAAGATCCAAGATACACTGTCTCCTTGAAAATGAAACGACGCATCTCCCCAGCCCTGTGTGTCCTTGCCGGGTCGTCCATGTTTGTGTTGGCAGAGGTCCTGGAGGCTGCCCGGGGGCCCCTTTTTCCCCTGCCTGGAGTCTGGCTGGGCTGTGATGGTTGGGGGGCGGAATGTGGCCCATGAGCAGAGTGATGGGAAGCCCCTTCCTCTCTCCCTTCTATGCGGGGATGGGTTGGGGGGTCTGTATGGAGAAGGTGAAGGGTGAGCCCCAGGGAGCACCCACCAGGGAGTTGGCATGCAGTGAGAGCAGGTGAAGTACCAGTGGGAACACCTGGGAACAAAGGGGCCTGGGTCTGCTTTGCCTCTCCAGTGAAATGGGGATAAAGCAGTACCCACCTGGGAGAGCTGGAGGGTGTCCAGTAGGGTAGTGGCAAGGTGCCCGGCATACCATGAGCTCTCCACAAACGCAGGTTAAATTGAAAAAGGGAAATGAAGAGAACCCAGAGAAAATCAGAATCGGCTCAGGCATGCCATCGACAGGGACCCATGTCCAGGCAAGACGTCAGGAATGTTCTGCCCATCCTCTAGTGATCTGTAACTCCTTGCCTGGGAGCCCGCAGGGGCCCCCTCCAGCTTGTGCCTCAGCTGACGATGTTGTCCCCTCCCTGTGGTGTGAGGCCCACACGGGCACCCCTCCCCTGCAGCTCCCTGCATCGGGCTGGGAGTCGTCTGTCAGCTCTCCTGACTTGATGTGGTGTCAGAAACTTGAGAACAAACCAACCAGCTGGGAGTGGGCGGTGGTGGGAACACACCCTCGTGCATGTGAGCGCACAAATGTGTAAGCACGCGAGTATATGAGTGTGAGTGTGCGTGTGAGCACACGAGTGTGTGACCGTGTGAGAGCACATGAACGTGTGAGGGTACACGTGTGAGGGTGTGTGTGAATATATGAGTGTGTAAGTGTGAGTGTGAGGATGTGTATGCACTGAGCTTGCAGATGTGTATAAGTGTGTCAGCACAGATGTTTGGGTGTATGTGAGTGTGTTGTGTGTCATGAATGTGTGAGTGTGCAGGTGTGTGTGAGTTTGTGTGTTTGAGTGTGTGAGCAAAGTATGCATTGAGTGTGAATGTATGTGAGTGAGAGCATGCGTGTATGAATGTGGGTGTGCGTGTGCATGTGTGCGTGCTCTTACTGGGCACTCTGAGGGAGGCACAGAGCCCACGGTAAAAGCTTTGCAGCAAATACTTTATTCTTTCAGTTTATCCCTGCGGGCTGCGCCTTACTAACCATGGGGATTTGTGGGATTCAGATTGGGACCAGGATGGATGGACTCTGGGCCCCGGTGGGGCCAGGCACGTCTTGGGCTGCAGACGTGAGCGAGAAGATGAAGTGGGGCTCAGAGCTCAGCCTCTGGGAGCCTGCCTGCCAGGGTCCAAAGCCCTCTGCACCAATTCTTAGCTGGGTCACCTCGGGCAAATTACTGAGCCTCTCTGTGCCTCAGTAACGTTATCTGTGAAATGGGGAGAATTATACTTGCTACCTCCTGGGGTTGTTGTGAGAGATAGATGGAGTAAAACATGCCGAGCACTTGGAACATGGGCCAGGTGTCACCAAATGCTGGTGATGGAGCAGAGTGGCAGTTGAGGAGGTGGCAGGGGGTGGAAGGGTCCCTGGGGGTGAGGCAGGGGTCACTGCCATCTAACGGGCGGACCCAGGCCGGCTCCCACATGACCGCATCTTTATGGAAAGAAAACCCTCCCTTCCTTGCTGATAGGGCGTATGGAGTCCAGACAGCCATTCTTTTCAGATTTCTGAAAACCTCCAAGGTAAAAGGACTTTTCAGCAGGAGAAACAAGGAGACTGACTCCATAAGGTCCACGTCCCAGCAGCCTTGCGTTTGGCAGCTGTCTTGCTGCTGATGGGGAAGGTGGGCGGCCGGTACCCAGCTGGGCTGAGTGGGTTTCCCTGAGGGAGGTGTGCAGCCACCAGGCCAGGGCCCCTGGGGCCCACTGCCTCTCTCCTGCTCCCCTCTTGGACCCCCCGTCCCTCTGACTCTCCCTGGGGTCCAGGAGACAGTCATGCTTCGAGTGAGACTGTGGGATGGCCGAAAGCCCTGGCCAAGTGGCAGCCCAGGGGGGCCTCTTCCTAGGGGGGGAGGTGTGGGTGGCTCCCTGGGCCCTGTGTGTCTAGCTGAATCCGAATTTCTGGGGTGGAGCTTGGAATCTGCCTTTGTCGCAAACTTCCCTGATGCACGCTCAGCATTTAGAGCCATGGATCCATCGACTTCCCAAACTTTCCTGATGGGGGGAAGCTGAGGCTCACAGAGGGGAAGGGACTTACCCACAGTCACAGGGCTTCAGAATGGTAAGGCCAGGCCTCCTGATGCTCCCAGCTGGAGTTTTCCTCCTCATTGGGCCACGCTTTCTATAATGTGGAATTTTCTACAGGGACCCAGATCCAGTTTTATGGTAGATTTCAAAAATCGGCGTCTTCTGCCAGAAAGTCAGGCCATATCGCCACTTTACTGGAAGGAGGGTATTCTTTGGTATGGGGGGGTTGCTGTGCCCCCTGCCCCATGCCCAGATCCTCTGCATGTTCCTTTCCTGCCCAGCGGGGGCCGACAGGTGCCTGGCAGGGACCGCTTGCCAACAGATGTCTCTGCAGACCTGTCACAAGGTGGACTGCCGGGAAATTGCTGGACACAGACAAGAAGGCGGAGAAGGTGTCTCTGAGCCCAGGGAACCCGGGTGGGCACTGACGGGTCAGCATGAGCGGAGACATTCCCCCCGCCACCGCCCCAGGAGGTCAAGGGTGCCAAGCTGACTCTGCTTTTCCAGGGGCTCCCTTGTCTGCTTCTCCTGTGGCTGAGGCTTGGAGGCTCACAGCAGAGGGTTCTCATGGGAGGGAGCCAGATCCAGAGCAAGTGTCTTTAGTTGCCTATGTTGAGATTTCCCTCAACAGCAACAAGAATAATAATGATAATAATAATAATGATGTCGAACCCATCTATCCAGTCTCATGCACGAGGCCCCGTGCTCAGTACTGTTGTCGCTTGATCAAACTAGTAATTGCTAGTGTTATTGGGCACTTGCCCTGTGCCAGGAGCCAGGTGCCGGGCCAAGCACTGTCTGTGGGTGATTTCATTTCACGAATAGGTTCTACATTATTTTTATTATCCATTATTGTTCCATTTTATGGATAAGGAAAGTGAGGCTCATAGACGTCAGTGGTCCAAGGTCACATGATGGCATCCGGGGATGCCAGCCCAGGAACCCAGGTCTCTCCCCTCTAGACCCTGGGCTCTTAATCACCATCTTATGGCCCCCCTTTAACATATTTCTCCCTAGCAGCTGTGGGTTACTTGCTTTCCTCTGCTGTATGTGTTAGCTTTCTTTGCGCCGAGGGTCCGGAGCTTGCCTCAGCTTGCAGAGCTCGAAGCACCATAAATACTGGCTCTGGGCTTTCTTTATGGGAGGCAGACATGCCAGTGGCCTTTTTGGAAATAAATTCTGTCGGTCATCACGTGGCGTTGCGGTGTCCCCCATCTCAGCTTGGCTCTCCATTCTGATCAACAGCTTAGTACCACAACGTGAAGACTCTGACCCAGAAAGACTAAAAACAGGGTTACAGAGTAAACTGTTCCAAGGAGGAAAACAAACAACACGAACAAAAGATGGATGAGGAGAAACAAAGTCTGCATGGCTCAGGAGACAAAGACCCTGAGGTCCCAGTAGACCACCAGCTGAGCATTAGTCAATTGGCTGCTATTTTAAATACCACTTAGCAGTGGCATATGATAGTGGTCTTGTTAAGGGGAACACCACAACACAGTATCACATCTCAGGGGCGGAATGGGCTGAGAACACTTGACACTCTGCCTCTTTTTTTTTTTTTTTTTTTGCTGCCATAATCATTGTTAAAGCACCTGTGTCATTCTTATCTGTGTCCCCTCTCCCCACCCCCCAAGAAACCAGGTGAGAAATCAGTTTAAGGCTGTATTCCCTTTCTTTCTTTCTTTCTTTCTTTCTTTCTTTCTTTCTTTCTTTCTTTCTTTCTTTCTTTCTTTTTTAAGATTTTATTTATTTATTTGAGACAGAGAGAGAGCACAAACGGGGAGAAGGATCAGAGGGAGAGGGAGAAGCAGGCTTCCCGCGGAGCAGGGAGCCCGATGTGGGACTTGATCCCAGGACCCTGGGACCATGACCTGAGCCGAAGGCAGACGCCCAGGCGCCCCTGTATTCCCTTACTTTCTTCAGCTCACAAGAAAGTGTGTCCAAGGCTGTATTTGCTTACCCCATAGCCACACCCCTGTCTTCCTTTGACAACAGCAACAGAAGGCCTATGGTGTTGGGAGTGTCAATGGGTTGTTTTTTTTTTTTTGTAGTTTTTAATTTTATTATATTATGTTAGTCACCACACAATACATCATTAGTTTTTGATGTAGTGATCCACGATCCATTGTTTTCGTATAACACCCAGTGCTCCATGCAGTACGTGCCCTCCTTAATACCCATCACCAGGCTAACCAATCCCCCCTCCCCCCTCCCCTCTAGAACCCTGTTTGTTTCTCAGGTCCATAGTCTCTCATGGTTCATCTCTCCCTCCAATTCCGCCCCCCCATTTTTCCCTTCCTTCTCCTAATGTCCTCCATGTTATTCCTTATGTTCCACAAATAAGTGAAACCATATGATAATTGACTTTCTCTGCTTGACTTATTTCGCTTAGCATAATCTCCTCCAGTCCCATCCATGTTGATGTAAAAGTTGGGTATTCATCTTTTCTGATGGCTGAGTAATATTCCAATGTATATATGGCCCGCATCTTCTTTATCCATTCATCTGTTGAAGGGCATCTCGGCTCTTTCCACAGTTTGGCTATTGCGGACATTGCTGCTATGAACATTGGGGTGCATCTGGCCCTTCTTTTCACTACATCTGTGTCTTTGGGGTAAATACCCAGTAGTGCAATTGCTGGGTCATAGGGTAGCTCTATTTTTAAATTTTTGAGGAACCTCCACACTGTTTTCCAAAGTGGCTGTACCAACCTGCATTCCCACCAACAGTGTAAGAGGGTTCCCCTTTCTCCACAACCTCTCCAACATTTGTTGTTTCTTTCCCTGTCCATTTTGGCCATTCTAACTGGTGTAAGGTGGTATCTCAGTGTGGTTTTGATTTGGATTTCCCTGATGGCTAATGATGATGAACATTTTTTCATGTGTCTGTTAGCCATTTGTATGTCTTCAGAGAAGTGTCTGTTCATCTCTTCTGCCCACTTTTTGACTTGATTATTTGTTTTTTGGGTGTTGAGTTTGAGAAGTTCTTTATAGATCTTGGATACCAGCCCTTTATCTGTAGTGTCATTTGCAAATATCTTCTCCCATTCTGTGGGTTGCCTCTTTGTTTTGTTGATTGTTTCCTTTGCTGTGCGGAAGCTTTTCATCTTGATGAAGTCCCAAAAGTTCATTTTTGCTTTTGTTTCACTAGCTTTTGGAGATGTATCTTGAAAGAAGTTGCTGTGGCCGATGTCAAAGAGGTTACTGCCTATGTTCTCCTCTAGGATTTTGATGGATTCCTGTCTCACATTGAGGTCTTTCATCCACTTTGAGTTTATCTTTGTGAGTGGTGTTAGAGAATGGTCGAGTTTCATTCTTCTGCATGTGGCTGTCCAATTTTCCCAGCACCATTTATTGAAGAGACTGTCTTTTTTCCATTGCATGTTTTTTCCTGCTTTGTCAAAGATTATTTGACCATCGAGTTGAGGGTCCATATCTGGGCTCTCTATTCTGTTCCATTGGTCTGTATGTCTGTTTTTGTGCCAGTACCATGCTGTCTTGGTGATCACTGATTTGTAATATAGCTTGAAATCGGGCAACGTGATGCCCCCAGCTTTGTTTTTCTTTTTCAACATCTCCTTGGCGATTCGGGGTCTTTTCTGATTCCATACAAATTTTAGGATTGTTTGTTCCAGCACTTTGAAAAATGTCATTGGAATTTTGATCGGGATGGCATTGAAGGTATAGATTGCTCTGGGTAGCATAGACATTTTAACAATGTTTATTCTTCCGATCCATGAGCATGGAATATTTTTCCATCTTTTTGTGTCTTCTTCAATTTCTTTCATGAGTGTTTTGTAGTTCCCAGAGTATAGATCCTTTACCTCTTTGGTTAGGTTTATTCCGAGGTATCTTATGGTTTTTGGTGCTATTGTAAATGGAATCGTTTCTTTAATTTCTCTTTCTACAGTTGCGTTGTTAGTGTATAAGAAAGCAACTGATTTCTGTGCATTGATTTTGTATCCTGCCACATAACTGAATTGCTGGATGAGTTCTAGTAATTTGGGGGTGGAGTCTTTTGGGTTTTCCACATAAAGTATCATGTCGTCTGCGAAAAGAGAGAGTTTGACTTCTTCTTTGCCAATTTGAATACCTTTTATTTCTTTTTGTTGTCTGATTGCTGTTGCTAGGACTTCTAGTACTATGTTGAACAACAGTGGTGAGAGTGGGCACCCTTGACGTGTTCCTGATCTTAAGGGAAAGGCTCTCAGCTTTTCCCCATTGAGGATGATATTCGCTGTGGGTTTTTCATAGATGGATTTTATGAGCTTGAGGAATGTTCCCTCTATCCCTATACTCTGGAGAGTTTTAATCAGGAAAGGATGTTGTATTTTGTCAAATGCTTTTTCTGCATCAATTGAGAGGACCATATGGTTCTTCTCCCTCCTCTTATTAATGTGTTCTATCACATTGATTGATTTGCGAATGTTGAACCACCCTTGCATCCCAGGGATAAATCCCACTTGGTCGTGGTGGATGATCCTTTTAATGTATTGTTGGATCCTATCAGCTAGGATTTTGTTGAGGATTTTGGAATCCATATTCATCAGGGATATCGGTCTGAAATTCTCCTTTTTGATGGGGTCTTTGCCTGGTTTGGGGATTAAGGCAATGCTGGCCTCATAGAATGAGTTTGGAAGTTTTCCTTCTGTTTCTATTTTTTGAAACAGCTTCAGTAGACTAGGTATTATTTCTTCTTTGAATGTTTGGTAGAATTCCCCAGGGAATCCATCAGGCCCTGGACTCTTGTTTTTTGGGAGGTTTTTGATCACTGCTTCAATCTCGTTACTGGTTACTGGCCTATTCAGGTTGTCAATTTCTTCCTGTTTCAGTCTTGGCAGCTTATAGGTTTCCAGGAAGGCCTCCATTTCATCCAGATTGCTCAGTTTATTGGCATATAGTTGTTGATAATAATTTCTAATAATTGTTTCTATTTCCTTGGTGTTAGTCGTGATCTCTCCTCTTTCATTCATAATTTTATTAATTTGGGTCCTTTCTCTCTTCTTTTGGATAAGTCTGGCCAGTGGTTTATCAATCTTATTAATTCTTTCAAAGAACCAACTTCTAGTTTCGTTGATCTGATCTACTGTGTTTCTGGTTTCTAATTCATTGATTTCTGCTCTAATTTTAATTATTTCTCTTCTAATGCGTGGCTTAGGCGTCGTTTGTTGCTTTTTCTCTAGTTCTTTAAGGTGTAGAGTTAGTTGGTGAATTCGGGATTTTTCTATTTTTTTGAGTGAGGCTTGGATGGCTATGTATTTCCCCCTTAGGACCACCTTTGCAGTATTCCATAGGTTTTGGACCGATGTGTTTTCATTCTCATTGATTTCCATGAATTGTTTAAGTTCTTCTTTGATTTCTTGGTTGACCCAAGCATTCTTGAGCAGAGTGGTCTTTAGCTTCCAAGTGTTTGAATTTCTGCCAATTTTTTTCTTGTGATTGAGTTCCAGTTTTAGAGCATTGTGGTCTGAGAATATGCAGGGAATAATCTCAATCTTTTGGTATCGGTTGAGACCTGATTTGTGACCCAGTATATGGTCTATTCTGGAGAAAGTTCCATGTGTGCTCGAGAAGAATGAGTATTCTGTTGTTTTAGGGTGGAATGTTCTGTAAATATCTATGAGGTCCATCTGGTCCAATGTATCATTCAAAGCTCTTGTTTCCTTGTTGATTTTCTGCTTCGATGATCTGTCCATTGATGAGAGTGGAGTATTGAGGTCTCCTACAATTAACGTATTGTTATCAATATGACTCTTTATTTTGGTTAACAGTTGGCTTATGTAGATGGTTGCTCCCATGTTGGGGGCATAGATATTTACAATTGTTAGATCTTCTTGTTGGATAGACCCTTTAAGAATGATATAGTGTCCTTCTGTGTCTCTTATTACAGACTTTAGTTTAAAATCTAATTTGTCTGATATAAGAATTGCTACCCCAGCTTTCTTTTGAGGTCTGCTGGCATGGAAGATGGATCTCCATCCCTTCACTTTCAGTCTGGATGTATCTTTAGGTTCAAAATGAGTCTCTTGTAGACAGCATATGGATGGGTCCTGTCTTTTTATCCAATCTGCAACCCTGTGCCGTTTTATGGGAGCGTTTAGGCCATTCACGTTGAGAGTGATTATTGAAAGATATGAATTAATTGTCATCATGTTGCCTGTGAAGACGTTGTTTTTATAGATTGTCCCTGTAAATTTCTGTTGTAGATCACTGTTGGGGTCTTTCTCCTTTTATAGAACCCCCCCTTAATATTTCTTGCAGGGCCGGCTTAGTGGTCACATATTCTTTCAACTTCTGCCGGTCGTGGAAGCTCTGCATCTCTCCATCCATTCTAAATGAAAGCCTTGCCAGATAAAGTATTCTTGGCTGCATGTTCTTCTCATTTAGTACCCTGAATATGTCTTGCCAGGCCTTTCTGGCTTGCCAGGTCTCTGTGGATAGGTCTGACGTTATTCTGATGTTCCTCCCTCTGTACGTAAGGAATCTCTTCCCCCTAACTGTCCTTAAGATGGTTTCCTTGGTTCTAAGATTTGCAAGTTTTACTCTTACATGCCGGGGTGTTGGCCTGTTTTCCTTGATCTTAGGAGGGGTCCTCTCTGCCTCTAGGACTCGAATGTTTGTTTCATTCCCCAGATTAGGGAAGTTCTCAGCTACGATTTGCTCAAATACATCTTCTAGCCCTCTCTCTCTCTCCACTCCCTCCGGGATTCCAATGATTCTGACATTGGAACGCCTCATGGTGTCACTTATTTCTCTGATTCTATTTTCATGGATTCTGAGTTGTTTTTCCCTGGCCTCCTCTTTTCCCTTTTTATCTGTTATACTGTCTTCCAGATCGCTTATTCTCTCTTCTGTCTCAGTTACCCTAGCTGTTAGATTATCTAGATTGGATTGGATCTCATTGATAGCATTTTTAAGTTCTGCCAATTCACCTTTTATTTCTGCCCTTAGAGACTCTATGTTGCCATTAATTGATTTCTCCATTCTAGCCATTGTCTTCACAATTGCTAGCCTGAATTCCATCTCCGACATCTTGGTTATATCTGCATCCATTTGTAAATCTGCAGCATAAGTCATAATCTCTGAGTCTTTTCTGTTTTGGGGGCTCCTCCTCCTAGTCATTCTGTTGATGGGTGTTTGAGGGAATGTATAGAGTCCAAATTATTGACCAGAACCCAAGCAAGATGCACCTGTTTTCTTGGGACCTTAGGGTTGCTGGCCTCTTGTTTTCCCAGCCTGTCTTCTGGGGGAGGGGCCTGCCGCGCTGTTACTCAGGCAACCCTGTTCGGGCGGAGTTGCCCTGCCCCCTGTGGCGGGGGATGGGCTCAGGGGAATCAGTCTTTGGGGCTTTTGTTCTCTGGCGCCTTTCCCTGGCGGCTTTCCGCGTCTCTTCCGCGAGTCAGAGCAGAAGAGACCGTTTCCAACCCTCTGCCTCAGAGCAGAGAGACCTCAGTCTGTTCTTCAGGGAGCTCTCCAGGCCACACCGTCTCCGTTTCTGTCCGTGCTGCTATAAACTGCAGCGGCCTGGGTTGTGCGCCCCTCCGCAGCGCTCCCAGTCCTGCCTCCTGGTCAGGGCACGTCTCTGCCCTTTGTGCTTCTAAAACCGCCAGCCGCTCCCAGTTCCCGTGCGCGCGACTCCGCCGCTTGGGGTTCCGTCCCGGGGATTGCAGTTCACCGGCTCGACCCCGGCGCACCGGGTTTCCGTCTCGGAGGCTGCAGTTCGTGTGCGCACGACCCCGCCGGTCTGGTTTTCCGCCCCGGAGGCTGCCCTAAAGTCCTTTCCCGACGCTACCGGTCTGCGAGTCTGTGCCCGTCCGCAGCGCGCGAGGCTGTCACTCACCGGCGGTGTAGGATCCCCAGGGCCAGGCCTGTCAATGGGGTTTTTATAATACCACATTCATTGGCTTTCAGAAAGAGATCAATAATATGGAAGCAAAAGTTCCTGGGTAGGGTTTCTGGGGAAAGCTCTTCAAAGGAGGCTGACTCAGCAGGGAGGCATGTCCTTTCACCCTTGCCCCTTTCTACTTTCTGCTGCCTGGAATATGGATGTGATATCTGGAGCTGAAGTAACCATTTTGGGATCATGAGGTGACCTCAAGGATGGAAGCCTCATGTTAATGATGGCAGAGAACAGGGTAGAGGAGCCTGGGTCACTGATGGCTATCGAGCTTCTGTTTTCACCCCGGGCTAGAATTCTCTTTACGTGAGAGGAAAATTTAACCTCCATCTTACTCTAGCCACCGTGATTTTGGTTCTTTGTTACTTGTAGTCAGGTGCAGTTCTTAACTGACACCAAAGGCTTTGAGCACAACCAACGCATCCTTCCCACCTCTGTTCACGGGTAACGAAGAGTTTGGTGTGGATGTCCCAGGGTGTTGCTGCGTAACCAGACGAGGAGGCGGGGCCTGCGGTTTGCAGGCCAGGGGCCTTGTGTTGGCCTGGTCCTCTTTGCAGGAATGGACACACACGGTGATTTCATCTCTTAGGACTGGAGGACGAGGATGGAAGTGTTTGGTGCGGAGGTGCCCCGGGAGCGGAAGGGAAGGCAGGAACAGTGGAGAGGAGAGGGCGTTGGGGCTGAGACTTGTGAGCTGTTTCTGTGAGAGGTGGTGAGCCTCTGGCTGTGTCCCTTTGGGGTCTAGGTGACACAGGACAGCACAACTATGGGTGGTCACAGAGCCTTGCATTTCCGCCCCAATCCCGGCCTGATAGTGACTGTGTAGGACCAGCAGTGTGGGACCACCAGGGGCGGCCCTGATGGCTGGGGGTGGAGGTGAGATAGGGGGTGGGAGTGGGGTGCTGTTTTCCTGAAGGGCAGGCCAGCAGAAGCAGGGGATGCAAATAAGACAAGGCCGGGGTGGAAGACAGGTTTGGGCTTGTACCTGAGCATGCGTGCAACACTCCAGAGAGTGCTGAGATGGGCCGAGGCCCTATGGGTGTGTCACTGGGCGCTGAGAAGCTTGGCAATGTAGATGTGGATGTGGAGAGACCTCACCTGTAGCCCCAGGAAGCCGAGCAGGTTATCCAGGGAGGTGGAATCTGATGAACTTAATTAACATCATAACTCCTGCTGGGCTCCCAGCGCCGTAGCCTTCTCCTGACCTGGTGGAGACTTACCCCTTCACAGACCTGGTTTCAACAACTGCTCCATAAACAATCTTGAAGTTCACCGTCCTCTTTGCTGTCCTGGAGCTCACCCTAAATTTTCTGTCTGTTCAGTATTTGCTTATTGAGTCAGCAATTCAGCCAGATGGATTTGAAGGCATATACAACTTTTTTAAAAAAATAAAAACTACCTCTGTCTAAACAGCTCTGTCTGCAACCATCTGCCCAAAGACTTCATTCTCAGAAATATTCCTTTGCCAAAGGAAAAAAAAAGAAAAGAAAAGAAAAGAAAAAGAAACATCGTTTTGCCAATTGATGCCCATAATAATGATCAGAAACATGTAGCAAGGATCAGAAGCATAATGGCCAACGTGTCTGCAGTTTGTAAAGCATAGCTGCTCGGGATTAGGTGGAGAGAGATTTTTAACCTTCATTTTGCAGATGGAGAATCAGAAGGAAGGTCTTATTTGCAGTGACGTGGACAGTAATTGGTGGAGGATCCAGGTTCTTTTAATGTTGTCATACCACGTTCCAAGCTATTAGTATCGAAGGAAGATGGACCCATTTATTAGCCAAAATATTTGTTTAAAAGGAAAAAAGTGCTAGCCGATATGCAACTATCAACTCTGAGCCTGGCCGAGAGCCAAGAGCCTTCCCTATGTGATTTCACTTAATGTGCACAAACTAGCATCCTTCCCTCCCACTTACACCTTCTTAAAAACACTGGATTTTCTTGCTTTCCTTTTTTTTTTTTTTTTTAAGATTTATTTGAGAGAGAGCAAGAGAGCGGGTGAGCATGAGCAGGGGGAGGGGCTGAGGGAGAAGCAGACTCCCCCACTGAGCAGGGCTCCATCCCAGGACCTTGAGATCATGACCTGAACCCAAGGCAGACCGACTGAGTCACCCAGATTTTCTTGGTAGGCATCCACTCTGGGTCGGATGCTCAACTGACTGAACCCCCCAGGCGCCCCTGGAAGATGCCAGTTTTGAGTGGGGATCGGATCAGGTCCAACCAGCCCGGACTGCCTTGCTAGGGGCTCCTCCTTTGGGCCTTAAGACTCAGCCGACCAATGATTCTCCGGGGTGTGTGCAGATCCACAGTCCAAGCACATTCTAGCACACCTTGGCCAAAGTCGCTGGAATGTGTGGGGTGCACCCTGCCTTGTTTCCACATAATCCCCTTGTTGTCTATTGCCCGCAGTGTTACATCAATTAACAGCAAGCCCTGTGTGGGCCGGTGCGTGGCACTGGCAGAGGGAGGGCGCTCAGTGATGGCCCAGTTTCCAAGGAAGCCTGGCCCAGCAGCGGGGCGGGATTCAGGCCCCAGCTGGTTAGAGGCCCAGACGGAGAGCTCCAGCAGACCGCTGACGGCCTGAGCCAGGCTGCACTTCCATTGTGCCCAGCCCTCCTTAGGTGGGAGGAGCAGGTCTGGAGGAAGGTGCTGGGACGTGGGAGGGGACTGAGGTTCTTCATTTTCCAGCCTTCAGTGGGTGCTGCTGGAGGGCCTTCCTGTGACCTGCAGGGGGCAGGGCAAGGATGGGAGGGTGGACTTCCTTGGGAGGAGAAGGGATGTTGGTGGGTGGCCCTGGAGCCTGGGGCTCTGTGCCTTGCAGCAAGGGAGTGAAGGTCTGGGGCCCCTGGGGAGGAGGCTAGAGGCTCAGCCACTTCACAAGGCAGGTCGGAGTTTTGCTCAGAGGCCTCAGAAATTCCATGCCGCTGCTGAGAGCCCAGGTTGGGGGGAACAGGCTAGCTCCCTACGGCTCCAGCAGTAGGAGGTGGGAACTCAATGTCCTCAACTGGAGAGTAGTAGGGAACTGCCCTAAATGAGCATTTTGTAAACTGTGTTCCTTGGAGCTGAAAGTGTTTGTAAGGTATAATAGATGCTTTGTAAAAAGATTTTGTGATCGGCTGTCTTCTTTCCTGCCTTTTGGAAAGTCATAAAGCCCACTCGTATATTAAAGGCTCTGAGAAGTCCTGCAGCACAACGCCTGTTTGACTCAGGGTTTCCCGCTGCACGCCTTTGAATACCTGCGGAGTACCAGGATTCCTTGGAATGTGGTTTGGGAAACTGCACCGGACGCTGCCCACTCTGAGGCTGGACATTCTCTTGGAGACAGGCCAGGCTTGTTACAGGAGGTGATTTATGAGCTGGAGAGCCAATTCATTAATTTGCAGGAAAGCCGTATCTGCCTGCCTAATCGATCCATGGCAGCAATTTGCCGGAGGTGGTCTCTCCCAGTGGGGAATTAAATGTGGAGGCCAGCAATGGCTTGGAAGTTCACTGGGGAAGCCCAAGGAGGAGAAAGGGGTGGATATTCTTTAGAAAGTCTGTTTTTTTCCCAGCCAGGCAGTAGCTAAACAGGCTCTTTGTGGCAAGATTTTCCTACATCTCTTTCTTCTGGGAACTCACGATGATCTGTGGGCAAAGAGCAATAGGAGCACCTACTATGCGTTAAGCACCTCACAGGTGTCCTCTTCGAGCCTGTGGTGGGTCTCCGGAGTCCGCATTTACAGATGAGAAAACTGGGAACAGGGAGACTTCTTCTCTTGCAGCCTGGGGCAGGGCTGGGGCTCAAAGCCAGGTCTGTTGGGTCCCAGGGTTCATGTGCACCCCCGGTCCCGTGCCACTCAGGCCCTGGCTAGCCCCCCTGTTCCCCCATCCCTCCCCCACCCCCCAAGCCTGGGAGACCCACCTTTCCTTTTAAAGCTGTTGCCACCTACTCTGCTTCTTAAGATTTCTTTTCGGGAGAGAGACTGCCCGATGCTTCTGCTGGTACCGAGTTCCCAGGACCACTAGCAGCAGTTTGCTTTTACCTGTCGCCTTCCCAGTCTTGCCTCAGGACCACATATATCAGCCCTCCTGCTTTCTGCCACAGTGTGGTCACAGCCTCTGTCCACCTCAGAATATCCTACCGGCCTCCTGCCTACATGGCAGGGTGCTGATTGAGTTACAAGTGAGTACTTTTTTGGTGCATTAGTAAGGTGTGTGCAAGTGAGAGGAGGGATTTGACCCCATAAAAATTCAGGGTCCTGTTGCCTCAGTGAAATTTCTGGGGGTCCAATGATCTGGAGCACGTCAGGGTATTCCACCAGGTGAAAGACAGGACGCTCTACCTTGGACCAGCTACGGCAACAAGGATGGTGGGTTCCCTTCTTAAATCTGGAGCCACATACTCTACATTTGAGTCGGTTATGCCAGTCCACTTACTGAGTAGTAGGAAAGTGTCAGCTTTTTTTCTTTAAGATTTATTTACTTATGAGAAAGAGAGGGAGAGAGAGAGAGAGAGAGAGTTGGGGGAGGGGCAGAGGGAGAGAATCTCAAGCAGACTCCCTGCTGAGCATGGAGCCCGATGTGGGTCCCGAGCCCACGACCCATGAGATCACCACCGGAGCCAAAACCAAGAGTCGGATGCTCAACTGACTGAACCCCCCAGGTGCCCCTGGAAGATGCCAGTTTTGAGTGGGGATCGGATCAGGTCCAACCAGCCCGGACTGCCTTGCTAGGCGCTCCTCCTTTGGGCCTTAAGACTCAGCCGACCAATGATTCTCCGGGGTGTGTGCAGATCAAATGCTGCGCGGAGCGTCTCTGAGAAGCAGCCCCTGGCTGGCTGTGGGCCTGGTAGAGACTGAAGCCTGGGCACCAATGACCCTGCAGTCTGAGCTCCTGTCTCAGGTCCGGGTGGCCCGGAAACAGACTCTGGGGTGGGGATTTGTGGGCAGGAGTTTTCTTGGGGGACTGCCCGTGGGGATCACTTCTGTAGGGGAGAGAAAGGGATGGAACTGGGTGGAGGGATGAACTGCAGCTGCAGAGGCCTCCGCCAATCCCAGGGCGGCTCCGGACAGCTCCCGAATTGGCTGCGGGCTTCGTCTGGCGGGGGCGGGGTTACATCCTGGGGGGCGGGGCAGCTCCCTGCTGAGGGCCAGTCCCAGAGTGACTCCTCCGCGGTGAGCCATCACAGGCCCCCTCCCAGCACCCGGGAAGGAGGGTTTCAGCCCTGCAGGCGGGTACCTCACTGAACACCTCAGGGTCCTCCATAGCATCCAATCAGAAATTGGGTGTTATCGGAGCCCCCCGGAAGTGGAGGTAGCATGTGTCATTGATGGGAATGTGCCGGGGCACGAGGAGGTGCATGAGCAGATGGCTCAAGTCGCTTTGACCCTGACCCCCGGGCAGTCTCCCCTGGTGCACACCTAGCCCTGCGCATACCTGATGGGGGAGAAGACATCGTGGGCCTGACCCACAGGTGCTTCGGCACAGTTTCCTGGCCTTGACTGGAAGCGATGGCTGCAGCCTGCCGGCCCTTTCCAGGGCTGCCCGGGAGGTCACTGGTGTAGGGAAACCCTTCGGTGGGCAAACGTTCAAACACACCATTGGGCTTTCTGCTTTGTTTGGACTGACGGGAAGACCAGAGCTCGGGATCGACAGTAATTCACGGGCAGTTCCTCACGATTTTGCTCAGGGGTCGGCAAAGGAGAGCCCCCAGGTCAAATCCGGCCGCAGTCTGATTTTGTAAATTGAGTTTTCTCGGAACACAACCATACCCATCCGTTTGCTTACTCTCTATGCTGCTTTCATGTTGAACGACACACGTGACAGAGAGATGTGACAGAGAGGTGTGACAGCGGACACACGGCTCACAAAGGCGAACGTATTTATAAACTCGGTAGAAAAAGTCTGCTGACCCCTCGCTTAGCTGAATGGTCAGAGATTTGGAAAGAACAGGATTGGTAAGTGGGAGGCAGAGGTGGTAAAGCGGTGTGAGTAAAGACATCAGTGGTGGGCGTTCTCAGAACAGACATACACTGTGAAGACGCTCGTTTCTGATGTGAGTGCTCCCCAAAGGGCATCCCCACGGCGGAGGAGGCTCTTAATAGTCAGGTGGACAAAATGACAAGGGCGTGAAGGAAAGGAATTTCTCTGTGAATGTCAGCTGGCTTCTTTCTGCAGCCAGCCCAGCCAGCCCAGCGCTTGCTCAATGAGTCCATGTTTAAAGCGGCCATTGTGGCTGAGATGGAGGTTATCTAGGGGCAAAGGAAGCAGAGTGTTCTTCCTTCCATCAGCAGAGTACCGCCAGGGACCAGGCACCATTATCTGTGGACCCTGGGTGCCTTATTCACTGGTGAGGTTCCACATTGCTTCCGATCAAGGAATTCATTTCACGGCAAAAGAAGTATGGTGGTGACCTTTGCTCATTGCCATTCTCTGGTCTTACTAAATACCTCACTAGCCACAAGCAGCTGACCCAACAGAATGGTGGAACGGTCTACCGAAGGCTTACTTAGGATGCTAGTTGGGAGGCAGCACCTTGAAAGGATGGAGGTCTATGGTACAGGATACCCAACTCACAGAGTTTCTTCTCCTCCCAGCAGCTTTGGACTCCACTGGTTTGGAGGTTTTAGTTCCCACAGGCAAAGAAGGGGGTTACTCATTGCTGGAGTTACTGATACCAGTTATCAAGGGAAATGGACTTCCTGCTCTGGCATGCACATTTTCTTCCATTTTCTCTCTCCCTCTTTCCCTATCTTATCATTTTATTATTTTATGCAAGCTGGAGGTGAACTTTACAACCTAGGTAGCGGAAGTTTCAGATGGGTGGTAACTGAATTTGGGGAGTCACTCACATATCCCGGGGATGGGTGGGCTGCTTGCCTCCCAGGATGGATGCCACGACCATTGGGGCTTTGTATCTTCTCCTTTTGGGGAGAAGGTGAGAGTCTTTGTACGAAGGATGGTTTCATCTTGTTATGTTAGCGGAGTTCTTTCTGTGGTTGTGCAGAAGTTCAAATCTGTGTAGAAGGTGTGGATGGATGCAGAGTAGGCAAAGGGTGGACCGTTATCCAATTACTGTCTTTCAGCTTCCAGTCCATTCTTGCACACTATCCTACGTTGTGACGCCGGAGGCGGGGTATTTCTGCTTCCTGCTGGGGTCTGACAACAGGGGGTGTGAGAGGGGGCGACTTCGAGGCTGGAGGAATACAAGGTGTCTTGCCCCTTCCTGCCCCTGTGAGCATCATGCCCACAAAACCCCATCATCCTGGCGGTGGCCCCTGGGCCCAGTTCAGCAGGCAGAACTAGCCCCACTGGGCCCCCTTGGAGTCACCAGCACCAGCCGCAGTGGCTGCTCTTCTGAGGTCTGCTTTCCAGGCCCCCTGGGCCCTCCGCCCAGCTTCTGGGTTTAATCGTTCCAGTCCCGTATTGTCCCTCAGCCGAGGGTTGGGTCTGCTCCCTGAACCGCGGACTCCCTGACACCTTAGAGCTCTCCTTTCTGCCTTTCCAGTTCTTCGATGCCTAGTTCATGATTCTTTTTTTTTAAATTTTATTTTATTATGTTATGTTAGTCACCATACATTACATCATTAGTTTTTTTCACTTTTTTAAATTATGTTATGTTAATCACCGTACATTACATCATTAGTTTTTGATGTAGTGTTCCATGATTCATTGTTTGCATATAACACCCAGTGCTCCATGCAGAACGTGCCCTCCTTAATACCCATCACCAGGCTAACCCATCCCCCCACCCCCCTCCCCTCTGGAACCCTCAGTTTGTTTCTCAGAGTCCATAGTCTCTCGTGGTTCGTCTCCCCCTCCAATTTCCCCCCTTCCTTTTTCCCTTCCTACTATCTTTTTTTTTTTTAAACATATAATGTATTATTTGTTTCAGAGGTATAGGTCTGTGATTCATAATTCTTTATATGAAATCTCCTCTGCTAAAGCAACATGTGGGTTCTGTCTCCTGATGGGACCCTGCCGGGTACAGACCCGGGACACTGTAGACTGTGCCTCGTGGATTTCCCACAGTGAGCCATCTGAAATCACCAGGGTCAGCTGTCCCAACAAGCCCCCATTGGCTTTGGCCCACCGTCGGAGCCTGTGGTGAATCCATCCACTGCGGCCCTGCTTGCCTCTGGACCCCACCTCCAAGGACATTGCCCTGGGGCTCAGGCCATGCCTGTCCCCTCACCTGCCATGACAGGGTCACCGTGAAACTCAGGAACAACCCTCAGAAGTCCAGCCCCATCCTTCTGTGCCCATTTTCCTGGCTTCCCCTGAGACCTGTCAACCATCCATGGGTCCTCCAGCTCCTGACAGGCGGGCTTCCTAACTGCAGCTTCGGGAAGAGAGAAACTGCATGGTGCCCCACCCTGGCTCTCCCGGGCAGGCCACTCTGGTCGCCTTTGGAGTTTGCCCTGGTCGGGCTTCTAATCTCTAAGTCCCCTCCCATATCTGGAGACACTACAAGCCGTGCCTCGTCTTGTCCCACCCATCAGAGCACTCGGAACGGTGGAGAGCACCGTCCCCTTTTGTAGGAGCCTTCACTTTTCTCCCGGGGACACCCCTTCCTCCTCTGGTTCAGCTGGGGTGCATTTCTCTATCTTCCTGTCTCTCTGTTCCAGCCCTGGTCTGGCTGTGAGAGCTGTTTCTGAGCCCGTTCCCTTTCTCCTTGAGTGAGTCCTCACCGCTAGCAACCAAATCCTGCGGGAGCGGCTCTTACTTGGCCTTCTGGGCTTTGGGGTTTAGAAGGATTCCATCAGTTTGCCTTGTGAGAGACAGTAGAGGGCAGTGGTAGGAGGCAGACCTTGGAGCTGGACAGCCCAGGTTGAAGCCACGGCCCCTTCCACAGCTAGCCGTGTGACCTTGGGCACGACCGAAGTTCTCCGTGACTCAGTTTCCCCATCTGTAAATGCAGGTAGCATCTTACCCAGTTCTCCGAGGTGTAGTGTGAGAACCCAAAAGGCTAATACGTGTAAGGCAAAGAAGGGTGCCTGGCACTGAGTAAGCGCCCATCAAGTGTTAACTGTTATTACTGTTTTATACTTCAGCCCTTGGAGGGGAGTTGAATCAAATACGCATTTACGTATTTGTATACGTAAATACATAATAAAATACGTATTGTATTAAATGTACTTGGCAAAAAGAGAAAGAAGAATTTACATATTGCTGGGGTCCCATCAGAGGCAGATCCCCTCCATGGGCACGAGCCCTGGGTGGGAATGAGAGGCCCCCACCCCGGGGGATGCAGGTGCCCAGGTGCCGGGGACACACCAGCCGAGGGCCAGTCTAGGGCTGCAGACCCGCATTTCCACACAGCGTGGCCTCCGTGTAAGCCAACGACAGCCCTGGAGGGAACCTGGCTGTGCTGGACTCCATGGGATGAGGGCTCCAAAATAGAATCTTCCAGAAGGATTTCCAAGGGTAACCAATTACATGTGATTTAGCCTTACACTGGGAATGTGACTTCATGGAGCCACCTACACAGCAGGGGCCCTGGGCAGTCCGGGGTGAACTCAGCAGGAGAGGGTTAACTGGGCTGCTCCAATTCTGCACAGGCCTTGACCGGCTCCTGCGAGCTAACCTCTGGGCCCTCGGAATATCCTGCCTGGTAGAGTCTTGGTGCACCTGGAGTCTGGTGTACGCTAGCAGTGGGACTTAAGGTGAACGCCTGTTTTTGTTCACCTGGGGCTCTGGCCTCTCTGCCTCAGTCCGTCTGACCTCTAGGGAGGCTGGAGGCTGAGCCTCTAAGGAGGCTGGAGGCTGAGCCATTAAGATCAGTCATGTGAGTGCCCCATGCCTTCAAGCCTGACCCCCAGCACAACCCCCTACACCCAGGCTTGGGGGTGTTCGTGTTATCTCTGAGAGAACAAACACCGTCCACTGGACTCCAGGGCGAGAGGACAACTGGAAACTCACGCCTGGTCTCTCTTCGGCCCCACCTGCTGCACCTTTTCCCTTTGCTGATTTTAATCTGTATCTTTATTTTTCCTGGAATTTGCCATGACTGTGAGTATAGCAGCATTTCTGAATTCTGTGAGTCCTTCCGTCAAATCATCAAACCCAAGGGGAGCCCTGCAGACCCCCAACACAGCCCTCCGTTCCTCTTTATCTGCTCATTGATAAGACCAAATAGGTCATGGACCACATCCTCTGGGAAGCCCTCTCCGCATCCAGGCTGGTTTGATGTCCCTCTCTCTGCTCTTATACCCTCACCCCTTCTCTTGATCATTCCACTTAGTTTCCATTTATCTCTCCCTCTCCCACCTTTGTCCAACTAATGTCATCTTGTTGTGTTTTATATATCCTTTTTAAGCCACTCAAATCCCATCTGGAGTGAGGTGGGATGGGGCCAGATACACCGCCCTCTGACCACGGGGTTTGATACAAGAGATCCGTTGCGCATGTCCTCAAACAGGCTCAGACTGTCCGGTCCACTCATGCCCTGATCTCCGCAGGCTTCAGGGGGAGAGGGGGACCAGCTGAGCATTCTCAAATGGCTGCCGTGATCTTTCTCTCCCCAAAGACATCTTCTCTGGGGACTCATGCTGTGGTTTTGATGCAAGATTGACCCCTGAGCTTGGCTCACAGGCCTGGCTCACTGGGGACTGGCCAAAAGGGAGCTTTGGACCATAGGGCTGGGGCTGGGGTGAGGCAAGTGAGGTGTCCCTCACCTCCATGGGGCCTCCCCCTAGATGGAGGCCCTCACCTCCTTGCTCAAGCTCTGTCTCTGACGGCAGTGAGAACATCTCCTCCCTTCCAGGCAGACGCTGGAAGCAAATGTGACTGGCATGGAATGTTCCCTGAGTCTGAGATCTTTGCTTCTGAGCACCACCCTGTACCTGACACTCCAAGCCAATCCATTCATTCATTTGACAAATGTTTATTGTGTTCTCTGTGCCGAGCACGGTCCCTCGTGTTGAGGGTCTAGCAGGGAACGAAAGAGGGAAAAATCCTACCCTCGCGGAGCTTCAGTTTTAGTGGGGGGGACAGACTGCATACAAAGTGAAGAGATCAACTATCTAGTAGGTGAACCATAGTGAGTGATAGAAATAAAACTACATTGGGGAAGGCAGTCGGGGGTGCTGGGCGAGGGGCTGAGATTTTAGGAAGGGACCGCCAAGGAAAGCCTGAAGACCTGAGGGAAGGGAGGGGTGAGCTGTGCAGAGAGCAGGAGGAGTTTTCCAGGGGGAGAGCGGAGAGCTGGGGACCGAGGCAGCTGGCCTGCTGGAGGACCACAGCAGGCTAGTGTGGCTGAGGAGTAGCAGGGATGAGGCAGGAAGGGGGCAGGAAGCTACAATGGCCACGTGGGTCCTGGCAAGGACTTTGGCTTTGACTCTGAGCGCAATGCAGGTCGTGGGAGGGGTTAGAGCAGAGGCAGATGTGATCTGACTTGTGTTTCAGTAGGATCCCTCTGGCTTAGCCAGGCAAGGATAGAAGCCTGGAGACCCTTTAGGAGGCTCTGGGCGGAGGTGACAGTGGTTAGGACCAGGGTGGTGGCAGCGAGGGGGTAGTCAATGACAGATTTTGATGGCAGAGCTGATTGGATCGGCTGATCAGCAGGATATGGGGTGCAGGAGGAGGAAAGGAGGGAAGGTTGGTGGGTTTATTTATTGAGGTAGATTTCATATACTATAAAATTAACCATTTTATTTTATTTTTTTTAAAGATTTTTTTTTTTTTAATTTATTTGACAGAGAGAGACACAGCGAGAGAGGGAACACAAGCAGGGGGAGAGGGAGAGGGAGAAGCAGGTTTCCCGCGGAGCAGGGAGCCCCATGCGGAGCTCGATCCCAGGACCCTGGGATCATGACCTGAGCCGAAAGCAGACGCTTAATGACTGAGCCACCCAGGCATCCCTAAAATTAACCATTTTAAAGCATACAAACCAGTGGCCTTTAGTACATTCACATTATTGAGCAACCGTCACCCAGATCTCTCTAGTTCTGAAACATTTTCATCACCCCAAAAGGAAAACCTCATATGCAGTAAGCTCTCACTTTCCATCTCCCCCCCCTCAGACCCCAACAACAGCTAATCTACTTTCTGCCTCTGTGGATTGACCTGTTCTGGATGTTTCATATAAATGGAACCAATATGTTGGGTTTTTTCCTATCTGCCCCATTGTCTGGACAGACCACTTGTTGTGTATCCTCTTCTGGTGATGGGCATTTTGGCTGTTTCCACTATTGTAAATAGGGCTGCTATGAATACATATGTACGGGTCTTTGGACACCTGTTTTCAGTTCTTCGGGGGATATGCCTAGGAGTGGATTTGCTGGGTCTTAGGCTAGTTCTATGTTCAACTTTTTGCGGAATTGCCAAAATGGTTTTCCGCAGTGGCCGCACCCTGCGTTCCCAGCAGCAAAGCGGGAGGGGGTCCTCTTTCTCCACAACCTTGCCCACCCTGGTTATGTCTGTTGTTTTTTTTTTTTAAACGAGAGCCACCCTCGTGGGTGTAGAGTGGTATCTCATCGTGGTCTTGATGTGCATTTCCCTGATGAGTAATAGTGTTTGAGCATCTTTTCATATGCTGGTTTGCCCTGGGTGAGCCTCTAGGCGTTTGGTCTGAGCAACCAGAGGCTGGAGCTGTCCTTAGATGACTGGGGGAAGGTGGTGGGAGAGGGGCTTTGTTTGACACACTTTTGGCCCCCTCCCCCAGGTACAGACATGGAACTGGCAGTTGGCTGTGAGTCAGGGGTGCAGAGGGAGGCCTGGGCAAAGGTGTTCACTTGGATGTCATCAGCATAGGTGACATTTAAACCCACCAGGTGCAAGGAGTGCTGGTCGGCTTGGGGCAGAGGCTGGGGCCACCAGGAAGGAGACTGGGGAGGGACAGCCAGTGAGGGAGGAGGAATACCAGGCTGGGCAGGCCCAGTGGAGGGAGGGCTCCGGGAAGGGGGAGAGGCTTGCGTCCCGAGCGGCTGGTGTTGAAGCACTCGGGGCTGACCTGACCGTGGACTTGCTAACCCGCATCCTGGATCCAGGCGACCTTTGACAAGAGCAGTTTCGTTTGCAAGCCTGCCTGGAGTGGGTTTCTGAGCCAATGGGAGTGAAAGCGGAGAGGGTGGGGGCCACCCTTCCGAGGGGCTGCGAAGGGTTTTGCCCCAAAGGGAAAGAGAGAAATAAGGTGGCATTTGAAGGGGGGAGAGAGATCAAGATTGAGTTTCTGAAGTTCCAGGTAGGAGAATGAAGAGCTGATGGGAATGCCTGAGCACAGAGGAAGAACACCAGGATGCAGGAGGAGGGGAGACTTACCAGAAGGACACACGCCCTTGAGCCTGAGAGGCAGGGCTCTGTGCGGCCTGGAGGGGCGGCTCTGGAAGAAGCCAGGACAGATCCTCCAGGATCAGGAGAGAAGGCTCGGGGCAGGTGTGCTGGGGGGTTGAGGAAGTTCTTGGAACAAAAGGGAACGAGGACAACAGCTGAGAGGGAGGAGGAAGGAGGGGTGTGATGTTGTAGAGGCTGGGGAGAAGGGCAGGTGTCCCGGGGGGGGGGCGCGGGGGCGGTGAGGGGTGGGATGGGGTGGGATGAGGGTGGGGGTGAGGCCTGCTTGAGGTTAGCCTAGGAATCCAGAGCTAGAAAAGACACATTTGTCTTAAGCAAGCATCAACTGCAGACATGCAGCCCTGCCCCCACGAAGTCAATTGCTCACATTTGCAAACTGAACCCTTTAACTCCTTATTAAAGCCCCTGTTAACCCATCTAATCTAGTCTAGGCTTTTGTGCTACATCTACCAAACTCAGCATTTCTCTCTCTCTCTCTTTTTAAAGTTTTTATTTTAATTCCAGTAGAGTTAACATTCAGTGTTATATTAGTTTCAGGTGTACAATATAGGGATTCACCAAGTCCATACATCACCGGGGGCTCATCATCACAAGGGGCCTCCTTAGTTCCCATCTCCTGTTTCACCTGCCACCCCCCACCTCCCCTCTGGTAACCCTCAGTTTATTCTGTATAGTTAAGAGTCTGTTTCTTTCTTTCTTTCTTTCTTTTTTTTTTAAATTTTATTTATTTGACAGAGAGAGAGAGCGCGCACAAGCAGAGGGAGCAGCAGAGGGAGAGGGAGAAGCAGGCTCCCTGCTGAGCAGGGAGCCCGATGTGGGACTCAGTCCCAGGACCCTGGGGTTATGACCTGAGCCGAAGGCAGACGCTTAAGGACTGAGCCACCCAGATGTCCCTTAGAGTCTGTTTCTTGACTTGTCTTTCTCCTTCTCTCTTTTTTCCCCCTTTGCTTGTTTTGTTTCTTAAATTCTACATATGAGTGAAATCCTATGGTATTTGTCTTTCTCTGACCAACTTATTTCATTTAGCATAATACTCTCTAGCTCCTTCCATGTCTTTGCAAAACTAAGGATCTCTGACTTGGTGTCCATGACTCCTTGGAGTCCTCAGACATATTTTCAAGATTCACGAGTTCTTTACAAGAATTCTTTTTTTTTTTTAAAGATTTTATTTATTTATTTGAGACAGAGAGAATGAGAGAGAGAGAGCACATGAGAAGGGGGAGGGTCAGAGGGAGAAGCAGGCTCCTTGCTGAGCAGGGAGCCCGATGCGGGACTCGATCCAGAGACTCCAGGATCATGACCTGAGCCGAAGGCAGTCACCTAACCAACTGAGCCACCCAGGCGCCCATCTTTACAAGAATTCTTAAATGTCAATAACAACTTAAACACTTCATTCTGCCCCACCTGGATGACCACATGTGCACATTGTCATGCGTTTTCACGCTCACTGTGTGTGTGTGTGTGTGTGTGTGTGTGTGATCACAGTGGAGTATTAAATGTCTTGGCTGATGGGAACAGAACAAAGGGAGATTAATAAGGGGCAGGTGTATCCAGGCAGTTGTTCTGGTGGAGAACCGTGGGAACACAACCCATGGAACCTGCTTTGCTACCGCCGAGCAGTGGGTGATTTAGTTTTAACAAAATAACATCCTCTTCTATGTTCATTTAGTGCTGTTAGAATTTTACTGCTCATTTGTTTTGTTTGTGTTTAATTTGTATATTCATTTTGGCTTCCAGTTCTGTGAGAACTAGGAACATAGCTTTTGTGTTTGTCCATGCAAAAAATAATTTGTCCAACAAGCGGTGCTGGGAAAACTGGATCTCCACATGCAAAAGGGTGAAATTTGACCCTTACCCCGCAACGTACACAAAATTAACTCAAAATGGATCCAAGACCTAAAGGTAGGAGCTGTAACTATGAAAGCTGTAGGATGAAACATAGGGGAAAAGTTACACATCCCTGGATTTGGCAATGATTTCTTGGATGTGACACCAAAAGCACAGACAACAAAAGGAAAAATAGATAAATTGGATCTTCATCAAAGTAAAAAACTTTTGTCATCAAAGGACATTATCCACAGAGCGGAAAGGAAACTCATTGGATAGGAGAAAATGTTTGCAAACCATAGATCTGATAAGGGGTTAATATCCACAATATATAAAGAATTCCTACAACTCAGCAACAAAAAAACAAATGACCCAATTAAAAAATGGGCAAAGGACTTGACCAGACATTTCTCTGAAGAAGATACACAAACAGCTAATCGGCACATGAGAAGATGCTCAATATCTGATCATTAGGAAAATGCAAATCAAAACCACAATTAGATATGACTTTATACCCATTGGGTTGTCTACTATTAAAAAAAGTAATACCTGTTGGCAAGGACGTGGAGAAATTGGACCCCTTGTGCACTGCTGGTGGGAATGTAAAATGGTGCAGCCGCTGTGGAAAGTGGTTTACAGCTCCTCAAAAAATTAAACATAGAATTACCATATGGGCTTGGAATTCCACTTCTGTTTATATACTCAAAAGAACTGAAAGCAGGTGTCTTGAAGAGATATGCATACACCCATGTTTGGCTATTCACAAATGCCAAAATGTAAGAACAACCCAAGTGCTCATCAGCAGATAAACAAAATGTGGCATATATATCCAAAGGAATATCAATTTCAGCCTTCAGAAGAAGGAGATTCTGACACCGGTTATAATGTGGATGAACCTTGAAGATACTTTACTAGGTGAAATAAGTCCGTCACGACAAGGCAAAACTATGTAATTCCACTTACAGGAAGTCCCCAGAGAAGTCAAAGAAGGCAGAACGTGGAATGGTGGTCACCAGGGGCTGGGGAAGGGAGAGTGGGAGGTTAATGTCTCATGGGTACGAAGTTTCCATTTGGGAAGATGAAAAAGTTCTGGAGATGGGTGGTGGGGATGGGAATGTACTTAATGCTGTGGAAATGTACACTTAAAAATAGCTAAAATGGTGAATTTTATGTTAGGTATATTTTACCACAATAAAATTAAAAAAAAATTTAAGTCAACCCTAGGAAGGAGTTCATCAAGGCTTCCAAAACTCTGGGGGTGGTTCTGGTCTTAGCCAGAGTCTCCTGACTGAGCATGCTGCTTGATCCCAGCCTCCTCCTCTGGAGGCTGGGGTCACCTGCCGTGTTGAGCCATGCATCACTTCTTCTGAGGGGAGATGTGAACCCCACTGCACCTCCCTGAAGGGGATGGAGTGAGGGAATGCTTGGGGGTACTTCTCTGCCCCTCCTCAGGTCAAAAGCAGCACCAGGAGCTACTGTTCATGGAGTATCCACTGTATGCCTGCTTGAATCCTGACTGACAAGCTTGTGACTTGGCAGTTTACCAACCTATCCAAGCCTCAGTTTGCTCTCCTATAAAATGGGCACCTTAATACCGATCCTGCAGAGTGGTTGTGAGTTCGGTCAGGCATCCAGCCTTCCATCGTTTCTTTCCTGGATTCCGCCTCATTGCCTAGCATGTCAATTTACCTCAAGTTTTCACCTTTGAATCTGCTGTGGGCTTGGTAACCGTATCACCAAACGTGTTAGGCTTAGGTTAAGATTTTTCAATTAGGCTCTGAGGAGGTTAGAAGGCTGTCCTAGGGGTCAAGTTCTCAAGCCTCAGAATGTGGACTCATGACATCTTTTTGGTCTCCAGAGACATTCTTCTGTAGCTAAGTGGGAGGTTTCTGTGCTCCAGACTGTAAGGTTGCCAGACAGCAAAGTTTCCCATGTTTCGGGCAGCTGTGGAGTGATTGTGTGACCCCGGTTCTGGGAGGGACAAGCCACTATGCTCTGGGCTGCTCAGAGTCCACTGTGTTGAACACTGGGAGGAGTAGTGATGAGCCAGGAAGCATTCTGAGGAGGAGAGCCAGGATTCAGAGTTCCCAGAGTACAGCATCCCATGAGGCATTGACACCGTATGACTGTATCAGTCAGCTTTTGCTGGGTTATGCTGCATAACAACCACCAAAACTTAGTGGTTGTAATAACAAAGGTTTATTCTCCATAGTGGTACATGTTGCCTGTGGTTCTCTGCTCCACATCCTCTTCATTCCAGTATTTAGGCTGAAGGATCAGTTAGGAAAGTGCTGTATTTGAGGGGGTGGGTAGGGGTGGGGGGGAAAGTGTGGTTGTAGAACCATAAAATGGCGCTAAAACCTCTGCTTAGCATGGCATGTAATCACTTCTGTTCAAACTTCATTGGTCAAAGCAAGTCACATGACCAAGTCTGTCACTAGTGGGGGTGGGGAGATATAGAGGCTCAGTAACTGTTGAATGAATGAATAAATGAATTATCTGATCCTTGAAGGATTTAAGCAAAGCATGGATGCCCATTTGTATTAGTTATCTACTACTGCATAACAAATTACTCGCAAACTTAGTGCCTCCATGCAATAATAAACATTTATTATCTCATGTAGTTTTGTGGGTCAAGAATTCTGGAGTGACTTCACTGAATGGTTTAGATATGAAGTTTCTCATTATGTTGTAGCCAAGATATTGGCGAGGGCTGTTGTCCTCTATAGGCTTGACTGGGCTAGGGGCCCTGCTCTCAGGACGGGTCACTAACGTCGACGGTGAGCTGGGGTTGACTTTGGTAGGAGGCCTCGGTTCCCCACCATGTAGACTCACCCAGAGGGCTGCTTGCATGTCCTTACATGGTGGCTAGATTCCTCCAGAGTGAACGATCCAAGAAGGAGCTAGGCAGAAGCCACCATGCCTTTAATGACCTAGTCTCAGAAGTCATATACCATCATTTCTACAATATCCTATTGGTTACACAGGACTTCCTATGCAACATGGGAGGAAGTGTGAACACCAAGAGAGGAGATCATATGGGGCCATCTACCACAATCTGCCCTCTGGTCCCCAGTCAGTCATGTCCCCCCTACATGGGAATATTCTTGCCTCCTCCCAGGGTCTCCCAAAGTCTCATATTTAGTCTCATAATTTAGAATGTCATGATCTAAATCAGGAACAGATGAGGCTTCCTGGGTGGGATTCCACAAGCATTTCTCTTTGGGCACAGTTCCCCGTGGTCTGAAGATGCATGAACTGAAGAGACGGTTATCTGTCCCACCACCTGCCTGCCCACACAGCATACAATAGTGTGAGAGGCTTAACCATCATAGACATTCCCCATTCAAAAAAAGGAGGCATACGGGAGTCACTGACCAATAGCAATAGTGAAATATATCAGAACTTTCAATGTTGGGAGTTCTTTTATTGGAACTTAATGGCTAGGAATAATTCTCCATGGCTCTTGGCTCTGCCCTATGGGATCTTGGTTTTGCCTTCAGAGTCATATTTCCTTTTCCATGAAAGGCAGCTTATGCTAGCAGTTGATTGATTTTCTCAGCCTTCTTTCTGCCTGTAGAAGTTTGGAAGTCCAAAGAAATCCTTTAATTTTGAACTCTCTCTGTCTCTATCAGTTCAAGGGGACAGTGTTTCTGCCAATACAGTTCTCCTAAAACCTTTCTGGATGTCCTATGAATCTTACTGGGATTTGCCCCATCAGACAAATCTCTTTGAGATAAACCCTTCTCCACTTTGGGAGACTGCTGAGTAGTGACCCCTTTAAACTTATTTAGAAGCCTTATTAAGGGAATGGTCCTCCAAAGCAACCCCTTACATTTTCTGATACTCAATGACAGATTTTATAGTCCCACCCTCAGCTTCATCTTCAGCTCACATTTTCCTGCTATTTCTCTGGATTGGCTCTTTTCCCAGAAACGATTTCTTAATTTTACCATCATTTGCCATCCAGAGAGAAGCCAGGGATTTTCAAAACCAGAAAGTCCTTGTTCCTTACATTTCACAGTGACTCCTTCTGGCTCATTTCTCTCCTATCTCATCTTACGAGAACAGGCAAGAAGAAACGAGGTGGAACCTTCAAAACTCTGCCTGGAAATCTCCTGGGCTCAATCACCTAGTGCAGTAAGTACATTTTCTACTTTCCACATTCCAGCAGGTGACAGCGCTGCTAAACTTTTGGACGTTACATAACAAGAATCTCCTTTTGTCCAATTTCCAATCACACTCTTCTCATTTTCCTTTAAGTCCTGACCTGCAGCATTCTCCAAGGCCATCAGGCCCCAACTAACTGCTGAAGCTCCTGACTGGGTATCAGAGTTGCTATGGGTCATGACTCCTTTGTGCCCCAATTTTCCCACCTTCCTCAATGCCAGCCCATTTCCTCCTCAGGGCATTTGAATTTGTTTTTTCTCTCTGTCTATACTGTTCTTCTTCCAGATAGCTTCATGGCTTGCTCTCTTGCTTAATTCAGATTGCCACTGAAATGTTGTCTCTTTAGAGAGGCTGTGTGTGCTAATCTAGCTACAATAACATCCCCGGGGCGCCTGAGTGGCTCAGAGGGTTACGTATCTGCCTTCAGCTCAGGTCATGATCTCCAGGTCCTGGGATCGAGTCCCACATCGGGCTCCCAGCTCAGTGGGGAGTCTGCTTCTCCCTCTCCCTGTGCTTCTCCCCCTGTGTGTGCTCTTTCTCTCTCAAATGAATAAATAAAATCTTTTTTTTTTAATTTATTTACTTGAGAGAGAGAATGAGAGAGAGAGAGCATGAGAGGGGGGAGGGTCAGAGGGAGAAGCAGACTCCCTACTGAGCAGGGAGCCCAACTTGGGACTCAATCCCAGGACTCTAGGATCATGACCTGAGCCGAAGGCAGTTGCTTAACCAACTGAGCCACCCAGGCGCCCCTGAATAAATAAAATCGTTAAAAAAATAAAATAAAAATAGCATATTCATTCTTTCTTTATATCCTTATCCTGCTTTCTTTTTCTTCACAGCACCTTTTGCCACCTGATGTTATATTATACGTCTATTTGTTTATTATCTGTCACCCCCATTAGAGCACAAGCTCAAGTGGAAAGGGACCTTGTCTGTTTTATTCACTGTTAAAACCCTAGCGGCTGGAATGGCCCCTGGCAATAATCATTGAATGAATGAATGAAGTGGTCTCTGCAGAGGCACCTAGCATCTAGGTAGAGGAGGCTCATACTAGGACCAGAAGCCAGTGCTCTTAAGGCCAGTCTGAAGAAGAGGGTCATTGGAAGTGACAGGCTACTGGGAGGTATAACAGGTTCTAGGGCAGGGATGTTGATGGCAGGTCTCAGACTCAGAACAGGGCCTGCTCTGCCAAATCTGGCTTTTCATTTTCCCAGAAGAGGTAAAACCTCGTATGGACCAGGAGATCTGAGCCTTTTTCCTGAGGTTGGGGACAAGAGGGTATTTCCTTTTTCAATATATCCAACTGGTGCCCATGAGGTCCACGGCTCAGCCTACAAAGGGTTTATATAGAGCGCCTGGGTGGCTCAGTCGTTAAGCGTCTGCCTTCGGCTCAGGTCATGATCCCAGGGTCCTGGGATCGAGCTCCGCATCGGGCTCCCTGCTCCGCGGGAAGCCTGCTTCTCCCTCTCCCACTCCCCCTGCTTGTGTTCCCTCTCTCGCTGTGTCTCTCTCTGTCAAATAAATAAAATCTTAAAAAAAAAAAAAAAGGGTTTATATACACAAAGAACTCTGAGGCACGGGGTTTGCCAGAAGGTTAGGATGGACTCTGAGCACCAAACCGGGGCTGGGCACAGAGGTTGGGGGCCACAGAATATGGTGAGAACAGGCTTTTGTACGGAAAAGATGGAAGCGGAAAACCAATGTGGTCAAAGTTTCAAGAGCATGGTAGTGGAAGGGTGAGGGCAGGAGGCTTCAAAGCAGACAGAGCTAGTTAGAGCTCAACTCTGTAAAATGTGTCCTGAGCTGATGAGAAGCTATTTATAGTTTGTATTTATTTCACTAAGGGTGAATATTCATATACCTCACCGTGGAAATATTAATATATTTGATTACAGGGTACGGCCCCAGGCCTATTGGGGGTGTTACATAACACACTGTTGGACGCATCACATTACCTTTCTAAAGTTTGAAGAAGTCTGATTTCTTCAACACATCTGGCCTCAGGGCTTTTGGAGAAAGATCGTGGCTCTATAAAAGCACCAACCTCGCAGGGTTACTGTAGGAGCACAGGAAGAAACAGATATCAAGTGCCAAGTGCAGACACAGGGAAACGCTGAACAGGGAGCTGGCTGGGCTGAGCAGTGACAGAGGAAACATGATCCGTCCCGGGAAGAGTCTGCGAGGTGACTGCCTCCAGGAGCAAGGAGTTATATCTCCATGAATGGATGTTCTCTTCTGGAAACCAAGGAGAAAGGGCCTGCTGCGTTCTTGGAATTGGCAATCACTCCCCATTTGCAGCCCTAAGTCAGTCCTGCTGGATCTCTGCCTTTGAGGGGTTTGGGTAGCGTGAAGCTGTATCTCAGAATCTGGGTACCCTGCAGGCGGGTGTTGCCATCTGAAAGACAAACTAATTAGTGTAGATATATGTTTTCATTTCTGTTTACATCTAGTTGTGGGAATTGCTGGATTTTATGGTAACTCTATGTTTAACCCTTTGAGGAAATGCCAGACTCTTTCTAGAAGTAGCTGTACGTTTTACATAATGGCTGATGATGTGGAATATCTTTTCATACATTTGTTGGCCATTTGTATATCTTCTTTGGTGAAATGTATGTTGAGACCCTTTGCCCATTTTTTAATTGGGTTATTTGTCTTTTTATTATTAAGTTTAAGAGTTTATAGATTCTGGCTACCAGCCCTTTATCAGATATATGATCTGCAAACATTTTCTCCCAGAATGTGGATTGTCTTTTTACTTGCTTGATGGTGTCCTTTGAAGCACAGAAGTTTTGAATTTAATGATGCCTAACGTATCTATTTTTTTCTTTTATCGCTTGTACTTTTGTGTCATATCTACAAAATCATTGCCTAATCCAAGGTCATGAAGATTTATGCCTGTGTTTTCTTCTAAGAGTTTAATAACTAGCTCTTATGTTTAGGTCTTTGATCCATTTTGAGTAAAATTTTGTATATGGTGTGAGGTAGGGGCCCAACTTAATTCTTTTGCATGTGGATATCCAGTTGTCCCAGCACCCTTTGTTGAAAAGGCTATTTTTTCCCCATCTAATGATATTGGCACCCTCATTGAAAATCACTTGGCCGTAAGTGTGGGAATTTATTTCTCAACTGTCAATTCTATTCTATTACTCTATATGTCTATCCTTATGCCAGCACCACAGTGTCTTGATTACTGTTGCTTTGTAGTAAGTTTTGAAACTGGGAAGTGCAAGACTTCCAGATTTTTTCTTCTCTTTAAAGATCATTTTGGCTATTCTGGGTCTCTGATTTTCCATAGGAATTTTAGAATTATCTTTCAATTTTTGCAAATATGCCAGCTGGGATTTTGATAGAGACTGTATTGAATCTATAGACCAATTTGGGGAGTATAGGTGTCTTAATAACGTTAAGTCTTCTGATCCACAAACATGGATGTCTTTTCATTTACTTAGGTCTTCTTTAATTTCTTTCAACAATATTTTGTAGTTTTCCAAGGATAAGTTTTGCACTTCCATTGTTAAATTTATGATGAAGTATTTTATTCTTTTTGATGCTATAGTAAATGGAATTGTTCTTAAATTCCTTTTTTGTATTATTCATTGCAAATATATAGAATTACTATTGATTTTTTACATATGATCCTGTAGCCTACAACCTTGCTGAACTCATTTATTAGTTCTAATAGTTTTTTTTTTTAAGATTTTATTTATTTGAGAGAAAGAGAGTGAACACTAGGGAAAGAGAGCAAGCGTGAGTCAGGGGGGAGCAGAGGGAGAGGGAGAAACAGGGAGACTGCTGAGCAGGGAGCCTGATGCGGGGCTTGATCCCAGGACCCTGAGACCATGACCTGAGCTGAAGGCAGATGCTTAACTGATTGAGCCACCCAGGCGTCCCCCTAATAGTTTTTATTAGTGGCTTTCATAGGTTTCTTCATATACAAGATCATGTCATCCTCAAACAAAAATGATTTCCTTCTCTTTCTTTCTTTCTTTCTTTCTTTCTCTTTCTTTCTTTCTTTCTTTCTTTTCTTTCTTTCTTTCTTCTTTCTTTCTTTCTTCCTTCCTTCCTTTCCTTCCTTCTTTCTTTCTTTCTTTTCTAGTATAGGTGCCTTTTATTTCATTTTCTTGCCTAATCACCCAAGTTAGAACTCCAGTGCAACATTCAACAGAAGCAGTGAGAGCAGACATCCTTGCCTGGTTCCTGATCTTAGAGGGGGAAGCATCTATTCTTTTTCCACAGAGTATGATGTTAGCTGTGAGATTTTCATAGATAGCCTTTGTTAAGTTGAGAGAACTCCCTTTTATTCCTTGTGTGTTGGATGTTTTCATTATGAGGGGGTATTGAATTTTGTCAATGACTCTATGTAAATGGTCATGTGATTTTTACCCTCCACTCTACTGATAAGGTGCATTGCATTAATTGATTTTGAGATGTTAAAACAACTTTGCATTCCTGGGCTGAATCTCACATGGTCATAGTGCATAATCCTTTTTATATGTGCTGGATTCGGTTTGTTTGTATTTTGTCAAGGATTTTTGCATTTGTATTTATAGGAGACATTGGTCTGTCATTTTCTTGTGATGTTGTTGTACGGTTTTGGTATCAGGGTAATACAGGCCTCATAGAATGAATTTGTAAGTGTTCTCCCCTCTTCTATGTTTTGGAAGAATTTGTGAAGAATTGGTGTTAATTCTTTAAATGTTTGGTAGAATTCACCAATGGCGCCATCTGGGCTTGGACTTCTCTTTGAGGATAGTTTTTTGATGCTAATTCAGTCTATTTACTTGTTATAGGTATATTTAGATTTTCTACTTCTAGAGTTGGTTTTGGTAGTTTGTGTCTTTCTAGGAATTTTTCCATGCCACCTGAGTTATCTAATTTGTTGGTGTACCATTTATATTCATTAAAAAAAATAATCTCCCTATTTTATTTATTTTATTTTTTATTAAGTAAGTTCTACACCCAACGTGGGGCTTGAACTCATGACCCTGAGATCAAGAGTTGCACACTCCACTGCCTGAGGCAGCCAGGCACCCTCCCTTATATTCATCTTTAAGAGTGTTTTACAGTCTTTGACTGCTGATGGCTTCTTGAAACTCTTTCCTTTTCGTTTTCATGTCCCACTCTCTTAATAGCCATGTGAGTTGGGACAAGCCATTTAGCCCCACTAGAATGAGGATGATCATAGGGCCTCCCCACTGAGTTCCCGTGAGGATTAGATAAGATGGCACATGGGAAGCATGAATACCTGATGATTTTCCTCCTTACTCTTTCCTTGTCTTCCTTCCATTCTCTGACCACCCATTCTCAGTCTTAACAGGTATACTTTCGAGCAGTGGTTCTCAACTGGGGGTGATTTTGCCCATCAGGGGACAGTTGGCCATGTCCAGAGACGTTTTTGATTGTTACACCTGGGGGGATATTACTGGCAGCCAGTGGGTAGACAGCAGAGATGCTGTTAAGTGTCCTTTACTGCACAGGATGGTACCCAGCAGCAAAGAATTATGTGGCCCCAAATAATGCCAATAGTGCTGAGGTTTCTATGGAAACAGCTCTCCACAATTATTGTAAAAAGAGTTGAAAATACAGATAAGCCAAAAAACAAAAAACAAAAAACCCCGCCAAAACCCAAAAAGAATGATTCCCCTATAATTCTGCTACATTGAAAGAACTTCTCTTAGGAAAGAATATATATTTATTTTTTTTAATAAGAATGTGGGTAGAGGAAAAATATTCTGACTCTTTTGAATTTTTCCCAGTTATGCTGCCTACCTGATTGTGTGACATAATGTGTTTAGTGCCACTTGGCCAGCCTGTGGATGTGCCTTCCCTTCCATCCTGATAAGAAGGACAGGGGAATGCCCAATATCCATGGGATGGTCCTTGGAGAGGGAGGGTGGAGCAGAGCCTTTGTCTGCAGGTGGGACCTATAAAAACTCATTCTCTGGGTGGCCTGATGTCTTTCAGTTGACCTCTGTGTGTGCCTGAGTGTGTGTGTGTCAGTGTGCTCCCACAAGTGTGTTCTCATGTCATCATCCAGCTAGAAGGTAGACTCTACAACCTCGTTAATTATGGGAAAGAACAAAACTTGAGTGAACTTCTGTATATTCATTTGGGTTGAGTTTTTTTTTTTTTTTAAGATTTTATTTATTCATTTGTCAGAGAGAGAGAGACAGAGAGAGAGAGACAGAGAGCACAAGCAGGGGGAGCTGCAGGCAGACGGAGAAGCAGGCTCCCCACTGAGCAGGGAGCCCGATGCAGGACTCGATCCTAGGACGCTGAGATCATGACCTGAGCTGAAGGCAGACACTTAACCGACTGAGCCACCCAGGTGCCCCTGGGTTGAATTCTTTGATTACATAATGGTTCCAAAGAGTTTTCTTGGGGCTGAGGGCTTCCCCGATGGGGCATGTGACTTTCCTTGGGGACAACACACATCACTCATCCTCTCGGTGCTCTCACACCTTGAACCACGTGCCTTCTTTGCAAAGCTCCATGTCTTGTGTGCTCAGGTGAGACCAGGGGTTCAGACGACATCTCCCTGGGGAGATGCTGGGCTGGCCTGGGTTGTTCCTGGAAAGGTGGGATGGATTCAGGCCTGCCTGTGAAACATCAGCTTCACATGCCATTGCTCGCGTTGCTGCATATCAAACGGCCCATCAGCCTTGACCTGGTGAGCAGGTGAGCAGGTGCTCAGTATTTTACTTCTCGCCCTTTTGCACTTTGCAGAATCTCAGAGGTTGGTGTCCAGCATCAGGCCCCACTCCAGCTCACCGATGAGGCTCAGAGAAGTGGTGACTCTCCCAGCGGTGCCTGTCTTGAGCCCAGGGCTTCTGACCCCCAGGCCAGCAATCTTCCCTCACAGTCCTTTCCCTCCCAGGAGGGCTGAGTCAGGCCATCCAAGCCCCACGGGGCCACCTATGCAGACCCTGGGGCTCCCAAATAATGATTTGAGGACCATGATCTTGTAATTATCAGAGAATTTCAAAAACAGGCAGGTCCCAAACCGAGGGAAGAGACATCTCTTGGGGGGTGGGTCAGGAAGGGGCACTACTGATTTAGCCTCTCTTTTTCCAAAGAAACATCACATCATCCAGCCTGAAGAAGGTCTGGCTATGGCCAGTGAGTCCTCACTGAGTCTCTTTGTCTCTCTCTCTCTCTCTCTCCCCCTTTCATGTTGCTGGGGATGTGCACACGTGGGCTTACACGTGCTTTGTATTTGACCTTCTTTTCTCTGTCTGCTTCAAACCTTCCCTGATGCAGTGAGTGGTCTGCAGGATCTGTTTGGTGCCTATATCACCCCCCCACCAAAGGGGCCGGGATACTGGGGACGGGAGATCCTGAGGTGGGGGGCCCGCTGTTCTTCAGGAGTGAAAGCCTGCTGTCTCGCTGAGCAGAGCCCCCACTTAACAACAGGAGGGCAGGAGGCGGCCGTGTAGAAACTCAGCCTCTGCCTCTGTGAAAGGTGACTTTGAAAGGCTGCATTTGTTCTTGACAAGGTCTGGGCAGTGGAGCTCTGCTGTGACGGATGGTTCTGGTGCGAGGCTGCCTGGCCAGGAGCAGTGGGGGATAAAAGCTCCTTCTCAGTGGCTCCCCTCAAAAGATTTTCTTTTTATTATGAACTATTTCCAACATAAACACAGTGGAAATTATAGTATCATAAAACCCCAGATGCCCTTCACCCACCTAGTTTTGATAATTAGCAAGGCTTTGACACATTTGCTTCATCTATTCCTCTCTTTTTTTCTTTCTTTCTTTCTTCTTTCTTTCTTTCTTTCTTCTTCTTTCTTTCTGTTGAAATATTTAAAATAAAATAAAATCTCGCTCATAATGTGCTTCGCTTCTGTGTATTTCTCTGAACACACACACACACACACACACACTCCACACTCCACATTTTCTTATATAAGCACAAAGCCATGATCACACCTAACAAAATAAATAATAACCCGCTGGGTCACCTAATATCCTGTCCATAATCAAATGTCCCTGTTTGCCTCAAAAGTGTCTTTTTATTCTGTGGTTGGTTTGCTGGAATCTGGATCCAGAAAAGGTCTACATGTGGGGTTTTGTCTTTAGGTTGATCTCCTAAAGCGCTCCCAAACCAGAGCTGACCCCCTTCCTTCTCTTTTTTGATTTAATGCTCTTGACTTATTGTAGATGCCGAGTCCTTTCTCCCGAGGATTGCTCCACATTCTGGACTCTTCTGTTTGCTTCCCCATAGTATTGCTTACCTCTTTCCCCTATGCTTCCCAGAAATGGATGTTAGCATCAGAGGCTCAATTAGAGTGAGGTTCAATTTTTTTTTTTTAAACAAGAACACTCAGTGGATGGCCCTGGGCTTCCCACCGCATTGCATCAGGAGGCGCACACAGTCAGCTTGCTGATCTTTTAGTGGCACTAAAAATGATCTATGGGTTCTGAAGGTGACGGACTGCCCCCTCCCTGGTAAGGTTCCTCGTTTGGTAGCTAGTCTCCACAGATGTTCTCCCAATGAACCATGCTTCCCCGTATTTGTACCCTCATGCCGCCCGTGGCCCCTTGAATCTGGCCGGCTCTAGGACTCACTTTCTGCCCTAGGAAAACTGGTGACAGGGACTCTGTGATTTCAGAGGCTGAGCCACAGGAGGCCTGTAGCTTCCCTCTTTGTCTTTCAGAAGAGTCACTCTGGGGGAAGCCAGCTGCCATGCTGTGAGGAAGCCTGTGCCATCCTTGTGGAGAGGCCACACGGCCAGAGAGGGGCCCTAGCCATCCCCACTCTTCTGGACATCTCTACTGAGGCATGGGACACAGGGATGATGGAGGAGATAAGGCTCGGATGGCTCCAGCCCCAGCCTCCTTTCGACCCTAACTGTCAGAGAGGTCCGCGTCAGATGGGCCCACTGACTGTGCGACTATGAAATTGTTGTTGACCATGATGCTTTGGCATGGCTTGCTATTGACCAAACAGCTATTGGCTTTCCCTCTAAATGTTTCAACCAATGGTGATTGTTGCCAGAACCACTTATTTGATTAGAAGTTACAGAATGAAAAAAAAAAAAAAGAAGTTACAGAATGGTGTTGATCTAATTCTATCCCTCTTCCCACATTTATTTGCAGGAATTCTTTCCCTCAGCAGCTAGGCATCCTTGGTGATCCTGATGTGTGGACTCTACAAGAAAGACAGGGAAGTCGTGGGGTTCTTTCCTGTCCATTGGTGGCCGCCTTCCACAGCAGTGACATGGCCCTTCTTGGATGTGAGGCCCAGATCAAAGCAGGAGAGAGAAGCCTGAGGAAGGTGAGCTGGAGACTAGGTTTCCAAGGAAACCACAAGGTAATCATCAGATCCTCCGACGATCATTATTTCTTTGTCCTGCTAAAAGCCAAATGCTGTCACCTTCTACGCTAGCTCAGAAGCTTGAGCAGGCACCAAAATGGGTCCCTGGGGGAGGAGACAAGTGGCTTAGAGAGCTTACAGAGGTAGCTGCTCCCACTCCTGGGCCCAGGCTTCCTCTCAGGAGGCCTTTGCCCCACCCCCAAACACCTACCCTTACCCTCAGATCTCCTTAGACCACAAGTAGAGTCTAGTTTGGGGGTGAGGGATACACAGAAAGCTGCCTTTCACAGAGCTCCAAGGGACAGGATGTCTGCTCAGCGTCTGCCCTGGGCTTCATCTGTGAGGATTTGAGACTGTGGACTCTGCCTGCCCGCCCCCGGGGGGGGGGGGGAGGGGAGGGATGGCAGGCCTGAGCTCTGAATCCTCCAGAAGGAAAACGAGCAATGACCCTATGTCCTGGGCTCAGATGCAGTGATCTGAGGTGGCCGTGGGCAAGAGCTGCCCTGGGCTGTCAGGAGCCACCCTCCAAGGAGCACTTATTACCTGTCAGACACGACACAGGGTGGGCTTAGAGCTGCAGGCACAGAATCTCAAAGATCCTGACAAGAACTCACCAAGTCGGTGCTGTCTTCACCCACCGCAAAGTTGGGTCTCTGGCCCCAGGTCACCCAAAGCGCCCCCTGCTGTCTACCTGTAGAAATGGCCCCAGACGGTCTGTCCCTGCCCAGGTCCCCTCCTGCTGGGAGATGTTATAACCTGGTTCATTCTTCACCTCTAACTGTGTGCATCTCTGACTTGCTCGGGTGCCCCGTAATGTGTAGAAAGGATCCACTTGTGTTGTGCCTGCCCCAGGGTGGTGCCCGAGGTCTTGCTGTGGCTCCGAGGATCACCAGCGTGCGTGGGGCCGGTGGGGGTGAGGACGCCGAGTCCTGTCTGCTGTGCACGCGGCCTGACCACGCGTTCACGTGAGTAACGTCTGGCGGTGGAGCCAGGCCCGAATCTTTGACGTTTTCCTCAGTGCAGGACAGACTTCATTTGTTCTGGAGTAGTATCCAACAGCATTAGGTGCAATGGATCCATGGAGGAAACACCCCTAAACACAACATCCCCCTCACAAGAAAAAAATGGTGGAACACACAAACGTGTAAGTGGTGTTGCTTGAGCAGTCCGGGTTCTGGTGGATGTGGGAGGGAACGTCATCATCCATACTGATTATGCCATATCAGCTCTTTGATTAGGGGGGCAGGGGGTCCAGGGTGGCCCAGGGAGGTTCCTGGGGGGTGGGGCATCGCCACCCACTGTGGACATGGGGATCCTGGGCCTGTTGAGAGCCATCTTCCCTTGGACTGACTCTGCTGGCTTCTTGGGGAGTCTTGCTGCTTCCACAATCTTCCCAACCCCGTCCCCCATTACAAACAGAAGACAGATGTCTTCTGGTGTCCAGAAATCTGCCCCTTCATTGATTTTCCTCTTCTGGGGAAGCGTGGCCCTGAGAGGGGCCTGGCAGTGTGGGCACGGGGTGCTTAGAGCTGTTTTCACTTGTCTTTACACCTCTGCAAATGAGCCCTTCTCGGGAGGGGTTGGGGGCCTGGGAGCTCCATGGGTGTCGCTGGTGGGGGCGGCCCTGGGTGGGTGAGGGGCTTCTGAGAGTGGTGTGGGGAGACCTGAGGTGTGACGCAAATACCCCAGCTGCAGGCTTCATGAGCGTGGAGGGACAGCACATCCTGGGGGTTATGTGCTCAGGCGAGGGCCTGCTCTGTGTCGGACCTTGGGTGAGCTGCCTCTGTGAGTCTCACTTTGTCACCTGTAAAATGGGCAGAGTGGTCCCTCCCTCAGAGGATGGGGTGCGTGTGGTAATGAGGAAGGATCGTATTTCACAAACTTAAGTTGGTGTCAATCCTGACAGGGTTTTATTTACATTTAGTTAAGTTGGACTCCGGGAGGAGTCACCCCCCCCATGCAGTTGAAAATCCACAACTTCTGACTCCCCCAAAACTGAACTACTAATAGTCTACTGTTGACTGGCAGCCTTGCCGATAACATAGACAATTAACATATATTTTGTATAAGTATTACATATTGCGGTTTTACAATAAAGTGAGCTAGAGAAAAGAAAATGTTATTAAGAAAATCATAAGGAAGAGAAAATACATCATCAGTATTGCACTGTACTTACGGAAAAATTTCAGTGTCAGTGGACCCGCGCTGTTCAGACCCGTGTTGTCAAGGACCCCCTGTATCCTTAGGCTGGTGATTCTCAAACTGGACCACGCATTAGCATCACCTGGGAGGCTTGTTAAAAGCAGAGATTTCCTGGGCCCACCCCCAGAGTGTTTGATTCAGTAGATGGAAGGGGGCAGGCATTTCCATTTCTTTTTTTTTTTTTTATTTTTTTTTATTTTTTTTTATTTTTTTTTAAAGATTTTATTTATTTATTTGAGAGAGAGAGAATGAGAGACAGAGAGCATGAGAGGGAGGAGGGTCAGAGGGAGAAGCAGACTCCCTGCCGAGCAGGGAGCCCGATGCGGGACTCGATCCAGGGACTCCAGGATCATGACCTGAGCTGAAGGCAGTCGCTTAACCAACTGAGCCACCCAGGCGCCCAAGGCATTTCCATTTCTAATGAGCTCCCAGGAGATGCTGGCGCTGCTCATCAGGGGACCCCGTTCTGGGACGCTGCTCTGGAGCATGGTCTTTTGACCTCCGCGCTGTTGACATTTAGGGTGGTCATTCTCTGTTGCGGGGCCTGCTCTGTGCACGGTAGGATGGCTAGCAGCACCTCTGAGCTCTTCCCACTAGATGCCCATAGAACCTCCTAGGTCTAGGTCTCCAGACATTGCTGAATGGCCCCTGGGGGGCAGAACTGCCCCCGGTGAGGACCCCTGCTCTATCCTTATTTCCTGGGTCTGTTTACATTCGCCCAGACAGGCACCCTCTAACATGTGCACACAGACACACACGTCTTTCCTTTTCCTCAAGAATAATGTCAAACTATAAATACAGTTTTATAACTTCCTCTTTTTCGCCTCACAACACATTGCCAGTTAAATCAGCAATTAGCTCGCTGGCAGCCCGGGAGAGGCAGGTTTCTGCACAGATGATGCGGGAAGCATCGCTCCGAGCCCCCCACGTGGCTCCGGGACAGGAAGCCGGTGGCAGAGGGAGGCCTTTCAGATCCTCAGCCTCAGCCTGGAGCAGGTGCTGAAACCTCCGACTTCAGGGATCGTGTCAGCATCTTACGAGCAGTCTGTCTGGCTTCCTGAAGCCCTGCGTGAAGCTTATCAGAAAAATGAGCCACCCGACCACGTGGTCATGAACCACGACAGAGGGGGGTCAGGGATACTGGCCTTGCACCTGCTTCCACCCTCAGTAGATGGACCACGAGACCCAGAGCTTGTAGGCTGGGAGTGAGGGATCCTGGCGGCTCCCCTTTTGCTTAGAAGGGTCCCGGCTGTGTTCACATCAGGCCGTGGCGGCTGCTCATGTCCTGCAGGCAGCAGGGCTTCTTGGCGCAAAGGCATGATGAAGGCCCACGAAGTGGTTCCTGGCTCCTTGTGAGGGATGTCGGCTTTTGCTGCCTGTTGTTCTCCCAAAGGTCCTTCTGTCTGCCAGTCTCATGACTTCATTGTCCCCCAGACCAGGAATCAGCCACTGCCCATCACCGCCCCGGCCACCGCTGGAAGCTTCGAGATGCCAGCTCGGCAGGAATGTCGGGAAGAGGACACTGGCAGGATGGGAGGAACCTGTCAAGGCTGCCTCTCCCAGCACGGGCACCTCCCTGCTCCCACTGCCTGCCACGCAGCTGACAAATGGTCTGGGTGGAGTTGACCTTGCTCCCGGCTCCAGGGGTGAGCCCCGATAGGTCTAAACCCATCCATGTAATCCCATCCTCCATTCCATGGGGATCTCACCTTCTCTGGAGAAGGATGTTTCTCTACCCCCAGCAGGGTGCTGGAGCTGGTTAGAACTGGCTTGTGAGAATCTACCACGTGCGTTGTCAAGTTGGTAGCTTGAAGTCAGCCACGTGAGAGTCTTTACACCACAGAAATTGGTAAAGCCTACAAATAAGGGTCCCTCCAACCCCAAGCTAGCTTACCAGCACACCAGTGACCCTCTCCCACTAATTGTGATCAAGGGGGACGTCTGGGTGGCTCAGTGGGTTGAGCCTCTGCCTTCGGCTCAGGTCATGATCCCAGGGTTCTGGGATCGAGTCTGGCATCAGGCTCCTCGTTCAGTGGGGAGTCTGGTTCTCCCTCTGCCTGCCGCTCCCCCTGCTTGTGCTCTTTCTCTCTCTGACAAATAAATAAATAAAATCTTAAAAAAAAAAAAGACTAATTGTGATCAAAGAACCAGGCAGCCCAGCTGCTGCTGGAGGGTGCCCTATGACCACAGGAGGGGCTGATGGCAGGATGAAGCTAATGAGAGACATGGAAAGAGCATAGTTTTTGATGACATTGTCTGATCATGCCTCACCTCCAGACTTTTGGGTGACATTTTCCCCATTTTCTTGAGAGCACCCTAAATAATACATCTTGGTAGCTGAGGTGGGATATTCCCAGGTCGGGACCTTCAGCCCCCAGGCCTCTGTGGAACGACGAGGGCTCATTTCTTCAGTCAAGGACAAAATTCTTCAGTCGATGGGTGCTGGCTGGTTGTTCCCCATTCTCCTGCCTCCCGAGGGGACTTCTGTCCAGGCTGGGCCAACTTCCCTGTCCCTGGCCTTTGAGAGGAGCTTTGTTTTTGCCAGTTCAGTTCCTGGGCTCCTCAATCCAAAGTTGGGAGGATGGGAATGGGAGAGCCAAAGAGAGAGCAGGAGTGGCCTTGGTGGGGCTGGGAGGGATTTGGAGCGGGCTGGAGTGGAGAGTCAAGAGAGGGGAGAGTCTTGTCTTACCTCCCCTGATGTCCCTGCCTCCCAAGGTGCTCAGATATCTGGGGCAGAGGTGGGATTGGATGCATCTGAGCAGCATTTTGGCTCATTCTCCTGGGATGCACCCAGAAAAGAAATGATGGACGAAGTATTTAGGGAACAATGATTCCACAGCTATGGAAACCAAAGTAGGTTTTTTTTTTTTCCTTTCTTTCTTTCTGGGAAATCTCCCAACCCTATTCATGGACTTCGGTATCTTTTGTACCAAAAAATGTGGAGCAAAGCAGAATGTAGTGGCCTGGAGAAAAACAGAGGCAACAACCCAGTTTAGGAACAGTTCTGGGAGGGGTACGGAACCCATATTTTGCCCTGTTATCTCTGGGCATTACACAAGTCACACCATGGCCAAAGCTGAAAGCTTGTCTACACAGCCTCCATGCCCCTGGTTCGGAGCCCTCAGGAGCTGTTTCTGGTCTTTAAAAAAAGACCAAAAACCCTTCGCAGCTTGGCTTCTGTCTTATTGTGCTGCAGAAGGCACGGCCCCCCTGCTGTCCTGCGCAGGGAGGGGGTTGGCCAGCCTTTGCTGGCTCTCCTCCTTAGTCCTCCTGCAGCATCTACGGGCATCCCTCCCTCAGGAGACAAGGCTTCTCTCGGCCTCGAGGACATTTCTGTCTCTCTCCTGGGCATCTCCAGCTCTAGCACCTGAAAGGGCCAGGCAGGTAATGTAGACGAGTGGCCCGGGCCAGGCGTGAGGCAACCGGGAGCGGGAGCAGGGTGTGGTGGATGGCGCGGAGGGTGCCCCGTGGAGAGGGCAAGGGACAGCTCAGCCCCGCTGACTCTTGTCATTGGGGAATGAAGAGGCTCGGCATTGCTGGAATAAGAGCATCTCCCTTGCAGGGACATTGCTGAGGGTACGTGAGTCTACACACAGTACGTGACATCCAACCGGCCGCCGATATATGGAGCCACCTTCTCTGGGAAGCTTCTTGATCCTTCTTCCCCACTGATCTCGCCCTGCCCCTCGTGTGGTCCTGGTCACATAGTTCTTGAACAACAGGATGTTAGCGACTGCCACTCAGTGTCATGTAAAAATCATCCCCAAAGCCAGGGGCTTAGAATGACAATGACTTCTGCGCGTGACTTTGTGGATTGGTTGGGGCTTAGCTGATCTAGCCAGGCTGCGGCTGCTCAGGCGGCTCAGCCCCACGTGTCTTTCATCCTCCTTGGGCCAGTGGACTAGCTGGGGCATGTGTCTCACGACAGAAGCACAAGAGGGCAAGCAGAACATATTAAGCCTCTTGACACCTGGCCAGCTGGCACTGGCCAAAGCAAATCACAAGGACAATCTCAAAGTCAAGGAACAGGAAAGGGTCCGCCTCTCATGGCCAGACCACAGCGAGGATGTGGACACACAGGAGGTGGAATTGGGGTTGACGCTTCAGTCTACCACGTAGTACGGGCATGGTCTGTTTTGGGTCAGTGCTCTTTGCGTGACTGACGCCTTGGGGCAAGACCTTTCTTCAGTGGCCCCGGGACCCCACTGGGAGCCATCGCTGAGTGAGGGATTCAAGCAGCTCAAGCAAAATGTATTAACAAAAGGTTAGATCCAGCTTTTCTACAAACAATGAATCATGGAACACTATATCTAAAACTAATGATGTAATGTATGGGGATTAACATAACAATAAAAAATTAAAAAAAAAAAAAAAGATCCAGCTTTTCTGTGCCGAGCCATGGGCAGGGGAGGGAAGGACACAGCTGGGCGGCATGGCATGGTGCATGCAGTAGGTGACTACTCAGTGTTTAGTGTCCAGGAGTGAGGGAAGTAGATTTTATTTGGGTGGAGGCAGGAAGGAGACCAGAATGGAAGGGGAGCCTGGGGGGCTGTGACACCGCTTCTTAAGGACTGGCAGTCCCCCCGCCTCCCCAGAGTGCAGAAGCACTGTCTAAAAGAGCAGGCAACGAAGGGGGTCTATAGTTGGTCTTGAAATGTATTTCTTTAGAATTTTCCTTTTTTCTCAAGCAAGTTAATTTCTTTTCAGCATTTCTTCTCACTTTGTTTTAGATTTATCTTCTTTTTAATAGTATGACGGGATTAAAACATTTATTGAGGTGTAATAAACATCTAATACAGTGAGCAAAATGCACTAATCTTAAGTAGATGACTTGCTCACATTTTAGGTGGATCTATACCCAGGCAGCCAGCACCCAGATGGAGACAGGACATTTCCTGTTCCCCACCCCCCGGGCTCTCTCATTCCCCTCCCAGAGGTTAGTAACCACTATTCTGACTTCTATTGCTCGTATGTGTTCTATGGTCTGTCCTGGAACCTCACAGACATCAAATCCTACAACATGTGCTCTTTTCCGTCTGGCTTTCTTCCTCCAAATATTATGTTAGTGAGATTCATCCATATTATTGGGTGTAGTAGCAGTGACGTGTTCTTTGTTCCTTTGTTCTGGAGCTGTCCCCTACATGAATACGCCATTATTTATCCATTCTGCTGTTGATGGACATTTGGGTTGTTGCTAGTTTGGGGACCATATTGAGCGACCCTGTGATGAACATGTTTGTACATGCCTTTCGGTGGAAATATGCATTCATTTCTCTTGACCTAGGAGAGGAATTGCTGGACCTAGGAGAGGAATTCCTGGACCATTGGGTAGGCAGCCATATGTTTAGCTTTGGTAGATAGAGAGGGCCAAATAGTTTTCCAAAGTGCTTGTGTTTGACGGGATTTTCTCTCTCCCTTTCTTCTTTCCTCCCTCCCCCTCCCTCCTCCTCTCTCCCTCCTCCTCTCTACCTCCTCCTCTCTTCCTCCTCCTCTCTCCCTCCTCCTCTCTCCCTCCTCCTCTCTCCCTCCTCCTCTTCCCTCTTTCTCCTCCTCTTTCCTCCTCCTCCTTCCTCCTCCTTCTTCTCCCTCTTTCCTTCTTTCTTCCCTGATTTGAACTTCAAAGTTAATTAGGGGGATTTAGCCCATTCACATTTTTATTGTGATAATTGATACCATTTCTTTTTGGTCCTTCCATCTTATTTCATGTTTACTGTTTGTATTAGTCACAGTTCAGTTGCAAGTAACAGAAATCATCTAGTTTAAGCAGAGAGGGATTTATACAAGGAATCAGGCGCTTACAAAATTGTTGGAATACCTTGAGGAACTTTCAGGAGTGACTGCCTGAGAGGCACCACAGAACTGGCCTGAAAGGGAGCTGCTATTCCCAGCATGACCAGGAAGCTGGGGACTCAGCTTGCCACCGCCTCGATGCTGGCCCAGGGCCACACTGTCTCTGCTGGACACAAGGCTAAGGACATGGCTGCCACGACTGTGGGCTCCAAGATCGCATGACCTGACAATGATTCAACCCAGCAGAGCCTCTGCCCTGGGGAACTCAGCCCCACCCCTCACCACCACTTTTGCCTGAAGGCAGAAGCTGGGCTGGCCTCCCTTTTGCCCTTGAGTGTCCCTCAGGTGTGTCTGCTTGGTGGATGCAAGCTCACGGGCTGCATCTGGGAAATGTGTTTTGTTTTCCACCTTCCGGCAAACAGCAAGGTGCTCTGCAAGGGGGTAGAATGCTACGGCTTTTCCAATTATTTCCCTTTGTTGTTGTTTTGCCTTTCTTCACTTTCATGGGCTTGAACAACTTCATTTTATTTCTGGCCTCCCCCACCCAGTCTGCTCCCAATTTAGAAGTTCCACCGGGCTCCTGGATTCTCCCAGTGGCTAATTTCTAGCCCTAAATAACCTTATTTAAATCTCTAATTCCCTCTTACCATATCCAAGTTAAGTGTTACAGAGAGAGAGAATGAGAGAGAGCACATGAGAGGGGGGAGGGTCAGAGGGAGAAGCAGACTCCCTGCCGAGCAGGGAGCCCGATGTGGGACTCGATCCAGGCACCCCAGGATCATGACCTGAGCCGAAGGCAGTCGCTTAACCAACTGAGCCACCCAGGCGCCCCCAAGTTAACTGTTACAAATACCCAACCCCCTGACATTTTTCTTGCCCACCCTGCCCCCACCCCGGCAGAAAGAGAACTCTAGAACACTTACCCTCTCTCACTCCCTTGCCGCTGCCCCCAACTCAAGTCCTGAGTTTTGCTGATGTCATTTAGACATTTTAGTTCCATTTTTAGGCTATTTTTTTCTCTAAAGATTTTATTTATTTATTTGAGAGAGAGAATGAGAGAGAGCGAGAGAGAGCAAGAGAGAGCACATGAGAGGGGGGAGGGTCAGAGGGAGAAGCAGACTCCCTGCTGAGCAGGGAGCCCGATGAGGGACTCGATCTAGGGACTCCAGGATCATGACCTGAGCCTAAGGCAGTTGCTTAACCAACTGAGCCACACAGGCGCCCACATTTTTAGGCTATTTATGATTAACTTTTCTCTTAGAGGATGTTTCCTGGTTTTTAGCGATCCCTTTGAAATAATTATACCGTATTTTTCAGGCATCTTAGCAGCTCCGGAAATGTAACTAAGCAGGCTTTACGGCTCTCTGCTGTGTCTCCCACTCTGTCTTCTGCTCTTGTAAGGCTTTTGTCGGATTTGATTTTCAGCTTGTCAGAGCTCTGGTCTGTTTTCCTTGTTACTCCAAAAGAGCCTTTCTTGTCCTGGGCTGCCTTCCCTCATCAGTTTGTAAATGGGTTCCCTCCCCTCTCACTTCCAGGGATGCAAATGAGAAGTCTGCCTCTCTGCCTGTCAGGGGTCTTTCTCTTTGGAAGCTCCAAAGAGCTCGTCTCTCATCTACGGAGCTCAGACTCCTCGCGGGGCTGCTAGGAGGTGGGTGTCCTTCATCACTTCTGCCCGCGGCCCTTTCCAAATCTCAAGGTTCTTGTCTCTCTTCCACTCACTTCTTAAATCACCACATCTCCTTTTGTTCATTTTCCTCCTTCTAGAAACCTTATTACCAACCATTTGAGGTCCTGAATCTGATTTCGCAGCCTCTTATCTCTTTATTTATGCTTTCATTTCTTTGTATTTTGGTTTTATGTGGAGAGCGGGCCCCTCCATCGATCTTCCAGAATGAGGCTTTTGTTCTCAGAGGACCTTTCCTTTTTTCGCTTCCTCTAAATTTTAATTCTGGAAGTCCTGCGTATGTCTGTGTTTTGAGTTCTCGAAAGCCTTGCTTGTGCACTGTGTGCCCCCCCCCGCCCCCTACAGTGCTCATCAAATCACTGAGGCCTTGTCCCTTCAGCCCCTGAGAGCGGACAAAGCCTCTGTCCCTCTGGGGTTGGCATTTTTCTCTGCTTGCCCAAAAGCATCAGCTCCCTCGAGCTGTGTAGACCCAGCAGCGAGTCTTGTGGGTAGAGTGAAGGCTGGTGGACCCCACCCGGCCAAACTGGGACCGGTCACTCCTACGAGGGCACCGTGTACTCTGTAGGTCTTCTTGGGGGAGCAGAGAGCCAGGGGTAAAAGTCCATCAGACCCCAAGTTGGTCTTACCTATAATACCCACTTCAGATGTGGGCAAGGAGGTTAATGCAAAAGGACCCTCAGGCCATCGAGAGCAGTGAGAAGGGGGTTTTGCTATGAGAGGAGGATCAGGGCCCAATGAGGGGAGTCTTCTCTGTAGGAGGAAGCGCTGAATGGATGTGTGGTGACCAGAGGGGGAATTGTGGCAAGGATACTGGTTGGTGTTCACTAAATCTCGGTCATTTTCTTCTGGGCACATAGCTAAGCTACAGTTCCTAGCTTCCCCTGCAGCTAAGTTTGTCCATATGACCATGTGATCTGTTCTCTCCGGTGGAATATGAGCAGAAGGCACCAACTGCAGTGATCCGAGGGGGTGGGGTGGGGGGGTCATATCTTGAGGCAGAGAACACACTGGAAGGGTCTTTGGTTTCTGAGTCATTGCCTGGAGAACTGCTCAGGAGGAGCTCCCAACCAGGAATACCTATGTGAGGCTTTGCATGAGCAAGAGAGAAACTTCTGTGGGGTTAGCTATAGAGATGTGGAGGATGTTTGTTACGCAGCTAGTAGCTGAGGACTGATACAGAAATCTTTCCTGGAAGCCCCCCCGGCAGACCTGTTTGCACAGCTCATTGACCAGAGCTGGACTGCACGCCGTCCCCTGACTTGTTTGCAGGTGGACTTGAGCTCTAAACAACATCAGGGTTTTGCCAGCGAGGAAGAAGTTGGGAATTGATTTGCAGTAGGCCACGACCAGTGGCTGCCATATTGGTGTGGCTAAACAGCTCTTTATATACTTGCTGGCTCATTTCACTTGTTTTGTCAATTGCCCCTTTATGTCCTTTGCCTATTTTTCTATCAAGGTTTTCGTCTTTTATTAATGAATTATAAGGGCTTTCAATGTATTAGGGACTGTAATGCACGTCTGTGGTTATTTATGCCCACCCAGCATCTGAATTCCCTTCCTCCCTTGGACGTATCCCCTGATTTCTGCTATGGAAGTGGGGCTTGGTTTCCAGCCTCCCTTGCAGCTAGCATGCAGGCCTGTGACAGAGGCCCTGCCATTCAGATGCTCTTGCCTCAGAGCATCCGGAAGCTAATGATCAGAGGTAGCAAGAACTGCGTGGACTTTATTCTGGAGAGGGAGAAAACAGTGGCAGCCCCTGACACCCAGCATGGGCATCTTAAATGACTTAACTGACTTAAACTTAAACTGACTTAAAAGGTCAGTTTCTGTTGCTTGGAACAAGAACAGAACTGTGATAGTAACCTTTTGTCTGTGTTGTCTGTTACACATCCTTTGTCCAGTTGTTATTTGTCTTGCAACCTTATATGTACAATAGCTTTTCCTGTAAAGAAGCTTTGGATTGGGGCACCTGGGTGGCTCAGTTGATTAAGCGTCTGCCTTGGACTCAGGTCATGATCTCAGGGTCCTAGGATCGAGTCCTGTGTTGGGCTCCCTGCTCAGTGGGGAGTCTGCTTCTCTCTCTCTCTCTGTCCCTCCCCCCTGCTCATTTTCTCTCTCTCTCAAATAAATAAATAAAATCTTTTAAAAAATTTTTGGATTTTTATTTTTTTTTAAGTAGACTCCACGCCCAATATGGGGCTTGAACTCACGACCCTGATGTCGAGAGTCACATGCTCTACAGACTGAGCCAGCCAGGGGCCCCAGAAGTTTTGGATTCTTAGGCCACCAGATAGATTGACCCTTTCCTTAGTTGTTTCTGATTTTCAGGTCATGTTATAAAGGCCTTCCATAATCCAAGATTATAAAAACATTCACCCATGTATTAAATTTTTAAAAATTTTAAGCTTTTTCACTCAAACATTTATATTTAAATATTTTATGCTTAAACATATATAGAGCTTAAAAAGCCAAATACTACCACTAGGTTTAAAGAAATCAGTACTCTACTCCATTTCCCTGATTCTTGAAACCCCCTCTGAGGAGGCAACCACATTCAGCTTTTAATATATGTTTCCTCTTTTTAAAAATTTCCATATCTAAATGAAACTGTTTATACCTTAATTCTCAGTTTTCAGTTTTAGATATATCTCTCCACTTGCTACCATGGAAAATGAACTTTTTTTTCTTAAATTTTCTTTTCTTCCAAGTTTTTATTTTGAGCTTTTCTTTTCTTATCATCCACACTTGTATGATCTGCCCAGTCCTTTTAAAATCTTTAGGTGCATTCCATTTTTATTGTTGTAAATTACATATTGAAGACAGGGGCGCTTTGTCCTGCAGTTTCCTGTAGTCTGGACTTTGCTGGTTTCATGACCTTGGTTTACTGGACAAGTTCCTCTGTTCCCCGTATTTCTTGTAATTTGGTAGCTGGATCTAGAGTGGGTGTTGGCAAAGTTTTTCTGACAAAAGCCAGACAGTAAATATTTTAAGCTTTGTGGGCCATGTGGTTTCTGTCATAATTCCTCAAATCTGCTGTTGTAAAAAGTAGGGTGGAAACAGTCGTAGACAGTACGTGAACAAAGAGCAGGGGCATGTCTTCGTCGAATTTGTTGCCAATTCCTTTTCTTCTTTTCTTTCTTTCTTTCTTCTTTCTTTCTTTCCTCCTTCCTTCCTTCCTTTCTTTCTTTCTTCTTTCTTTCTTTCCTCCTTCCTTCCTTCCTTCCTTCCTTCCTTTCTTTCTTTCTTTCTTTCTTTCTTTTTCTTTCTTTCGTTCTTTCTTTCGTGGTGGTAAAATACACACAACAAAATTCCCCTTTTTAACCACTTTTAGGTGTCCAGAGGTGTTAACTCCCTGCACAATGCTGGTCAGTCATCCCCACCGTCCATCGCCATGACTGTTCAGCTGGTAAAACAGAAACTCTGTCCCCATTAAACACTAACCTCCCATCCTCCCCTCCCCCCAGCCCCGGGCAACCACCACACCTTCCACCTTTATGATACACATGTTATTTAACTTGAAAAATACAAAAAGAGGTCAAAACTGGAAGTAAAATCCACCCATGATCCCACCACATTTTTGGGGAAGCGTGTAAATTAAGAAGTGAAAGCTCTGTCTTCGGTCCCCTCAACACCACTCCCCTCCCCGTGAGAGCTTCTACTAACAGTTGGGGACAGTTTTTTCCAGACCTTTAATGCACTGACAAGAGCATATATCTACACACAGCGGAGGCACATTACCCGTGTGGAGGCGGCCTCCTCTCTGCCCCTCGAGGGGTGGCTGGAGACGGGAAGGTTGGAGTACTGACCTTCCATGTCCACCTCTGGCTGCCAGGCAGCTCACTTATCCTTTTTGCTGCCTGAGAGGCCATGTTGAGGGAGTAGGTCCATACCCCCCAGGCTACTATGGAGAGGGCACGCCCTCTCCCCTTTCTGAATTTTTTCTTACCTGTTTTCTTGGGATAAAGTGAATATCAGACCCATATAGATTTTAAGTGACTCTTTTTGGAATGCTCAGGAATTTCTCCCAAGAGTCAAGGGAGGGGCAGAGACGACATTGTGTCCTGGTTGGGCCAACATGCTCCCTTATGGTAGGCAGAGGCAGCCTGGGGTGGGGTTCATGACAGTCCCACGGAAGAGCTTTGGTCCCCCCACTTTCCCAAATCTCCTCCCTTTGTGTCCTTTGCCACCCAGCCCCTTGGCCCCACCCCACCCTGGGTCGCAGTCCCGCCGACTGTGAACTACTTGCAGATTCCGCTGCCCTTGGCGTCCACTAGGTGGCGTGCTCTCCTGCTGTGTTCCTCCTGGTTTGGCTTTGGGTGGTGCTGGGGGGGATGGGATGGAGCTCTGGCCTATGTTTCCGCTGATTTTGGGGCATGAGGGTGGGTAAGCCCTGGGGCAGAGGATCAGGGGAGAGGAGTGGAAAGCTGGAATCAGATGTAGCTCACACACTAAGACGACAGGGTGTTAACTTCAGACTTGCTGGCTGTCTTTGATGGAGGCTTTAAGCAAACAAGGACATGCAAATCCTTCTTCCTTACAAAGTTGGTCATGGAGAACCCACCTTGGAACTCCTAGATGACTCCCCTCCAGTCTATCAAAGAGTCAGAGAGGGCATGAGTGGAGTGGGAATTTGGAGCTTGGTCTGTGTTTCCTGCAGCTTGGGGGACACGTTGGGCAGGTGACTGGCTCTCACCAGAGACAATGAAATGGTGATTGACCGGTGATTTGGCCTGAGGTAGCAGAAGAGAGGGTTGCAGTTCCAGTAGCCACTGGTGGTGTCCCCACCAGGTCCCTCTCCCAGCTGGTGTGCCTTCTCTGGAGAAATGTTCTGGGCTGACGGAGCCACAATGCCTGGAAGGTTCAGGGGACAGCCCATAGCCTGTGGCCAACTGATTCAGGGTGTAAGAAGCTGTTCCCTCACCTCAGACCGGGATAAGTTCATGGTTCAATTTGTGCATCAGGTCAAGGCTGAGCTTCGTCTGAAATGGTGTCATTACTCACCTTCCCCTCTTCCCTATCCTGCTTCCCTCACTCTTGTCCCAAGGAGCTCCCCCTGGCAAATCCCTGCTCCCTAAAAACTGAAAAACCGTGTCTCAGGCTCTGCTTCTAGACAACCGAAGGCAGGTAGTGTTGAAAGTGGTCCTAGGAGGCAAACACCAAAGATGGGATTTTGCAGTTGGATGCCTTCCTTTTCAGTTGCGCTGAGGGCCCCTCCCCTCCCCCCTGCTGGGAAGTGGAGCCCTGGTGGTCCCAGATGCTCAGCTTCTATCTTGGTCACCTGGGACAGGACTCAGGTGGCAGGGAATGTTGTGGCTTGTGCAGTATCCCTGGGGCTTGAAAGACATTGGGGAAAATAATAATCCTAAGGACTTCGGAACAGGGAGGCTGTTGCTGGGTACCATTGATGATTTGAGAAAAGAAAATGACAAGCTCAGGACGTTGATCACCAATTTAAAGCAAAATCAGGAGGATTCCTTTGCAGTATTTAAGGAAACTTTACTACAGCCAGAGGGCAGACAGCTGGAGACAGGCTCAGGACTTAACTGTAATAGAATTTCAGAGAAGGCTGAATCCCAGCCTGGGGACGTCTCTCCTCCAAAATCAGGGCCCCAAGGGGGTGGGGTGGGGACCTGAGTCCTGGGATGGAGCTATCAGGGAGATGAACTTGACAACCTTGAACCCCGGACCTCCTGTACTCTCTGGACTGCTAAAGTGGCCCACTCATCCTGTTGGAAGATAGAAGTTTCCCTCTTGTTTAAAGACCATACAGAAACCTTGCATAACTGCCCCTTCCAGACAAGGCTTACCCTCTTCAGGATCTGCTCCCACCTCCTCTCCTGGCCACCAGACCCCAAAGTGCAATCACATCTCAACGTGACCTGACCAGGGGAGTGTTTTGCTTGTTAAGGGACAAGAGGAATGAATCGAGGAGCTACAGGAGTAAGCCTACAGGGATGGGCAGAGACTGGGAGAACATTCCCAGGAGTGGACTCTGAAGGTGCCAGGTCAAGGGAAGCTGAATATAGCAGAATATTGAAGAATTTAACAGTATGGAAAGGCTCTCTCAGATTTGACACCTGGAAAGGCTCTTGAGAGATAGTTCTCAGAACATTGGGAGTCGTGATGGTGCCCATTCAAGGAAGCAGGTGCTGAACAGCTGTGGCAGACCACAGAGGAAGGTATGCAGAGGCTCAGAGAAGTGGGCAAGCCAGTTTGGGTCTTCTGTTGTAGACTGGAAAACCCAGTGTCTGACTAAGTTCCTTGGGCAAGCGTACTTCTTTATGAAGGTGATAAGGAATGGATAGGGGAGGAGACACCAGCATCATTGAGAAGCCCAGGGGGCACTGTCCTCTGTAGCCTGGGGCTGACAGTGGAGATGCTGCTATGGAACTGAATTCCCTAGTAGCGATGGAGATGAGAGGATCCCATAATGCCAGGCTTAACTGTCACAAGCAAGGTGGATACAATTACCAGAAAGGACAGCAAGGTTGGGGTGGCAGCCAAGGGCTGCCTATGGAGATGACTGCAAGGACCTATGGAGATGACTAATGCACATGACATTTCCAGGGGCGAGATACATGGGCAGCCAGTGAGGTTACTGTTTAATGTATATAATCAAAAGTGATCAAGAATGGGACGCCTGGCTGGCTCAGTAGGTAGAGCATGTGACTCTGATCTCAGGGTTGTAAGTTTGAGCCCCATGTTGGATGTAGAGAAAACTTAAAAAAAATAGAATCTTAAAAAAAAGTTGGAGTGCCTGGATGGCTCAGTGGGTTAAAGCTCAGGTCATGATCTCAGTGTCATGAGATCAAGCCCCGCATCGGGCTCTACACTGGGCATGAAGCCTGCTTGGGATCCTCTCTTTTTTTTTAGAGAGAGAGCGAGAAAGAGTGCACACCAGGGTTGGGGGGAGAGACAGAGGGAGAGGGAAAAAGAAGAAAAAGTGATCAAGAATGAATTAGCAGGGGGTGGAGGTCAGTTGCCTCAATGGAAGGTAATGATCCTTTATCCAAACTTGAACAAGTTCTTAAACTCAGAATCCATCAACTAACGAAAGGGTAGGTCCCATAAAGAAGGACCCTGAGATATCATGGCAAACAGAGAGAGTGATTTTTTCCAGTCTTTTCCCAAAGGCACTGTATGAGTTTGCTAGGGCTGCTGTAACAAAATATCACAAACGGGGCAGCTTAAACAACAAAAATTTATTGTCTAGTAGTTCTGGAGGCCAGAAGTCAGAAATCAAGGGGTTGGCAGGGTTGGTTTCTTTCGAAGGATGTGAGGGAGAATCTGGTCCAAGCCTCTCCCCCAGCTTCTGGGGGTTAGCCGGCAATCTATGGCAATCCTGGGCTTGTGGAAGCATCACCCTGATCTCTGCCTGCAGCTTCACGTGGCCTTCTCCCCGTGTGTGTGTCTCTGTGTCCAAGTTTCTCCTTTTAATCAGGACGCAGTCATATGGGATTAGGGCCCACCCTAATGACCTCAACTTAGCTTGATCATCTACCAAGACCTTATTTGCAGATGAGGTCACAGTCACAGGTACTGGGGTGGGGGGCTAGAACTTCAACATATTTTGAGGGGGATGCAATTCAACCCATAACAAAAAGCTCCAGCCATTCAGTCTAGTAACCATCCTTGGGGCAAGGTTGTGTGTCAGTTCCGGTCCTCTGGGAATGAACAGCTGGAGTGAGAGGAGTGAGAGATTTGTAGGGGCATCACCTGTGAAAGGCCCAGGGAGGGAGCAGGAGTGGCTTCGAAAAGCCAACTGGTACCTGTGAAAGGAGATGAGGAAGGAAGGAGGATTACAGGGGAGAAGTCCACCTGCAGTGTGGCCCCGAGGGAGTCAGAACGCAAAGGTTGCCCTTTAGAAGAGTCCCACACTATGAAGAGAATGCCAGGCCCTTGGCTCCTGCTGTGTATAGTCATTGACTGGGAGTGGCCAGGGGGAGGGAGTGCATGGCCTTGGCTCCAACATGGTGGCCCCACTGTGGAGGTGGGGAGCTGACTGCCTTCTGGCAGGCTCTCTCTCTCTCCCTCTTTTTAAAATTTATTTATTCATTTTTTTTTAGTAACCTCTGCACCACTGTGGGGATCGAACTCACAACCACAAGATCAAGAGTTGCACGCTCTTCTGACTGAGCCAGCCAGGCACCCCTTGGCAGGTTCTCTCTTGAAGGGAGAGCTGAGTGGCACGTCCCCAGGGCTGCTGCAACAGGCTACCCAGATCATTCGAGGGCTGTTGGATGTAGGGTCCAAATTGACATTGATGCCCCGATACCTGGGGGCCATGATGTAGTGGTGAGAAGAGTGCGGGGGGGACCTGGTCATACATGGATTCCTGGCTGAAGTCCATCCCACGATGGGCCTGTTGTATCCAGAGGCCCCCTTGGTGGTCATTTCCCCGGTCCCTGAACGTGTAAATGAAATGAAATACTTAGCAGTTAGCAGTTAACAGAACCTTTATGTCTGTTCCTTTAGCTACAGAGCTTGAGCTATTGTATTAGCAAAGGCCAGTGGAACTCCTTAGACAGCCCTCCTAGGTTCTCTTCCCCCGGCCCCATGCCAGCTAAGTGAGCACATCGAAATCAATATTGCGTTTCTGGAGGAATAATAGAGGTTGGCGCCATCTTTAGAGACTTAGAAGATGCAGAAGGAAGGGTCTTTATCACTTCCCTGTTGAGTGCACCAGTCTGGCCCTTGCAGAAACCAGATGGATCATGGCAGATGACAGTGGCTAAGCAGAGACTCAACCAAGTAGTGGCTCCCAGTGAAGCTTCTGTGGAGGATGTAACATCTCTGTCAGAGCTGGTTAACATCATCTTGTCCATATGGGATGTGGCTATTCATCTGGCCAACATATGCATGCATGGCCTTACCCCAGAGCTCTGGGAATTTTCCTGCTGTCCATCACAGTATAGTTCAATGGGACCCCGCCCTTCTGGACAGCCTACGGTTGGCCATGTTGGTCCGCTCTGTCGGCAACAGCATGTTAATCAGACCCGATGAGCAAGACGTAGTAGGTGTGTTGGAAGCTTTGGTAGAATATATGTGCTCTAGAGGTTGGAGGGAGGTCTGGGCATGTCAGGTCATCTGCTCCAAAGCAAAGGGTGGCTCATTGCACCGAGTACCTTTCACCAATCAGAAAGAAGCACAACTCCTGGTGGGCCTCTGGGTTTGGGGGCAGCATGTCAATGCTGGAGAATACTGCTTTGGCCCATTGACGAGGCAACAAGGAAGGCTGCAGATTTGGAGCTGCAGTGAGGTCTGAGGCATGTGACCTGTCAGACCCGATGGCACTCGAGGTGTCCCTAGCAGAGAAGGTTGCTAGGTGGAGAGCTCCCACAGGAAAGCCACCGTGCGGATCGGGAGGGGCTGGAACAAGGCCATGCTATCTGCAGCGGAGAAGGGCTCCTGGCATGCCCCTGGGCCTGGTGGAAACTGAGCATCTGACCAGGGGACATCCGGTGACCAAGTGGCTACAATGCTTCATCATGAGCTGATGAATCACTCGCCGAACACAGGGCCAAGGCCTCTGTCATAAGATGGAAGCAGCCCATCAGGGCCTGGGCTCACACAAGTCCCAAAGGACAGGTGGGCCCGATTCCCATGCCACCAACTGCTGTTACACGGAAGCCCCTTGCAGCTCACACCTTGGGGGCAGCTCACACCTGTGGCCGGCCGCGAGGAGAGAAAAGGCTGAGGTCAGCTCGTGCAGGGGTCAGCTGGACACATTGGTGTGAGCTCTCAGGGCGGGCCCACGAGACAGCGGGCAGGGCTTCGGGCGGGGCGCTAGCCATCAACACTGTGTGGACTCAGGATGCGCGTGGGCTCGTGGACAGTGGCAGGACTGCTTGGTCGAGTCTGCAAAGAGCAGGATGGGAGGACTGGGGATAAAGGGGCCTGGGGGAGGGCACAAAGCGGGAAGCTCTTGGTCTCACGTTAGCGCCAGAGAGCGTCTGGTGCAGCCGAGACACCAAACAAGCGAGTGGACGAGGTGGCCCAGCCGGCCGTTGTCCTTGGCTGGCACAATGCTCGGGCCACGGGCTCATGAAGAAGAGCAGTTATGGTGGCAGAGCTGGAGGCCAGGCCTGGGCCCAGGACAGCGTGCCCCTACTCACTGAAGCTGCCACTTACTGCCACCTCCAAGCGTCTGGCCTGCCAGCAAGTGAGGTGGGCTCTGAGCTCCCAGGATGGACCCATCCCCTCGAGGTGATGAGCCAGCCACTTGGTGGCAAATTGATTTCATCCTGCAAAGGGCAGTGATTGACTGAGGTCCATGCACTTGGTTCTGGGGCAGGGGGCTTGCATTCCTTACTTTCAGGGCCGGGGCCAGCACCTCGGTCCACGGGCTCAGGGGAGGCTGGCTCACTGGCTTGGGAGCATGCATAACACCACCCACGACCAACGGGTTCACTTTATGGGAAAGGAGGGACGGCAGCAGGCACGGGATCATGGATCCGCTGCTCCTACTCAGACCGCCCTGTCCAGAACTGGCAGCCGGGGAGAGCAGGGGGACGGCCCCGTACGGATCTTTCAAGGTGAGATGGTTCCATGATCTACGCCGCCCGGCGAGGCTGTGTCCGCTCTGGAAGGCTCGGAGCGGCCGTGGGAGTGGCTCTACTCACGCCAACCCCTGTGACCCACTTAGGGAATTTGTGCCTTGGATCCCCACGTCCTTCAGGCTTTGTGTGTCTAGAGGTCCTGGTTCCAGATGTGAGTGTGTGTGAGCACGCGTGCATGTGTGTGTGTGCATGCATGCGCGTGTGTGTGTTTCCACAGGGCCACGTAAGGGTCCCACTAAACTTAGCACTGCAGTAGCCTGTCCGTCCGGGCCCCACGCCATAGCACCGCAGGTGCAGAAGGAGCCCCCCCTCCAGCAGTGGGGAGAGAGCCCAGTCTTTACAAGGAGCAGGGACACTGCTGTGTCACAGGGACAGGAGGTGGGGACAGGACATGGGGACGAGGAAGGGGATATGTGTGGCACAGACAGCAACCATGGCTGGAGGGGATGGGAGTCCAGAGCGCCCCCCCAGGTGAGGCCCCCAGCCCCAGGGAAGAAGTGGGGGAGGGCGGCAGTGTCAGCGAAGACCTCAGGGTCAAGTGCAGGGGCGGGGCCTCGGTTTTCCCCGCTCACCCACCCCTTGGAGTTTCCCCAGGAGTTTTGACAACTGCACAAGAGAGACAGAGTCCCGGGGAGGTGACCTGATGCAGGAAGCAGGAGCCTGAGTGTCTCGAGGGGTGGCCTGTGGTGGAGGCCGGCGATGCCCGTGCCAGTCGCCTTCTGGCCAGCGTGGCCCGGACCTCGACTGTGGCCAGAGCGGCTCAGCGCGTCCCTTCTTCTCTGCACAACTGACCCCCGCTGATGGAGCTGCCTTCCTGGGAGGTCACACCACCTCCCTCCCTGGCTGCGGCCTGCAGCCCACGCTGCTAGACAAGGGGTGACAGGAGCCGGCCTCGGGCTGGGGCTGACCCTGCAGTGCAGCGAGCTCTCCCGGGTCAGAGCACGGCTGCCCTCGGCCCACCCCGAGCCCACACCCAGCACCCCGCTGCTCTGCCCTCCCCCTCACTCCCTTCGAGCTTCGGCCATAGCTTGTTCCCTGAGAAATGATGCGTTTTCTAATCCCGGCCTCACTCTTAACAGGCACAGTGTTTTCTCCGGGGTGGTGACAGCGCTTAGAACCAGAGGGGTGTTTGCACGACCTTGTGACGCACCGAATGCCCCGAAGCATACACTTCACAACAGTTAATTTCCTGTTCTGTGAATTTTGCCTTAATTTAAAAAACAATATGTGAAAAATAAGAAGCTCCTCTCCCCCCACCACATGCAGACACACACAGACACACAGACACAGATACACTGACAGACACACACACACACACACACAGACAGACAGACACACAAAGACACACAGACGCACCCCCACCACCGACAGCTTCCCGACTGCAGCAGGGCCAAGCCTTGGCCTTAGATGGAACAGAGAATTGGGGTGGTACCTGGTCCCAGGCATAGTAGTGACCGAAGCCGGGGGAGTTTGGATCTGGAAATGGGGAGCCGATACTGTCTGAGAGCCACGGTGCCCTGGGGGTGTTTGTCTCAGGGCGAGGAGAAGGGGCCCAGAGACTGCACTCCCACGGCCTGTTCTCAGCACCGGCCATGCCGGCCACGTGGGCCACGCTGGCCACGCGGGGTACTGATTTCCTTCCTGACATCCTCGTGCAGTTTCCGTGACGGCCTCTCTCTCCTCTACCCCCGGGAACACAGCGCCGACTTTCTGTCTCATGACCACGACCCCATGCTAAATGATTCATCTCTTTTTAAACCCTAGGCTTTGGGGCACCTGGGTGGCTCAGTCAGTGAGGCATCTGCCTTCGGCTCAGGTCATGATCCCAGGGTCCTGGGATCGAGTCCTGGGACTGAGTCCCACATCGGGCTCCCTGCTCAGCGGGGAGCCTGCTTCTCCCTCTCCCTCTCCCCTCCCCCCCGCTCATGCGCACGCGCTCTCTCTCAAATAATTAAATAAAATCTTTTTTTAAAAAAAGGTGGTAAAATACACGTAACACATATGTATGTTATGTAGAGAACATATACACACCATCTTAACTATTTTAAGTGTGCCCTTGAATGGCATCCCGTACATTCACATTGTTATGCAACCATCACCTCTATCCACCTCCAGAACATTCTCATTGTCCCATACTGAGACTACGTCCCCTTGAAACACGAACTCCCATTCCCCCTTCCCTTCAGACCCTGGCAGCCACCATCCTACTTTGTGTCTCTATGCACCTGGCAACTCTATGGACCTCCTGTCTGAGGACTCAGTGTTTGTCCTATCGCGATGGGCTTATTTCATAGGGCATAACATCTTTCAGGTTCATCAATGTGTCAGAATGTCTTTTCTGTTTTTTAAGGCTGAATAATATTGCATTGTATGGACACAGCACACTTTGCCCCTTACTTGTAATGACTGAATTGTATAGTTTCATTTATTTTAAAATTCCTTATAGAGAGACATTTAGGTTTTCTTTGTGATTTTTCTATTTACTAGCAATGCAGAAAAACATACCCTTTAACATATTTTTTATACACTCTTGCTATTATTTCTGTAGGATACATTTCTAAAAGTGGGATGGCTGGGTCATAGGGTATAAGCATTTCACACATTTTTGGATGTCACCAAATTGTTCTCCCAAAAGGTTTTGATTCCTGTTCGCTGCAGGTGCTGAGCACGCCCTTCGCCCACGCCGTTCACATCTTCTGAAATGGTGCCAATCTGGTAGATTAAATATGATGATCTCATTGCTTTACCTTGTATTTCCTTAAGCATTATTGAGGTAACACATATTTTTATGTTTCTTGGCCATTTGCATTTTTTATTTTATGGATTTCCAATTTCTGTCCTTAGTTCATTTTCTCGTTTTGTCTTATTTTTATTCTTTCTAGGATGTTCATACATATTCCGGTCATGATCCTTTAGTACTGTTCAAATATCTTTTCCTAATCTATAGTTGGTTTTTCACTTTGTGGAGTCTTTTGTTGAACAGAAATACCGCATTCTACTGTTATCCCATTTATCAATCTTTTCTTTTAGGATGTGTTTTCTGCATCTTGTTTAAGAAATGCTTCCCCTGTGCAGAGATCATAAACGGGTTCTCCTACATTTTCTTCTTATAAATGTTTTAAAACTTTGATTTTCATCTTTTTGCATTTGAGACTCTAGTGGATCTTGTCCCTTTTTTTTTGTATGGTGTTATATTAGGTTTGGTTCCTCCAGGAGCTGACTTGAGACCAAGATTTGTGCGCCAGCAGGGGAGAGGGGAAGGGAGGGGAAGGGCAAGGAAGTGCATGCTGATGACCAGGTACCACTGAGGACAAATGAGACTCAGTCCCATTGGGGACCTCTGGGAGACAATTATCTTGCTTCAGGGGCAAAGAAGGGGCGGTGTTCATCCTTTAGCTCTGCCGATCACCTCCTGAGTGCCATTCCTAGGACATTAACTCAGCCTGCCCTTCCGGCCTGCTGTTCCTGCAGGGTGAGTAGAAGCCCGTGGGTCTCAGAGGTGTTTGCAGGTGGACCCTCTGTAGGTCTGCCTCAAGAGTGTGCAGGGGATGTGTCAGGGCCCCCGCATCCACTACAGTGTGAGGCTGGGACCTACGTTTGTTTTGTGGCCAACCAGTTGACCTCGTATAATTTATTAAATAGTCCATCCATTTTCTTTCTTTCTTTTTTTTTTTAAAGATTTTATTTATTTATTTGAGAGAGAGAGACTGAGAAAGAGAACACATGAGAGAGGGGAGGGTCAGGAGGGTCAGAGGGAGAAGCAGACTCCCTGCCAAGCAGGGAGCCCGATGCGGGACTCGATCCAGGGACTCCAGGATCATGACCTGAGCCGAAGGCAGTCGCTTAACCAACTGAGCCACCCAGGCGCCCTAAATAGTCCATCCATTTTCTTATTAACTTTATTATATCAAAGTTCTGGGTTCACATTCTGGGTGTATTTGTCTATCACTGTATTACTATCACATAGATTAAAAAAAATTTAATTATTTATTATTCGAAAAAGAGAGAGTGAGTGCATGGTGGGGGAGGGGCAGAGGGAGGAGAGGGAGAATCTCAAGCAGACTCCCCGCCAAGTGCAGAGCCTGAAGTGGGACTCGATCTCATGACCTGAGCAGAAATCAAGAGTCAGACGCCTGACTGAGCCACCCAGGTGCCGCTTTAATTATCATAGTTTTATAAGTCTTGCTACCTGGTAGGGACATATCCCACCCCTTACCTCCATTTGTTGTTCTCCTTCAAAAGTTTTGGCTATCCTTGAGCCTTTACTATCCCAACTGCATCTTAGGATTATATTATCAAGTTCCCTGAAAAGGCCCATTCAGAATTTGATTGGAATTGTATTAACTTTATAGATTAATTTGGGGAGAATTTTTATGTTTATGATTCTGAGTCTTTCTATTCATGAACATGCTATATATCTTTATCTTGTGTTCTACAGTAATATTTTGCAGTTTCCTCCATGAAGGTCTTACGCATCACCTTCTCTCTTTTAATCTCAATTCCTAGTGGTTTTTACTGCTCTTGTAAGCAATACCTTCTGGTATTGTATTTTCTGACTGGTTATTGCCAGGCATAGAATATTACTATTGATCTTTTATGTTGCTCTTGTATCTAGCAACCCTTCTATTACTTTTCAAAGTTTATAGAAGCTCTTGGATTTTCAATGTAGACAATCATATTATCAACAAAGAACCACAATGTTTTGGCTCTTTTTTTCCTATTATTGTCTGTTTATTTCTTTTTCTTATCCTACTGAATTGGCTAGGATCTCCAGCACAATATCAGATAGAGGGTGTTGGCTGGTATCCTTATTTTATTCCTCAATTTTAATGACTATGCTTTTAATGTTTTCACATTAAAGCATAATAATCTGCTATCTGCTATGAGTTCTTAGTAGATTTCCTTGATCAAACTAAGGGAATTTCTTTCTATTTTTCGTTTGCATCATGAATAAGTGTTGAATTTTATTACATGTTTTTCAGCATCTACTGAGATGGTGATGTCATCTCTTCTTTACTCTGTTAATGTGGCAAATTCTATTGAAATATTTTCCAAAAATTGGCCATTACATGCCTAGGATAATCCCAACTTGGTCATGATGTATGCATTTAAAAAACACATAATGAATTTTTTTTGCTTATATTTTACTTAGGATTTTTACATGTATGTCAAACAGTGAAATCAGTTTATAAATTTCTTTTCTTGTGCAATCTTTGTCCAACTGGCATATCAGCTATGCTGTCTTCCTAAATAAGTGGGGTCTGTCTTTTATATTATTTTAAAACACCCCTATTGTAATAATTGTTATGATCTCTGTTTTGTTCCTCATGCTTATGACTTGACTCTTTGAGTTGATTGGACTTGCACAAAGTTTATTTTATTGGTCTTTTAAAGAAATCAGCTTTTGGAAATCCAATAAATATCATCTGTCTTATGGGATTTACAGATGATTTGAGAACCAGACAAAAGGGAAGCACCAAATTATCATCCTTATTATTGATGAGGTTGATACAGGAGAATGAAACTTATAGATGAGGGCAAAGGCCCTTCCAGGACCAAACCCCAGAGTGAGACAGACTCATGTGCCCACTTACTCACAGGGTTGAGAAACGGCAACCCACACTTTGTCCCATAGAGACAGGCTTTTATGCTCAACTTAGTCTGTGGTCAAGAGCAACAGTGAACACATTCTTGGCTGGAGTGGGGACAGAGGGGAAAGAGAGATTGAGAGAGAAGAGAAGAAGTGGGTTCATACATGCTTAGCTTCTGTGTCCAACCTGGGAGGGGGGCGCTCCTGTCCCCCAGGAGGTGTAAGGTGAGGGAGGGAGAGCACAGGGGCCTGACCAGTTCCTCCTTCCCCTTGGAAGGAAGCCTCAGAGGCAGGGAATTCACAGTCTCCAGTGACACTAATTATCTCCAGTATTTAAAAGTTCCTATTTCGTCAGGTTTTCTTTTACCATTTTTATGTCATTCCTTCTACTTTCTTTGGTTTTCTCTTTAATATTTTTCTAGCTTCCCGAGTTGACTGTTTCAGTCATTGTTTTCAATCTTCATTGTTTTTAAAGAATATATCACAGTTACGGGTATACATTTAGAACTAAGTAGCTGTGCACTTCAGCTGCATCCCACAAATTTTGAAAAGCAGTAGCTCTGTCAACATCCAATTCTCAATATTTTGTCATGTATTTGTAGGTTCCTTTATAATCTAGAGTTATAATCTATAATTTAGATTATAATCCTCTATAATCTAAAGGTTCATTTCTTATTTCTAAATGAGTGGGGTTAAAAAAATTTTTTGGGGGGGACGCCTGGGTGGCTCAGTCGGTTAAGCGTCTGCCTTCGACTCAGGTCATGATCCCAGGGTCCTGGGATCGAGTCCCACATCGGGCTCCCTGCTCCGCGAGGAGCCTGCTTCTCCCTCTGCCTCTGTCTCTCTCTCTCTCTGTCTCTCATGAATAAATAAATAAAATCTTTAAAAAAAAAATTTTTGGGGGGGGGGTTCTCCAGTTTAACTGCATTGTGCTCAGAGATTGTGGCCTATAAGATACAGATTTTTCGGTATTTCTTAAGACTTCCTCTGTGACCTCATGAATGGTCAATTTTTACATATGTTCAGTGTGTGCTTGAAAATAATCAATATTGCCTATTTGTTGCATCTGAATACATGAAGTAGATTAAGCTGTGAATTATGTTATTCAGACATTATAAATTATTACAACATTTTTTATCTGCCTATCAAAGTCCTTCCTTCACGCCTGTGGCTCTTCCATTTCTCATTGTAAATGAGTCAGTTTTTGCTTTGTGCATATTGAAGTTATGTTGTTAGGTGCATGCAAATTCATGATTTGGATGATAGTATACTTTATCATTATGTTGTATATTTATGTATGGTTAATAATGCTTTCTGCCATAAATTCTTATTTTAATTTTGTCGGGCCAGCTTTTGTTGTTAGTATTTGTCTACTGTGGCAGAAGTTTCTAGTTGTCATCCAGTACTAATTTTCCCATTCCTTCTTAGTAGCAGAGCCAAAATGTATTTGTGGTGAAAATGCACCTGGCTAAAACTACATTAAACAGCCTCTCTTGCAGCAGGGGGTGGCCCATGAGATGTTGGCAGGACAGAAGGGCTGCTTGCGGGGAGTCAATCCAGTAGGGAAGATGCACTTTTGTTCTGTCCCTCTTTCCCCTTTCTGCTGCCTGGAATGCTGATTGGATGGCTGGAACTCTGGCAGCCAGTTTGGAACATGAGGTTGCCTTGAAGCTGGCACCAAGTACTGGAATAGTGGAACAGAAAGAAGGAAGAATGCTGGGTCCCTGTTGACAATGGAACTGCTGTACCATTTCTGGCTGACCTTCATCTACACCTTTTTGTGTGAGAGAGAAATGTACTTTTATTGTGTTTAAGCCACTGCTTTTTTGAGTTTTTATATGCAGTCAAAACTAATCCTAACAATATGTTAAGAAAGAAAAAAAGAAGAAGAATGTAGCAGGAGGGGAAGAATGAAGGGGGGGAAATCGGAGGGGGAGAAGAACCATGAGAGACAATGGACTCTGAAAAACAAACTGAGGGTTCTAGAGGGGAGGGGGTTGGGAGGATGGGTTAGCCTGGTGATGGGTATTGAGGAGGGCACGTTCTGCATGGAGCACTGGGTGTTATGCACAAACAATGAATCATGGAACACTATATCTAAAACTAATGATGTAATGTATGGGGATTAACATAACAATAAAAAAATTAAAAAAAAAAAACTAATCCTAACATACAGTAAACAAATCTTTTTTGTGTGTGTGCCTTTATTTTTAATTTTTTTGTTCTTATTTTTATTTTATTTTATTTTATTTTTTTAAGAGAGAGAGAGTATATGAGCAGGACGGGGAGAGGCAGCGGGAGAGGGAGAGAGAGAATCCTATGCCCAGCACATGGGCATGATCCCACAACCCTGAGACCTTGACCTGAGCCAAAATCTAGAGTTGGATGCCCAACTGACTGAGCCACCCAGGAGCCCCTTGTGGATTTATTTTATTTTGTTGTTTATATTATATTCAATGTTTTATTTTAGGTATATAACTTCACATATTTTGTATATAAACATTTGTTTAGTCACACTTACATTAAAAATTTTAGTCAAAATGCAAATTTGTGTATATTTTAAAAATAATTTTGTGAGCATCTAGCATTGTGCCTGGGACATAGTAGGTGCTCACTAAATGTTTGTTGAATGATGAATGAATAAATGAATAAATATGCCACAAATATTTTCTCCCATCTGTCATTTATTTTTTAGCTATAATTATAATGTTTTTTGCTGTACTGAAATTAAATTTTTAATGTAATCAAATACCCAAGATTTGGCTTCTGAATTTGCATATTATGCCTAAAGAGGAACTACACAGCCCAAACTTATAAATACACCTTCCTATGTTTCATATCACTGTTGTATATGTGAATACATATGTGTGAATATTGACTTGATTAGGATTTTTGTGTCTATGGTGTGAGGTAGATATTCAACTTTGTTCCCTTCTAAATGGATATCTAATTATACCAAAATTTCAGAATTTTCATTAATATATCCTGTTACCAGTGAATTGAAATTTTATTGTAAATTAAACCAGCTGGCTTCTTTGGTGTTGCTTAAGAGAACCAATAATCATATTTACCCAGACAAATTCCCTGCTCTGCACCACCACAGTGTACTATAAAATTTATCCATGTGAGAAACGATTTGCTTGGCTGCAAATTTAGGTCCTCAGTTTGGAACACTTTGCACCCTGTTTCCTGCGAGCCTGCACCACAGTGACCGCCTTTGGGGAACACTCGCAAGGCTCAGAGCATCCACATACCCCTTTCCTAGATGTCCTTGAGACCAGTGTTCTACTCTTGTTGTTTCTTATCTCCTGACTGTGGCATAATAAAAAATAAATGTTTGGTCTTTATCCCCAGTTCCATTCCTGATACAGAGCTCCTAAATCCCTTGGGATTTCCAGAGTGATAGGAACATCTTTTGTTTTAATGAGGTGACTCTTGCTGGACCCCTAGATGGCTTCAGAATGGGGGCTAGTCACCAAAATGATCAAACCTTGATTAGAAGGTTGAAACTTTCATTCCCCTCCCCCAACCTCTGGGAAGGGGAGGTGGGTGGGAAATTGAGTTAATAATTGATCACACGTATATGATGAATCCTCCATAAAAATCCCTAAATGGCGGGGCTTGAGGAACCTCTGGGTTGGTGAACACATGAAGGTGCTGGGAGGGGGGCTCAGCTGGAGAGGGCGTGGCAGCTCTGCACCCCTCCATCCCTACCTTACCCTGTGCATCTCTTCCACTTGGCTCTCCCTGAGTTGTATCTTTTGTGATAAACCAGTAATAGTAAGTAAAGTGCCTTCCTGAGTTCTGTGAGCTGTTCTAGCAAATATCAAACCTGCAGAAGGAGTTGTGGAAACCTTCCATGTATAGCCAATCGGTCAGAAGTATAGGAGGCTCAGGCTTGTGACTGGGGTCTGAGGTGGGGACAGTCTTGAGCCCTTTAACTTTGGAATGGGATGCTAACTTCAGGGAGATAGGGTCAGAGTTGAATGGAATCGTAGGACACCCGTTGGTGTCGGCCGGTTGGTGTCTTAGTTCAGGCTGCTATGACAACGTACCACAGACTGGGTGGCTTTTATATCATAAAAATCTATTTCTCTCTGTTCTGGAAGCTGAAAATCTGAGGTCAGGGCACCAATATAGTCGAGTTCTGGTGAGAGCTCTCTCCCGGTTGCAGACTGCTGACCTCATTGGATCCTCACATGGAGGAAAGAGAGAGCTGGCTCTCTCTGGCCTCTTCTTACAAGGTCCCCTGAAGGGTGACCTTACAAGGTTCCCCTCATGACCTAATTACCTCCCAAAGGCCCCACCTCCAAATACCATCACACTGGGATTGGGGTTTCAACATATGAATTTGGGGGAGACACAGACATTCATTCTATTGCAGTTGATGGAAGAAAAGAATCTCAGGGCGCCCGGGTGGCTCATGTCCAACTCTTGATTCTGGCTCAGGTCATGATCTCAGGATCATGGGATCGAGCCCCACGTCAGGCTCTGCGCTCGGTGGGAAGTCTGCTGGAGATTCTTTCTCTCCCTCTCCCTCTGCCCCTCCCCCTGCTCACATGTGCTCTAAATAAATAAATAAATAAAATCTTAAAAAAGAAATCTCACACATTTGCTCTGAAACTGACTGACCACCGAGCCAAATCATGAGCTTCTGCCCAGGAGTCAGAGCAGAGAGCAGATCCATCCTTCCAGGCACAGTGGCCAATCAGACACTCTCTTCCAGGATACCCTTCTGTCCCGGAGGAGGATTTCTTTCCCATGATATTAGTTCACTTCTCTGCTTATCTTCTAGAGGTGGCATTGTTGAGCCCAAGACAATGGACATTTTTAGGGTTTTTGTAAAAATTAGTCCCTGAAAGACCACACTGGCTTTCAAGGCTCATTTCAAGCCAGGGGCAGATGCTCTGTGAGTGTCTGACCCCAGCTGTTCCGCAGCCCCAGCCTTGGACCTGCTGCCCTTGGGCACCATACTCTCCAGTCTCCCAGGTGTTTGGTGCTTTGTGTCTTACAAAAGACTTTTTTGTCCATGATTCCAGTGGCTCCTCAACATTGACCCCGTGAGGTCAAGAGGGCAGGGAGCCATCCCTATGGCAGATCAGAAGCTTGAGGCCATGGATGTTCAAATGAGCTGCTGAGTGTGTTGGTTTGCTAGGGCCTTTATAACCGAATCCCATAAACCGGGGGGCTTAAACAACAGACATTTATGTTCTCACAGTTCTCATAGTTCTGGAGGCTAGAAGTGCAAGATCAAGGTGTCAGCAGGTCTGATATCTTCTGAGGCCGCTCTCCCTGGCCTGCAGATGACCACCTTCCCACTGTGTCTTCACGTGGTCTTTTTGGGTGCGCGTGCATCCCTGGTGTCTCTCTGAAGGCCCGAATTTCCTCTTCTTATAAGGACACTGGTCAGACTGGATTGGGGCCCACTCTGATGGTCTCATTTTAACTTTGTCACTTCTCAAAGGTGTCCAAATACAGACAGTCATGTCCTGAGGGATGGGGGTTAGGGCTTCAACATGTGACTTTGGGGGGCACAATTCAGCCCGTGACAGTGAGCGAACAGTGGAACTGGGGATCTTCAGACTTCTCCAGTCTCTCTACCTCTCTGGGGAGTCAGGACTCTGGCAGGGGGTGGGGAACTGGATGTAGACGCGGCATTCCTCTGCAGTCCACACCAGGAATCCTCCAGGAGCGGGCAAACCATGAGCACAGGCTGCACTTCTGTTAATTTGGTTTGGAAGAAGGGACAGATGTCACCAGGGGAGTCTCTTCCAGAGTCCCACTGCTTTGGGAGGCGGAGGAATTCTCCTTGGATCTTTTTACTAGCCTTCCGTGCAAGGAATTTTCTGGTTCATAGATTCTGACCGGTTTCCCAAAGTGATTTCATTAAATGGCCTCTTGAGTTTCCTTCACTACAAATTTTCATTCATTAGCTTCTGGAAGAGGCAATATAGGGGGGAGAGCTTTGAATTGGAGATGAGAGACCAGGGGTTTTGGGAAATTTCCCAGGCAGTAGCTGCACGGATCTCGTCTATAAAATGAGTATGGCCCTGCTCTCTTGGAAGGCTTTTTGTAAGCTGTATGAAAGGCATTATTAACATGAATAATAAAAATAAAATAAACGAGAAAGAAAAAGACGCAGAATCCAAGTCCTTGATACCGGTAAGGGAAATAGAGTCCGTACATTCTGAAATAGAAAAAGTATGACCTTCTCGCTTAGCTGTGAAATTCAAATCCATTTCCATCTGCTCTGGGCACTAATTTGATTGGAAGACACACCTCTGACTTGGAGAGACTTGGTACCCAACGCTGACAAGAGGCTGCACCCAGGCCCCTAATGAGCCAGGCTGTTGGCGATGCTTTCCTCCTCTGGGCATTATCTGTGGATCACTGGTATCTGTGAGCCGACGAAGTGTCACTTGGGAAAATCCGGGTCCACGTGGGTATTTGGAAGGGTGTCTCAGTGGCCTGATTCCCTCAAGCAAACTAGATCTGGAGTTTAAAGCACACAGGAGCCTAGCGCAAATGAATGGGCAAAAAAAAAAAAGCCAGAGACATACTTTCCGCGGAGATGAGAAGGGGAATGTGGTCTTAGGAACGCCACAGAGGACACTTCCTGGGAGTAGCCCCAGCTTTGTGGCTGGCAGGATTTTAATTAGATTCAAGGGCTCTTGTTTAAGCCTCTCATCTTGGATTTATGCCCATCAATGAACTGGATCTGAATGTGGAGAGGGTCATGGGACATCTGGGGCCAGCCCCTAGGAGAGGAACAGGGGCTGGCAACATTGTCTCCGAATCCTCCACGCAGGCGCCGGGGAGGGATGGGGTTGGCACATCTGATTTGGTAACCATATCACCAGCAGCTACCCAACCGCGGGCAGGGCAGCCCCAGGCAGGGGCTCCCTTCTGTCGAGTGGGCCCAGCGAGGCCTCGGAGGGCACCACATGACACCTGCCGTTGGCTGGGCTGTGGAACGAGCCAGTGGGACACTAACTTTAGATGGCGAGTGTGTTAATTTCTGAGGGTTGTAACAGTGCCACAAACTGGGGGCTCATGACAGCAATTTATACTCTTGTAGGTCCGGAGGCTGAAGTCTGAAAGTGGGGGGCCGGAAGGACCGCACTCCCTCCAAGGGCTCCAGGGAGGCGTCTCCCCAGCCTCTTCCAGCTTCCAGTGGCTGCCTGTGATCTTGGCGTTACTTGGCTCATAGACGCATCTCTCCTGTCTCTGCCTCCATCGGCACGTGACCTTCTGCCCTGTGTCTCTGTGTCCTCACCTGCCTTCCTTCTGTGTGTGTCTGTGGCCCAATTCCTCTCCCCTCCACACTCCTTAAAAGGGCACCGCTCAGTGGATTTAGGCCCCAACCTTTTTAACTCATCTTAACTCGATTTCAGCTGTAAAGACCCTATTTCCAAATAAAGTTACATTCTGAGGTTCTGGGTAGACATGGATTGGGGGGGGACATTGTTCAGCCCAGTGCAGTGGGAGATGAAAATCTGGGTGATCCATGACTTTTCCAATCACTCTCGGGGGAGGAATGTCCTATGGTCACTTTAAGTCTAAACAAGGTCTCAATTCGGAAATTCAAGGTTTCTAGTCCCATGTACTGGTCCTTTTTTGTTCCCAGCCAAGACATGTCATGACTGCAGGCTGACGTCGGGCAGCAGGGAGGAGGTCTGAGCTGTGTCTTCGTCCTCTCCCCTCTGCAGCTGGGAGTGGGCCAGGGAGCAGCTGGGGCCGGGGGTGGGGCGGGCAGGAAAGGCCTGGCATGACTGTCTGGTCCCAAGAGCTCCATGAGTGTGCTGGGATCTGCTGGGATTTATTGGCCACTTTGTCTCCTGGGCTGACATGGGTGACTGAGAGACTCTCTAGGGCAAGGGTCCCCGTGCTCTGGGGGGGTGTCCTCTAGTGCCCTGCTCGTTGTCTCCCTTCTCAGGTCCTAGGACTTAAGTAGCCCCCCTGAAACCCACCTCTGTGAGGCCTGCGTGCTGTTCCAGCTGATCGGTGGGACTCCAGCGTGCCCCCACATGCGTGACCCTCGTCCTCTTCTGCCTGGACCAACTCTGGGAGGCAGGCTGGTCCCCGTTTGTCAGTGGGCCAGGGGAGCACCACAGTCTTGTCCTCATGGTGTGACCCCAACAGCGGCCCCCCCCCCATCAAGCTCTGTGGGAGGCCCAGACTCTCCAAGCTTGAGGGGGGAGGCTGATACCCCTCCCCCTTCCCCTCCCTCATTACACTTGGCGGGAGGTGGGACTTCCAGTTCTCTCCAAGGAAATCCTTTTATAAATACTTCTCCACCCTGACCTTTTTGGATTCTGGGATTGATGAATTTTGAAACCCCTTCTTGGCCACCCTGCCCTCATGGGGCTCATGGCCTGGCTGGGGGTGTGGCTGTGATGGAAGGAGAGGAGGAACGTGAGACCCCATGGGGTCATAAGGGAGGGCCCAGGGAATGCTCAGAGACTGAAGCATCCTCCAGGGTCCCATGGGTTTGAGTAGGGGAGGTGACCGTGACATTCAGGCACATGAGGATCAGGCGGCCTGTGTGGGGAAGGAGTGACAAGAACCTTGAACCCTGCAGGAACTAGGGCATGGAAGGTCTGAGAGGCGAGGAGGGACATGGTGGATTCAGGGCTTCTCCAGAGGAGCTGCCCCAGCCCCTGAGACCAAGAGCGACCCCATCCCTTGCTTTCTTGTAGACTTCTGCTTTCTCTTGGATCTTTCCCTGCCCTTCCAAGTGTTATTTCCTGGTGTCTTAGGTCAGATTCCCCAGAAGTGGAGCCTGAGATGGGGCTTCCTGAGCAGGTGGTTCATTGAGAGAGGGCTCTCAAGAGTGGGGGGCGCAGGGAGCAGGGAGGGGACCATGTGGTTGCCCTTGGTCTCCCAGCCTCAGCCTGATCCCGGAAGCCTGGAGTGTGGGTGGCACCACGGAGCTGTCCCACAGTTGTGGGCAAAGAAGCCAGAGCGCCCCTGGGGCCAGTGGCCCTGGAGGGGGGCGTGACCTCCCAGGCTTTTCCAGGGGAGGTGGCTGCCCTTGGCTGAACGCATCTTTCCAGGTCAAGGATCTGGGGGAGGCACCAGCCGCTTTATACTCTTTTTCATTTTTTCTCATTTATAAAAAGGAATTGTAATTAACATTTGCATTTTGTGTTACCATTTTTAAGGCCTTTCCACACACTTTATCTTCTCATTTTACAACCCAGTCAAGTTTTTCTAAATTCTCACTTCAGAGTTGCTGAATGTGAGCATCAGATAAGCACGGTGTCTGGGCTTCTTAGGGAGGAATACAAAGAATATAGGATTTTATAAAATAAGCTTTATGAGACATAATTTGTATATGTTGACGGGCATCTATCTTTTTTTTAAAAAAAAAAAAGGTTTTATTTATGTATTTGAGAGAGAGAGAGAGCATGATTGGGGACGGAGAGGCAGAGGGAGAGGGAGAAGCAGGCTCCCCGCTGAGCAGGGAGCCCATGAGGGGCTCTTGATCCCAGGACCCCGGGATCATGACCTGAGCCAAAGGCAGACGTTTAACGACTGAGCCACCCAGGCGCCCCCCCGTTCGTGCTTTCTATCACTACAGTTTGGTTTTTACTCTTTCTGGAATTTCATATAAATGTAATCACACTTTATGCGGTCATTTGTGTCTAGTTGCTTTTGCTCAGCGTCATGTCTGTGAGATTGATCCATGTTTCCGCTATTAAGAATAAGACTGCTACGCACATTTAAGTACACGCTTTTGTGTGGACATATGTTTCCATTTCTCTTGGGTAAAAAATACCTAGGGGTGGGATTACTGGTAAGTGTGTGTTTGACCTTGTAAGAAAATGCCAGGCTGTCTTCTACAGCGGCTGTCCCACCTGCATCTCATCCTTGTCGACACTTGAGTTTGTTGGTCTTTTCCATTTTAACTATCCTAACAGTGTGACGTGGTGTCTCATGGGGTTTTAATTTGAATCTGCCACAAAACTAATGACATTGAGCCTCTGTTCTTACACTTATTGACCATTTGTATCTCTTTTTTGAGAAAAGTCTGTTTGAATCTTTTGCGCCATTCTGAAAAATCATGTCATCTTCATATTGAGTTGTAAGAATACCTTACCTATTGTGGATACGAGTCTTTTGACAGATACACGTATTGCAAATATTTTTTTTTCCAGCCTATGGTTTGCCTTTTTATTTTTTTAAAAGACTTTATTTATTTATTTGAGAGAGAGGAGAGAGAGTGTGAGCATGAGTAGGGGAGAAGGGCAGAGGGAGAGGGACAAGCAGACTCTCCGCTGAGCAGGGAGCCTGATGCGGGGCTCGATCCCAGGACCCTGGGATCATGACCTGAGCTGAAGGCAGATGCTTAACCAACTGAGCCACCCAGGCGCCCCTGCCTTTTTATTTTATTTTATTTTTTTTTTTTTTAAAGATTTTATTTATTTGACAGAGAGAGCACAAGCAGAGGGAGAGAGAGAGAGAAGCAGGCTCCCTGCTGAGCAAGGAGCCCGATGTGGGACTCGATCCCAGGACTCTGGGATCATGACCTGGGCCGAAGGCAGCCACCTAACCGACTGAGCCACCCAGGCGTCCCCCTGCCTTTTTATTTTAACAAAATCCTCTGAAAAGCCCGGAAATTGAAAATTTCCTTGAAGTTTGATTTATCAATTTTTTATTGGCTCACGCTTTGGGCTCCCTAAGAAATCTTTGCTACCCAAAGGTTGTGAAGATTTTTTTTTCCTGTTTCCCTCCAGAAGTTTTATCGTGTTAGCTTTTATGTTTAGATCTATGACTCATTTCAAGTTCAGCTTTGTGTGCAGTGTGAGGAAGAGTCATTTCCATATAGATATGCAACTGTTCCAGGACTTTACTCAGTAGATTGTCCTTTCCCCATTGAATTGTTTTCTGGATTCCTTATTCCGTCCCACTGAGATTTGTCTACCCTTACACCAAGATCACCCTGTCTTGATTACTGTAGCTTTATAGTAATTCCTATTATCGGGGAGTGTACATTTTCTCAATTTATTCTTCTTTTTCAAAATTGTTTTTGCTATTCTAGGACCTTTATATTTCCATGTAAATTGTAGAATCACCTTATAAATTTTTACAGAAAGCCTGCTGGGCTTTTGATTGGGATTGCATTAACCTTAAGCTCAATTTGAGTCGAATTGGCATCTTAACAATATTGAGTCTTGCAATCCACGAGCAGAGGTGATCTCTCCATGTATTTTGGTCCTCTGCAATGCTGTGCGGTTTTTAGTGTGCAGGTCTGACATATATTTTGTTAACTTTATCCCTAAGTACATCATATGTTTGAAGATTTTATTTATTTATTTGACAGAGAGAGAGAGCAAGAGAACCCAAGCAGGGGGAGCAGCAGGGGGAGAGGGAGAAGCAGGCTCCCCACCAAGCAGGGAGCCCGATGTGGGGCTCGATCCCAGGACCCCGGGATCATGACCAAGCCGAAGGCAGACGCTTAACTGACTGAGCCACCCAGGCGCCCCAAGTACCTCATGCTTTTGATAAATAAATTGTCCTAAGACATGCTGAAGGGAGGCGCTGGTGTTGGTGAACAAGTCTCATGCATTGTAAATTGCATTTTCAAACATTTTGTTTTCTAATTGATTATTGCTAGAATTGAGATAGGCTGTGGAATTTTGGGTATTGACCTTGTTTCTTGCAACTTTGTTAAACTAACTTCTTAGCAAAAGAGGCCGAGCCCTGTGCTCACCTTTGAGCACACTGGATGCACATAGCCCCCCAGGCAGGTTGCAGGTATAAGGATAATCCCAGATTCATCCAGAGAGCCATTCCATCCCATTTCACTCAACAAAGATAAACTTCCAAGTAGGGCCAGGACTAGAGTGAGAGGCATGCGAGGCCCCTAAGGCCTCAAAATCTCAAGGGAGCCCCCCCCACTTTGGGTGGTGCAAATGCAGGATGGGCTTTGCAAAGGAATGAGCGCTTCCTAAAATATTGTGCCAGAAGCACCCTGCTCCCAAGTCATCGTTACGGAATCCAAATGGATTCCATAGAGAAGACTCCTACTTCCATATACTTATTTAGAAGATCGAAATATATTTGCAGAAAGCAAACAAACAGAACTCTTCAAGGACAAGTAGTTCTTTTATTTTTCAGTGTCTGGTGTACCCACGGGTGTAAGTGGCACGCCAACACGGCACTCGTGGCTACTCCGGATCCTGACGGACTCAGAGTGGTGTTTCCAGCCCAGATTCCCAGTGACCTGGGCGGCAGCCCCACCACTGGGCTCAGCTGAGGGACCTGGGCATTTCTGACCCTCTCCTCACCCCCACCCTATTCCCCCACTGTCTCCTGGAGGCCCCGCTGTCTGGTGCACTCAACTCCCCATCTTGGATCCACATCCCCCATTTTGGGGCCAAGGAAATAGTCCCGCAGCGCCTTCTGAACGACTGAGGGCTTTTTACCAGCAGGAACTCTGAGGAGAGGGATGGGGCCAGGATCTCATCATTGCCCTGTGCCCAGCACCAGACTGGACCCTTTCATTCAACCCTCAAAACAATTCTGTGAAGAAGATATTCGTTCATTCATTTGGGATTTATTTATGGATCTAGGCACTGGGGATTCAGCAGTGAACAGAGCACATAGAACTCCCTGCCGACTTGGAGGTTATGTTCTGGGGTGAGGGGTGGGCAGGACAGAGGACCAGCAAGGCACAGCAGTTACATGAATAGTTCCTCAGCTGGGAGTACATGTTGGCAGACGAGGAGCAGGAAGGGCTGAGGGGCAGGGAGTGCTGGGCTGGCCTAGGGTTGGGGAAGTCTGCACAGGTATCTGAGCAAAGATCTGGAGGAAGTGAGAGTGTGAAGCGTGAGGGTATCCGGGGGAGGAAATCTCCAGAAAGAAGGGACAGTAGTGCAAAGGCCCTGAGGCAGGAGTGTGCCTGGCACATTGGAGGAGCAGCAACCTGCCCATGGGACGGAGCAGAAGAAGCAGGAAGAACTAAGAAGCAGTGTGGGGGAGGTAACGGGAAGGCCTCTGAGTGGAGGAGGTGTCACCTGACCCTTCCCATCACAGAGGCCTTGGACAGTCTTAGACCCAGAGGCCCCCTTCCCAACAGATGTTCTGTGACACCCTCTAAGCTATCTGGAAATGAAATTTAGAGATAATATACTCTACCTGCATGAATAGTTTTTTTTAAAGCACATAATATTAAGAAGAAAGAAATGCCAATTACCATAAAACCATAATTATCGTTGTTCATAATGTAACTGCTCCCCGTAACGACCCGAGAAGTCAAGTGTGCAGGCCCACTTTGAGCCATTTCATGTGGGTAGAAGGGCTCGCCCTTACTTACAATGAATAAATCTGGATTTCAGACAGGAGGTTGGAAGCCATCCACAAGCACGTAGTAGGGAGAAGAGGGAGAGAGAGCCGGCATGCAGTGGACATCGGAACAAAAGTAGTTTGGGAAGGAATGGATGTGAGAGGGAAGGAAATCAACTCATGGATGTGGGAATAAGATGCTGTGACAATGACAGATTCTCAGAGGGGAGGAAATGAGGAAACCTGTCATTCTTGCAAAGGAGCTGGGCCTTCTACCTACCGCGGGGATGGGGTCATAGATGAATAGCCCAGAAGCATAACCTGTACCCCCCATGCCCGGGAACATCACTCCTGGTGAGGCAGACTTACACCTCTGTACTTAAACCATGGAGGGGGGCCCCTGGGTGGCTCAGTTGGTTAAGCATCTGCCTTTGGCTCAGGTCATGATCCTAGGGTCTGGGGATTGAGCCCCACATTGCGCTCCCTGCTCAGCGGGCGTCTGCTTCTCCCCTTCCCTCTGCCCCTGCTCATGCTCTCTCTTGCTCACTCTCTCTCAAATAAATAAATAAATAAAATCTTAAACAACAACAACAAAAACCATGGAGGCCCGGGACCACACCTCCGCTGGTGACCCCAGGGAGTGGGTGGTTGGAGAGAGAAGGGGTGCCCTCAGAGCTTCTGGGGGCTGGGGAGGGCTGGGGGAGGGCTGCGGGAGACAGTCATCGGGCGATGGGGAACCACCAGGCAAACCAAAGCAGATAAATAATCTCATTCTGTTACTTCCCACGGCATAGATTTGTCACTGCGCTATGAGACAGTAAAAAATAGAACGAATGAAATGAAATTCAGTGAAGTCCTGTTTCACTCGCCTGGAAATCTGATAACGCTTGTTCCCAAATCTGTCGCCAGGCCTGTGGCCCGTGTCTGAGGGCCACTATAGAGGCCGCCGTCACACGCGATGTGGCCCCGGGTGTCCGGGGCTCCGCCATGGTGAGCGGTTCTCGGAGAAGCCAACAGAGCTTGGTCTCCCCTCGCGCTGTGTGGTAGCTGCAGCCCTGGGAGAGCCAGCGTCTATGAAGCATGAGCAAAAGAAACTTCGGTTTTAAATGTAAAATAGAGTCGGATTCTAGGCACAACGAATTGGCCAGCAGGATCTGCACCGGCACAACCGTCCGCAGAACACCGGAAGTGCCGCCGGAAGTAGGCGGGGTCTCTCTGCGCCGCCATCCGGGGCCCTGGGGGCTGCTCCGGCCCTGCCGCGATGGACGATGGACGCGATCATCCACAGTGGCTCCTACTAATTTCCAAGTTCAGCCTCAGGCATTTGTGGAGAAAAACTATTTTAAAAGGGCCACTGGGCTGTTGGGTGGAGACAGGGGGGTGGAGGGATGGCCCTGGGCGCTGGGGGCCAGGTCCAGGGTGGTAGCTGGAGAGGGAGAGCGGGACATGAGGCTGAAGTGCGGATTTATCTGAAGGTGGAGCTGACAGGATCTGTAGTGGGTTGGACATGGAATGTGAGAGAAAGGGAATAACCAAGGATGAGTCCAAGGGACTCTGGTCTGAGCTGCTGGCCAGTTGCAGTCACCGTTCACGTCGGGGAGGACCCGGGGGAGCAGATAGGATTCGTTTTTGGGTGTGTTGAGTTGAGTTGCCTTCCGGACATTCAAGGGGAGATGTTTAAAGCTGGACGTAAGGGAGCGAAAGGCTGGATTGTGAGTCTGGTGACACCCGCAAGACTAGCCAAGACCCCGCGCACACCAGGTGGGTGTGGAAAGAGCAGAGCCTTGGTGCTGCGCCCCCAGCAGCCAGGGAGGGCCAGCAGGGAGACCGTGGGAGCCCCCGTCAGCGCAATCGGGGGGAGCCCAGCAGAGAGAACAGGAAGGAATGCTCGCCGTGCCAGGTGCTGCAGAAAATCCAGGTGATTGGGATCCCAGGGCTGACCTCTGGGTAGAGTCGAGAGCATCACTGCTGGTCTTGACAGGAGAGGGAAACAATGGTAATTAAAGAGAGGAAGAGAAGGGTTGCTGGAGAGTCATCCCTGAGCACGTGAGAAAGGGGACGAGGGCCTGGGATGGGAGAGATCGGGGACCCAGTGTCCCCTGTCTCTCTCTCTCTCTTTTTAAAAAGATTTTATTCATTTATTTGTCAGAAAGAGAGACAGAGAGAGAGCATAAGCAGGGGGAGCAGGAGAGGGAGAAGCAGACTCCCTGATGAGCAGGGAGCGCTATGTGGGGCTTGATCCTAGGACCTGAGCGGAAGGGAGAAGCTTAACCGACAGAGACACCCAGCCTCCCTGCCGCCCCCCCCCCCCCCCCCCCCCCCCGCCCACTACCGGTCTCTCTCTTGAACGTGGATAACACAGGCCCTGGAGGTGAACTTTGGTTCCCTTTATTGCTTTTCTCATTAGAGAGAAAATCGAAGAGTAAAGACCAGGGATTGAAGATCATCCACATGTAGAAACATCCTTTCAGAGAAAAGGAAAATCAAGTTCTTAGTGTTCCAGCCTGGGTTTGGGAAGGCTGGGGTGAGCCTGGGGCAGGCCTGCTCCTGAGCGAGCCCCTGAGCTGCTCCCCGCCTGGGCAGCCCCCACCCTATAGTCAATAGCTGCAAAGAAGCTTCTGCTCTCTTTCCACTCTTGTACTGTAAACAAGGGTCCTCTTCAAAGTCTATTTGGTGCCACATTTTTTTTTTTTTGCATTTTTGTGCTTTTTCTTGGTGATTTTACTGTTAAATGGTCTCCATAGGTGGGGCTGAAGTGCTCTAGCGTTCCTATGCATGAGAATGCTGTGCCTATGGAGAAAATATCTGCATTCAATAAGCTTCGGGCATGAGCTGTTGGCTGTGAGGGCAATATTAACGAAGCAACAATATACATGAAATCAGGTGTTTTTGAACAGAAACACACATTAAACAAGGTTATGCATTGATGTGTTGACAAAATATTGTGAGTGGAGGCTTGCAGGACCCCCACCCTATACTTCCCCTAAGAGCAATGGTTCAGTGCTCAAGGTGACTTTATAGAACATATTAGCTCAAATGATGAGAATTGACTGTAATCTGAAATTCCTAAGAGGTTTAGGAATGTGTCCAAGTTTCCTTTGTCTTGTGGGAAATAGTCTCCATTTTATAGATATGGAAATCGGCTCAGAGAGATGAAGCAACTCATCATAACTGTTCTGTCTCTGATGATAGGATGAGCTGAGACGTGAACCCAGATTTTTCTGATTCTATAACCCTTGCCACACTGACCAAATGTTTCCACTGAAGCATCTGCCACATAGAAGAGTAACGTGTGTCCCCAGGAATAGAGAGGAGAGACTGGAAATGACTCACCCATGTGTAAAATTTCTTGAACGTGTCCTGTTTTACCTTAAAAATTCTTGGACATTGTTCATGCTACTCCATAAACTCTCTGCTTTGGTATTGCTATAAAAAATACTATCTTAAATCACGCATCCAGTGGTTTCACCCCAGTGAAGTTGACACACTTGCTTGCGTGTCACACACATTTGTCAAGGGAAGGGGCTTGGCGAGCCTTGCTCATCCCTGGGTCCTGTGGGCCCAACGAGTAGAAGAGCTCAGGGAAAGCAAGGATGAACGAACAAATGCCTAGCATGGCTCACACGGGCATGCCACGGTGGGTGGGGGAGTGGCCCACAGCCTGGCAAACTCACTTCCCCAGGTCGCATGCTCAGGAAAAGTCCCGCTTTGGCCACTTTGCTAGAGTCCCTCAGTCTTGGTCCCTGGGACACCCTCTGGGGCCCTCAGGCGCCTCTGCCATGATTGACCACTTGGGGGCGCCCCACACAAGCTGGCCCCGCATCCCCTTGGTTTTACTCCAATGTGACCTTGGTTGCAGGGAGGCCCGCATCCTCCCCTGTGGTCAGCCATGGTTGCTGTGGACACTTGTGGCTACCGGCCAGAGCAGGGGGCCAGGGCCGAGGGGCTCTGCTGGTTTGGGGCCATCAGCTCGCCTTCAGCCATTTAGGAGACTTCTCTGAAACACAATCTCGGCAAGAACCACAGGATGTCAAGGGGGAAAGAATGCCCGAGCTCTTTCCTGATACAGCCTCCGTGGAGGCACTGGACAAATTCAGCGGGGGTTCCCTCAGGTCAGCCACCCTCACGCTGGGGGACGCGTGGGTGCACCCACAGGCCTTGTTCGAGCGAATCATCTGGGGGATTTTGCTGACAGTTACAAACCCCGGGTCCCACCTGGGCCCTACGGAATCCGATCCTCCGGGAACCTCCCTTCAGAATGGCTGCACCATCCGTCCATCAGCTGTCCGCTGGCACAGCCTCTCTGCCACCATCCACGTGATCAGGGCCACGGAGGAACCTCGTGTACCCCTGTCCATCCCTCACCCCCTACAGTCCTATCTTCACCCAGCAGCCAGAGCCATTTTTATTTACTTTATTTATTTATTATTATTTTTTTAGACTGGGAGGAGGGGCAGAGGGAGAAGGAGAGAGAGAATCTGAAGCAGGCTTCATGCCCAGCACGATGTGGGGTTCGATCTCAGGACCCTGAGATCATGACCTGAGCAGAAATCAAGAGTCGGACGCTTAACTGACTGAGCCCCCCCAGGGGCCCCCATCAACAGTGCCTTTAATCTCGAAGTTCACCTTCTCTCTTATTCACATGACCACATGTGTCTGCATTCTGTTTCTGTCTGGATTGATTGTGTACATCTTATTTTGGGTTTTCTATGATTTTACTCTTCCCATCCTTCCTTTGCTTGCTTTCTTTTGGATTAATTTTTGCTTTTTTTTTCTAATTGCTTGTTTATTCTTTTGTGGTAACCGTACATTTTTTCACATGTATCCTGATATTAACAAAGTCTAAATTTAATAAATATCCCCATTCTTCTTAATAATCAAGGGCCTTGGAATGCTTTCATTCTTATCATAATTCATCCAACTTATATGCTGTTGTTGTCTGGGCTTTTAACTTATTTTTTTAATTGCTAAAATTAGACATTATTATTATTGTTTCATAGTATTTGGATTTGCCCACATATTTCCCAATTTCTTTGCTCATCATTCCTTCTTTTTTAAAAGATTTTATTTTTTAAAGATTTTATTTATTTATTTGAGAGAGAGCGAATGTGTGCACATGGGGGGGTGGAGAGGCAGAGGGAGAAGCAGACACCCCACTGAGCAGGGAGCCCCACGTGGGGCTCGATCCCAAGACCAAAGATCATGACCTGAGCCGAAGGCAGATGCTTAACCGACTAAGCCACCCAGGTGCCCCTATTTTATTTTAAGTAGACTCCATGCCCAGCGAGGAGCCCAACTCAGGGCTTGAACTCATGACCCTGAGATCAAGACCTGCGCTGAGATCAAGAGTCAGATGCTCAACCAACTGAGCCACCCAGGCACTCCAAAGGTTTTATTTTTAAGTAATCTCTACACCCACCGTGGGGCTTGAACTTACAACCCTGAGATTAAGAGTCACATGCTCTACCGACTGAGCTGGCCAGGCACCTCTCATTTCCTCTTATTTTATAATGCTGAAGATAATTTTAATTTTTTTTTAAGTGGGCTCCACGCCCAACCATGGGGCTTGAACTCATGACCCTGAGTTCAAGAGTCGCATGCTCTACCGACTGAGCCAACCAGGCACCCCGATAATTTTCATTTTGAAATGATTTCATACTTACAGAAGACTGTAAGAACGCAAATAGTTTGTGTTTTCTTTTTCTCTTCTGAACCATTTGAGAATACATTGCCAATCTGACGCCCCATTATCTCAAGTACTTCAGTGTGTGTTTCCTGCACAGAAGGACGTTCTTCTGCATAACCACAGCACATCAAAATTGGGGCATTAAAACTCATGCATTATCACCACCTAATCAACAGCCATAAGATCCAATCCAGGGTCACAAGCTGTATTTGGCTGTCATGTCTCTAGTCTCCTTCAAGCTCTGACCGTTTATCTGTCTCTCCTTGACATTCATGACCTTGACACTTTGGAAGAGCACAGGTCAGCTGTTTTGTAGAATGTCCCTTGCTAGGGTTTGTCCGAGGTTTCCTTTTTGCACTTTTGGCAGGAATCCCACAAAATGTGCGTCATGTCTATCTCATTGCACCCTATCAGTGAGTACAGGATTTGGATTTGTCCCATGCTGTCCACATGGGGATGTGACGTTGTGACTTTGACTATTTCATTGAGGTGGTAACTGCCACTGCAAAGTTATTCTTCTTCCCTTTGTAACTGATAAGGTGTTCTATTGGGAAGTACTTTGACACTATGTAAATATCTTGCTTCTTCCAGCTTTGATTGACCTGTTTTAGTATCTAGTGATGTTTCTCGGCTAAGTAACTAATAACCACTGTGGTTGTCAAATGATAGTTTTCCTAATTCCATCTCCTTCTATATGTATTAGTTGTAATTTTGTGTAAGAAATGCTTTTTTTCCAGGGAGGCTGGCTGGCTCAGTCGGTTAAGTGTCCAACTTTTGATTTCGGTTCAGGTCATGATCTCAGGGTCATGAGATTGAGCCCCATGTCATGCTCCATGCTGAGCGGGGAGTCTGCTTGAGATTCTCTTCCTCCCCCTCTGCCCCTCGCCCTCTAAAATAAATAAATAAATAAATAAATATTTTTTTAAAAAAGGTTTCTTCTTCCCCTCATTTGTGTATTCATCATTTATACGTATATGTTTCTCTGTTTTCTTCACTAGGTTGTAACCTGTTATTGTTGCTACTTATTTTGGTGTTCAAATTGTCTCAGAGCCAGTGGGAGCTCCATAGAGCTGGCTCCCCTGTCCTTTAGATTTGTCCCCATCAATTTCTGAGTGCATCCTTACTTTCTGGCACCAAGGATACTACAGGCTTATCATGTACTTTTCCTACCTCAAACCTGGAATTGGCCATTTCCCCAAAAAGTCCTGGTTCCTTTTAGGGGAGAAACCAAGATCCCGGTGCGAGGCATGCTCACTGCTATTGCTCCCAGGCCTTCCTGGGGCCGGGTGGGGGGGGGAGGGGGAAGCTAGGACTATGGGTATGCATACACACATCTAGTCTTGTGTTCATTTCTGTATGTGTCCATGAATATTGAAAACCATCCATCCATCTCTCTAATTATAATCAAACCCGCAGGGTGGTGCATGCCAGTTTTCTCCCTTTCCAGATTTGTAACTCCCTTCTCTGACAGTCAGAAACGAGGTTTCCATTATCCTCCATATTTTCCTTGCTTCGTCCATTTCTTCTAGGTAACCAATCCGCCTTCTTGCCACATGCCCCCAGAGGCCTGAGAGGCTGCTCACGCTCGCAGGGGCTCAGTGTCTGACTCAAATACCAAAAGTCCTGTTATCGCTGCTCTGCGTGACCTTCCAAAATGGTGATTAATTCTCAGTGAACATTAGAACACAACGAAGTGCAATTTTCTCTCATTTCACATGATAGTCACAGTCCTGAAAAAACTAGTGTTTAGAAAAAAAAAAATCCAGGGCCTCCTGGGTGCCTCAGCCCATAAGCTCGGGTCATGATCTCAGGGTCCTGGGATCGAGTCCCGCATCGGGCTCCCTGCTCAGTGCGGAGCCTGCTTCTGCTTCTCCTTCTGCCCCTCCCACCCTCCCTGCTTGTGCTCTGTCTCTCTCTCTCTAACAAATAAATAAATAAAAGCCCACGCAAAATGTTGTCAGGTTTTAGGTGCTGAATGATCATAAACAGGGTCTTATAGTAAAAATCAATTTCAGAATTATTATGATTCTTTCACATTTTAAAACTACAGTGATTTTATGAAGATTTAAAAGTATTTTAAATCCAGTCCAGTGGATCTGTGAAAGTCTTGTGGGATGTTGGTTGGTTCTCAGTTGTGCGGGGCCATGTTGCCCACCCCACCCATGACACACACAAAGACTTCCACAGGGCTCCACACACCCACAGTTCCGGTTCTGCCCCCAGCCCGGGGAATGGAAACTCTGGCTTAGCACAGGGGCTGGGCTGGCCCCGAGAGCGGACTAGTTGGTCTTGCCACCTCTGTGGGGCTCCTCTAACACGGTGGTCTGTGTAGTGAAGCAAAGTGGGGCACAGCCTGGGAAAGAACAGCCTTCATTGGGTTTTTCTTCAAACAGGACGTGGAGGACTGCTTTGGCAGCTCTCAGAATGGGGGGATCTTGGCCCTGTCTCGGTGTTGAGTTGTCCCCAGCTCACTAGAGAAGAATATGAGGCCAAGAAAGGCTGGGAAGGAGCTGATGAGCCGAGGGAAGAGTCGCTTCCTCACCGTTCCCCTGTGAGAGAAGATGCCCTTTGATCATTTGCTCATAAAACATATCCCTTGCAGGTGCCCGCCATGGTCCATACTGTGCCAGGTGGGGGACGGCAGGGCCCTGCCCTCCCAGAGCGGACAGGCTGGCTGTGTGCGGGGTTGGGGAGACAGACCACAGACAGGGAAACACGCATGTGCGTACTGACAGGTAAGGGAGGAGCAGGTGCTGGATGGTGAGAGAATACAACAGAAGAATTCAGTGGCCATTGAAACTGAGAAGGAAAGGTTGGGGATCCCGGCACCTGGGGAGGTCCTGGTCCCTCCTCACAGTCACTTCTCAGGGGCAGGGAGGGACCAGAGGCTTGGGGGTGCCACGTCACACTCGGCCCTGAGGCGGCTGGGCTCCTGCCAACGTTAACAGTGATGGAATATTTACTTGGAGCCAAAGGTACTAAAAGCCTTTTCACAAAGAGGAAAGGGTTGGGACCAGAATGGGAATAGGGCAATCTAGGCCAGAGAGGCGCAGATCGCAGAGCAAAGGAAATGTGGGTTGGTTAATTATCAAAGGTATTTTGAAATTCCAGCGAAACACAACATTTTTGGAAGGAATCCCCCTCAGGGTCTTCCCGTTGGCCGCATACCATCATGAAGACAAACCAAAGAAGATAAGAAAAATTTAAAGAACTTCCCACCTTTTAAGTTAGACCCAGATGCGATGATCTCATTCAAATGAACACTCAACCCCAGCAAACTGTGACCCTCAACCCCTGCCCTGCATTAGTTAAGGGATGAATCACCTGCTCAGAATGGCACCCGGGGGCCAGCCCTCTGATTGGTGGAGTTGGGTTCCCTGGCCCCAACCAGGTCCGTAATGACTGATCCTGTAGATTGTGAGGCTCCAAAATGGTCCCCGGGGGTGGCTGGGCCTGCTTGTGGATGGGGGAGGGAGAAGAGGAGCCCATCCAGTAAGGAGGCCACACCACACTGTCATAATGGCCCAAGCTCCCAATGGTAGATTCTTTTTTTTTTTTTAAGATTTTATTTATTTATTTGACAGAGAGAGACACAGCAAGAGAGGGAACACAAGCAGGGGGAGTGGGGGAGGGAGAAGCAGGCCTCCCACAGAGCAGGAAGCCCGATGCCGGGCTTGATCCCAGGACCCCAGGATCATGACCGGAGCCAAAGGGAGACACTTAACGACTGAGCCACCCAGGTGCCACAATGGTAGATTCTTGAGAGCATGCAGATGTCTGAGGATGGTGTGAGGTTTGTTACTTCCTTCCTCACAACCCTAGAGCTTTCTTTACTGTAAAAGGATTTCCTTTTCCAAGCTTTAACAAGTTTTGAAATGTGTGATTTTAAAAACAGGTTAGAGATGCCCATTAAGGAAATTTTGAAACTCTAAAAAAAGGGAAAAAGTTGATTATATATTTGCTTCCACTGTATCATGTTTCTTTTTTTTTTTTATAGTTAAGGCTTTTTTAAAAAGATTTATTTATTTATTTGAGAGAGAGAGAGAAAGTATGGCAGGGGGAGGCAGAGGGAGGGAGAGAATCTTCAAGCAGACTCCACACTGAGCGTTGAGCCTGATGCAGGCTCGATCTCATGACTCTGAGATCATGACCTGAGCTGAAACCAAGAGTCAGACACTTAACCAACTGAGCCACCCAAGCGCCCCTCCATTTTATTATGTTTCTTCAACTGGAGTGTAGCTCTTACCACTCCCCACGACTTCACCACCTCCTACCTGTCTCCTTGGTCTTCAGCCACCACATCTCCTACCTCAGGGCCTTTGCACTGGCTCTGCCCTCTGCCTGGAATGCTTTTTCCCAGACATCTGCATGGCTTATTCCCTCATTTCTAAGTCTTTGCTCATACGCGACCTTTTTGATGGTGTCAACCTTGAACACCCTAATTAAATTGTGTTGCTGCCGATCCCTAGTCCCCTTGCTCTACTCTGCTTTATCTTTCTTCTGTGGTGCTCACTGCTTTCTAGCATTCTAAGTTACTTCTTTATTTATTAAACTCACTGCTTATTGCCCGCCTCCCCAGCTAGACTGTCAGCCCCATGAGGGAGGGGTCTTTACTGTTTTCTTCATGGGGGCCTCTCAAGCATCTAAAAAGGAGCCTCACATAGCAGACACTCAATACAGTTTTGTCTGATGAATTAAATGAATGAGGAGTAGCCAATATTTATTGAGTAGGCCCTGTTCTAAGTACTTTACGTTCTTCCAACCATAGGCACAGAGAGGCTAAGAAACTTGTCTAAGATCACACAGCTAGTAAATGTCAGTGCCTGGTGAATGCATCCTTGCCAGGTGCTGGGCAGTGACCACGACAGGCCAGGCCCTGCTCTGGCAGAGGTGGGTACCAGAGGAGCCCAAGCAGATGCTCCTGGCTGACCCAGGAGGGGAGGATGGCTTTCCTCAGGCAGGGGCAGGGTTTGGGTGGAGAATATGAAAGGGGAAGGGCAGGCAAGAGAGAAGCCAACTAGGAGGCCATTATACTTCTTCACTTGAGAGCTGATGGTTCTCTGCATGAGGGGGTAGCCATGGAGATGGGGAGAAAGGTTTAGGTGGGGTTCTCACAGACGCCGATTGTAAGATGGGGACTCAAATGCAAAGAGTTCGTTAAGTAAGAGCCCCCACGAGAAGCAGGAAGTGGGAAGCAAGAAGGAGAGTAGGGAAGCAGGATCAGGGAGATGAGGCCAAATAAAGGTACAGTCTTGGGGGTATTCGGTTAAAGTGGCTCCGGGGGCTGGAAAAAGGGGCAGGTGCCAGCCTGAGAAGGGAGAGCACAGAGTCCAGAGAGAGGCACACAACCAGTAAAGAGGATCTGGGGGCATCTGGGTGAGCACCAACAGTGCTCCTGATGGGAGAGGAAAAGCAGGAACCAAGGAAAGCACCCAGGTTGCTTGCAGCCGCTGGCTGATGCCGTCATTGTCGAGATGGAGGGAGACTGGAGGAGGATCAGGGAGGGGACTTGCTAGGTGAGAGAGGCCCATCAGTGGTGGCGATGTCAGGTAGACTGTTGGTGTGAGTTTGGGTTCTGGTCTGGAGGGACACAACTAGGAGTCATCCCATCGGCTGGGACCATGGTTGGTGTCTGAAGCCATGGGACGATGTAGAGTTGACTTGTCAGATAAATGATGGTGCATCTTTTATTTAAGGACCCCACTTCCCTTTCCACCCTGTCCCCTGGACGCCCCATGTTCTGTCCTGCCACAGGGCCTTGGCATATGCTGATTCTTCTGCTGGGAACCTCTTGCTTCTCCTCCTCACTTTATTGATTTCTATTTATGTCGAAGTCCTTGACTCTCCCATGGCTTCCTCGGGGAGGTGTCTCTGAGCTTCGTGGCCACACAGAAGCCCCCTGTATACCCTGCCTGTGAACTAGTACTTCTCCTTGGGAACAGGGACCGAAGTTGTCAGGTTACACCTATTTGTGTGATTTTGTGGGTTTCGTCCACCACTGGGCCCTCATCCCCTTTCCTCTGTGCCTGGCAGAGGAATGAGCTCCCAAAGGCACTGCTCTGATTCTTCCTTTCCTGACACCGAAGCTTGATCATTGGCTCCCTGTGGCTCCCTTAGCAAAGCCCAGGTGCCTTAGCTAGGGATTGGATCCACTGCCCAGAACCCACCTATTTGTCCAGCTGTATCCCTGGCGGAGATATTCTCTGCCCTCTGCAGATTGAACAGTTCACCCTCCCTTTCTGCTGGGTGCTGTGTGACCCAGTTAGCAGCCTCCCTGTCCCCATTGCTAACTGCTGGCAGCATTCATATCTCAGGAGTCCTTCCACATGCCTCCCCCTGTAGGTCTCCCGAGCTCTCCTGCCTGGAAGGACTATATTTCTTCTCTTCCTGCTCTGTATACCTGCCCATAGAGCCCTTAACACATTCAGCCCTTCCGGAATACTTGGCAAATCTACCTTTGCATCCTTTGTTCTCTGAGGTCAGCAGCCAGGCTTGGGTCCTGGAACAGAGCCCAGCCCTGACGTCCGCTCATCAGTGTGGGTGGAAAGGACTCAAGCTGACGCTGGGTGCTTTTGTGTGTGTGTGTGTGTGTTCCCCAGACCCTGAAAAGAGACAGCCCGTCATTGCCTGGTGTCTGGAAGTCCCTCCGGTAAGAAAAACGTGTAAAAACCTCAGCCTCTGTTCCCAGGGTCCTGGATCAGATGGATCACCTCAATCTCAGGAATAAGTCCCACACATCACTATGGTGTTTTGTTCTGTTTTGTTTTTTCAGTGTGTTTTGTCTAGCAGGTGTTGAAAAATTGAGTAATCTCAGAAAATCTCCCAGTTACATGTAAGAAAATCAACTGAGAATAACCCAAAAGAATCACATATATTTATGTGTGTGAAAGAAGTCTTTTAACATTTAGTGGTTCTTTTTAGCGTGGTAAAATATACATAACGTTAAATTTACCACTTTAACCATTCAGTGGCATTAAATACATTCGCCTTTTTGGGCAACCATCACCACCATCCGTCTCTAGAACATCCCCATCACCTCCAGCAGAAACTGTCTCATGAAACACTAACTCCCCACTCTCTCCTCCCCCAGCCCCTGGCAACCACAATTCTACTTTCTGTCTCTGTGAACTTGATGATTGTAAGGGTCTCGTGTGAGTGGAATCATACAGTCTTTGTCCTTTTGTGACAGGCTTATTTCACTTGGTATGATGCCTTCAAGTTTTTTCCATATTGTAACATGTCAGAATTTCCTTCCTTTTTAAGGCTGAGTCATGTTCCTTCGTATGTATCATCCACTGTATTGACTATATTTTCTTATTTTCTGTATTTTTGAAACTCTGGCATTTGGGGCCTTGATCCTGGAGAGACTGCCCTCCCCCAGGGGTAGCTAATTCATAGAGAGACTAAACAACTCTCCCGTAAGTGCACCTTTGATACACAAATCACCGACCTAGAGCCCACGCTCCAACCATCTCCTTTATCAAGCTCAAACACCATGCCAATATTCCCCCTCCCCTAAACCACCCCAGGGCCAGGTTCTGGACCACTAGGGACCACCACTATGGTCCAGAGCCCACCAGAATTACTCAAACCATCCAATCCTAACCTTACCTGGGGACTTACCCTCTTGTTCCATTCCTTGCCACAAAAGTCCCAATAAAGGCGCCCCCACCTCTGCCTCCTGACCGACCCTGTACTTCCCCACATGGTCCTGCCTCCTGTTTCCAGGGATCTGTGAGTGTAAACTTCCTCCTTCGTGACAATCGGTTTCGAATCCGCGTGCCTTACCATACCTGATTAAAACAAATCCCGGGTACATTTTAACACAACTGTGTTGTATTTATCCATTCATCTGTCAATGGACCATTTGGGAACACTTGGATGGTTTCCATCTTTTGGCTGTTGTTGGTTTTGTTTTGTTTTTTAAGATTTTTATTTATTTATTTGAGAGAGAATGAAAGTGAGAGAGATCAGAGGGAGAGGGAGAAGCAGACTCGCCACCAAGCAGAGAGCCTGATGTGGGACCCCGAGATCATGACCTGAGCCGAAGGCAGACGCTTAACCGACTGAGCCACCCAGGCTCCCCGGTTGTTGCTGTTTTTTTCATGAGATATTTCAAGCATGCAAAAAGAAGTAACAAGAGTAATATAATGAATGTCCACGTATGGCCTCCTGCCCTGACTTCTCCTGAAGCCTCCATGTGCCCCTACCTGCGTCCCCCTTTTCCCAGGGGGATTCTCTCTGCTCCATTAGTGTTCTCCATCTCAGGCAGGGGTGCAACTTTTATTCTATATGGATGCCCTCGTAACTAGTAGATGGTATTATCTTGCATATTTTTAAATTTAGAGAAACAACATCATAGGCTTTTCTCACTCAGCATTATGTGTTGAGGCATACAACTTTAGTTCACTCATTTTATCTGACTGGTTACTATTCCATTGTTCGAATATACCGTAACTTATGCATCCATTCTCCTAGTGCTGGGCATTCTGGATGCTTCCAGTTTTTTCACTAAAACGTGAACATTTGTGTGGTGTGTGTGCACATATGTGTGGCCATCTCTAGCGGACAGACTCAGGTGGGGACCTGAGCATATGTACATCTTCATATATCAGGGGTGCCCAAACTATTCTCCAGACGGAGACGCCAATTTGCGCGCGGAGCAGCATGGGAAAGGATTTCTGTAGGGGCTGACTTGAAACCCTCAAATTCACCTCTACCCCAGACACCGCTTGGGCATGGCCCTTCTCTCAGGAGTGAACGTCATCTTCTGAGTGTGGCTTTGGCTTGAGGGGGACAGTGGTTTCCTGGAATTTCTTTCCACCATGGAGTCAGTGTCTCTTAGCCAGGATGTTACCGGAGGGGAGCCCCTTGTTTTTGTTGTAAGGAGCCTGGCTGAGCAGCAGATTGTACCTGCTCAGGTCTGGGGGTCCCCTTGGCCTTCCGCGGATGTGCATGCAGACCCCCTACCTGCCCCTGGGAGTGAGACTTGGCTGAGCCCTGCCCCAGCCCCGCTCCGCCCTGGAGTTGTGGTGCCCTGCTGATCCCTGGGCCAGAATTGCCCTGGCAATTTGCTGGCAGTTGGCTTGGCAGATTTGTAGGCATCAAACCAAAGAAAATATTTGCTTAATAACGTGCTTGTTGTGAAGGGTCTCTGTGCTCATTTGCTCTGACAGCGCAGAGTGTTTCTGCAAAGAGGAGGCAAATTTCTTTGAAATTAGGATATTCGAAGTAACTACTCAACTCAGGCTTTTTGATATTGCTTTAAGAAATCTGTTTTGCCCATAAAATCATGGTTCTGCTGTTTGCACCATTCGGCTGACATTTATTCCAATTTTCAAACAGCAGCTCCCTCCACTTTACCTTCTGTAATTCAAAATCGGGATCTTTAAGTCCTCGGCAAATTGTTTCTGTAATATTCTAAAGTGAAGATACTTGCAAATGTGTACTTTTTAGAACCAGTGTAAATTTTAAATTCAGGATTAAAGTAACCTTTTATGTGCGATCTTGTCTGTCCTGTAAATCACAAAGTGTCTTATTCTCTATTCTTCGAGCATGTCTCAGTTGCCCTGTGTTTTCGCAAGACTGGAATTGCTGTTTACGCAGGTTGAGACCGGCTCAAAAGCTGTTCTCTGTGCTTTTTAAGCTTTGAGCATTTGCTGCTGGGGCTACCCAAGGCCTCCCCAGCTGTGGGCAAACACGGGTGCCTAGGGGTGGCAGGGGTCACAGGTCTGGTAAAACCTGGGGGTGCAGTCAGTTGTGTGTCTGACTCTTGGTCTTCTGCTCAGGTGGGGATCTCATGGGTGGTGGGATAGAGCCCTGAGTCAGGTTCTGCGCTGTGTGTGGGTGGGAGGGTCTGCTTGGAGAGTCTCTCCCTTGGCCCCTCCCCCACCCCAGCCCCACCCCACCCCCTTCACACACACACTCTCTCTCTTTCTCTGAAATAAATAAATAAATCTTAAAACAAACAAACAAACAAACAAAAAAACAACCTGTGGCGAGTTCTTACCCCATCCTTCTTCGGGGTCTCAGCTCCCTTGCAAAGCTCTGTTAATCCCTCTGAAATATTCCTGGGCTTCCCATCTGTGCTCATGCCCAGGCAGCTAGCTACCAGCTGGCATCTGCCAGGCACCAACATCACTGAGTCTTCGCACACAGGTGCCTGCTTCTGCTGGGCCAGGCTGTCCCTTCCCTTGGCCCAGCCTCCTGGCTTCTGCCCTCCCAGTGCTCCAGGTGGCAGGTAGGGAAAAAGGCCCCCTCCCTGATCTGCCGAAGGGATTAGGGATTGAGCCCTCTGTGCCAGATTTCAAGAACAGTTCTTTCCAGCTTCCTCTCTAGGAGCCAGATGTGCCCAGGCTGGCCAGAGGACCAGGCTGAGGGACCCTGACTGTGATCTTGGGCTCCTGCGGTGCCCCCTCTTGTTGATGGATCATTCTCTCCTACCTGCTCCTACTCCCTGTTCCTTGAGGAAACAGACTTCTGGGGCAGCCTCACCATTTGCCAGAAACATCTCCATCCTAGCTTGCTTGAGTTCACTGTACTTGGAATACAAAGTTTCCCCGAGGCTGGCAATGCACATCGCTTGGCTAACTGTATTCCTAAATATTGATTATCCCAGTCCCTTCTATGGAGCATCATTCTGATGTTACTTCCTGATTGGCACAGCTGAGCACAGGCTACTCCAGGGGGGTGGAGGGATGATCGGGGAGGGAGGAGGGAGCCTTCAGAGGCCCAAGACAGGGGTCAGGAGAAGGCAGGGCGCCATGAGAACTGATAGTCTCCAAACTTCTCTGGGCCTTAATTCTCCAATCAGGAAATGAGTGGTTTGTACCAGTTGTATTCCTTAAGCTCTTCAAACTACTTGGGGATAGAATCAAAAGTTGATTTGTTTGTTTGTATATTTTTTAAAACAGTGGTTCATATACAGATTTAGCAAACATCCAAGACACCTTTCTCTTCGGTCACCTCATTTGAAATGTTCATCGATTTTCTGCCTTAGTTCTTTGCTAATATAACTGTGCATGGCTATGAATTTCCCTGTAAGTACTGCTTTATCTGTATCCTACAGATTTTGATAGTATTTTCACCACCATTCAATTCTATTTATTTTTAAATTTCCAAGATCATTTCTCAATTGACTTAAGAATGATTTAGAGGCATAGGGTTAAAACAAATTTTTTTTTTTTTTTTGGTTGGGGAATACATTTAAAAGCATCAAAATCCAAAATGCCTAAAAGGTCTACACAGAAAACTAATCCTTCTACCCCATCCACCAGGAATCCATTCATAGGCAACGAATACTGGTCATTAACTGAGTGTCCTCCCACCTATAGTTTATGTGCATAAGACAAAATGTATATAGATGAGCATATAAACATATGTGCATATGTAAATATGCATATATCCCTTCCCCCCTTCTTAGACAAATCCTATTCCTTTACATCAGTGTGCAAAAAGCTGCTTCATTTTTTTTTTTATAGCTGCATAGTGTTCCATCAAATGGATGTATCAAATCTAAATACCAAGTTCTCTGTTGATGAACATTTCTGTTGACTATGGTTTTTCAAACTTATAAACAACATTGTCATAAAAACCTTTTTAAAAAATATGTCATTTCATAGATGTGGAATTGCTAGGTCAAGTGTATGTGCATTTGAATTTTGATAGCTGTTGCTGAAAGCCTTGTACAGATGCCTTCCATGCCTTCCAATGCTGCCATTTTACATTTCCAGGCATAATATGAGGTTCTATTTACCCCTCAGCTTTGCCAACATAGTGTCTTATCAAATTTTGGTCCTCTGTTGCTCTACTAATGAATAATGGTATCATTAGCTTTATTTTGCATTTCCCTTATTATGAGGTAGAGCATCTGTCATATGTTTTAAAGTCATTCACACAGATCTTGGTTTCTAAATGCCATTCTCCTGATAAAAGGAGTGAGGACTTCTTGGAGAAATGGCTGATTCCCTGGGGCAGGGATAATGCAAGATAGACCTGGAGCATCTTGTAGTGTCAGAAGTAAGGAAGTGTAACAAATGAAAACAACCCACCCACCACCACGGTAGGGGTAATCAGAGGGTGGTAGGAGTCAACTGGAAAATCTCCCAATGGCCAAAATTGGAACAATTCGAGCAGCAAAATAAATAATGTAGTACCATACTATAGACAAGAATATAAATTAAATATACATGTGCCCACATTGACAAATAAATGATTGTATAAATATATAAGGGAAAACAGACAAATCTTTCTTATGAAGGAATTCTGAGTCATTATCTAGGCACTCTCCTCTTCAAAAGGTAAAGTTTAATTCCCTTTCCCTTGAGTGACTGGACTTAGGGAATGGCTTCCTATGAACAGAGAACAGAAAGAGAAAATAGAGGTCTGACTGGAGGAACCTGGTCAATACCACCTCAACCAATGATCTGGACTTCTATCACGAGTGATGTCACTTGGCTATGGTGCACCCCCTCATCTGACAGGAGGAGAAGGGCACTCACTTCTGTGGTATTTTTCCTCCAAACTCATAACTCCAGTGGAGTCCTGAAAAAAACAAAACAGAACATGAGATGATCGCAAACTCAAGACATTCTACAAAATACCTGACCACTACTCTTCCAAACTGTCAAGGTTGTAATAAACAAGGAAAGATGACCTAGGAGATATGTAAATGTAATGTGGGGCCCTGGATTTGGACAATGGAACAGAAAAAAGACATAAGTGGAAAAACGGGTAAAATCTGAACAGAGCCTGTAGTTTAGTTAATAGTAATGCACTAATGTTATTATCCTAGTTTTGACAAATATACCACAAGTTATGTAAAATGTTAACATTAGGGAAACTGGGGAAAGCATTACAGGGCAACTCTGTATTATCTTTGCAAGTTTTCTGTAAATCTAAAATTATTCCTCAATAAAATTTCATTTTTAAAAAGTTACTTGTATTTCTTTTTTTTAATGAGGAGTTTGATCATTTCTTTTGACAAGAGTTTTTCAGTTGTTAGTTTCTTGTTTATCTGTAGAAGCTCTTTATATATTAGGCATTGATTATAATATGAATTAATCATATTTATGCCAGTTTGACTTTGTCTTTTGATTTTGCTTACATTTTTTTCCCATTCAGAAATGTTTTGTTTTTTTTTTAAGATTTTATTTATTTGACAGAGAGAGAGACACACAGTGAGAGAGGGAACACAAGCAGGGGGAGTGGGAGAGGGAGAAGCAGGCTCCCTACTGAGTAAGGAGCCTGATGTGGGGCTCGATCCCAGGACCCTGGGATCATGACCTGAGCCGAAGGCAGATGTTTAATGACTGAGCCACCCAGGCGCCCCCCCCATTCAGAAATGTTTTAATTTAGATAGTCAAATTTTCATTTTTTTTCTTCTGTGGCTTTTAACTTTGTGTTATAGTTAGAAAATCTCCTTCCCGCCAATATTATAAAATAATTCTCCCATGGTTTACTCAAGTTCTTTTACTTAAGATGGGTGTTTTTTACATTTCCAACATAGTCTGTATGACAACGAATTTTTGAAATTCTTAGAAATGTATTAATTTCTAAAGTTGCATCAGAGCAGTCAGGAAACAGACACCAGGGGTATTTGAACAGAGAGGATTTAATATAAACAACTCAGCTGTTAATTAAGTAACAGAAAAGGTAGAAAGAGAACTCTATAAAGTATTCAGGGGGCTGGCAGCCACAGGAAGCAGCTACCATGCTCAGGGCTGAGGGATCAAAGGGAAGAGGCTGGAATGACCAAGTAGAAAGTTAGAGGAGGGGTCCTCTCTTCTGTGCTTCTGTGCCTGGGACACAAGCAGGCTCTGAGGAGCCACAATGGCTATGCCAGTGTCTCAGAGGGGTAGCGTGAGGGCTCCATGAAGTTGCTTTGCAAGTGTTGGAAAAACCAACTGGATTCCAGTGCTGCTGTGGGCAGGAACAGCTGCCACGGGGTGAACAGGTTTTGCTGGGATACTGCTCATTGGACAGGAAGCAAACAGGGAGGAGCAAGTCCCCTCTTCCTCCTCTAGCTTTGCAGCCTCTCTGTCTAGTGCCCCCTATTGGCGGAACCTAACAGGGACCCTGCCCGCCGTGCAGAAATGCAGAATACAGAAGGGTGGTTTGGAGCTGAGACAATAATTTAATAACTGATCCGTTTACTTCAGTGATTTGCACATACTTCAGTCCATCCTCTTCCCTCTTCCACTGGGCCAGCAAATTACAGTGGCCACCTAAAAGCGCCTTAGCTTTAATTTGTTTTTTTTAATCCCTCAAAATAAATGGTGTCGTTACGGTTGCATGCGGTCCATGCTGGTCTAGGTCTGTCCACATTGCATGTTTGCCAATTTATTTGCCTGACATTCCTTCTTCCATCTCAGACCCTTTTCTTTTTCTTTTTCTTTTTTTTTTCAGACCCTTTTCTTAAGGGATTGTTTTCCTTCATCCTGAAGCACATCCTCTTGGACTTCCTTTGGTTGGGATCTATTGCTGGCGAACTCTCGATCTTTATTTGTTAGTAATGTGTTAATTTCACAATCGTGGCACTCTGAAGATGTTTTTACGTAGCCTCCTGGCTCCCATTGTTGCTGGTGGTAAGTCTGTTTTCAGCCTAATTGTCATTTTTTTATGCTCTATCTTTTCTCTATGCAGACCTTTAAAACCTTTCTACTGTACGGTCAGACAACTTGGTGTATTAGTGGGAAGACAATAAGGTGTATTTAAAAAGGTATGTTTGAAAAGATCGAACATTGATCTCAGGGTGCCTGGCTGGCTCAGTCAATGGAGAATGCAACTCTGGATCTTGGGGTTGTGAGTTCAAGCTCCACGTTGGGTGTAGAGATTCCTTTTTAAAAATAGAAAATATTTAAAGAAAATTAAAAATAAAATAAAAGGACATTGATCTGGAGAGAGACAAATGATAATGGTGGTCGAACTCTTGCCCTATCTCTGAGACCTTAGGCAAGTTTCTTAACAGCTGAGTCCTGTGACTTTGTGGTAACAACAAACGTCCTCTGCGTGATGATTGTGGCAGGACCTGGACAAATGGAGACACCCCCCTGACATGGTCATGGTTACTCCCACTGACCCCATCTCATTGATCATTACCGCAGTCTAAGGTTAAGTTCAACTCTGCCAACAACGATGCTTAGTGTTTGTTTTGAAATTTCAAAACGCAATTCTAGCTATGGCTCATTTTATTATTCCCTGTTACATAGAATTTTCTCTTACATCAACTTAATAAAGGAATCCACAAGCCTCTGCTAATTAACTTCTCAGCACAAACTACGGCAGCTCAGACTCAGAATAGTATCATGTCAAAACCAGACAAAAGAAGAAGGGGAGGTTTGGGTTCTCCTTTGGGGAAGAGAATGGTAATTGTTTTCTGTTTCTATCCACATGGGATGGCACTGGTCTGTTCATGAACACTGCCACAGTCAGAACAAGGAAAGCCACCATTCTCAGGCTTGACAGCTTTGGAACCTTTTTTTGTTTTGTTTTTTGTTTTTTAATCACAAATTTTGATTTAGAAGTTTTCCTAAAATTGTCGTCATATTTGTACGTGTCCTGGACAACTTGACATTGAAAAACAAACAGTTTCCCCTTGAACTAAAAGTAGATCATTCATTTGGGGGATTATCCACCTTCCTGGTTCTCTCATTAACATGTTTACTCGGCAGAGCCTTTGCAGATGTTTCTTTTAGGTCTTGAAACAACCCAGTTGTCCACGCACTTACCCCATGTTCCTCTGCAAAGAACAAAAGTTGTGCTCCTTTTAAAATCTCACTTTTCTCACCTGTTTGAATGCACTGAGGTTGTACAAGGGGAAAAAGACAAGATCTATTGAGAGACAAGTTGTCTGAGAGGATTAATAAGTCCTCAGCTATCAACCTATGAAAAGTAGTAATGAGAATGTCTCCCTGTTCCATAAAAGCATGGATGTTAATACTATTATTCTTGGTATTGCAAAAGAAACCATCACTTCTCATATATGTGCTCTACAAGAAGATAATCTACTTTTTTGCCTGAACGTTATTTATACCAAGGGACACTCTATGTGGGTGTTAATATTTTCTTTTTTTTTTTTCTAAGACCTATTTATTTGGGGGGGAGAGAGAGAGAGTGTGTGCGCACACAGCAGGGGGGAAGGGGCAGAGGGGAGAGGAAGAAGCAGACTCCCCATTGAGCAGGGACCCTGAGATCATGACCTGAGCCAAAGGCAGACGCTTAACCAACTGAACCACCCAGGCGCCCCCTAAAAGATTGTTAATATGAAGCTAGTGGACAGTCAAGTCCTGTATGCTATGGGACTTCCAGGTACATTTTCTGAGTTTGTGGTTAAGATTATAAATCACTCTGGCTGTTTCGAAAGAGCTAGCTGGAGAAAGAAAGAGAAAGTCAAAGGGGCCCTCTGAGGCACACTGTTCTGTGTGTGTGTCTTCTGTGAGCACACACAGACCAGAAGGGAGCGTACAGTGGTCAGCCCTGCAAAGTGGGTGGCCTTGGTTGGGGCCATTCTTCCACCAACTCCTCCAAACTTTCTGTCCCTCCTTCTGGGATTTTGCTCCCCATTTTCTGCCCCTGGATCCTGAGAATCCCCATCCCCTGGGACCATCCATCTCCCTGTTTCCTCCCTTAATGTTTCCGCTGTAGGAAATGTCCCTGCTTCAGATGTCCCCCAATCAAGTCCCATCCTAGTGGGTCTCTGTGTTTAGACAGGCTGCTGAGAGGAATTTAAGTAGCAAATGGCCGAAAAAATGAACCCTTAAAGATTCTTTACATTTTCCGAGAGAAATCTATAAACTTGAAGGAATCACTGTTAGGGGAACCGTGTCATGCTGGAGTGTCTAAACTGGCCTGGTTCAACCAACGGGACATCTTCAGCTACTCTCTCTCTCCCTGACCCCAAACTGGTATTCTATTTTTTTTTAATTCCTTCTCCTGATGAACCATTTCTTCAGGAAACCTCCCCAGGGCTTGCTGCCTGACCCTTGACCATTATTTGATCTGTAACAGCGCTCGGCACACTCACTGGGGCCTCTCTGAACACTTTTTTTTTTCTTAAATAAATAAATAAATAAAAGACTTTGTTGCTCTGGGCCTCAGGCCCCAAGCCAGTCATGTGTCCTCACGTGGCCACTTTTCCTGTCCCTCTGGGCTCTGCCAAGGGAACAGGCTGAAGCCAGGAGGTAACACCCCAGATGTGTGGCTGCGTCTGAGGTGGGGGAAGTCTGTAGGGTCCAGTGTTCCCTCTGCGCAGACAGCTTCACAACTGAGGGGCGCCTGGGGGGCTCAGTTGGTTAAGCGTCTGACTCTTGATTTCGGCTCAGGTCATGATCTCAGGGTCGTGAGATTGAGCCCTGTGTTGGGGCTCCAGGTTCAGCGGGGAGTCTGCTTGGGATTCTCTTTCTCCCTCTGCCCCTCCACCCTTCTCTAAAAACAAACAAAAAATATTCTCACTGATATGAGGAATTCTTAATCTCAGGAAACAAACTGAGGGTTGCTGGAGTGGTGGGGGGTGGGAGGGATGGGGTGGCTGGGTGATAGACATTGGGGAGGGTATGTGCTATGGTGAGCACTGTGAATTGTGTAAGACTGTTGAATCACAGACCTGTACCTCTGAAACAAATAATACATTATATGTTAAAAAAAGAAGAAGAAGAAGAAGATAGCAGGAAGGGAAAAATGAAGGGGGGAAAATCGGAGGGGCAGACTAACCATGAGAGACTATGGACTCTGGGAAATAAACTGAGGGTTCTAGAGGGTAGGGGGGTGGGGGGATGGGTTAGCCTGGTGATGGGTATTAAAGAGGGCATGTACTGAATGGAGCACTGGGTGTTATATGCAAACAATGAATCATGGAACAGTACATCAAAAACTAATGATGTAATGTATGGTGATTAACATAACATAATAAAAAATGAAAAAAAAAATAGAATTGAGATGCATGGTGGGACACACAGCAGGTGCAGGAGAATGGCTTGGGTATGTGGATAAAAAACCACTGTGATTAGGGCATGTGTTTGCTGTGCCCTCCCAACCACCAAATATAGTCTGCTTGATTTGTGATTTATCTTTACTTATTGCTTCCCATTTGGATTTAGTTTTGTTTCCTTCTAGATGTTTGTGGTTTATTTTTTCCTTGCCTTTAATATGTGTGCAATTTATTTTCATGTGTAGTGTGAGGTATGGATCCAACTTTCCTCCCCAATATTGCTGGCCAATTGTCCTGGTGCTATTTCTAAAGACTCCCACCCTTGCCCACTGAGTATGATATGCCAACTGTTTCTGATAGGCTTCTCTGTTCCACTGACCTGCTGTTCATCCCTGTACAGAATGTGAGTGTGTTTGACTGCAAGTAGAAAACCCACCCAGCTATGCCTTAGACAGTGGGGGTTTCTTTTGTATCTGTAAGTCCAGAATGGACAGTTCCTGGCTTTGGTTTGGTTACCTAACAATGCCATGAGGCACCAGGGTCTTCTCTCTTTTGCACCCATTGTCTGAATCATGTCTGTCACCTCCTGCATGTCCTTACCACCAAGGTGGCTGCCATCATGCCAGGCTTCATTTCTGCTTTCAGAACAGGAAGAATGCAGTGGGGAAGAGGGTGCCAGCAGCATCCGGAAACAAGGTTCCCCACAAACTCCCCATAGACTTCTGCCTACGTCTCATTGGCCAGCGCTGAGTCATGTTCTACTTCCTCAAACTGCAAAGGGAGCTGGGAAAATGGGTAACTGGACTGTCCCAAGTGGCTTAGAAGAATCATGCTCACCTTGGGCTGGGTATAAAAGTGTGGGCTCAGGACGCCTGGGTGGCTCAGTTGGTTAAGCGGCTGCCTTCAGGTCAGGTCATGATCCCAGGGTCCTGGGATCGAGTCTCACATCGGGCTACCTGCTCAGCGGGGAGCCTGCTTCTCCCTCTGCCTGCCTCTCCCCCTGCTTGTGTTCTCTCTCTCTCTCTGACAAATAAATAAATAAATAAATCTTAAAAAAAAAAAAAGTGTGGGCTCAAGTCCCCCACGTAGCTTCTGGATTTACTTACTGTGGGGTTATAGTCCCCCTGAGAGAATCCTGCCAGGGGCACTGGCACAAGGAGAACCCGAACAGACATCAGCTTGAACTCCCAGATGTGGCTGTGTTCTTACACTGAGCTTATTATTCAGCCTGTGGGAGGTAGGGTGGGGGGCATGTCCAACTTTCTTAGCAGGACTGGCTGGCCACACCCCTACCTGACCCCATAGAGAGAAGGTAGAGGGCACTGTGCTGCCTTGTAAAGCCCAGTTGGGGGGTACGGAATGGGGGGTGCAGAGAAAGAGTCCTCACCCATTGGTGGAGACCTGTAGCTTCTGTTACTCTGGTGTATTAGTTTCTTACTGCTGCTGTAACAAACTACCACAACTTTATTTATTTTTAAAGATTTTATTTATTTATTTGAGTGAGAGAGAGAAAGCCACAGAGGGAGAGGGAGAAGCAGACTCCCTGCTGAGAAGGGAGCCCGATGCGGGGCTCGATCCCAGGACCCTGGGACCATGACCTGAGCCGAAGGCAGAGCCCTAACCGGCTGAGCCATCCAGGCACTCTTACCACAACTTTAGTGGCCGAAAAGCAATGCAAATTTAGCTTACACTTCTGGAGGTCAGAGATCTGAAATGGATCTCATTGGGCTAAAAGCAAGGTGCTGATAAAGCTGGTTCCTTCTGGAGGCTCCAGGGGAGAATTTATTCCTGGCCTCGTCCAGCACCAACTACCCTCTGTCCTCAAAGCCAGAAGTGTGGCAACTTCAAATCTCTCTCTGCTTTTGTCTTCACGTCAGTTTCTCTCTTATAAGGACCTTTGTGGTGATATTGGGCCCACTGGATAATCCAGGATAATCACCCCATCTCAAGGTCCTTGAACTGAGTCAAATCTGTAAAGTCTCTGGGGATTAGGGCCAAATATTTCTCTGTGCTATCTCAGGTGATGGGCAGCTGATTCAACTTGTGGGCATGGGGCAGGGAGTGAGAGAAAGGGAGGGATCCGGGCACAGGGCAGAGCTAGGAACCTTTGAGAAAGGCCATGGCTCGTTGGGTTCAGGGAATGGCTGTCAGCTCAACACTGTGGTGAACTGAGTCTGGAGGGTCCTCAGTCTGGTTCCGGGGGCCCCAGTCTGAGACCCACTGTCTTCCTCCCTTCCCTCCTCCTATGTGACTAGCCCCGATACAGAAGTCCTCAATGCCCTGGTGCCAATCCTGTTCTGTCCCCACTGGTCCACCTGGCCTCAGTCCATGCCAACTGCCTCTTTTTTTTTTTTTTAGATTTTATTTATTTATTTGAGAGAGAGAGAGAGTGAGAGAGAGAGCGCAAGAGGGGGTAGGGTTAGAGGGAGAAGCAGACTCCCCGCTGAGCAGGGAGCCCGATGTGGGACTCGATCCCGGGACTCCGGGATCATGACCTGAGCCGAAGGCAGTCGCTTAACCAACTGAGCCACCCAGGCGCCCCATGCCAACTGCCTCTTGGCTGGTTTCCCACCTCTATCTGGCCCACCACAGTGTGGCCTGAATGAGCCTTCCAAGGCAGAAAGCTGAGCAAGTCACTCCTCCTTTGCTTAACACTCTGGGATGGCTCTGGGTTACCTTTTAGGAGGCAGCCCTACATCCCCAGCTTCACAGAGCAGCCCCTCAGGACCTGCTGCTCATTCTCACTTCATTTCCCAGAGTGTGGGGACAATTGCATGCCACCCCCACCCTCCCTCCTGGTTCCAGATGGGTTCTGGCATCTTCACCTTTGCAGATGTGATTCCTTCTACCTGACACCCTTCCTTCCACCCCTCATCTGCCAACTTCTATGCTTCTTTTAGGGCCCGGCTTGTCTGTCACTGTCCCTGGGAAATCTTCAGGATCAGCCAGGATCCTGTGGATGCAACAGAAACTGATTCTGACTGGTCCATATGAATGGGGGCTGGGTGGTCCCCAAGAGCTGCTATCAGCACAAGGGGAAAGGATGCTGGATGCTTGGGGACACTGCCCAAGTCTACACCTGCTCCCTCTGACACACCGGCAGGGGCTTGGTGCCCTGTGGGCGGCCATAGCCCTCGGCATGTATGGCAGCCTTGGCACTGACCGCGTTAAGTCTCTAGTGGCTGACTTGCTTGCCTGTCTTACTGCCCCAGCTCCCGATGAAGACCTTGCCTTGCTCAGGTGCGCCCTCTGGGTCAGTACAAGGCCTGGTGCACAGCGGCTGGGAGATCGTGGAATGTGGCAGGGATTTGAGGGGCAGTTCCAAACTCTGAACCCCAAGGAACTGAGCGATCTGTGAGCCTTGGGAGGGCACTGACACAAGACAGACAGAGGGGAAACTGAGGCTGGGGCCCTGCGTCCTTTCTGTTCAGAGATTTCTTTCTCAAGAATGGGAAGATTGGTGGTGCATACTTTGGAAAAGTGTTTGGCTGAGTCTAGGAAATCTAGAAGCTCACTCTGGCTCAGCAAGTCCCCCTGCATGTATGCCCAACAGAAATGCATGTGCATGCCCACTGAGACATCACGTGAGCACCCAGAGCGCTTTTATTCAGGACAGGCTCCAAACTGGAAACAACCCGATGCCTTCCTCTGGACCATGGATAAATAGTGTGGACTATTCACAAAATGGAAAGAAAATTCATGTCAGAATTGACTCACTGTACAGCAGTTGGGGGCTTGAAACAGAACACAAAGGAACCTCATCCAGCTGAGAAGGAATATGCTTGAAAAGGAAACCCTAAATCTGTCTGGGGAACAGGTTTAACTCAGGGAAATTTAGAATCAAGTATAATGATAATGGAGTAGATCAAAACTCTTGCATTCATCTTTTTGTGTTAAGCTCAGAAATCTACTTTATAGCTCTGGCATTTTAAGGACTTACAAAGCTTAAGAGAATTGAGTATATTTGAATGTTCACATCAGACTTGTGATTCTAATTTTAAATGTGCTCGAGTCATTGACTTTGAGCTGTGATTGTAAGTTGAAATCTTACTAAGTTGGTAAACAGTTTTTGAATATTTAAAAATCCCCATAATTGTAAGTTTAGTGTATCTGATTGATAAGAATCACTTAAGGACTTGGGAAGATTTGTTAGTCAGATAATTAAAAAACTTAGAAATGGAATATAATAAACTCTGATTGCAGCTTAAAATGTTTAAAGGAGTTTAATTAACTAAGTAGGTAAATGGTACAAACATTAATCAAAATTCGCCTTAAAGATGATTGTTAAAATTGTCTGGATCTATTCATAGAATAGGATTTGTAAGTTGCATTTAAAAGCTCAACAAAGAATTAGGATTTATGGACCAACTTTAAGGAGAACACAAGGCAGCAACCTCTTTGACCTCCACTATAGCAATTTCTTACTAGACACGTCACTGGGGTCAAGTGAAGCAAAAGCAAAAATGAAATTTTGGGACCTCATCAAGATAAAAGTCTTCTGCACAGTGAAGGAAATAATCAGCAAAACTAAAAGGCAACCTACAGAACAGGAGAAGATATTTGCAAATGACATACCTGATAAAGGGTTAGTATCCAAAAATCTATAAAGAACTTATTAAACTCAACACCCCCCAAAAACAGAGTCCACTTAAGAAATGGGCAGAATACATGAATAGACATTTTCCTAAAGAAGACATCCAGATGGCTAACAGATGCATGAAATGGTGCCCAACATCACTCATCATCAGGGAAATAAAAGTCAAAACTACAATGAGATACCACCTCACACTGGTCAGAATGGCTAAAATTAACAACACAGGAGACAACAGGTGTTGGCAAGGATTCAGAGAAAGGGGACCACTCTTGCATTCTTGGTGGGAATGCAAACTGGTGCAGCCACTCTGGAGAACAGTATGGCGGTTCCTCAAGACACTAAAAATAGAGTTACACTATGAAGGATCCAGCAATTGCACTACTAGGTATTTACCCAAAGGATACAAAAATACACATTTGAAGGGGTCCATGCACCCCAATGTTTATAGCAGCATTATCAATAATAGCCAAACTATGGAAAGAGCCCAAATGCCCATCGACTGAAGATAAAGAAGATGTGGTACACACACACACACACACACACACACACACACACACACACACACACACAGAGGAATATTACTGAGCTATCAAAAAGAATGAAGTCTTGCTCTTTGCAATGTGGATGGAGCTAGAGTGTATTATGCTAAGCGAAATAAGTCACTCAGAGAAAGACAAATACCATATGATATCATTTATATGTGGAGTTTAAGAAACAAAAAGGATGAACATTCGGGAGGGAGATAAAAAGAGAGAGGGAAACAAACCGTAAGAGACTCTTCATGATAGAGAACAAACAGGGTTGATGGAGAGAGGTGGGTGGGGGGAGGGCTGGAAGGGTGATGGATATTAAGGAGGGAACTCTACTCCTGAACCAATATTGAACTGTATGTCAACTACCTAGAATTTAAATTAAGAAAAAAAAACAACTTTAAAAACCGAAGTATTTCTCAAATTTTTTCTCTGCCCGAAGCTGCCCTCAAGAACACCAGAAAAATCCTTGGAGTCGGACTTTGGAGGCTTAAGGGAGCATGACTGAGCTGCCACCCACCCACAAACACCGGGACAAATGGGGCAATAAGCATGGCGGGTGCTGCCTGCCAGGGGGTCATGTGAACCCCCAACCCAACCCAGCCTTCTGCCTTCCCTTCCCCGCCCCCAACTTGGAGGTACTCCTCAAAGCAGCCATCGGGCCACTGCAGAGACCTAGGAGGCATGGAAGTTCCCTCTGCAGGGGACGAGCGTGGACACTCCCTGACCCTCACCCCACACCCCAGTCTTCGAAGGCTTTTGTCCGATTGGTGCTTCGGTCAGCAGAATAATGGCCCCTAAAGATAGCCATGCCCTAATCTCTGGAAACTTCGAAGGTTACCTTACATGGCAAAAGAGACTTTGGGGGATGGGATTAAGTTAAGGTTCTTGAGATTAAGGGAGATGATCCTGTATTATCCGGGTGGGCCCTAAATGTGATTCCTTACAAGAGGGAGGCAGAGGGAGATTTGATGAAAGAAACCACCCATGTGAGCACTGAAGCAGGATGCTACACTGCTGAACCCAAGGAACGCAGTTCTAGCAACTGGAAAAGGTGAGGAGACAGATTCCCCGCCTAGGGCCCCTGCAGGTAGCAAGTCCCTGCCATCACCTTGACCTCAGCCCAGGGAGGCTGACTGCGGGCTTCTGGGCTGCGGAGTGTCACAGAAGAAATGAGCGTTGTTGTAAATGAGTGTTGGTCATTGTGTGAGCAGCAACAGGAAACGGTACACATGCAGAGAGACTTCCTTGCTCTTGGTTTTCCTTGATGCCAGAGCTCCAGCCCGGAGGGCCCCAGGGCCTTTGCTGACTTCCTGGACTGAGTGGGAGGCCTGAAGAGATTCCAGGCATCACCTTCCTTAGCAGCTGCTGACAGCCCACCTTTGGGTGGAGAACTCCCCGGTATCTGCCTTCTGTCATTGGTGCAGGGTTCCCAAACTTGACAATGACGCCATTGTCAGTTTGTGGCCGTCTGTGTGGGCCTCTTTGTGAGTCTGCAGGCAGCACACCCTGGGGCCTGGCATGGGGGCTGTTGGTCCTTTTCTTTGCCCACCTGTCCCTAAGGCCGCCCTCCCCTGCAGGCTTCCTTCCAGTGGTGGGGTAGGTTGCAAACTGGGCCAGTGGCCATCATCACCTGTCTCTACTGGTGGGCCTCATACTGCTGGGGGCCCCAGGGCTGCTGCACCTCAGACTGGCACCTCCCGCACCTCACCTTCTCCACCCCAGCGCCTCCTTCCTGTGCTCTTGGCAAATATGGTCTGGGGAGCCTGACAGCCCAGAGATGCCTGGGGTTAGACCGGGGGAGACAAGCCAAACATTTCACAACAAACCCCAGAGGCCACGCCAATTCATGTCCAGGTTAAGCTGAAGTTCTCAGGAGATGGGGTGTGTCCACATCACGGCATCTGATCCAGAAGTCTCCAAAGGAGGGTGATAGGCACAGGGGTGCAAGACAATTTGCTAGGGCGTGGAAAGAAATGTCAGAACTTCACCTGTATTTATTCTTAGCTCATTCTTTTAAATTTCCATTTCTTAAATATCTTTTATATTACATTTAAGATATTAGAACAGGAATATGAGTATGTATTTATAACTGAATAAAAGCAAATGGTAGGGGCAGTGCTTTTAAACCATCTTTTTGAAGACGATGAGTAAAGAAAGCTTTGGCACTGTTGATCAAATCGACAAGCATTTATCGATCATCTACTGTTGGCGAAGAACTGGGTGAGATGCTGTGGGAATTTTTAAAGAGAGAGAAAGGGAGCAGAGGGTATAGCAGAGAGGTTAGAAGTGCTGCTCTGAATGACAAACTGCAAGAATATCTGTAACCCATATCACAGGCACAGGCTAATTTTCCTAGCATGTAAAGAGCATTTACAAATCAATAAGAAAATGGCAACAAGAAAATGGCCTAGTTGGTTGGGAAATGGGCGGAAGAGATTCACAGAAATGAACAAGTGGCCATTGAGCAGGTGACGAAAGATGTTCACTCATCATAGGAGAGCTGTGTGTTAAAGAACACTGAGATGAGAGCCCAGTTCTCTTCTGTTGGGTTGGTCAAGATCCACAAGTGTGAACACGTGCGTGTCGATGGTGAGATGGGGGGGACCATCTGTTGTAGTGGCAATGCTTCGGAATTTCAAACACACACGCCCTCCAAGTTGGCCACTCAGCTCTGAGAATTCACCTACCAATACGCTTATCTGCAGGAAATAAATGACACACATCTATATGGTGGGGCACTATTGGGGCTTCAAGAAGAATCAGGAAGCTCTATATGTCTTGGTATGGAACGAGTTCCAAGAAATCCTGGTAAGGCAAATGGCCAGAGACTACCATTTGTAAAAAGGGGGACGAAAAGAATATACACACCCACACAGACAAATCTGTGGGAGGCGAGGTGCTGGCAAGAGAGGGAGAACCACAGCCTCCTTTAGGGGGTGCTACTCAGGACAGACCCTGGACAGGTGGAGAGGTGACCTGGAGAAGGCTCTGGGTTGGGATCCACAGAGCCCTGCGCGGAGGCTCCACAGAGCCACGTTAAGCTCTCTCCAGCCTCAGTTTCCTCGTTGGGAACAAGTGCCACCCAGCCCTTTAGCCCCCGGGCTTGCTGGATGTCAGGCTGACAATGACCGGGTAGCGCCACCAGTCAGTCATTGGGGGCTTTCCAGGTGCCGGGCTCTGTGCTGCAGGCGTCACACGAATTCTCTCATGGAAACCCTGCAGCTGCCCTGAGAGAGGGCTCCTTTTTGCATCTCAGTTTCCAGGTGCTGGGAGTGAGGCTTAAAGGGGTTAAATAATTGGCCCCATGTCACACAGAGCAAGATCCCACCTCCTGCCTCTTTGCAAAGCTGAGCCATATTCCTCTACTTGTGGACTGGAAGTCAGAAAACACACATCCAGGCCGGTATCTCACCGTGTCCCGTGAAGCCCCCGCTCACACAGCCCTGAACCAACCTGGGTTGTCCCCAAAGCCCCCGGTTCCCGGGGGCGGGCGCTGCTGCCTCACGTGCCCTCCTTGCCCCCTTGGGTTGATGCCAGCTCTCTGTCTGTCCTTCCCGTGCCTTGGGAGCCAAGTACCTGGCTGGCGGGGCTCTGAGGCAGTGTGGGTGCAGGCCCGATGCTGGGGAGACCAGCTGCTCCCCAGCTGGGGACGGGGAGACCGCTGCTAGCTGCAGGGGAGGAGAGGGGCTACTGTGCTGCCCTTCAGAGAGGCTTTCCCACCACCTGTTAGTGGACCCCGCCACCTCTCCATCCGCTTCTGCCCTATCATCCCCTGCCCTCCATGCTGTAGTTGAGGGTTTACTGTTTGTCGTCGCTCCTCCTCTGGTGGAAAGAAGGCTCCATGTTTGGAGGAAATGTTTGCTGAATGAATGAACGAACAAATGAATGAATATAGAGTTCATCCCAAGTGCTCTGCCTGCTTTCAGGGATGAGGACCTCAGGGCTGGGAGGAGACCCCAGAGCCACCATCCAGGGCGCAGACCTGGGGCCAGCGAGCCCTTGCTGCTCCCTGACTTTCACGTCACCTGCTTCCCCCTACAGGTGCTCCGGAGAAGGGGGAGGCGTCAGGTGTGCCCACCTTTAGGCGGTCAGCATGGCGAAGCTGGAGGTGGGCTAATTAGAAGTGGGGGTGGGCAGCCTGTGGGATTGCTCAGAAGAGCAACTTTGGCTCTTTTGTTTGTTCCCAAGTTGGAAGTGGGGACAAAAATTAGGGAAGCTGGTAGTTACAGACCAAGGCCTGGCAGTTTGGGGTCGGTTGTGGTTTGGCTTCCCCGGCTGGTTTGCAGCTGCTTGCTCAGAGTTCCGTATTTACACATGGTCTGGCCTCGCTCCGTGTCCGTTCAGCTCTCACGAGCCACAGAGCCCTGGGTTTGCCCTGTGCCCTGCTCCTCCTTTCTGGGCAGTCTGTGGTGCTGAGGCGCCGGAGGCTGTCCCCACACCTGCCAGATTCCGCCTCTGCACCTGCTCCCTGATTTGTCCTTCAGAGTCCTCCTGCCAGCCGGCCCGCCGGGCCCTGCAACGTGTTCTGCTCCCGGCGCTGTTCCACGCAGTGCACGTGAGGGTAAACCAGCCGCGGGTCGTGCCTCCGCGGGAACTGCACCTGCGTGGAACCAGCGTGCTCTTTGTCACTTGGGTGCCCAGGTGAGTGTGCTGGGCGGGCGAGGCGCCATCGCTGCTTTCGGGGCTCAGTCCCTCCCTCCTCCTCGAGCTGGCTAATGGGTAGTGGTTCATATCCGTTGGTCCTGCTTGATGGGGAAGGACTGCTTGGGGTGCCAAGGGGTGCAGCCAGCTTGACAGGTCCTGGGAGTGGGGAGGAGTCTCCAGAGGCAGAGGGGCCTAGGCCCCCAGGTGACAGAGCCTAGCGGAGCTGCTCTGTGACGTCATATCCTGGGGTGCCCCATGGGGTGGGGGGGTGCGGCTGTTTCACCAGGTCCTCCACAGAGACCCCCAGCACAGGTGCACCCCCTGCCCAGAGGCAGCAGAAGGCCGGGCCTGCCACCGCCAAGTGCCTCAAGTTTGACACGCCAAGCCCCGACCTGCAGCTGCCCAGCCCTCCGGCCCCACCTCTGGGTCCACACCCTGTGTATCCCCTGCCCCCAGCAGCGCCGCCGCAGGGCCGCAAGGAGCAGCAATAAACCCTCACTCTTCTACTGCCAGGCTGAGCCCCCCAAGATGGGAGCAACGGCCCAGGTGGGGCGGGGCCCATTCCAGGCGGCAGGTGGTGTCCCGGTGGGGAGTAAGAAGTTTATTCCCGGGGCCTATGGTCTTTCAGCACTGCTGCCCCCGCCCCCCTCCCCCAATTGGCTGAAGTGGGAGAATCTTCCTATCCTTGCTGATACCTTCTTCTTAAAAGCAAAGAGATAGCCGGCGGGGCTCAGAGACCTTGGCAGCCGGAGATCCAGCCAGAACATCACAACGTTCGGTTTCCACAGGATGTGTTTTTACAGTTTCCTCTATTGGTGACAAATGATGCTGATTCTCCAGTTATGCGAGTTGACATTCTGCAGAAGCTACATTATTTAGAAGTCGGTTGACCGAGAAAAAAGCATGAATTAAATAACAATACAGGGGCGCCTGGGTGGCTCAGTTGGTTAAGCGACTGCCTTCGGCTCAGGTCATGATCCTGGAGTCCCGGGATCGAGTCCCGCATCGGGCTCCCTGCTCAGCGGGGAGTCTGCTTCTCCCTCTGATCCTCCCCCTCTCATGCTCTCTGTCTCCCATTCTCTCTCTCAGATAAATAAATAAAAAATCTTTAAAAATAAATAAATAAATAAATAAATAAATAAATAAATAAATAACAATACAAGTAAGCAGAAGATGTGACAGGAGCCAGAGAGACGTGTCAATGACCAAAGTTTGGAAATGGCAGCTCTGAGGCAAGATGATTGTCGCCTTCTGGGTCAGGAGCTGCTCGTGTTATGTCTTCTTGGGCTTCTCTTGCCTTGGACCTGGGCCCAGGGAGTTTTGGAAGCCAGAAACAAGGATTTCTGTATTAAACAAGTACATGGCACTTTCTGGGGGTGGGGCTGACTGCTTTGCTAATATTACCCCATTTCAGCCTCACGAACCAGGAGATCAATGCTGTTGGACTCATTTATAGGGGAGGCAACTGAGGCACAGTGAGGTGAGCTAACTGCCCAGGGGTCAAGCCTGGGTGTGGACCCAGGCTGGCTGGTTCCAGAGTGTATGCCGTGAGCTCCCACCGAGGTGCCGGCTTCCCAGCGGGGATGCTCGGCAGCTCCGTAGCCACACTGCCATTTTGTCCCGATGTAGCTTTGTCAAATGCGTCTCCGGGCAGAGGGTGTTCTGCAGAAAAGCCTCAAGACTCTTGGGGTACACAGGGGGGCTGCGGCATCGAGTGGGGCGCCCGTGTTTTGGGGACTGGGGGAGGGGCAGAGTTCTTGGGTGCTTCCGCCTCGTCCCCCGAGACGGGAAAGCCGGCAGTGCTGAGTGACGGTCATTCTCCATCCAGGGCGGAGTTCGGGGAGAACTGCCACTGAAGCGGGAGCCGGGCACTCCTGGGCTCCCCTCCAGGGGCCTGGGGAGCAGCCCCGCCCGGCTCCTGAAGGGTCACAGGAGGACACGTGGCCTCCCGCCCTCACATTATCTATCACGTCCTTCCCAGCCTTGCCAGCTGGCGGGGGGGGGGAGGGGTGCTCTTCTCCTTCTTGGAATGTTTTCTGCTGCCAGACACCACCCAGGACATGGGGAACAGTGAGTGGGGTCCTTGGGGAGAAATAGGAGTGAGATTGTGGTGACAAAACCACAGAGAGGGAAAGCTTAGAGAAAGCCCAGAAGTTCTGGAGTCCCGGGGGGGCTGGGATAGCCTGTCCTCGGTCTCTGACAGGCTCTAGCTCTTCCCCCCAGCTCCAGATGGGGGTCTGCCAAGCTGTGCAAGTAGCAGGAGGCCCCTCACCCACAGAGAGCCCTGGAGGGCTGTGGTCAGTGACCCGAGGCCAGCGCGGGGAGCTGACAGCGTGGCCTCAGATCATCCCATGCGCCTTGGGATCTCCCCGTCCCTCTACTAGCCCAGGGCCTCAAAGTCTGGGCTGAAGGTCCCCTGAACGCATGCCCAGCCCCTGGGGAGGCACATCTGTCTTTTGCACTCATGGGCCCTTGGCCTAAAGCCCCTTCTCCTGGCTGCCTGTACCGTGGAGGTCCTGCCTCTCTTCCTGTTTCCACCCAAAGTCCGAGCAGCAGCCCCGCTCACGGGCCACCTTCCTCCTGCCTTCCAAGCAAATACACAGCCCCACGCCCGATGCCCTTCATCCCTCAGGGCCCTCCCTGCCCACAAACTGGCCTTGGCCCTTGGCCTTGGGGCTGAGGAAGTGTGATGTGCCGAAAGGAAATCAGGTTGTTGATGAGCAATGATCCCTAATGAAATGTGAAACATGCAGGCTGCCAGGGCCACTTCCTCAGGCGCTGGTGACACCACAGTCCTTGTCAGCCTCACCCAGACAGTGTGTGACAGCCCAGGGCCCTGGGCAGCCAGCCTGATGTGCTTTCATGTGCTGGGTGGACTGCACGGCTGGGTCCTAGGGAGGAGGCCTGGCCCTTGCTTCAGTGACCCTGGGTCTGAAACCTTCCAGTGGGACCGCACCCAGCCCAGGGCGGGGGATGGGGGTGCGGCGGGGGGTCTCCCACGTGCCTGCAGGACCCCCCAGCTCCACAAGCAGGGTCAGGCACCTCCCTGATGCTCCCGTATCCCTGATCTTTAGCATTTATCACTGCCTTTACATCGGCATCAAATACTTGCAGGTGCTTACTTTTACTATGTGCAAGTCGTGGTCTAGACGCTCTACTGAGCCTCAAAACGACCCATGAGACAGGAACTACTATTATAATTCCCATTTTACAGAGACAGAAACTGAGGCACAGAGAGGTGAAGTCACTGAGCTGGTAAGAGGTAGAGCCAGAAGCAAGCCGGGGCAGTCGGGCTCCAGAGCCCCATGCCCTTGACTTTGGTGCCAGGCTCTCCACCCTGGCTGACCGTCTCCTTCTTGTCTGAGCATCTGCTCTATTCACCTTTACATCCACAGTCACCGGCATAGGACCCAGGTCCTTACTGAAGATGGGTGCTCGAAATGATGGAGGGACGGACGAACGAAGGCCAGTGTATCCTATGTGTCGCAAGAGTCATGGTGGGGTCTCGGTGTAGAAACTCATTCCCGTTCTTGCGGTTTAGACATTCCACCAGGTCTCAGTCTATGGCTTTCCCTGCCCATCTGTCCCATGCCCTTTATATCTTATACATATTCCTTTCCTACTTTGCCATTTCTTAGCTTCTCGATCCACTTGGATTTGGGGAGGGGGAGAGAGAAATGAGTGCCCTGCTGGCCATCTGGAACCTCACGCCCACCTTCTTGCCCCGAGTGATGCCACCAGGCAGGTTCCTTAAGTCAGGCTCCTTAGCTGGGGAAGAAGCGGCTGAGCGGGCTGCAGCTGTAGCTGAGTTGAGGTCGATGAAGAGCTGATTTGGGACTTACCTGCTGCCAGGTGGAGGGGGTGCATGTTGGGGAGGGTGGGAGAGGGGGGCAGTGAGGAACATGTCCCCAGGCATCTGTTTCTATGGCTCTCTGGGCAAAGAGCACATTCCAGCTCGGCCCTGGCAGGGACATGCATGCCATCCATCACCCTCCCGTGTCATCCAGCTCCTTGCACCACTGCCTGATGCGGCAGAGGACAGAAGTCGACATGACAGGGCACTCCGTGATCGTGCCTTCTGACACACTGTCCCTCTTCTTTCAGCAAACACCGAGCAGGTGTCTCCTATGTGCAAGCAGGGCCTGGGTGCTGGGGAGGTGGAGGAGGAGGCAAGTTTCCCATCTGTAAGGAGCTTATATTTTGGTGAGGAGGTGGTGTCAATAACAACCAAGCCCCTCTTTGGAGACCCTCTCTGAGGAAGTGGGAGGGGTGGGAGAGTAGTGGCTATGGAGGAGAACGGTCTAGGCCAGTTCCTGTTGACCCTGGACGGGCATACAAATTCCTGGGGGATCTTAGTGAATGCAGATTCTGACTCAGGAGGTCTGGAGTGGGGCCTGAGATTCCGCATTTCTCCAAGCTCCTGGATGCCTCTGATGCTCTTGGTCCACAGGCCACACTTTGAGTAGCAAGAGAAGAGGGAAGCCACGGTTTCCTGCTATACCCTTGCTTCTGTCCTGAGGGTGATGTGGGCACCCCTGGGAACCCCACCGGGGTTCTGATGGAGGTGCTGCCCGCCCCGACGCCCAACGGCAGACCTGAGCCTTGTTGGTGGGCCAGCCAGGCTGTAGGTCCCTACCGCCCAGCATGTCACTGGCCTTTTGTGCCACCGCAGAGAGAAAGCGCTGGGGGGTGGGTTTGCCTGGGTGGGACAGCGCCCATCAGCTTCGGAGCTGGGGTAGGGGAGACCCCTCTTCAGAACTGCGGGGCTTTGTTCCAGGGGGTGGGGCTCGGTCAGAGGAGGTCCTCAGGTTTCCGGGTTTGCAGTAACGTCCCGGTGAGTACAGAGACCTGAGTGTGGAGTGAGTACACATGGGGGCTGCCCGGAACCCTTGATTTTCTCAGGGCAAATGACTCAGCAGCGTCACGGCCATTGCCCTGATGCTTGGCTCCCACAGGTTCGTTCCGGGTCAAGGTAAAGGCCCCCTGGCGGTTGCAGAGGCCCAGGACCGGGTCAGGTGCAGCCATCCTCAGAAGCAAGCTGGGAAACCCCTCCCCATCCACGAAGCTTCGAGGGCTTTCGAGACAGAAGATGTGTGTGGGGAGGGCTGCTGACCCCTGGTTAATAGGCTTAAAGGTTAATCCAGCCTGTGACAGAGACCAGCTTGCTCTGTAGGGGGCCAGAGGCCAGGACGCTGCCCTGTTACGGGAAAGAGACACTTCAAGATTCTGACACACTGTACGTGCCATCAGGATCTTCAGAAGGGTTGTACATTAAGATTTTTATTCTGGAGAGACTTTGCCAGGCCCGGCGTGTCATTCTGTGGGTGGGTCACGTCAACTCACCTGCTCACATTTATTGGATCTACGCCGTCCTCAGCATCCGCAGCTCAGGCCCGGTCCTTCGCCTGGCAAGAGCATCTTACTGGTTTTCTTCCTTCTAGCCCCACCTCGTCCGAGTCCATCCCCACACTGTGGCCAAGAAGATCTTTCAAAGCTGAAAAGCTTGCTGTGTTCCCCGCTTGCTGGAGATGCTGCTCATGGCCCGAGGGGCGCCCCCAGGCCTCAGTCCTGCTGCGGTCTTCCAAGTCCTCCTGGGGCCAGCTCCTCTTCTCCACCCCTCCTTCCCAGGCTCAGGAACTTTGCCCATTTCCAGAACACTCATCTCACCTCCCCTGCCCAGCCCTCAGACCTGCACCCTTTCAGTCCTTCGGTGAGGCTCCCATACCGTTAATGTCTTCTGCTTTGTCCCGCTGCGTGTCGGGTCCAGCTGACATAGCGTGATCAGACCGTGTTGTGACAATTTTTTTACATTGGTCTCCCCCTGGGTGTGCTTCCTTGCTGACTCATGTTGGGTCCCCAGGGCCCAGCTTGGGGCCCGAACCCTGGTAGGCATTTAGTATGTGTTTGGGGAGCCAAAGTGATGACAAATTCTCCCACTGCCTTGAGGATCTGAGACTGGGTAGGTGGAGGGAAATTGCTAGAAAACAATGTCAAGAACTAAATGGAATGCTGAAACATGTGTATGAGTCTCCTAGGGCTGCTGGAACAAAGTACCACAGACTGCAGCAGATGTTTATTTTGTTCACGGTTCTGAAGGCCGAAGTCCAAAATCAAGGTTTCTGTCTGCAGAGCCATGCTCCCTCCAAAGACTCTAGGGGATAATCTTCCAGTTTCTGGTACCTCCCGGCGTTCCTTGGCTGTGGCAGCAAAACTTCAATCCCTGCCTTTGTCCTTGTATGACCTCCTTTTCTCCTTGGGCATCTCCTCCATGTGCCTCTTATAAGGACACTTGTCATTCATTGGATTTAGGACCCACCCGGATAACCCAGGATGTTCTCATCAATAGACCTTTGGTCCAGATAAAATCACCTTCACAGGATCTGGAGATTAGGGTGTAGACATCAGGCCTCCCGCTTTGGGAAGGGCCAGTGGACAAGGCCAAGGGTTGCAATGGGATTCCAACAGACTTTCCAGGCCTTCCAGTTCTTGCGTTGGGTCAGAGCTGGGACGGGTGCACGGGGAGGAGGGTGCACTGGAGAACGAGACAGACCCTCACACTCGAGCACTCGGCAGCCCGGACCCACTTGAGGAAATAAAGCGCAGGTATGAGACGGTCTGATCAAAATCGTGCCTCCCAGAAAGCGCAAGCTCAGCCCACACCCTCTTCCACCATCTCCCCTCCCCCTCCAAGAGCCTCCCAAGACCTTGTTAAACCATAGCGGTTTAGGGGCGCCTGGGTGGCTCAGTCGGTTAAGTGTCTGCCTTCGGCACAAGTCATGATCTCAGGGTCCTAGGATTGAGCCCCACGCTGGGCTCCCTGCTCAGCGGGGAGTCTGCTTCTCTCTCTCTCTCTGTCCCTCCCCCCAACTCATGCTCTCTCTCTCTCAAATAAATAAATAAAATCTTTTTAAAAACCAAGACAGAAAACCCATAGAGGTTTATGGAACAACGATTCAAGCGGGCAGAGGAAGGAACAAAAGCCCTCCCTTATGTAAACTGAGGCAGGGCGCAAGAAAACACAGCCACATTATTTTCAATCAAGTGAGTATAACATCAATATCAAAACCTGAAAGGAAGGAAGGAAGGAAAGAGGGAGGCTGGGGGTGGGGTAAAAAATCACAGCCCAGCGTCACATGTGAAGATTCGTGAAAAACTAAAGAAAACATTAACAAGCAGAATCCAGCAGCGCGTTAAAGGAATAACACAACTTGTCTCAGCATATTCCCTCCTGGAATGAAAGGGTGGTTCAGCATATTTTGGAAAATTCATTAATATAATTCAGGAAATTCATGAATGTAATTTATCATATTCGTGGGTTTAATAAGAAAAGTCATACCGTGAACTTCATAGGTGTTGAAAAGGCATGTGATAGACTCAACAACCATTTTTTAAAAATACTTTATTTTTTTAAGTTTTATTTATTTAAATAATCTCTCCACCCAACGTGGGACTCAAACTCACAACCACTGAGATCAAGAGTCGCACGCTCTGCCAAATGAGCTAGCCAGGTGCCTCATGGTCTGTCTTTTTAAATCAAGAATGGTTGCTGAGGGGCACCTGGCTGGCTCCATAAGTGGAGCATGTGACTCTTGATCTCAGGGTTGTGAGTTCAAGCCCTACGTTGGGTGGAGAGATTACTTTAAAAAAATAAAATATTTTTAAAAATATTTATTTGAGGGGGGAGGAGTAGAGGGAGAGAGAGTCTTTCTTTTTTTAAAATATTTTATTTATTTATTTGACAGAGAGAGAGAGAGAGCATGAGCCAGGGGGAGAGGCAGAAGCAGACTCCTCGCTGAGCAGGGAGCCTGATGTGGGGCTCAATCCCAGGATCCTGGGACCATGACCTGAGCCAAAGGCAGATGCTTAACTGACTAAGCCACCTGGGCACCCCAGGAGACAGAGTCTTAAGCAGACTCCACGCTGAGCATGAGCCTGACATGGGGCTCGATCTCATGACCCTAAGATCATGACCCAAACCAAAACCCAGAGTCAGATGCTTAACTGACTGCACCACCCAGGTGCCCCATAAATAAAATCTTTTTTAAAGAAAACCATGGAAGAATTCCTTTATCACCACAGAATAGAGAGGTCATTTTAATAATGATGCAAAATCCAAAAGTCAAATAAGAAAAGATTGAAAATTTGATGACAAAAAAAAATTTTTTACAAAAAAAAATGAATAACGATAGCACAATAACAAAGTCAAAAGACAGACTGGAAAAAATACTGGCAACTTTCACCACAGGCCAAGAGCCAATCTTCCTACTATCTAAAGGCTTATAGAAATTGGTACAGAAACCACAAACTGCAATCAAAAAATTGATAAAGGATGTGAAGAAGCAGTTCACAGAAAAAGAAATGCAGGGGCGCCTGGATGGCTCAGTCGTTAAGCATCTGCCTTCGGCTCAGGTCATGATCCCAGGGTCCTGGGATCGAGCTCCGCATTGGGCTCCCTGCTCAGCGGGAAGCCTGCTTCTCCCTCTCCCACTCCCCCTGCTTGTGTTCCCTCTCTCGCTGTGTCTCTCTCTGTCAAATAAATAAAATCTCTGAAAAAAAAAAAAAAGAAATGCAAATACACCTTAAATACATTAGAAGTTGCTCAACCTCACTCCTAAGAAAATAAATGCAAAAGTCAGACTAATTAATTTAATGAAACACTTTGGAGGCTTGGCAGCTATAATCTGAGGCTGCCTGCATCCCTGCCCTGCACCCCTGGCCCCCTCCACCTGTGAACCTTTGGGCCACGGGGGGCGCCGGGGATGCGCAAGGGGCTGGGAATACTGTAGTCCCGGGTATGACCAGCAGGTGGCGGCGCAGCTGCACCAAGCCCTGCACCAAGCAACCCCAGAAAAACCGAAAAACCCCAATTAAAAATTCCTTGGCCTGGGAGCAGACAGTCAGTTGGAGATTCCGGGAGCCTTCTGGCAAATCTGGGAGGTTTGACCTTCTGCTGTAAGCAAAGCCTAGGGGCGTCCATGACAAGCAAAGGCAGGGGAGAAGAGAACATTTTTTATGCATATGGAGAAAGGAAATAGAGACAAGAATTCGCAAGCAGGTGCCATGGATTTCAGCAGCTCCCTTGAGCCCCACAATTTTCTAAGTGAGGCTGGGTCCCAGCGCACCAGAATCACCTGGGGGCTTATTTTTAAATGCAAATTCTGGGGCCTTCCCTTGTGGCAGGACCTGCCAGCACTCCTGGGGTTTCTGACCCAAGCTCGGGTTTGAACCAGGTTGCCACCAACATGGCAGCACGGCCTCGCATGGGCCAGAAATCAGGGGCCGGAAATGGGAGGCCTCAAAGTCCCTGCCCCCGGAGGCCAGGCCTCCCCCTGTGAAGATGCTATCTGCATAGACATGGCATAAAGCCCAGTTCTTCCGTGTGAGATTCAGCCTTCGGGCTTCTGGACTAGGGCTCTGCCCAGTCAGCCCCTCGCTCATGGCCTCCTGCTCTGATTTGGGTTGGTTCTCTCTCCACTTCTCTCTACTCACTGTTTTTTTTTTTTTTAAAGATTTTATTTATTTATTTGACAGAGAGAGACACAGCGAGAGAGGGAACACAAGCAGGGGGAGTGGGAGAGGGAGAAGCAGGCTTCCTGCTGAGCAGGGAGCTTGATGCGGGGCTCGATCCCAGGACCCTGGGATCATGACCTGAGCCGAAGGCAGTCGCTTAACCGACTGAGCCACCCAGGCGCCCCGTCTACTCACTGTTTTAAAATTCCTAAGGAGGGGCGCCTGGGTGGCTAAGTGGGTTAAGCATCACGATGTCCGGGTCCTGGGATCGAGTCCCGTATGGGGCTCCCCGCTCAGTAGGGAGTCTGCTTCTCTCTAATAAATAAATAAATAAATAAATAAATAAATAAAATCTTAAAAAACAAAATAAAATTCATAATGAGTTCTTGCCCAGAGAGGCCGAGTATGGCAACAGCCCTGGTTTTGAAATCCAGGCCCAGAGCCCCCGCTCCTCGGCCCCCCGGCTGGGTGCCACAGTGGCCGGATTCTCCAAGCGCTCTGGGAAGTTCAGGGTCCAGATGCCTACCCACACCTCATCCACACTTCTAGCACTCGTCAGACTTCTGTCCGGAACTGACTCAGCCCATTCCTCTCCTAGCCTGGGAGAGATGACTTCCGGCTCCCTGGCTGGCCCTAAGTCTGACCCCAAGCCCGAAATCTAGCCTTTCGCTGGGATTTGGCACCTGACAGGCCAGAGGCCACATGGCAGCTGGCCAGAGGCCCTGGAGAGAGCTCGGGCTTCCGTGTCTGGTTCTAATCCACACTCTGCTGTGTGACCTGGGGCAAGCTGCCTGCCCTCTCTGAGCCTCGGTTTCCTTGTCTGGAGGAATTAGCACCAACTCTCTTGCACAAGGGCTGCTATGAGGAGCAAAGGAGAGGGTACGGACCGCATGGTCAGCACAGAGCCCAACACACCGCAAGCCCGCAGTGTCAGCAAGCAGCTGCTCCTAAGAGGTTCAGCCGAGGCGGAGTGCTGGGGAGGGGGCCACCTTCGCACCTCCTCACGCCAAGCTGGGCTGGAGTTAGACCCTGGGTCAGGGAGCTATGACTTCACTCACTTTCCCAGTCTGCACGCCTGCTCGGCTCCAGGCCCACGAGGGGCATCGAATGGATGTGAGGGCATCACAGCCATGCTTTCCACCCTGGGGGAGCTTCCAGTCCAATAAAGGCAACCTGGAACCTGGAAATAGAAGCTTCCCAAAATAGCGAGTCTGCAAGCTGGTCTCCCGTGCCGCCTGGCGGGAGGCGCGCAGTAAGGAGGGAGTGAGCACAGCCCTGGGCCCTCCGGCCAGCTCCCTCCACGCTGGGAGCCCACCCGCTTCCCTGCAGCCTCGGGGCCAGCTAGGGAGGGTCCTGCCCAGTCCCCCACCCAGTCCCCACCACTGTGCTGTAGCAAAATGGCCTGAATCTCTGCCCAGTACGGCTGAAGCTCAGGCCAACAGTTTCCTGATTTAAAGGGCCACGAGTAGAGGGATCTGAAAGTTCGGTTTAGGAATGTGAGCAGGCCCCCTGCAGAGAGCTGCCCAAGCCTCCCTCAGTAGCTAGACCTGACTTTCCTGCCCAGGAGCCCACGCTGAGATTGAACTTTAACCAAGGCCACGGCCGGGTGCCACTTCCCCCCACAACTGGAGCTCAGTAACATCACAGCTTAGTGCATCTTATTTGTTTTTCACACCTGCTTGATTTTTACTCTTGGTGGTGGAGAACCAGGGCGCCTCGGAAGCCCCAGGCAGCCTGGGCACAGTGAGCTTTGTCCCTGATATCCCCTCTCCAGAGGGGTGGGGCACCCAAGCGTCATTCCCAGAAACAGGGTAAGGAGGAGTTTCTTCAAAGCACCTGGGGCATCTCAGGACTGACTCGACCAGTTGCTAGCCCGCGCCCGCACTCCCAACCCAGCTGCAGGCTAGCGAGGGCAGAAGGTCCGATGGCCCAGGGTTCCGGCACTTGCTAGTGGTTCAGCAGCCGGACACTCACGGGCTCCCTGACCTTTGGGAAGGCCGCCCTGGCCGCCCACGGCTCTGTCCATGGCATTCGCCGAGCTCCTGGAACGAGCAGGGGGAGTGGGCCTCTTCCAGGCCCTGCAGGTCTTCACTCTCCTCCTTCCCTCCATGTTGGTGCCCTCCCAACTGCTGATGGAGAACTTCTCGGCCGCCGTGCCCAGCCACCGATGCTGGGTACCCCTCCTGGACAACAGCACTGCCCAGGCCAGTGTCCCCGGGGCCCTGGGCCCCAAGGACCTCCTGACCGTCTCCATCCCCCCGGGCCCCAACCATGAGCCCCACCAGTGTCGCCGCTTCCGCCAACCACAGTGGCAGCTCCTGGACCCCAACGCCACGGCCACCAACTGGAGCGAGGCTGCCACAGAGCCGTGCATGGACGGCTGGGTCTACGACCGCAGCACCTTCACCTCCACCATCGTGGCCAAGGTAAGGGCCTCCCCCCGCCAACCCCCGGCTCTCTTACCTGGCCTCCCAGTGATGGCCACCCGCCCATGCCTGGAAGGATCGCACCGTTTCCGCCGGCGCTACTGAATGAGATGCTACTCCCTCAACACATATTTACTCACTGCTTATGAAGGCCCAGACCCTGATCTGAGGCCGGGGTCCCAGGATAAGCAAGGGAGCCTTTGAGGAGCTCCTGTTCCGCTGGCAGCTCCAGAATGGGTCAACATTTAACCCCGCCCCAACAGGAGAGTGGCAGGCACCACGTTCCAGAGGCTTTCCCCATAATCTCACTCCGATCTCACGAGGGGGGGTCTTGTTGTTGTCTGCATCTGGTAAGGAACAAAACAGAAGCACAGTGAGGGAAATAAGTTGCCCAGGACCCACGGCTCCAACACTCCAGCGCCCGGCTCAGCCCAGACCGCCAGGAGCCGGAAGATGGGTCTCCATCACATCCTGTCCTGCTGCTACGAAGGAGAAAAGCAGGTCCTGTGAGCAAGGAGGAGAGGCAGGTGGGGAAGGCCTCTCTGGAGGTGAGACCTGGATTAGGAGACAAGGTCACGTGAAGGTGCGGAGAGAGCCCAGTGGGAACAGAAGTCCAGGTCTGGGGTGTTGAAGGAGCAGAAGGAGGCCTAGTGTGTCTGGGCACAAGGGGTCGGGGGCCGGCACAATGCAAAGAAGGTGGGTGAGGTGCACTTTCTTCAAGTGCAAAAGTCACTGGAGGCTTTGGGGCAAGGAAGTGAGGTGATCTGCTTTGCAATTTCCAGTTATCATTTTGCCTTGTGGGGACAGGGGGCTCCTGCTTCCGCGGGCCTGGCGAGAGAGGCAGAAATGGAACGAAGCTGTCAGGTCTTGGTGGAGGGCTGCCTGGTGGGGGGTGTTCAGGTCATGGATGCCCAGACCCGGGCAGGAGGCACTCAAAAATTATGGTGGCACGTGCTCAGCACTCTCTGCTCATCCCGGCAGCCCTGTGAGGGAAGCAGCTGCAGGGCCCCCCTCCTGGGTGAGAAACCGGGCTCAGCAGGTACAGGAACCACCCCTGGGCTCACCCACAGCGAGCGATCCACAGAGTTAGAATGCCAGCCTGTGGTTCAGTCCCCGCGCTCCGCTGCCCACCTCCGTCCACTCGGAGTGGCCGAGTCCCATGTGTGCCACGCAGCTAGCTGGGAGGACAGAGCTGAACCCCCCCCCCGCCCCAGCCCAGCACACCCCTTCCACCTCTGTCGCCTGGCCTGAGGGACCCCCCAGGACTCAGGCTGACCAGGGTCCGCATCCCCTGAGCCCAGCCACCGTGCCCGCCCTCTCTTCCAGTGGGACCTAGTGTGTGACTACCAGGGCCTGAAGCCCCTGGGCCAGTCCATCTACATGGCCGGCGTCCTGCTGGGGTCCATCTCCTGGGGCCTCCTCTCTGACCGGTGAGTATCTCCTCTCCCCCTCGACTCCTCCTCGACAGAACGAGCGCCATGGGGACAGAAGTACAGAAATGGCCCATGAATGTCCCCAGGGAGCAGTAACGGCCTAGAAGCCCACACCAGCTTAGGCCACTCTGTGCGAGATCCCCTCAAACACCGCGCTCTCTCCTTTGGTGACACCAACCGTCCAGAGCACCTGTATGCGGGGCGCTGTCCAGCCCCTGCCCTCAGGGAGCCCATAGTCTTCTGCGGAGAAATAGACCCCTCTTTCTTCTTCGTCGTCATCGTCTCTTCTTCATTTTTTAAAAAAGACTTTATTTATTTGTTTGTTTATTTATTTATTTATTTATTTCAGAGAGAGAGAGAGCATGCGAATGAGCATGGGGGGGTGGGGCAGAGGCAGAGGGAGAAGCAGGCTCCCCACCGAGCAGGGAGCCCGATGTGGGGCTCGATCCCAAGACCCCGGGATCCTGACCTGAGCCGAAGGCAGACGCTTAACTGCTTTAACCGCTTAACCGACAGATCCTCCCAGGCGCCCCCCACCCCTCTTTCTTCTAACTCCAAGTACACGGCACACTGTGAAGTCGAAATCCTCCTCCCCCTCCTCTGGCCCCTCCCCTTCCGTCTCCTGCTCCGCCTTGTGAGGCGGTGCCCCGCCCCCAGCCCTGTCCCTTCTCTGGGCCGGCTGCCCACCCCCGCTGCTCGAGGCCCTACCACCGGGCGCCAGTGACGCCTGCGTTACGCCCACTCGGCTGGTAGAGCCAGCTGCCTGCTTGGAGCTCGCACGTGGAGGAGCATTTGCCTCTCATTTGCCGCGGCCAACGCTGGACTCCTGACCCTCCAGCGCCAGCCCAGCCCCTCCGCACCAGACTCCATCCGGGAAAACGGCCCCCCCGGCCCATGGCACACACCCAACCCTGGAGCCAGCCCTGTTCTCCCACCCTCACCCCTAGATCCGGCCCCACGCCCCTCTCCTCCATTCCGTCCCCTTGCCCAAGCCACCTGCCTCTCTTGCCCGGGCAGGCCCTGGCCCCCTCGAGGGTCTCTTGCCCCCATTCCGCGTGACTTCAAAAACCTATAGGTGGATCTGGTTGATGCCAGCCTGAAGTCCTCCAGGCCCACCACACTGAGGACAGTTCCTGCCCCCCACCCCGTCCCCCTCCACCTCTGCTTGGCACTTGGCTTCTCTCCCACAGCCATGCCGGCCCCTCCTGGGGCACCCGCATCCCGGCTGCAGAGCTCCGAGGTGGCCGGTGGCCGAGCCTCGCTCCGAAGGTTCTCCCTGTGGCCTCTTTGTGCCCAGCACGCAGGCCTCAACCCCAGGCGGCCTCGTCCTGGCCACGCCTTCTTTCCTTCCTCACTGCACCTACTCTGACAGTACTCGGTCGCTCACTCCTTGCTCACCTGCTGCGTGCGTCCCCACGAGACGTAGCTCCAAGAAGGCAGGGGCGTGGCGTCCCCAGCCTCCAGCACGCAGCACGCACTCAGTCATTATTTAGTGAATGCGCGAACGGCTTCCCGACTTTCTCCTGACCGTGAGGGCTCAGGGGTCTGACCCTGGGTTCCCATCCCCACCTCCCTTTCCCTCGTCCCCAGAAGGCGGGTATGTTGTTTCTCTGTGCCTCCATTTCTTCCTGTACGTGGGGACCTGGCTCTATCCATGGGGTTGTTGTGGGTTAACCACAGACAGAGCTCGGGCCAGGGCCTGACACGGGGCGGGCTCCTCGTGCTGTGGTTCTGCTACCTTCGTCATCTGTGGGCCTTATTTAATCCTGAGCGTGGTGGGGGGCCCTGAGCAGCGGGGAAGGACGTGGTCCAGGTGGCACTTTCCAAAGACAGCTGCCGTGCGGCTCTGGCTCACTCCCCAGGGGCCGTCCACACCGGGAGCCAAATCGCCGTGGGTCCGCAGCTTACCCGGGGAGCCTGGCATCAGGGTCTGGTGTCAGCGTCCAGACCTCGCCCTGGGTCTGGGCCAAATGTCCTTGTTCCTGGGCACTGCTCAGACAGGCGGGCCAAGCGTCGCCCACATCTCTCCCATTGGACCAATGCATGCTTTAGCTAAATGCGGGCCATGGTTTGGGCTAAGCTAGCCTCGGGGCCGTGGCGGCACGGTGGGTGTGCAGGTGGACCGCTGAGGGCCCGACACCGGTTGTCTCCCGGGAGCTCCAGTCCCAGTGCGCAGACCGGCAGGGAGCTGGCCGGTTTGCCCAAGGCCACGTGCGCTCAGCCTCCCGGCCGCACCGCCCCCTTGCTCTGCATCATGGTTTTCACAACTCTGAGGCTGTCATCATGCACACCCCCATTGCACAGACGGGGAACGGTGGCTCAGAGACTTTGAGTCCTGTGCCCAGGGTCACCCAGGCAGGACAGAGCTGGGCTCAAACCCAGGCTTCTGATGCCAAAGCCCATCTTTGTTCAGTTTTTATTTAAATTCCAGTTAGTTAACATGCATTGTAATATGAATTTCAGGTGTACAATACAGTGATTCAACCATAGCCCATTCTTTTTCTTTTAAGATTTTATTTATTTGAGAGAGAGCGAGTGAGAGAGAGAGCACAAGCCGGGGAGAGAGGCAGAGGGAGAGGGAGAAGCAAGCTCCCCGCTGAGCAGGGAGCCCGATGCGGGGCTCAGTCCCAGGACCCCGGGATCATGACCTGAGCTGAAGGCAGACGCTTAACCGACTGAGCCACCCAGGCGCCCCAACCAAAGCCCCTTCTTGACCCTGCGGTGCCGCTGGCCCTGAGATCGAGGCGTCTGCCCTTTTTATAAGAAGCACACTTGGAGCGTGCTCCTGGGAGATCCGGGGGGTGGCGTATGGTGCTGCCTGCCCTCAGGTGCCCCAGCAGGTGCCGCACCCCCTCGAGCCCTCCTTTCCCCTGGAGCCCCTGCCTCCAGGCCCAAGTCCCCAGGGCCCCTCTCCAGGCCCCACAGTGCTCGTCCCCCACAGGTTCGGGCGGAAGCCGGCGCTGAGCTGGTGCTCCCTGCAGGTGGCTTTAGCCAACACCAGCACCGTCTTTGCTTCCAATTTCCTCATCTACTGTGGCCTCCGGTTCCTGAGCGCTTTTGGAGTGGCCGGCATCATCATGACCCCGGTGACGCTCAGTGAGTCCCTCCCTCGGCTGCGCCTGCCATGGTGGCGGTTGGGGGGGGGATGGGGCCCGAGGCCACCGCTCAGCCCTTACCTGCCTGTCTGCATGCATCACCTTTCAGTGGTGGAGTGGACCACAACCCGCAGGAGGGCCGTCACCATAACAATGCTGGGATGCTCCTATAGCCTGGGCCAGATGACCCTGGGGGCCTTGGCCTTCACCCTGCGGGACTGGCGGGCTCTCCAGGTGGCCGTGTCGATGCCCTTCTTTGCCATCTTCCTGATCTCCTGGTGGGTACAGTGTGGGGCCTTTGCTCTTGGGGAGGACGTCACTTGCTAGGAGGGAGATTTTGGGGGCCAGGGTGCCCCTCACCCTCACCACCCTGGCCGGCCGTGGATCCCGAGACGCTGAGAGCCACGTAGGGCAATGATGTGTGTGGGGCCCCTGCTCAGGAGAGACATCTTGGGGGTTCAGAGTTCCGGGGTGGGCGTTTTAGCCAGACGTCTGAGGCTCCCACCCGTCCCGCTGGCTCTCGGGCCTTCCCCTCCTCGGCACTAGCTGCCCCCCACCTGCTAGCCCCTTCCTTCACATCACTTGCCCACCCCCCACCCATGGGCTCCTGAGTCAGTGAGGACTGGCGTTGGATATGAAAAGATACCATCATCACGATTATTTGGGGTGCTGCAACACTCCCTGAGGTCTGGAAACACGTGGTTGGGTGAGGGACAGGGGACCAGACCCAAATTCATGACCCTGTAAGTTCTTTCATGTCCATGAACCAGGGTTGGGAGGACCTGCGCCCCGTTAAGTCTACTGTGGGGTATAGAGAGTAGCAAGGACTCATTCATTCCTTCTCAAGTATTTACTGCCCCATGCCAGACGCGGTTTCAGGTCCCGGGGGCACATCAGCAAAGAAAACAGATCAAAAGCCACTGACCACGTGGAGTTTTATCGATAACAACAGGATCAGTAAGCGAGGAGGAAGACATCCCATAATCACACTTATTAGGCTGCTCTAGTCACCCTGGTTGGGTGCGTCCCAGGTGCTGTTGGTCATCCCAGATGTGTATTCACTTCTTCTAACGAGGAAGATGATAGGATGACCACCATTTTCAGAGGAGGGACTGAGGCCCAGAGAGGTTCAGTGACTCGTGCAGGCCACACAGCCGGTAAGTGCCAGAGGCAGGATTTGAACCCAGGCAGGCTGGGTCTTTGAACCACTAGGGCAGGTGGCCTCCGGAAGGACGCAAACAGAGCTGAGCCCCTCCGGGCTGGGAAAATGCCAGTCCTCTCACCGAGGAGATGCCTCTCCCTGCTATCTGCCCCGAGGCTGGGAAGAAGCAGGCTACTTTTATAAAACCACTCAGTTCTGGCTGGGGATGTGTTTAGCGTGTGCGTGCGTGCATGTGTGCGTGCGTGAGTGTGTGTGTGAAATTCAGCATGATGTGAGCTGTCACAGAAATGGGCTCAGCATCACCATAGGCTCAGGCAGCTGTGCACGGGCCATGCGCGAGCCCCCCGCAGCCGGGAAGCCAGATGGGGTGGTGCGGGGGAAAGAGGGCGGCCAGGCGTTGGGACTCAGCTTTACTCGGTACCGAGGGAGGCTGCCAGTCTCGCATCCCGGCCCCAGCCGTGCGGAGGGGAGAGCAGTTGCCGTCTCTCTCCCCCTGCTGCTGGGGGAGCAGCTGCCCACGTCCCCCTCCTGACCTGACGAGGAGGGCCCTGGACACGAGAAGAGCGCAGGGGCCCGGGCAAGCGCCTGCGTCTTTAACAGGTGGCTGCCGGAGTCTGCCCGATGGCTGATTATTGTGGGCAAACCGGAACAAGCGCTCCAGGAGCTCAAAAAGGTGGCCAGGATCAATGGCCACAAGGAAGCCACAAAGTCACTGACCGTCGAGGTGAGATGCCCCTGTTTGTGACCCAGAGTGTGGGACGTGGCAGGGAGAGGACAGCCACTGATGTCTTGTCACCAGCTTCACCGCTACCCACCCGATAACAGCTGTGACAACCCCCAGCTTGCTTGTGGGCGGCTTCCACCCACGTGCATTGCAAGCTCACCTCGTAGGACTTCTCGGTGTGTTTGGGGGAAACTGCATGTGCTTCTCTGAAGGTGATTATTTCAAGGAAGTAGGTGTGGGAGGATGTGCAGCAAGAAACAAAACACAGCCTGGGGGTGGGAGGATCAGGGAAGGCTTCCAGGAGGAGGTGAGCCGACCAAGACTGAGCTGAGCACGGGGCAGGCGGGGCCCAGAGGGGCAGGAAGAGTCTGGATGGCACTTGGGTGCAGTGGGGAGCCCGTGTGGCTGGGGTAGGAGGCGTACCCTGAGGCCAGCCATGAGGGGCAAGGAGGGGTGGTCGGGTTTGTGTAGGAACTGCCGAGAGCTGGGACACAAGCCTGGCTCCCTGGCTCAGAGTAGGGGGGCCAGGTCGGCAGAAGAGAGCTCTGTCAGGGGGCCAGAGAGAGATCTTTCTTTCTGTCTCCATCCCCGCCCCCACCCCAAGGCTCTCCAGTTTCCAGAAGCCAAGGCCAGGCTCCTCGCATCACTCTGCCCACCTGGACACCATTCCCTGGCACGGGGGCGGAGCGGGGCCCATGCCACCCTCCCCTCCCCCCCCCGCCCCGCACTCACTGTGTCCGCCTCTCCCCGCAGGTGCTCATGACCAGCATGCAGGAGGAGGAGGAGGGGGCCTCTATGAAGGCCTGCAGGTCGGTGCTGGACCTGTTTCTCATGCCCGTGCTCCGCTGGAGAAGCTGCAGCATGTTCCTGGTGAGGTATGCCACCCAGCTCATCCCTCCCAGAGCCAGGCCTGAGGAGGGAAGCGGCCCAGCCCGACGGGATGGGATCAGTGGAGGCCGGCGGCCAGTGCCCAGGGCCCAGGGCAATGGGAGAATTCACCCAAGGCCGAACAAAAGACATAGAAGTTTATCGAATTCACTGTAAGAGAGCAGAGAGACTGTCTGCCAGGAGACAGTGGGAGGGGGCTGTAGTTATAGGGGAGGGGGAGGAGGTAGGGGAACATGTGGAATGTTCCTTTTTTGGTCTGATTGGTCAGTGAGGGCTTACGGCTGTTTTGAGGTGGGTCCCTGGTGGGCCTGTTTGCAGGATGGTCGCTGTGGGCCCTTCTGCCTTACTGGGGCTTCCAATGCCCAAGCCTGTTGCCTAAAAGCGGCCTCTACTGTGTCCGGGGTGGGAGTGAGGAGTGGCTCCTGCACGGCCTCAGGAAGCACGTTTCTGGCCGGACAGGCAGTTCCCCCAGGAGGCAGGAGTCCCGGCCGGCACTGGGGAGGGGCTGGGAGGTTCATGCGGGAAGCCAGCTGGAGGGCAGGGACAGGGGCACGCTGAAGCCCAGGCTGGACACGGAGCCTATGTCCCTAGAGATGGGGGACCGGAAGTGGCTGGAGAGGGCCACTGGCCCACTTAGGCCAAGTTCATCTACACCCCCACTTTACAGAGGGGACAGCAGGGCCCAGTGGGGCAGGTAACTTGCCCAAGACGACGGAACAGGCATCTGAACCGTGCCTGAGCTACCTCCTTGCCCGCTGCCACCCAGCAGGCCCCGCAGTGAGCATGGACTCCCCAGCAGGCCCCGTCTTGGCACCCACGGCCACCTGGGACCAGGAGAAGGCCCCTTAATAAAACAAATTCAGTTCCAGTGACTTGCAGAGAGCACACTGAGAAGTGAGGGTCAGGTTTGATGGAGACTTATCTTGAAATAAAACTAAAGATTAGAAAAACGTTTATTTTATGCTATATTTAACCACATATGGGTTCCAATGGCAAATATTTGCTACACCTTAGGGAATGGATCAAATGCTTTTATTTTTTTTTTCCCCCCGGCTTAAGTTTTTTTTCTGACAAATGAGAAGTAGCGCCTGGTGCCAGGACTGTCCAGGACCATTCTTTCAAAACCTTCAAGGCTTCCTCAGTGCTCCCAGGGGCCGCTCTGCATCCTTTGTTATTCAAATCACAGGCTGGGAAGCGGCTAACCTGGTGGGTTTCTCGGCTTCCGCCGTTAACCCCTTCGGTACCGGCCCTAGAGCCTCAGCGTCAGCTACTTGGAGCCAGAGCTGAGCCCCTCCCCCACGGGGCTTCCACAAACTTCGGGAACCACGGGGGCCTGCAGCTTTAGTCAGCAGCTGGTGTCAGCTGGTGTCAGCTGCCTTGCTGGGCGCAGTGCTCAGGTGCGGCCCAAGGGGAGTGTCCGTGAAGCAGGGATGGGGACCGATTTGAAAAGCGGTAGGGGGTAATTTCACACCGCAGTCACTGCTGGATCCAAATTCAATCTCCAAACTGCGGAAATCCAGCTACTGTTAAGTTCAGCTTCGCCTACTCAGGAGCCTGGGCGGTCTGTGGCAGGGCGGTCTGTCCCATGTCCACCCCCTACCCCTCCAGACTTGGGGTGGAGGTCAGTAAGCAGGAAGTTCATTGGCGAGGGCTCTTGGGATCCCTGCCTGGGGACGGGGATGGGGAGGCTAGGGGAGGGGAAGGGAGGGGAGGGGAACAATCAGATGGGGCAGGGGAGCAGTCCCGGTGGTACTGCCACAACAAGGCCCCCTGCAAGCCCACGGAGGGCCCAAGGAGCTGGGGTGGCCCTTCTGAACCGTCCCTCTGGCCTGTGTCATGGGATGTCCTCCCCAACTGAGAGGCAGCACTCCCAGAGGCTGGGAAAATAAGACTTGCCCTCCTGAAAGAAGGACAACACAGCCCACCTCCTTCTACTCTGAATCCCATCTTTCAAGATAAAGAAACTGGCACCCAGGAAAGGGCAGAGACTCGCCCACGTTCAGGGCTAGTAGAGTCATGGTTCTAGCAGTGACTGGAAACAAAGCGAGAGAGTGCCTGGGCCAGACCTGAAGCTCAGCTTGACCCACACAGCCCGTCAGCCCAGGGACTTAAGTGTCCCCACTGGCTGGTGGCCAGGGAGCCTGGGAGGTGACTGCCTGAGGCGGAATGAATGAAGCTTGGCCTTTCTCTCCTGGGCCAGCCCCACTCTTGAGAGATGTGTCAGGCATCCGACAGACAGGTTTTTCGGGGTCCGGTAGTGACCCGCTCAGGATGGCCTGGGCCCTCTGGGGACAGCTCAGGTGTGTGCCCTCTCCTCTGGGGCAGGGATCCGATTTCTGGCTTTGCCCTGCAGCTTCTCCCAAATGATCTCCTACTACGGGCTGGTCCTCGACCTGCAAAACCTGGGGAGTGACATCTTCCTCCTCCAGGTCCTCTTCGGAGCTGTGGACTTACTGGGCCGGGCCACCACCACTTTCTTGTTCAGCTTCTTGGGCCACCGCACGACCCTGGCCAGCTTCCAGATCATGGCTGGCCTCTCCATCCTGGCCAACATACTGGTCCCACAAGGTGAGGCGGGGTGGACTGAGTGGGCTGAGCTGCTGACAGTCTGGGGCACTGGCTTCCCTGCCTGCCCCCCCGCCCGCCCCCCCCCCCCGCCTGCTGCACTCGGCTCCTGGGGTCCTTCCCCTCCCTTGCCCCCCCACCCCAGCACCCCTGCGGCCCTGTGTGCAGGATGTGCCCAAGCCTACACCTGCCACATCAGCTCAGGCATCCAATCCCCCCACCGGCCCCCCCACCCATCCCCCTGAGGCGACTGAGGTTCAGAGAGGTGGAGTTGGGTGCCGCAGGTCACTCAGCTAGCCAGTGACAGGGCCAGGGCTGGGACCAGACTTCAAGCCCGAGGCTGGTCCTGAGGTGGGAGGAGGGGCTGGGGAAGCTGTGAGACACTTTAGTTGCTTGAAGTGAGGCGGGAACACCAAGCCTGGGGCACTGGGGTGTGCAGATTGCTGGCCAGGGCTCCCATCTTACTCTTTTCTTTCTGAATGAGACTTTAATGCCCTGGAAACCCTCTCAAGTCTCCTTTTATGGCTCAAGGCAAGGGGGGCTGGTGGAGGGGCGGGGACCCCGAGTTCTGAGCTGATAGCAAAGCCAGGAGGGAGGCAGAGGGGTGGTCTCCCAAACAAGCTGCAAGAGGCAGTGCTCGGGGAAAACTTGCAAAGACAAGTGTGTTGACAGTTTTTGAGACTCTTCATTACAACATGTGGGAGGGAAAGCTGAGGCTGAGTGTGGCTTCCTAGCTAGGGCTCCCCGCAAAAGCCAGTGTTCCCACAGGCAGACGGAAGGCAGCGAGGACCTGCCATGACCCTCTCCTTCATGGAAGAAGCACACCCAGGTCCCAAAGAGCTTTGGCACGGTGACACTGTAAGGAGCAGGCCCCGAGAGCCATCCTCAGCTGCCCCCGGTCACCCGCCCCGGACCTGGCTGGGTTCTGGCGCTGCCCCCCCACCCCTCCGCCCAGCCCACCAACTGTGATGTCAGGCTGCCCCTGCAGCCCTGGGCGGCCTGGCACCGAGTCAGCACTGTGGGGCACCTGGGAGCAGTCAAGGAAGCCCTGCGCTCCGGGCTCACTGGGGACCCCTCGGGCAGAGCCCACTGTCACCCTCTTCCTCTGCCCAGATTTGCAGACCCTGCGCTTGGTCTTCGCCGTGCTGGGAAAAGGATGCTTTGGCATAAGCTTAACCTCTATCTCTGTCTACAAGCCCGAACTCTACCCAACTGCGCTGCGGTAGGCTGGGCTGCACGCTGCACCCAGGAGGGGTGGCCAGACCCAGGGCGCGCGAGAAAGGGACGTCCCTGGGAAGGCCAGTGGGGAGGGCAAAGAGGGGCTGGGTATGCAGGAACAACACAGCCGACCAGGGAGAATGGGGTGGGTCCTAGAGAGTCCATGAAGGACTCTGGATTGGATGTTCTCAGGAAGGAGAGGGCCCCTCTGGGTGGGAAAATCTAGGTGGGCTCCATGGAGGAGGTAGTGTTAGGAAAGACTTTGAGGATTGCAGCTCCATCACCCAGCTTTCCCTCCCCTGGCACATCCTGACCCAGCCAAATGCCTCCCCCTCCCCCAGTAAAGCCCCCTTCTTGAAAGTAGCATTGATGACCAGGGTCTGGACCCTCCCCTCCACCCCCAGGATGACAGCAGATGGCTTCCTGCAGTCGGCAGGTCGTCTGGGGGCTGTGACGGGGCCCCTAATCAGGATGACTCGCCCGGCCGTGCCCCTGCTGGCCCCCGTCTCCTACGGTGTCATCCCCATCGCTTCCAGCCTCATCCTCCTGCTCTTCCTCCCGGAGACCAAGGGGCTTCCACTTCCTGACACCATCCAGGACCTGGAGAGCCAGTGAGTGATCCTTGGTCACCCTGGGAGTAGGGCTGGGCTTCCAGGAGTAGCTGGGCAGGGCTGCAGATGTGGGGGCAGGCCTCCCCTCAGCCCCGGGACGGGACGGGAGAGCCCAAGGGTCAGGGAGACATGCTAGACGAAGAGGCCAGAGCTGGGCTGCGCTTGTCATCGACATGGTACCAGCAGCTTGAGTGTGCCGAGAGCTGACCGCATCCCCGGTGCCTCGGGGCAGCAAGCCGGTGAGCATCAAGGCTTTGCGTCTGAGACCACGTAATCATTGCAACAACACAGCCAGGAAGAGACTATTTCCATCGCTGTTTACCAGAGGCTCAGAGAGATGAAGGGATGATTCAAGGTCTCACAGGTAGAAGGCCATCGTCCCTTAGGCAGTGAAATGTAGAGGCTCTGAGCCCGGCTCTGCAGCCAGACTGCCTAGGACTGAATCCCTACGCCCTGGGCACGCACTGACCTCTCTTCCCAAACTCGCCCAAGAGGATGGAGCCAGCCCTGACCGCCCTAGTTCAATCTTCCCCCAGGAATCCCAGGCCCAGACAGATCAACAGCTCAGTTTCTGGAACACATCATGCTACCCTCATGCCATCCTTTGAGAGAACAGAAATGAGGGAACATTCCTCAAGTTTATTTTATGGCCCGAATCACCATGATGCTTCTGCTTTCTCATTTATAAAATGGGGGTTAAAACAAAACAAAACAAAACCCAGCCGAGCTCAAAGAGCTGTTTTCGAGTTGAAGTTATTATATTAAAGCACTGAGGATAGTGCCTGGCCCACAGCACGGGCCCCAGGAGTGTGGCTGCTGTGTCCTGGGTAAGGGTAGTCATGGGGCGTCAACAGGCTGAGCAGGAACCATCCATGCTAATGGATGGGGGTGCCTGGGTGGCTCAGTTGGTTGAGCATCCCACTCTTGACTTCGGCTCCAGTCATGATCTCAGGGTCCTGGGATTGAGCCCTGCATCGGGCTCCACGCTCAGCAGGGGAGTCTGCTTGTCCCTCTCCCTCTGCTCCTCTCTCTCTCTCCCAAATAAATAAATAAAATCTTTAAAAAGAGAGTAATATTAACAGCTGGTGCTCAGAGGGCCCTTCCTGCTTCAATAGAGCATCTTATTTAATTCAAACAACCCCACAAAGAGCTGTTATGTTCAATTTCACTGCCAAAGAAATGAAGACACAGAGAGGTCATGTAACTTGCCTAAGGACACTCAGCTAAGAAGCAGGGAAGGTGGGACTTAACTTACTCTTTCACTTTTTTGAGCACCTACTATGTTTCGGGCACTGTCTTATGCTTTGGGGGACATGGTGGAAAATCAAAGCCTAATCTCATGGAGTTTACGTGCTCATAAGACTTGACCCCCAGTTCCACCCTCCGAGCTCTTCAGCTGTCTCACCACACACCACCGCTCTGTCTTTTGATTACTCTAGGAAATCGGCAGCAGCCAAGGGCAAGCAGCAAGAGGTGGTCATTACAGAGAGTACCTGGTTCTAGCAATTCTGCCTGCGAGGAGCCCCTTTGGCTGAAGATCCCCATGAAAGGACTTGCCTCCTCTCCAGTGGAGGGAGGAAGCAATCTGGAGAACCTTGAGGGCCTATAGCATGGCTGATGCTGGGGCAGCTGGGCTGAGGGGTGGCATTGAGGCTGAAGGCTGCTTTCCCCGCTCACCTCTCTTCCCCCCACCTCAGCCCTGCAGAGGCCTGGCCCCGTCGACTAGATGGGTTCTGTCCCCTCCCCGCCAGGCTCCCATCTTCACACCTTCACTCAAAACTCCTGACTCACTTCACTGAACCGGAAGCTGCAGGTTTCTCACCTCCAAGCTACCAGAGTGGATCCTAGGACAAAAAGGGAAGGATCTGGACAGACCTGAGTCCCAACCCCTCCCCCACCATTTGCAGAGTCCTCCTCTGTAAAATGGAAATGATTATGGAATCTACCTCCCCGGGGAAGGGGTCCGGGGGTGACAGGTTAACAGATCTTAGCACAGACCAGAGTCCAACACATAGAACCTTCTAGCGGAGCTGCCAGCCTCAGGTGTTCAGGTTGTGCTCTGCCTGAGGCAGCAGCTGATGCAGGACACGTTGGGCTACGTGCAGGAACAGCGGGAACCACCAGGGCCTGTGGGAGGCAGGCTTTGTAGCACCAAGAGGGCAGAGTGATCCCTGGTTCCCAAGGGAGGAT